>NC_072423.2:22874464-23516428 GCF_028878055.3 Symphalangus syndactylus | reverse complement strand
ATCAAGGCACATTGCTGTGAACAATGAAGATAAATAAATGTCCCCAAAAGCTTTCCAAGGAGAGAAAAAAGCAGAGCATGGCATCAGACTCCTCAACACAGACTCTAGAAGATGAGGGAGCAATGCCTTCTAAATCTGGAGAAAACAGGGGAATGTAGAATTTGGCTCTGTGCTAAGCTCACTCACATATGAGGCAAAATAGATTTTCAGGCATGCTAGACTCAGATCTCTACCTTCCTTTCCTTCTGTTATCAGAAGTGGATGATCAAGGAGCAAACCTGGAAAGATGAAGCCCTGGGAGCAGGCAAGACTGGTGGTGAGCTGGGAGCATGGGGAGGAAGATGGAGGAGCAGTGGGCCAACCTGGAGCAGGAGGATAGGGGTTTAGGGAGAGGAGAATTCTGGAAAAAATGGGGGGCTCCCTAGATATCTGAGGGTGTCCACCGCCAGGGTGAGAAAAGAGGCAGGCAGATGGCAGAGCTGACAGGGTGTTTGAAACAAAGTAAGTCATAGATAGTCATAAAAATACGACTTAATTTAAAATAGTGATCCATCATAACAGATGATAGATGCCGTCTGAAATGGCTAGATCAAGAACTTTAGCATCGAAGCGTATTGCATAGTGCTGTGCAGGTAATTTCCAGAGCTGCAGCTGAAAGGGTTCAAAGTGGTTGCCTCGAGGTATGAGAACTGGAGTGTGGGGAGGGGGCAAGGAGGGGGAAAGAATCAATGTGATTTATTTCCAGCCCTTGGGCACTATTTGATTTTTAACTCCAAGCATGTATGACTTTGATGAAAAACTTCAAACTAAAGGAAAACAACCCCAATGTGGTACATGCTACAGAGATGGGAGTAGAAAGATAGAAGTTCTGACTCCTGTGTGGTGAATGGAAAGGAACCTTCCTAGAAGAGGGTTGGTCACAATTGTGTGACCCCATACTTCAACCCACTTGTGGTTTCATTTGTTCATTCACTCTTCTACCATGCACCAGATACTGTTGTAAGTGCTGGGACTATATCAGTGCATAAAGAGACCTGGATAGTATATCCATTTCCCATGCCATTTCCCCCACTGCTGGGAACAACTTGTGCTTATGTGTCCTTCTCTTGAATCTCCACATAGCACTTTGAACGATGCTGTACCGACATAACCAGGAAATGCTGATGAAATTAGTCAATGAATGAATGAATGATGCAACCTGTAGAATCTGTGTGAACAGGCAAGTAGCCATGAGGATAAAGAGAATTCTCTGGATTTGAAATATAAGAAATTTCCCCTCTAATCAAATGACTATAAATTTAGGGAAAATTTAGAAATCCAATATCCCAGACAAAAAGATCCTGGATCTCTTCTTAGCTCAGGAACTATATACTCTTGGTTGTCACTTTATTTATCAGTATGGCAAAAGTCTCATCCATAACGGGACAAATGATAACATCTCATAGCATTGTTACAGGAATCATTTGAGACAGTGCTTTGTGAACTATAGAGCTCTATAAACATTTTAATTACTTTTTCCTTGGGATTATAAGTCAATTTTGCCTATTTCTTTTAGAATAATGGGAGCTTAGAATCATGGCGCTCATGGAGTCCATCTTCTCATTTGGTAGAAGAGGAGACTGAGGCCCAGAGAACGGCAGTGGGTTACCCAAGATCACACAGCCAGGCTGCAGCAGTGTTGAGACTGGGATCCACACTACTGAGTTTGGCATACCTTCTTGTAAGACAGCTCAACCCAATTTGTCTGTTTTGGGTTCAGAGATTTCAATTCAGAATTTTTTGTAAGTTCTATAATTTAAAAGTAAAATTGTGTAATTTCAAAGTGAGAAAAGAACTAGTCAAGTATGAAAGAATTCAAGGTTTTGCATATCAGAAAGTCCTAAGACTCAAATAAGCAAATTATAACAAGTTAGCTCCTGAGTCCAACAGAGTCTTCTGTCCGATTTCCAGTGAAGTGTTGATCCCTTCTTTCTTGAGTGCAGAGCAGATACCAACAAAGTGACTGCTGTATGAGTAAACAGCAGTGCAATAAAACTGCTGTTCTGGTTTCAGGATACTGTATATAGGTGTGTGTTGATGTTACTATGCTGCATTTTGGAAAGACTCGGGAATAAATTAAGTTATAGAAAACGAATTACATCCAATAAGTCTTTGGAAATCTCATTCGAGGAACTTAATTCCTAAAGTCATATGTGAATTTATATATTTTAGGAGGCAATGACAGAAAAACAGCTATTATTTATTGAGCTCTTTGTGATGCCAGGCATTGTGATTAAAAACCCGATCAGTATTAGTTCCCCTAGTCCTTTCAACAACCATTTTTAAAATGAGAAAACTAAGGCTCAGAAATGTTAAGTGGCCTTCCCAAGTCAGAGAACAAATAAGTTGCAAGAGTGAGATTTAAACCAAGGTAATGTAGTTTTAAAGCCTGTGTGTTGAGTTCTTAGACTATCAGGCACAGAAGAAGGCTTGTTGCTGACTTAGCGACATGACTTAGAACTTGATAATGTCTCTAGAAGAAAACTAAGAGTGCCAGAATGTTACAGTCTCAAAATATACTAAGTGCTAAAAAATTATAGGAAAGACATGACTTTATTTTTAAAAGTGTGGGTTATACTTAGCCTCTCAGTTGGGATTAGATGGCATCATATGTTTTTAAGAGAAAATCATCTGCAGACAAGGAAAATATGTATTATTCAAAAGATTGGGACAAGGTTGGAGAAAGGCTGGGGAGTCAATGCTGAGAACGCCTTTCTCCATGGCAGACTCAGACAGGACTGGGAATAATGAACAACACATCCGATGATTTAGATTCCCACAAGGGCTTACTTAGCACTAGTGGCCCCAGCCTCCAATGGCTCCCTTCAAATATGCTCCACGGAGACACACAATGGAAGCGCACTTGCCAAACCACAGAGGCTTCGAGATGAGTCTCACCCCACCCCAGCCTCTATAATATATGTCATATGAGCTATGAGTTATAATTTTATATATTATATAACATGTATTATTTATAACTCATGTATAGTATATAATATTTTTACTTCACTATAATATATATTTAATATAATTTTAATGTACCTATATTAAATATATTTAATATACTATATATTATATATGAAATATATGTAAAATATAATGTTATAATATATAATGTTATAATATATAAAATATATGTTATAATGTTATATATAAAATATATAATGTTATAATATATATAAAATATATAATGTTATATTATATATAAAATATATAATGTTATAATATATAAAATATATAATGTTATTATATATAAAATATATAATGTTATTATATATAAAATATATAATGTTATTATATATAAAATATATAATGTTATTATATATAAAATATATAATGCTATAACATTATATATAAAATATATAATGCTATAACATTATATATAAAATATATAATGTTATAACATTATATATAAAATATATAATAACATTATATAAAATATATAATGTTATAATATTATATATAAATATATAGGAGGAGCTTAGGATTATATATAAATATATAGGAGGAGCTTAGGATTATATATAATATAATAATAAACTCAGATAAATTATTTTTGGGATATTTAGAAACAAAGCCAATCATCAGAGGCCCATCCTGGGTGACTTAATAACTTGAGTCTTCTATTCAAATCACTTTAACAGCCTGTAATCACAGCACTTTGGGAGGCTGAGGCAGGAGGATCACCTGAGGTCAGGAGTTTGAGAGCAGCCTGGCCAACATGGTGAAACCCCGTCCCTACTAAAAATACAAAAATTGGCCAGGCGCAGTGGCTCATGCCTGTAATCTCAGCATTTTGGGAGGCTGAGGCGGGTGAATCACCTGAGGTCAGGAGTTCAAGACCAGCCTGACCAACCTGGAGAAACTCTGTTTCTACTAAAAATACAAAATTAGCCAGATGTAGTGGCACATGCCTGTAATCCCAGCTACTCGAGAGGCTGAGGCAGGAGAATCACTTGAACCCAGAAGGTGGAGGTTGCAGTGAACCAAGATTGCGCCATTGTACTCCAGCCTGGGCAACAAGAGCAAAACTCCGTCTCAAAAACAAAACAAAACAGAACAAAAATTAACCCAGCGTGGTGGTGGACGCCTGTAATCCCAGCCACTTGGGAGACTGAGGCAAGAGAACTGCTTGAACCCGGGATGTGGAGGCTGCAGTGAGCTGAGATCACGCCATTGCATTCCAGCCTGGCAACAAGAGTGAGACTCCATCTCAAAAACAAACAAACAAATCACTTTAACAAATAAACTATAAAGTACTTACCATAAATGCCAGGCATTCTGCCAGACACCCTGGGCAATTCAGAGATGCTTTGCCTCTGGGCTGCTTAGAGTGGGTTAGATGGAAAATTCCATTTCATGACCTCTCTTTCCTCCATGTCTTCTCAGACTTGTCTAAACTGGTAAGTGCTGCACCCATTCAGGTTGTGGGTGATAGCTGAGATTGCAGTGTGTGTCCCACACTGGCATCTATAGGGCTCCAAGAGTCTGAGGATGTGAGGGGGGCCACGAGTTCCATACAATACATATTTTTTGATGCTAATTTTTAAAGATCTTAATAGAAGTGAATTCAGCGTCATTTGATGGCCACTCTAAAACTAAATCCCTGCCCAGGAGTGAGGTACCTGCATTTGTATTTACAATCTTTTTGTCACCAAGGAACATATAATTGTCCTGGGCTATTGCCAGAATAGTGGGGTCTGAAAAGGAGAGATCTTGGCAGATGAAACTGTAACACCACCTTGTGCCAACTGAACACAAAGATTTCAACTAGTTAGACAGAGAAGAGGCAAGGAAATCACTGAGCCATTAGATGCCCCCCAAGAATATAGGGATGTCAAAATTAAACAAAACAACAAAACTGCTGCCACAGCAATGAGTGCTGTTTCATAGAGCGCAGCAATTTAGCTTCAACAAACAAGATCAACAGTCCTGTGAGATAACATTTTAATTTTGTTGGCTTTGTGACTTGTTTTGTTTGTTTGTTTGTTTTTTGAGACGAAGTCTTGCTCTGTCGTCCAGGCTGCAGTGCAGTGGCATGATCTTGGCTCACTGCAACCTCTGCCTCCCAGGTTCAAGAGATTCTCCTGCCTTTGCCCCCTGAGTAGCTGGGTTTACAGGCTCCCACCACCATGCCCTGCTAATTTTTGTATTTTTAGTACAGAGAGGGTTTCACCATGTTGGCCATGCTGGTCTTGAACTCCTGACCTCAGGTGATCAGCTCATCTCAGCCTCCCAAAGTGTTGGGATTACAGGCATGAGCCACCATGCCCAGCCTGGGATTTGTTTTTGACTTGTAAATTTGTTTTTGTAAATCAGTGCATAAGAGCTATGAGTATAAACGATTAAATATGGAATTTTGTATTTGTAAGCAGCATTACTATAGAAAAAAATTTAAGGCAATAATGGGGGTCCACAACATATTTTCCCCTGAAAAGGGGTCCAGGCCAGGCACGGTGGCTCACACCTGGAGTTCCAGACTTTTGGAGGCTGAGGCGGGAGGGTTGCTTGAGCCCAGGAGTTCAAGAGCAGCCTGGGTAACATAGTAAGACTTCATCTCCAAAAAAATTTTAAAAATTAGCCAGGTGTGGTGGCATGCATCTGTAGTCCCAGCTACTCAGGAGGCTGAGGCAGGAGGATTGCTTGAGCTGAGGAGTTCAAAGCTATCATGAGCCATGATGGCACCACAGCACTCCAGCCTGGGCAACAGAGCGAGACTCTGTATCCAAAAATAAAAAATAAATTTTAAACTGTTCATATGTTGCTGAAGCTTAAAAACACTCAGGTGACAGGAAAGGGAACATTTAGCCACACCGGGCACTGGAGGCCGGTTGCCTGTTCACAGAAGCACAGGGGAAAGAGAACGAAAAACTGTTCTGTCTTATATCAAGAAACCCAAGTTACCTGAAGAATGGACTTCAGACGCTTCTCTTGTAGCTTATATAATAATTGAAACAAAACTAGATATCTCTTGCACACATGTTTTGGCTGACATTTAATTTTTTCATCATATGCTAATATAGTCACAAAAGACATACTTTATGTTGTAAAAATTGGATTTAAAGAACTGTTGGAGAACTCTTTTACATACAAATAATGGAGTCTAAATAACATGAGAGTTGAAAACCATCGACTTAAAAAGGATGTGGACCTCTGTTGCTGAACTTTCAGAACTTTTTATCATTTTTCTCTTCTTGAACCCACATTTCCATTGTACTTCTCCCATGGAACTTTATCCCATTGTAATATCTTTATGCTTCAAGGCATTAATCAATCACTCAGTCCTGATTCTTTGCCACAGAAATATGCCCATAAATTGGAATTTTAAGCTTTTTAAACTTTCAGTAGCCATAGGGTACTAGGCATTAATTTTTATCTGGACTGATTTATTGCTATAATTATTATTAGTTTGCAATTCATCAAAACAACATAAATATATTTCAAATGTTGACATATAATTATTCTATATAAAAGTAAAATGCTGTTGAAAATGTGTCTCTAGATATGGATTTATCTATAGGTGAATATTACTTATTGCTGGAGTAAGACAAGGTTCAGCTTTAATTCTATTCCTAGTTTTCATTTTTACACATGTAAGCTCTAAAAAATTTTGTTCCCATAAATAAATGGCAGGCACTTTGTTACAACAGTGACATCCAACTCTTTGAACTCCTTCCAAGGGATATTCCAAAAATCACCTAATAATCCACCATCGGCCAGGCGCGGTGGCTCACGCCTGTAATCCCAGCACTTTGGGAGGCTGACATGGGCAGATCATGAGGTCAGGAGATTGAGACCATCCTGGCTAACATGGCGAAACCCCGTCTCTACTAAAAATACAAAAAATTAGCCAGGCGTGGTGGTGGACGCCTGTAGTCCCAGCTACTCGGAGAGGGTGAGGCAGGAGAATGACATGAACCCGAGAGGTGGAGCTTGCAGTGAGCTGAGATCGCGCCACTCACTCCAACCTGGGCAACAGGGCGAGACTCCATCTCAAAAAAAAAAAAAAAAAAATCCATCATCAAAGATTATTTTTAGTATTCTATCAGGTGACAACTCAATTAGCTTCTCCTTTAATTATAATAAAAGCCAATACCCTCCCCATAAAAAAGGAAACCATCTGATTTACAAAATATTCAAAAGATTTGTTATTCAATCATTGGAGTCATTTAATTTTCCAACTTTGAGAAAAATAACCAAAAATGATGGTTAATTATATCTATTTATTCTTACATTTAGGCATTTTATTTCACCCACTGTTACCAGAAAGGGTTAGGAAAATCTAAATACTGTTAATTTCAGTATGCCTTTTCCAATAGACTATTTTTGATAAAATACTTTTACCTTATCAAGGGCTTTACATCTATTTTATTTGAGACATTGGAGCTGCTAATTTAGTTCATTTAATTTATGGAAAATGTCTGTCATATAAACAAATTGATAAAGTCAATCCTCATTGTCTAACCAATCAGTGAAATTACTGAGGCTTTCTGTTAGAAACAATCCACCCTCATTCCTCAATTCAAGTGAATGTGTTAAGATGTGTCTCTGAGACAGTATCTCACTTCAAAGAGTGCTGTGGGATAAAGCTTACAGACTTGCCACCCACTGCATGTGAGTTTCTCTCCTTGCTTGCTTTCTCTCTGGTGGCAAATTCTGTCAATAGTTAAGAGATAAAAGAGGAGAAACAACAGTTTAAAACAGTCTGAGCATCTAACTTGGATTAAAAAACTCCATCTCTGAAGCTATGTTTTCCTTTAAGAGAAATATGTGTGACTGCAAGTTTATGATGTTTTGATTAAACACCGATATGTCAAATTGCCCTTGGCTTGACGCTGTAGTCTTTATGTTCTGGGGCACCCATGAGAGGTGCACTTTTCTTTTGTGAGGAGGGAGAAGAGCAGTTGTGAATGGGAGGTTGGGAAAGGAGACCTGGTCCGTTCTCAGCAGGTCAGTATCAGACAAAATTCTCAAGGAAGTTGCAGATCTGGAAATCTGTTTGCATTAACCCAACTCTAGAGTGCCTACCCCTGTGGAGGCCCGCAGACTTTTGAGGAGAGGTACAAAGAGTTGGATTAACAAAAATATACTCCCAGATCCCCAACTTCCCTGGGAGTCTTGCCTGATACTGATGTACCTGAAAGAGTTCCTACCACCACCCAGAAGGTTAGCAAAGCAACCCTCCTTTCTATTCTATAGGGTTTATGAATGAGGACCAGAGGCTTCCAGACCCTTCCCTCCACCCCTACCCCAGACCTGCACCCTCTCCAACCACATGCTCAATGTTGGGAAGAGTCAGGTGCATGGTGCCTTTAAATATGAAACTTAGAATGCAAGTTAGGACCAACATGATTAAAATATTTTTTTCTTTTTGAGACAGGGTCTTGCTCTGTTGCCCAGGCTGGAGTGCAGTGGTGCAATCATAGCTCACTGCAGCTTCAACATCCTGGGCTCAAGCTATCCTCCCTACCTCAGCTTCCCAAGTAGCTGGGACCACAGGCATGCGCTGCCACCCTAGCTAATTTTTTTTTTTTTTTTTTTTTTTTTGTGGAGTTGAGGTCTTGTCATATTGCCTCGGCTGGTCTTGAACTCCTAGGCTCAAGCAATCTTCCCACTTCAACGTCTGAAAGTGCTGGGATTACTGGTGTGAGCCACTGCACCCGCCTAAAATATGGTTCTGATTCTAGTAGACAATGAGTTTTCTGGAATAGTAGTGCAAATTTTAATCCAACGTAAAAAAATCCAAAATAATTATTAGTCAATATTCTAATTCACATTGTGGAGGAAAAACTTTTTGCTAGATTCACACGTCAGTGGTTTTATAAGCAGGCATGAAAACACAGTAGTCAAGAAAAGGAAACCTCAATCAAGTAACAGCAGGAAGCCTTCACTCACTCCACCTCCAGTAGCCTTTAAAAACAGAAACAATGGGCTGAGCGTGGTGGCTCACGCCTGTAATCCCAGCACTTTGGGAGGCTGAGGCAGGTGGATAACTTGAGGTCAGGAGTTCCAGACCAGCCTGGTCAACATGATGAAACCCCGTCTCTACTAAAACACAAAAATTAGCTGGGCATGGTGGTATGCACCTGTAATCCCAGCTACTTGGGAGGCTGAAGCAGGTGAATTGTTTGAACTCGGGAAGCAGAGGTTGCAGTGAGTCAAGATTGTGCCAATGCACTCCAGCCTGGGCTGCAGAGCAAACTCCATCTGCAAAAAGAAAAAAAAAAGAAAACAGAAACAAGCAACATATGACACACAAAATACACCTCTCCTCGAGCATTTTTCCAAGATGGGTTTTTCTTGAAGTTTGTTTCAGAGGGAGTAGAAAGGCCAGGAATCACTGCAGATGCACTTGAGCCCCACTGGGAAGGGAGACAGCCTTATCTCGAGCACTGGCTTGGAGGATGGGGGCTGGGAATATGTAGGAGGGAAAAGAAAAGAATGAGCTTGTCAAGTTTTGGTGTCTCAGTGCTTCTGAAATAGGTGGAAATTATAGCTCAAGTCCCTTCACCATGGGAACATCTGGAATATAAGTACTTCTGTGCACATTAAGAGGACTATTTATAGTTTTCTACGAATGTTAGGGAAGGCAATTATGTAAAATACTACTATATTATTAGGTATCTGAAAAATACCAGGCTTGCAATAACTGTTTGCAAAGATCTAAAAGCAATTCAGACTTTCACAGATCTGTCTTCTCCAAGTCGGTAAGTACTGGTTTATTTTCCTGATGCAGCAACACCACTCAATTTGAGCTCAAGTCTCTGCTGACACCAACAAAGTGATGTCATCAGGCGTGTTCATCCTGCTGGAGTCCTGATGGTGCTGGTTATACCACTTGCACTGAGGAAGCGTGAGCCCACTTCTGGGATTATCTGGAAAATCCTCCAGCACAGAAATGTGGCTGTTTCATGACTAAGTGGAAGAGGCTACAGATTCCCACAAAGAACTATAGGCATGAGGAGCTTGCTCTTTAGACACTGAGGTCTTGATTATGAAGACCTTCTGAGGGTGGCTGGCAACTTTCTGACTTTTAAATATCTGTACCTCCTCAACACTGGCAGCTTTTCAATTATATGAGGTTGTCATGTTAGGTTTCAAAGCTTATTTCTGTGGTGGTTACAGCCCATGAGCCTGGGGCAGCGATGGTCAAGACACTGGTCGACACTTGGGAAAAGCCATCGAGAACTGGCCTTTTGATCGCTTTACTGGTTTTGGACAACTTTTGTTTTAGTGTCTTCCAAGAATTGGAAGGTGGGAGGAAAGGCAGGTGAATGCTTTGATGCCTAGGCTTCAGGTGTCTCCATAGCACTTAACACCAGACGGCTGTGTGCGTGCACTCAGCACTTGGAGACGTAGGGTTTTGGTTTTGGGGACTGACAGGTGCTTTCCTGTCTCTATCTCATCTGGAAACTTTTCAGGGACATGATTAATGAGCCTAGGATTATTTCATGCTAGCTTATTGTAGGGAGATCTGCATAATATTGTAGTGAGGTTTTTTTTTAAGTAACAATGTAATTATAAATTACATTTTGCTCTAAGTTAGAGTTACATGTATATATGTGTTTGTCTAGACAGACAGACAGACAGACAGACAGACAGACAGATGATAGATAGATAGATGGCTCTTTTGCTTTTGCATGGCTCTGAAGGTTTTATTTTTCAGGCACTTTGGGAAGTGACCTAGTGTGATGGAAAGAGCATGGAATGGAGATCCAGGAATCCTGGGTTTCAGTCTATGCTTTGAACTCATTCGCTAGGAGAATTTTCATAAATTTCTTGGCTTCTCTAGGCCTTGACTGCATCTGTAAAATAAGTGACTTTGATGCTTGGGGATTCCTGGGATCACTCCTAAGCCTAAATTGTTTGTTGGTGAGATAAATCATACTGTTGGTTCATTCAAGCAACACCCCTGGCCAGGGAAGGGTTTCTACTCACAATGTGGAGAAGGAAATCAGAAAGCCAGGAAGCATGGAAATAGAGATAGATATAAGTACATACATCATGGTTTTGTTGAAATAAATAGGAAAAAACTGGAAACGCCGCCATGGTTAAATAAATGATGAACTGTCATAAGATGAAATAATATGTAATCATAAAAAGTATTATAAAGCATTTAATTATACAGAAAAAATCCTAATATGCATTAAGTTGTTAGAAAGCAGGCTATAAATAGTCTATCCATAATCTCATTTTTGAAGAACAAAGGGGTTGGGATGGGACAGGGTGTCCAGGTATTACTAGGCAAAAGAATATTTTGGCAAATTTACAACTCAGAGTTGATTTACGCATGGTTTTGCCATCATATACTGGAGTTTTTTCTCCTTTGAAATGTCTCCACTGTAATCAAGCCCAATTTTCTAAAGCAACACAAGACAATTAACAGTTCCTACAAACTCTCCACTCCACTGTTGCTTTAGGAAGCATTTCCCAGGCCTATTAAACAAGAACGCGAACCCTGCTCTCACGCGGAATAGGCGAGTGCGATACTGAGGGGTCCTGTTTTCTTGCCTCTTATTCTTTGAATCACATAATGAGAAACTGCTAGCAAAGAAGAAATTAAATTCCAGAGTCAACCAGTAGAGCCGTGAGAAGAGACAAAGAGACATAAGAGAAAAGTTGTCTAAATCCTGTTCACTTAATAATGAAATAGAAAAGTGTAGGTGTAGAAGAAGGATTATGGAGCTATTAGGGAGCTGGTCATCAGAGTGGCAATGAAACCACTGGCTACCAATGGAGAGGAGGAGGAGCACCATGCTTAGAAGGAAACCAGAAACTAGAAAATCCAAGAATGTAGCTTGGAGGCCGCTCATAATGCAGCCTCCTCAAGCATGTGATTTAATTTCATCTTGAACCACCCAAATCCTCTCTTGAATATTAAATTCCACTAAATGGTATTGTTTGCGGAACTCTCTTCTTCATCCACAAAAGAGGAACAAAATTACAAAGGCTGAAAGTAATTACATTTTCAATAACCTGAAGCTACTAATTCTTAAATGGGTCTTCTTAATTTCAGGGCACAGTTTTAGAAATATTTAACTATTATCTCTCCAAATTGTATTTTGTTTTAGCAGTTGAGGATTGAGCAACTGATTGGTTATTATTTCTGCAAATCAAAAATATGAGAATGTTTAAAATACAGGATCCCCATGCCCTAAATCAAACACAAGTGCAAGTTAAATGTCTTAGAGAAACTATGTTTCATATTCCCAACATCATGACAGACCTGAGTGCCGTGTCCTGGCAGTTTAAGGAAAGGTGTGAAGGCTTTGCCTCAAATGCCAGTGAAGTCGGGATGGTTGAAGGGCACCAGTCCTGCTGGATCCCATGCTAAGACATGCATGTCCCCCACGTGGTGTCACCTCATCATTCCTGAGAATCGATGATACCTTCCCTGTGTCAGACACACAAGAACTGACCTTCCACCTTCTCAACTGGAGCCTGAACTTTCTGCTTTTGGATGTATAAGCACAGCGTGACACAAGTAGACAAGAAAGAGGGAGGCTTCCTCTGTAATGAATCTGTCTCCCAACGAGAAGACGATTCCCTAAGAAAAAGTCACCCCAAGGGTCCCACTTAATAGTAAATTATCGTTTTAGTGCATCAAATTGTACCCTAGAGGCCCGAAGGAATTACGATTTTACTTTTACAAAGTGATTTACATAGTGGAGTGTAATCTGTCTCCATAAATCTGAAGCCTCTACAAAACAAGCCACTCCTAAGGTAACACAAAGCAAGGCGATTTCAGTTAGATAGTTATTTACCACCTCTCAGCTCAGCTTCCCTCAGAGTCAAAGATGGAGAAAATAAACACAGGCCTTCATTCTGCCACATGAAAGACCATTTTCTCATGTAATGCAAAAAAAGGAAGGGGAGTTGCTATAAGAGAACAACTCCCTTCTCTCTTTCTTTCCCCCTCTTCTCTTTCTTTCTCTCTTCTCTTTCTCTCTCTTCTCTCCTCTTTCTTTCTCTCTCTCTCTCCCTCCCTCCAGACCTTCCTCTTTTCTTCTCTCTCTCCCTAGGCACAATCCTGAGATGCTTTGAGATGGGTATGTTCTCAGACACTGCCAGGAAGATTTGCAAAGAAGATGAGTTCTTGTGCCCACAAATGATGGAACAAAGCATGTCTTACTTACAACATGACTGCTCATTTCACATTTATCTGCCTGTCCTTTGGTTTTGCAATTTGATGCATAATTGAAAGGTGAATCTCAGGTTCGATTAGGAGGAGAGCTCATTACCTTGAACATAGAATTGGTAGCTGAAAACAGATTTTAAATAAGGTCAGTCTTCTGTGAATTCACGTACTGTCTTGAGTTCACAAAACTCTTTTCAACTTGAATATTTATTGCGGGTATTTCCCCAAAGAACATTTGTGAAAGTTGCTGCTGCCAGAAGCTGAAAATATAGTTCACTTAAAAGCAGCTTTATTTATGCAACTTGAGAATATTTTTGTAACTATTATTATTGATTGAATGTTCAGTCCATTTTCTTATTAGTCATGTACCACCCCCAAAATGAAGAGGGGGGATAAGACGCGGTGTGCATGGAAGTATCAAGATGGACAGAACTGTATTTAGAAAGAGATGCTGGAAGTCTGGAAAGGGCTGCCCATCTGTATAGTTGACCACAATATATGGTGATCTATATAGCTGGTCAACTATATATGGTCAACTATATAGCTGTAAAATATGGTTGACCACAGTAAGGCACGGATTAAATTCAAAATCGTAAGATACACACACTCAGATTTATTCAGACAAATTGCTCCTCTTCCTGCAAAATGTTTTTTTAAGTCTGAAATTTCAGTAAGAAAACGATTCTAATCATTTCAAAGGCCTTTTTTTTTTTTTTTTTTTTTTGAGACGGAGTCTCGCTCTGTCGCCCAGACTGGAGTGCAGTGGCGCAATCTGGGCTCACTGCAGGCTCCGCCCCCTGGGGTTCACTCAAAGTTATCTTTTTTTAAAAAACTTTCTTTCCCCTTCCCACCCCCTAATCCTTCTTAGTATATAGATGAAAACTCCAGTCACGCAGCCACAACCTGACAGGTTCATTTTGTCTCCACCTGAGTTGTGCAATATGGTAACTTCTGTCCGTATGTGGTTATTAACCACTTGGAATGTGATTAGTCCCAATAAAGAAGCTCTGTGCACACAAGATTTCTAAGACGTGTGCAACAAAAGGAATGGAAAGCATTGCATTAGATTTTACTATTGATTATGTTTTAAAATGATATTTTTTGACATATTGGATTAACAAAAATATTAACATTAATTTCTCCCTTTCTTTTCCTTTTTAAAACCTGGCTACCAGAAATTTTTAAATTATACCTAGGGCTGGCGCTGTGTCTATATTACACTGTGAGAAAATATACGGGCTCCTTAAAGGGAAACATCCTGAACATTGTCACCTACTCCTCCCCCTCTCCATCTGCTGATGTCCCTCCCTCCCCAGCACGCTGCCCTCTTCCCATCCTCATCCTTCCCTTCCCATCCTGCCCTAAGATCATCAAAGGCATGGTTAAAATGGCTAAGTCCTGGGAGTGGGGAGCTGGAGTGAGGGCTCTTAGAACCTGGAGCCCAGCCAGGGTTGGTGGCTCACACCTGTAATCCCAGCAGTTTGGGAGGCCCAGGCTGGAGGATTGCTTGAGCCCAGGAGTTCAAGATCAGCCTGGTCGTCATGGAAAAACCCATCTCTACAAAAAAATTTAAAAATTAGCCAGACACGGTGGCTCGGGCCTGTAATCCCAGCTACTTGGGAGGCTGAGACATGAGAATCACTTGAGCCTGGGAGTTCGAGGTTGCAGTGAGCCGATATTGTGCCATTGCACTCCAGCCTGGGTGGCAGAGTGAGAGTCTGTCAAACAAACAAAAAACAAAAACAAACAAACAAAAAACAACCAAGAGCACTATGGATCCACGCAAAAGGGACCAAGTTTAGGAAATTAACTCAAGGTGCCCGCCCACCCCACAGCATCTTAACCTGCCACCTTCCTTCTTTCCAAGCAGCCTCCTCGCTCCCACGGCCCCCAGAGGTCCACCTTCAACCTCCCTCAGCCTGTGCCCAGGAAAGCTCAGGAGGTTCCCCAACTCTGCCCCCTACCCTATTGCAAGACCTTGCCTCAGCCACCAGGGACCCCAGAGTCTGGCCCCGTTCTCTGCGCTCCTTCTTGCAGCAGCTCCAGGACTCTCTGCAAGCTTCTTAGTGCTGAGTTGCTGCCCATGAGGATGGCATGCTCGGGATCAGCCCTGCTGGTTCCTGCCCACAGGGCCCAGTGCCCAAGGTCCCCACCTCGCGCCTTCCAGCCACAATGGACGCCCGGGGAGGGGGTGGGGGGGACGACTCATCCTGCGGGCGAAGGTGCCAGGGGGCAGTCTTTTCCCAGGACAGTGGAGCCTGGACCACAGTAAGGGGCAGGGGGAGTCCTGCTGGTGGACTTGGGGGCACCAGGGTTACAAAGTGTCTGGCATACAGTAGGTGCTTAATAAGCAGGTATTTGGCACAGGTACATCAACGTGCCCAGGGAGTCAGCTAAAGCCCCGTAAACCAGCCCTAGTGGCTTCACAGGATGCACCCAGGCTCTGCTCGAAGCCTGAGCACTCCACTTCAATTCTCCGGCCTCGCTCATGAAGGCAAATGGCTGGGGACAGCTGTATTGTAACAGGGCTCTCTAACTAACAGGACAAAACTCAGGTTTTCGGCAGCTCCAGCAGACAGGAAAGATCTTGGGGACATAGATCTTGGGGGGACACACATTTCTGGGCCATTTCCAGGCCCAGAAATCACATCATGAGGACAAGGGGCAAGTGGTGGTGATCAAAGAGTCACAACCTACCTGTCTTAGCCCCTGCTTAGTGCCAGGGGCCTGGCCATGGGCTGGGGATCCTGAGGTGAATAGAACTCAGTGCAGCACACACCCTCTTCCCACTGGAGTTGCCCATGTCTCAATGGGCATTACTTGCTGTCAGCCCGTGAATTCTTACGTGTGATTTATGTGGTTTCCAAAATACAAGCAGCAGCTCAGCTCTGGGTCTTCTGGCTGGACTTGAGCTGCAGTGGATTGGAGGACACCCCTCCTGTGAGTGATGTGTGCCTGCACCAGTGACCATTCCCAGACCAGGACGGAGGCCACAGGGGCAACCACGTGGCCCACTGCCCTCAGCCTTCTGTCTCAGTTTGGAATTCAGCTTGTAAATTCCTAGCTTGTGAAGACTGGTTTTTTCTACATGCAAGGTGGTGGTTGGTTTTAAAGGAAGCTTTTTAAACATCCCCTTCGCAGTGATAGAGAAGGCTCGTGGCTTAGAGCTGTATTAAAAATCACAAAAGTTGCTGTTCATGAAAATGGTAATGACAGATACACTGGGCTTTCATCACGCTATTAGAAAATTAGGAAATAGAAATGTGTTCACTGTGTGGTTAATTTTATTCTAATTTATTCTTATTTTTATGTTTTAGAGATGAGGTCTCACTCTGTTGCTCAGGCTGGAGTGCAGGGGCGTAATCATAGCTCAGGGTGGCCTCAAACCCCCGGTCTCAAGCAGTCCTCCTGTCTTTCCCTCCCTAGTAGCTAGGACTACAGGAGCCAGCTACCACACCTAGCTAATTTTATTTTTTTTAAAATAAGTTGGCTGCTGAGTGCCAAACACAGCATCTGGACCGCCTAACTTTCCCACCCACTTTCTAATATGATGCTGTGAGGATGCCCTGCTGTCTATCTGGCATTCTTGCTTAAAATGTTTAACCGGAATCTAATCATCAAGGAATAATCAGACAAATCTAGGACATAGGAGATGGTACAAGATAATTGGTGTGGACTTGAAAAAAAAAATCTGAGTAATGTAAAACAGAAAAACGAGGCAAACCAAAAAGGCAAGGGGATCATTCTATGTTAAAAGACCCTAAAAGAGACATGGAAACCAAAGGTAATAAATGACCTCAACTGTATAATAAAATTATTTTTAAGCTATAAAAGACATTTTGAAGAGTCTTGTGGAAATTGGAACAGTAACCCTACATTAGATATTATATAATTAATGTTGATTTCCTTTGGTGTGGTCATGGTGTGGTTGAATGGGAGAATGTTGGTGGTGGTGGATGTTTGCTGAAGTGCTTCGGGGTGAAGGGTCATGATGTCTGAAACTCACTTTCAAATGGTTCATTCAAAGTATACATTGTATATAAAAGAAAAATAATATGCTGTCTAAGGGAGAGATAAAACTGGCTGCAGTTTTCTTATAGGACAGCATGTGTTCTAAGAAGCTCACCTGGGCTGGGTTCTCACATTTGTCCCTGGCGGAAGAGATGAAGATGGTTTTATTACTACCTGGGAATGAATGTAATGCTGCAACGCTAAAGAACAAGATGAGCAACTTTAGTGCCAGGAGTGGATTCGCTTTCCTTGGAAATGACAATTCTAATGTGGCTTTATGACAAATATCTTGCTAGCTCTTATTTTTAGTTCTGTCTGAAACAAGCATCGATCGTGCTTTGGAGGACTGGAAGCAGATGGGTTGAGGCTGATCGAAGTGAAGACCAACATGGTGAATGCTTTGACAAGGACCTCTGGTTAGTGCGACTCATCTGCATTTGAAAAAAAAAAAATGAAGAGCTGTTTTACTATCTTCAGGATGGGGTTGGAGTGGGCGGGAACAAATTATGTTTGGAGTGGCACTCCATTTCCGTTATGTACCAGACAAGTTTGGGATGCTGGAGCCCAGACATCTTCCTGTCCTCTTTCTGTGCAGGCCACTGTGGGGATCAACGTGGAGAAGAAGGTGCTGAATTCACTCCCTCGGGACTGGGAATGAGACTCAGTCAGATGTTGAACTTGAAGTAATGCCCTTTTGTTGCGTTGCTGGTGAACTATGTCAGCCATAGATCAGTGCCACTACCAGATTTGAGAGAAAAGTACTGGATGTTAGAAAGCAGTCTTGCAAATGTTAAGATAAGCATTCTTTCGGTTTATACCACTGAACGCATACACACTATGGTAGCACAACTCCCCAAGTGGCCACATAAGCATTGGACCGGGGGTAGGGGGAGGAACATAAACATGATTTTGTGAATAACAACTTAGTTGAATAATCAATAATTTCTTATTTATTTTATTTTTTTTTTTGAGACAGAGTCTCGCTGTCGCCCAGGCTGGAGTGCAGTGGCGTGATCTCGGCTCACTGCAGGCTCCGCCCCCTGGGGTTCATGCCATTCTCCTGCCTCAGCCTCCTGAGTAGCTGGGACTACAGGCGCCCGCCACCTCGCCCGGCTAATTTTTTGTATTTTTAGTAGAGACGGGGTTTCACTGTGTTAGCCAGGATGGTCTCGATCTCCTGACCTCGTGATCCGCCCGCCTCGGCCTCCCAAAGGGCTGGGATTACAGGCGTGAGCCACCGCGCCTGGCCAATAATCAATAATTTCTAAAAATAAAAGTAATTTGATTGAAAGTTAACCTCTAATCACTGTATTTTTTGCAAATATTGACAAATTTTGTTCACTAAAGGATTTATTTTTTAAAAAATTTTATTTCTTTAAGAATTTTTGTATGTTTTCCCAGAATTTCTCCAGTTGTTTTGTGTCTCCTTTTTTCTCTCTCTCTCCTTTATTTGTAATTTATTTTCATCCAATTATTCTGGCTCAGGTGGTTTGTTTCATCCAATTACTGGTTTTATCCAGTTATTCTGCTGATGGTTTGTTAGGCCCAAATCGGAAGCAACCAAAATGTCTAACAATAGGACTTTAGTTGGCAATAACTCAAAAGTCTAACATTAAGGAATTGGTGAAATAAATTATAAAAAGTGTTTTGTATTATGCAAAAAAAACTTTAAAAATAAGAACTGGTAATTCATAATCTTTAACTTTGCCTAATTCTAAAATTTCATGAACACATTGGCAGATACGCAAAGCAGATTCAAAGTAAAATAGAAAAAAAAATGTAAACCCTGAAAAATTCCAGATACTTTTTTCTGTTTTATTATATATGGCTTAAGATTATTTTATTTTTATAAAAGCAGCTGCATATTTATTACATTAAGAGGTACAGTCAAGCAAAAATAAGATAGTAATGACTTCAGCAGTTCTGGCCACCCAAAGACAACCACTCATCTTCTTGATGTTTCCAACCAGATGATTTTCTGTGCATTTGACCAGCTTTCACTTCTAAAACGTCATCAAAATGGCTTTTGTCAGTGTCACCAATGACTTCCATGTGGCTAAATTCTCAGCCGTCATTCCGGTTGACGTCAAGTCATGGCCAATGCTCTCTCCTCTTAGAAACACTTTGAGTTTCCAAAACAGCAAATGTCCTGGCTCTCCTCCCCCTTCCCAGGGTGGCCCTTCTCATTCTCCTCTGCAGCTCCCTCCTCATCTCCCGCACTTCTCCATGCTGGGACACTCTAGAGCTCAGTCCTGTGAAGTCCCAGTCTTCATTCACTCCCCTGATGCCCTCATGCCATGTTTTGTCTTCAAATACCTTTTTTTTTTTTTTGAGATGGAGTTTCGCTCTTATTGCCCAGGCTGGAGTGCAATGGCATGATCTTGGCTCACTGCAACCTCAGCCTCCCCAGTTTAAGCGATTCTCTTGCCTCAGCCTCCTGAGTAGCTGGGATTACAGGCATGTGCCACCATGCCAGGCTAATTTTGTGCTTTTAGTAGAGACAGGATTTCTCCATGTTGCTCAGGTTGGTCTCAAACTCCCGACTTCAGGTGATCCGCCCGCCTCAGCCTCCCAAAGTGCTGGAATTGCAGGCATGAGCCACTGCGCCTACCCAAATACCATTTATTCTATTACACATACATATACGGATTCAACAACTATCCATTGAGAATCTGTTAAGTGCTAGGCACTGTTCTAATCACTGATGATTTTAAAACGGAACAAAAGGGGGGCAATTCCCTGTCTTCATGGAGCTTAGCAAGAACATTTGCATGAGGAAGGGGCCTAGAAAATAAGCAAGAACTATTCAAAATATTGCCTGATAAAGGGTCAAGTACTGGGTTAAATACTGTCCCCTCCCCCACTCCCCACTCAATTCATGCCCACCCAGAATCACAGAATGTGACCTTGTTTGAAAATAGGATTTTTGCAGATGTGATTAGTCAAGATGAGGTCACACTGGATTTGAGAAGGCACTAAATTCAATGACTGGTATCTTGACAAGAAGGCCATGTGAGGACGCAGGGAGGCACAGAGGGAAGGCAGCCGTGGGAAGGATGAGGTGGAGATGGGAGTGATGCATCTATGAGCCCAGAGTCACCCAGCAGTGCCAGGACCACCAACAGTTAGGAGAGCAGCATGGGAGCTTTCTCCCCAAGTCTTCAGAAGGAACCAGCTCTGCCAACACCTTGATTTTGGACCTCTGACCTCTAGCACTTAAGCGAGTAAATTTCTGTGGCTTTAAGCCCCCTGGTCTGTGGTCATTTGTGACAACTCCAGGAATCTCATCCAGGTGAGAAGTGTGGTGAAGGTAGGGACAGAGGATTGGCTGGGTTCGGTGGCTCACACCTGTAATCCCAGCACTTCGGAAGACCAAGGCAGGCAGATCACTTGAGGCCAGGAGTTCGAGACCAGCCTGGCCAACGTGGTGAAACCCCCTCTCTACTAAAAATACAAAAATTAGCTGGGCGTGGTGGTGCATGCCTATCATCTCAGCTACTTGGGAGGCTGAGACAGGAGAATTGCTTGAGCCCCAGAGGTGGAGGTTGCAGTGAACCAAGATCACGCCACTGCACTCCAGCTGGGTGACAGAGTGAGACTCTGTCTAAAAAAAAAAGAAGGTAAGGACAGAGGATGGAGTGTGTCCAGTAGGGGAGGATGTTTGGAATTGTGGTGGATAAGGTAGCCAGGGAAGCCCTCATTGTACAGGTCATGTTTGAATGAAAACATAAAGGCAACATGAGAGATTCATGCAGCCATCTGGGAAAAGAGCGTTCTAGGCATCTGTCTAGCAGCAGTTCTCAAAGCGTGGGTTTGGACCAGCAGTGACAGCAGCACCCGGGAATTCCTTAGGAATGCAAACATCTTGGCCCCACCCCAGACCTACTGAATTAGAAGCTCTGGAGAGGGGAATCGCGGGAGTTCTGATACATCTCCAAGTTTCAGACCCACCATCTACATAACCTGGGCTCCACTGAGCCTCCACCTCCACCTCCACCACTTTCTCTTGCCCATTCTGCTGCAGCACCAGGCTCTCCCCTCTGGGGTTTTGTCCTTGCTGTGGCCTCGCTCTGCACAGCTTCCCTCTTGCTGTCCCTATGTCTTGCATCCTTACCTCCACCAGATCTTTGTTTCAGCACCACGTTCTCACTGAGGCTTCTCCCAGACCACGCTCATTAAAACCACCACCCACACCCTGCAGGCCCCTTCCTGTGTCCTGCTTTTCTCTTCTCTCCTTTTCTTTTGTTTCTTTTTTCTTTTCTTTTCTTTTTTTTTGAGACAGGGTTTCACTCTGTTGCCTAGGCTGGAGTGCAGTGGCAATCATGGATCACTGCAGCCTTGACCTCTTGGGCTCAAGTGATCCTCCTGCCTCAGCCTCCCAAGTAGCTGGGTCTATAGACGCACGCTTCCACACCTGGCTAGTTTTGTTTATTTTTTGTAGAGACAGGGCCTCACTCTGTTCCCCAGGCTGGTCTGGAACCCCCAGGCTCGAGCCATCTTCCCGCCTGTGCCTCCCAAAGTATTGAGATTACAGGTGTGAGCCACCGCCCCTGGCCTGTCCTGCTTTATTTTTCTCAGTAGCACTTAGCTCTATTTAACAAATCCAAGTTTGTCAGAAATCTGGTTTCTGAGTCCTGGTGAACAACAGGTAGGGAACCCAGAGAGGGAGAGTGACACACGTGATTCGCCAATCAAAGTCACTGAGGTGGAGGAGTAGATTGGGCTCAGGAGAAGGAAAAAATGTTAGCACTACAAGGGAAATGTGAGATCATCTCATCCTTGGGTGTCCAAACTTATTTAGATGTTTGCTTTTTAAAAAATTATATGACTAATTACAACTAATAAAGCAGGTAAGAGCCGAGTTTCTCTGGCTGGTAGACCTGGAAGGGCATTGCCGGAGTCCCTAACCCCAGCATATTGTGGGAACTATTGACTTTGTTATCTCATTTGTTAATGGTGAAATTGGGGCTTACAGTTGGATTTAATTTTACTTGAAAGAAATAAAAGGAGCTATCCATGTCAGATCAGATCATTCCTCAGGCATTATTTAACAAAAACGTTCTATAATTTAATGGACTCTCAAGTCTCCTTCAGAGTCCTAAGCGTGCAGATCCTGCCATCTGATTCCCCCGTGTTATCTAAGCTTCTCTTTAGGGATTCTCCAGCCCTCCTCTTCCCTGAGGGGCTCTCTCAGTGGTGTCATCAGTTTCTCCAAATTAGAAATGTTGACTTTTTTCCTGCTTTTTTTTCCCCTGAATCCACATTCCCTCAGTCCCTCTCTCCTGGTTTCAAATTCTTGTTTATTACACCTGAGCCTTCCAAGGGGAAGAGACTGTTTTATAATTCCAGGCGTACTGGACACAAGGTAAGTGATCCATGCATTAAATTGGCTTAAAAACAAGGCAATCCAGGCCGGGCATGGTGGCTTATGCCTATAATTACAGCAGTTTGGGAGGCTGAGGCGGGCGGATCACTTTGAGGCCAGGAGTTCGAGACCAGCCTAGCCAACATGGTGAAACCCCATCTCTACTAAAAATACAAAAATTAGCCGGGCATGGTGGTGCACACCTGTAGTCCCAGCTACTCTAGAAGCTGAGGCAGGAGAATTGGTTGAACCTGGGAGGCAGAGGTTGCAGTGAGCTGAGGTCGTGCCACTGCACTCCAGCCTGGGTGACAGAGCGAGATTCAGTGTCAAAAAAAAAAAAAAAAAAAAAAAAATGAAGAGGGGAGCAAATGGATACGGGAGAAAATTGATCAATTCTAAGAAAGCAGGAGAGGAGAAGGTCCAGTGGCAGCTGGCTGCACTGAGATCTTGTGTTTGTGCTGAGATCTTGTGTTTGTCCTGAGATCTCGTGTTTGTGCTGAGATGTTGTGTTGTGTTTGTCCTGAGATCTCGTGTTTGTGCGGAGATCTTGTGTTTGTGCTCACCGCGACTTTTCCTTACCCATTCCAAGCAGGAAGGCAGCATGGCAGGTGAAAAAGTGAGCACTCTTAGGCAGCGCCCTTCCCGGCTCTGTTCTTCCTGACAGGCTGGTGCTGGGAACGAGGTGTGCAAGTAGAAGTTCTGAGGAAAGGAAGAGAACTCTCCCCAGATTGGGAAGGGCTGAGGGTGTTGGGCTGCCCAAGTTGTGAAATATTAGTCAGGACTCTTCTTGCAGAACCCAACTTCAGGGAGCTGAAGGTTAAAGAGAATTTAATGACTTAGGCAACTGTGAACCTGGCTCAGACATGGCTGAATTCTGTTTCTCAGAAGGACTTGGTCCCTTTCTCCCCCTCCTGTGCCTGTGCTGACCAACACGCTGGCTTCATTCTCCATCAGGTTCTGTCCCTATAGAATATTCCCAGTATGGAGGCCACAGCCCACCGAATTGAAGTCCAATGACGAAACCTCTCAGAGAGGAATCTCAGGGCCTGACTTTCATTCATTGCTTCAAATTGGCCTAACTTGGGTCTGGAGCTTAATCAATCACTTTCCTTCAGGACGGGGGGTAGAATAACACCTTCCTCGATCTGGGAGAACATAGTCTGGGATGGGGAAGGTGGCTTCCCAAAGAGAAATTGAAGGTCTGTTACCAGAAGCTGTATTGGGCAGAGAGAAACATCAGATGTCCATTGCTGTACTCCATGGAAACTGATAACATCTGAGAGGCATAGCTGCCGGGGAAGCCTAGGGAAGCTCCCTGTCAGCCCCTGGAGACTCCCAGCCTATGCAGGGATCCCTGTGCTCCATGTGGCACAGAACCTAAAACAACTGGATTCCCATAAAAGATGAACCTCGACTTCTATCTCACTCCAACTGAAAGGAATATTTATTTATTTATATCTAATTTTTAGATAGGGCCTCACTTCACTCTGTTGCCTAGGCTGGAATGCAGTGGCACAATCACTGCTCACTGCAGCCTTGACCTCCCTGGCTCAAGCAATCCTCCCACCTCAGCCTCCTGAGTAGCTGGGACTACAGGCACATGCCACCACGCCTGGCTAATTTTTTTTTTTTTTTGTAGAGACGAGGTTTTGCCATTTTACCCAGGCTGGTCTCGAACTCCTGGGCTCAAGAGTTCTGGCTGCCTCGGCCTCCCAAAGTGCTGGGATTACAAGCATGAGCCACCACACCCGGCCTTGAAGGGAATATTTAGGCTTGATCTTTAAGGACATCAGCTGTTTCCTTAATGGACTAGAAAGCAGAGGTGCCCCCTTCCTTCTGACCCTTCCCCACCCCAGCAATTTTTCAATCTCCTGGCAAAAGATTCTTCTGCAACCACAATGAAGGAAAAATTTAAGGAAAATCTTAGATTCATTTTCCTATCAGCATGGAAGTATGAAAGCTTAAAGGTAGATTGAATTTTAATTCAAGAAAATGAAATCAACGTGTCATTCATTTAGTTTGTGGGGCTTCCATATTGTTTATGTATGGTGCCTGAAAATATTGCTCCTTGTACTATGTACTAAGTACTATAATTTAATACATGTAGGCTTTATTCTCTAAAAAATCAAGGGTTCTCTGCCAGTCCCTTTAAAGACAAGACTGAAGTTGAGGAGTCTCGAGGGCCCACTCTCCAGGTGAATGTGTTGTTTAAAAATAAAAGGTTAGTAACTCTAGAAATAGACCCATCCATATATAGCCCGTTGATGTTTTACCAAGATGCGAAGGCAGCCCAACAGGGAAAGGAAAGTCTTCTTAACAAATTTTGTTGAAAAAAATTGGATATTCATATGGGAAAAAGTGATCTTCAACTTCCACGTCATTCCATGCATAAAAATTAATTTGAGCTGAATTATAGATTTAAATATAAGATCCAGAACCATAAGCTTCTGGAAAAAATATAGGACTTTATCTTCAAGATCCTGTGGTGGACAATGATTTCTTGGACAGAATCCCAAAACTGTTAACCATCAAGTAAAAAAATAGATAACTTAGACTTTATTAAAATTAAGGTTTTCTGCTTATCAAAAAATACTGGTAAGAAAATCAACAGATAAGCCTGGACAGATTGGGAAAAACATTTGCGGCATATATATTTGACAAAAGACTTTACTCCAGAATACATAGGACTTTTACAAATCAACAATAAAGAGATGAACAGTCCCATTTTAAAATGGGCAAAAGCTGAGGCAGGAGGATTTGCTTGAGTCCAGGAGTTTGACACCAGCTTGGACAATATGTTGAAATCCTGTCTCTACAAAATAAAAATTTAAAAATTAGCCGGGCATGGTGGCGTGTGCCTGTTGTCCCAGATACTTGGGAGACAGAGGTGGGAGGATAGCTTCAACCCAGGAGTTCGAGGCTGCAGTGAGCTATGATTGCACCACAGCACTTCAGCCTGGGCGACAGAGTGAGATTCTGTCTCAAATAAAAAATAAAACAATTTTTAAAACTTTAAAAAATGAGCAAAAGACTTGAACAGATGCTTCATAAAAGATGATATATTAATGGCAGTAAGACATGAAAAGGTGCTCAGCATCTCATCATTAATCATCATGTAAGTCGAAACCACAGTGAGTCACCACGTCATACCTACTAGAAGAACTTAAAGCAAGGAGCACAACAGGACAAAACAACCCTCCCCCTGCCAAACCGACAACACCAAATTTTGGGAAGAATCCAGAGCAACCGGAATTCTCATTTATTGCTGGTGGGAATGTGAAATGATACAACAGTTTTGGGGGACTACTGTAGTTGACAGTTTTATATAAAGTTAAACATATGTTTAACCTTATGATGCAGATATTCCATTCCTGTGTGATATGGTTTGGCTGTATCCCCACCCAAATCTCACCTTGAATTGTAATTCGCGTAATCCCCATGTGTCGTGGGAGGGACCTGGTGGGAGGTAATTTAATCATGGAGGCTGTTACCCTAATGCTGTTCTCGTGATAGTGAATGAGTTCTCACGAGATTGGATGGTTTTATAAGGGGCTTCCCCGCTTTTGCTTGGCACTTCTCCTTGCTGCCAGCATGTGGAGAAGAAAGTGTTTGCGTCCCCTTTTCCCATGATTATAAGTTTCCCAAGACCTCTCTAGCCATGCTGAACTGTGAGTAAATTAAACCTCTTTCCTTTATAAATTACCCAGTCTCAGGTATGTCTTTATTAGCAGCATGAAAACAAACTAATACACTACGTATTTACCCAAGATAACGGAAAACACATGTACACGTAAGGATTTGTACATGACCACAACAAGAGCTCTTTTCATAATAGACAAAATTGGAGATAACCCTAATGTTTATCAATAGGCGATCAGGTAAATTGTGACACATTCATACAATGGAATTCTGCTCAGTAATAATAAAAAAAACTACTGATTCATGCAACAATGTGGATGAACATTATGCTGAACTCAAAAAGCCAGAACCAAAAGAATGCAAATTATATGATTTCTTTTATATGAAATGCAAAAATAGGCAAAACTTCACCGTGGTGATGTAAATCAGAGAGATTGCTCTGCGGGGTGAGAGTGGGATCGCCTGAGAGGGAGCAGAAGGAAATTTCCCAGAATGATGGAAATGTTCTATGTTTTGATTGAAGTGGTGGTTACATGGCATATAATTGTCAAAACTCATTAGACTGAACACTTAAGATCTGTGCATTTTACTGTTTTTATTATACCTGTATAAAAATAAAACGTTGGCAAATGAGAATATTCAGCCTTGAGGATTATTAATTTGGATTTGACTTCTATCAATGGTGTCCTGGGAGGCAGAGATGAATGCATAATTCACAAAGGCAAAATGCAGGAAGGACAAGAAGTCACATTTCCTTCTGTCTAAAAGCCCTCCACATGTGGCGTGTGCTGTGTATGGACTTGCTGGTGGAACACAGAGGTTATACGTGTTGTTCTTTGAATTCTCATTGCATTGGGATAGGAGGAAGAACAAAATCAGTCATTCAAATATATGTCTCTTCATATATTCAGCTGACTGAATATGTCATTCGGATGGCATATATTCCTCTGTGCCATGTCTCCCTTTCAATGGAGCTTACACCTGTAGATGTGGGTCTTCTCCACACCTGTCTCTGTCCTCCATGTCCGTCAGGATTGCAGAAGGGAAGAGAAGGCAGCCACACCAGCTTCCCTCTTCATCCGACTTAGGATCCCCACCGGCAGCCCAGTGCTCACTCCACACTTGGTAAATACCCTATACTTGTATGTTCCTAAGTTCCTCCAGATGAAAGAAAGTGGCCCCTTCTTCTAGGACTGTTTGGGGAGCAGCACTGTGTGAAGCTCTGTGGGGCCTCTCCAAGATATAAGAGCTCACAGTCATTTATATCTTCTTGCCCTCCTCCCCGTCTTCAGACAACTCCTGCCCACCTACACAAGGTTGAGTCCCAGGTAGCGTGGACTGAAGAGCAGTAAGCGAGGTCCCTCCTGGTCCTTTCTCAGGAACCTTGAAGTCTACTTGAAGGCACAAAGAACAAGGTAACACAAAGAGCAAGGTAACATGAAGAGCAAGGTGACAAGAGCACAACACTCCCTTTGGTGAGTGTAGCATACATGAGGTAGACATCACTGGGTGGCTGATGCTCTGACCTGGGTCTTCAAGGAGAAAAGGACAATGAAGATTGCATATGGGGCAGAAAAATCAGGCTGGCTGGAGAGGGGAACTCCTATGTGGGACCAAAGGCAGAGAGAGAGATAGAGAGAGAGAGAGATTGAAAGAGACAGAATGTACAAAATAACACAGGGTTAAGCAAGGCACTGAATGAGTAACAGAGACATTTGGACAGAGGTGGTGTGGTGTGCTAGAAAAAAATTAATCAGACATTGGTATAAGACTAAGAAGGATGACTATACCACTGTAAGTGTTCACATAGGACCTTGCAAAAATGTTTAACTTAGCCAGAACTCCAGTGTCTCTGAAGGTCAAGTATGAATGTTAACAAAAAATGATTTTTAAAAGTTGTTATAGACGTGGTTTCTTTGTTCAGATAATTTCACTCATCTGAACTGCTGGCTGATAGGTATTTCTTATTAGAATATGATAGCTTTATTGTTACTCTTACTCAACTAACGTTGTTTTTCATCTTTTAGAGATGGCAGTACCTTTTTTTGCAAAGCATCTCGCTGTTTTTTGAGTGTTTCCGTGACTGTGAGTTCGTGGGAGCCTTACAACCTCTCTCTTTAGAGAGGACAGTCTGAGGTTCACAGAGATAAGGCGGGCAGCCCAGCGAGGCCGCACTGGGAGTGAAGGCCAGGGCGGGGATTCAGAGGCAGGTCTTCTGCTTTCCAAACTGTCTGAGATTAGGACCTCAGTGTTTCTGGACCTTGTACCTGGGTCGTGGTTTTCTGTTTTCCTTTGATACGGACTTGATCATTTCTCCATACTCAATTGTGTTTGACAGCCAACAACCAGGGTGCCAGGGCCCTGTTGTAAACCTGTAGGAGCTCTATTTTGATAAGACTAGCCATAATTTATTGCTGCTTTAACCTCTCTGTTGCTTAGGCAACCAATATCCTGAATTAAGACTTGGGTTATTTTAGTTAAGTTTAAGAATTTATTACCTTCTAACCACTCAGCCCACCACTTTGCTCATGCTCCATGCCTAT
Source organism: Symphalangus syndactylus (assembly GCF_028878055.3). Classification (NCBI taxonomy): domain Eukaryota; kingdom Metazoa; phylum Chordata; class Mammalia; order Primates; family Hylobatidae; genus Symphalangus; species Symphalangus syndactylus. Next base: position 23,487,693 of record NC_072423.2, on the reverse strand, counting down.
GAGTCACACTGACCCCCGAAGAGTTGCCCCAAACTCTAAGACCTGTGCTCGGGGGCACGTGAAGAGCCAGGACACATGCCTTGTGACTCAAACTGACAGCGCCTGCTCATGTCCTTGCTAAGTACACCAAAGGGAATGGGCCAAGGAATGCTCCATGTTGATTTTTCAACTGCCTGCCCTTTATTGCTGGGTTACTGTCTACTGCAGAATAAGCCAGCTTATTTCACAGTAATGAGGCTGCCACTGGGTTAATCCTGTAACATAGAAAGATTGCCAGTGCCAAGGTGTCAGTCTGTTCCGGCTGTTGTAACAAAATAGACTGGGTGGCTTATAAACAATAGAAATTTATTTCTCACGGTTCTGGAGGCTGGCAGGTTCAAGATCCAGGCAGACTGGGTGTCTAGTGAGAACCCACTTTCTGGTTCATAGATGGCACTTTCTTGCTGTGTCCTCATGTGGTTGAAGGAGCAAGGCAGCTCTCTGGAGTGTCTTTTATAAGGGCGCTAATTCCATCTGACATAATCACCTGTGAAAGGCCCCACTTCCTATTGCCTTAGGGGTTAGAATTTCAACGTATGAATCTTGTGGGTTTAGTGAGGAAAACAAACACACAATCTAACCTTTCTTGGACTGCTTGCGGGAGCATCAAGTCCTCTTGCTCTTCCATCTTGTTTAAATGTCCCTTCTTTCCCAACACCACTCTGCCACTCCGTCTTGAGCTCCCAGCACCACTTGGCTGGACGACTGTTCTCATTTCTGGCCTTCCTGCCTCCACCTTATCCCGGCACATCATTCACCAAAACAACATTTCTTTGCAGTCTGCTCTGCCTGGCATTCTGGGGATACTGAATAGCGCACAGTCCTATAGAAGAGAAAGACGAGTAAGCAGTAATTGCTATGCATTTATTAGACCGTAACCTCCAAGGACAGGTCATGTTGGTCTTGCTCTCTGCACCTAGTATTTGTTGAATAAGGAAATGAATAAACAAATGAACAATTTCTGCAGGTTATAACTAAACACATATTCAAAGAGCTATGAAAATCTGCAGAAGACAGAAGCTGACTGAGTTGGCAGAGGAAAGGGATGTGCTTAATTAGGCTGCAGTCTCTTTGAGAGACTACAATTTATTTATTTCCTGTATACATAGACCAGGCATTCATAAATATGGTCACTTTTTAATAGAAATATGTTATATTTTGGGAACATCTTCCTATACATTTTATTTACTCATAGGACAAAAGTAATGTTCTCCTTTAAATAGCAGCTTTTTCGGGACCTGTAATTGTTCATTTATAAACCTTTACTTACTTGCTAGAAAGTATGGGACAGGGTCAGAAAGAAATTGGAAAGTGCCGCCTGTAATCCCAGCACTTTGGGAGACCAAGGCAGGCGAATCACCTGAGGTCAGGAGTTCGAGACGAGCCTGGCCAACTAGTGAAACCCCGTCTCTTCTAAAAATACAAAAAAATTTAGCCAGGCATGGTGGCGGGTACCTGTAATCCCAGTTACTTCGGAAGCTGAGCCAGGAGAATCGCTTGAACCCAGGAGGCGGAGGTTGCAGTGAGCCGAGATAGCGCCATTGCACTCCAGCCTGGGCAACAAGAGTGAAACTCCATCACAAAAACAAACAAACAAACAAAAAAAAGAAATTGGAAAGTGCCAAGTATAACTATCAGTTGTGGTTCAATCAGAATGCGAGTATCTTTGGGTAAGTCAAAGGAAAACTATACTTTGATTTACCCAACACTTTGATTTCAAAAATACATTGACCCATTAACAAACAATTTTAGAGAGGCTTAAATACTAGTGAATATGTTATTTTAAGTCAGTAATATATTAAGAGATGTCATGAGTCTATAAATGTAGCAATTGCACATGGCTGGCATAGAAATCTCAACTTCAATATGTGATGTTCAAAGTCCAACTTAAAGGGATTTTAATAATTAGCCATAACTAATAATTAAGGTAAGGTTTGTTGTATCTTGAATCTTAAATGGTTGCCATGTGTCTGTTTATTAAAAATGGAGTTCTCTTTTTTCTTTCTTCATTCACCTTAGGTTAAGTAAAAGTCTATTATAGCAAAAATGCAACAGTGGCATCCTGTGGCTTGGCCTGTGAATGACAGGTGCATGTCACAGTTGTGATCTTGGAGGCTTGCTGTCATAGCTACACAGAGGTACAGGATCATTGTGAAGAACACGGCATGTCAGAAGGAAAAACTCCATTGGTTTTTTTAAGACCTAAAATTATTATAAATGACTCATTATGGTCTTTTATCTTTATTTCATGGGAGTAAATTGCATGCATAATTAAAAATTGAGTTGAGAATAAAGCCACAGAAATGTACTTGTTTTTTCAAAAGCTTATTTTTCCGGACTCTATGATGAAGTTTCCCTCTGTCATTTTTACACATAGAATATACCATTATTTCTCTCATGTAATTCTTCTGTAAGTGTAGGAAATGGAGTGAAAGAATCCATATTAGACCATTAATGACTGTAAACACTTTATCTCTCCACCCCCCCCAGAAATAAATACAACTAAATCTCAGAAGCCCTTTGATTGTGATGCTTGGCTACTGAGCCCTCTACGCTGGGAAGGCAGCACAATCATATTTAGCGGTTTGTGCTTCCAGCTTCAAACTTTAAAAAATAGTTTAAAAACATCTTCAGGGGCCTGGCGCAGTGGCTCATGCCTGTAATCCCAGCACTTTGGGAGGCCGACGCGGGCAAATCACGAGATCAGGAGATCGAGACCATCCTGGCTAACATGGTGAAACCCCCGTCTCTACTAAAAATACAAAAAATTAGCCGGGCATGGTGGCGGGCACCTGTAGTCCCAGCTACTCGGGAGGCTGAGGCAGGAGAATGGCGTGAACCCAGGAGGTGGAGGTTGCAGCGAGCCGAGATGGCGCCACTGCACTCCAGGCTGGGCGACAGAGCGAGACTCCGTCTCAAAAAAAAAAAAAAAAATCTTCATAAAAAACATACAGTTATACTTTTTCTTATTTAAAATGTTTACATAAGTAGAATTATGATGTTCACATTTCATGAAGTTTTACACTCAAGATGTGGTTGAGGTCTCACGTACGCTTATCTTGTATGAAAGAATGTATGGGATATGAATGCCATAATTCTACTTATGTAAATTGTAAAAATAAGAACAAATATATATAATAAAGACCTTTGGATTTCTGATTCTGAGGACTTCCTGTTCTCCTTCCCTCCACTTTCCTATGGGCGTGCTTCTGTTCTTTATCCGAGTTCTTTCTCCATTAAAGATAAATTCTCTGGTAAGTTGAATATAGTATATATCTTTATTAATTCCTTTGTTACAGATGCTGCAAATACCTTCTCGAGGCCTGTTTTTTCCTCTCTAACGTTGACGGGGTATGTTTTGTTATAAAGATGTTTTCTGTTCTGCAGGGTTGCCTGTCAGTTACAGTTGTCTTTTGTAAGCAGTAGAATCCGGTCTGACCAGTTTAAGCAGAAAAGAACAGGAGAGACAGAAGGGAGTTCACACAACGTTTGGGACAGATGGGAAAAGAGGCCTGAGACAATGAAAGGGACACTCCCAGAACCAACTGACCCTTTCCGGAATCTGCTGCCCACCCCAGGACCACACCGCCTTTGCCCAGAATGCGCCACTGAAATGACAGCGGCTCCCGGAGACGCGCAGCCAGCCAGCTCCCTCCCGCTGCCCGAGGCCCCCGTGTGTGATTGGCAGGCCTGGTCACGTGCCCGCGTTTTGTCTGGGAAAGAGTCAGGGAAGGCACCGATTCAGATTCTCCTTTGGGGAAGCAACTAAAATGCACACAAGGTGGTCTAAAAAGCTTGGCAGATTCACTTTGGTCCATAAAGATATTCTTCAAACATAAAAATAAAACAAATAAAAATTAACTAAACTAAAAAATATCTTCATGAACAACATTCAGTTACTTATGCTTTGTGTTATTTAAAAATTTTACATACATAGAAGTCTTATTTAAAAATTTCACATACATAGAATTATGATATTCACATTCGATGAAATTTTGCATTCAAGATGTGGTTGAGGCCTAACATCTCAGTAGTGTTTAGTTGCGATTTTTCGTGCTGAGGTCTTTAATTCTTCTGGAATTAATTTTTGTATAATTAGTGTAGGAGTCTAGTTATAGTTTTTATATGAAAAGCCAATGCTTCCATCATCATTGATGGCACAAGCTCATCTTTCCCTGCTGATCTCTAGTGCCACCGCTATCATATTCCACATCCCACGTAGCCCCTACATGTGAATCCTGCATGAACATGGATTTGCACCAGGCTCTCTGTTCTGTCCACTGCCTCTTCCTCTGCCCAGACAGCTGTATTTTAATTTCTATAACTATCTAGAATGTTTCAGAATCTGCAGGCCAACCGCTCCTGCTCACCCATTGTTCTTATTTTTCAAAATTATCTTGGCAATGATAATTCACTTTCCCATATAAATTTTAGAATCACGTTACAAATGAAAAGTTCTGCTGGGATTTTGTTTGGAATTTACTTAAATTTATAGATAATTTGGGCAGAATTGACATGTTTATGCTTTTGAGACCTCTTACCCATTATTCAGATCTTCTTTTATATCCTTTAATAAAACTATATTTTTTCCCATAAAGCTCTTAAAAATGCTATGTAATGTCTATGCTTTAGGTCCTTCATAGTTTTTGCTGCTATTGTGAGTTGGCTTTTTTTTGTCCAATTTTTTCCCATTTGTTATTGTTCACATTCAAAAGTTATTGAATTTTGCATGTTGATCTTGTAATCAGTAGCCTTGCTGAATCCTTTTGTTAGTTCTAACAGATTTTCTGTTGATATCTATGCATTTTCTTTGTTCTTTTTTCTTATTTTATTTTATTTATTTATTTATTTGAGATGGAGTTTTGTTCTTGTTGCCCAGGCTGGAGTGCAATGGTTCGATCTTGGCTCACTGCAACCTCTGCCTCCCGGTTCAAGTGATTCTCCTGCCTCAGCCTCCTGAGTAGCTGGGGTTACAGGCACATGCCACCACACCTGGCGAATTTTTTTGTATTTTTAGTAGAGATGGGGTTTCACCATGTTGGTCAGGCTGGTCTCAAATTCCTGACCTCAGGTGATCCACCTGCCTCACCCTCTCAAAATGCTGGGATTACAGGCATAAGCCTCCGTGCGCCACCCATCTATGCATTTTCTATGCCTAAAAATAATAAAATTTTCACTTCCTTTCGAAACCTTATGCATTTTGTTTATTTATTGCTTACTGCATTCGCTAGTATTTTCTGTGTAAAGTTGACTGGGGTGGTGATGGCTGCCCTGCTTGCCTTTTCTTGGTTTTAATAGGGATAATCCAGAAAGATGTGATATGATTGCTTTAGGTTTTTGGTGAAAACCCTTCATCAGATTAAGGAAGTTCTCTTCCATTTCTAGCTTCCTAAGAGTTTTTCTTTTAGATAAGAGGTGTTGAATTTATAGAATAAAATGTGTCATTTTATTTCTTATTGATCTATAAATGTTGTAAAGTTCTCCTGATGGATATTTCTGACATTCTCACTTTCCTGGGAAACATCAAAATTAGTTGTGCTCATTAAAAAAAAATACTCTGGTTGGATTCAATTTGCTAATATTTATTCAGGAATTTTAATCTACATTATAAGTGAGATAACCTATAGTTTCTGTCTCTTGTACTGTCCTTGTTTCATTTTGGTGTTAATTCTACACTATCTAAACTCAGTGGCCTACTGTCCTTTTCTGTTGTCTGGGAAGCTTATATAAGATAGCAATGATCTTTTCCTTAAAGATTTGATGAAATTCCCTACTGAAATCAGCTAAGACTAGTGTCTTTTTGGGGAGGTGGCTTGAGGGCAGGTATATTTGATTGTCAAATCAATTTCTTTAATGCTAATTGTTTTATTCAGTTTTCCTACTTTAAAATTCAGCCAATTTCAGAATAAACATAAAATTGTGCCACAGATTCCCTTATGATTTTCTTGTTTCTGCTGCATATGTGGTTACTTATATTTTTCTATTCCTAATGTTTATTTGTTCATTTTTCTTTATTTATCAGCCTTAATGGGGATTTATTTTATTAGCATTATTTTTCTTTTCTAAGACTCATTCTGTCATTTCTATTTTACTTTTGTTTCCTTTTCTCATTTTTTTTATCTTTAATATTTCTTTCCATCCGTTTTTTTTTGCCTAAACTCTGTTGTTCTTTTTCTATCTTTTTGAATTGACATGAGTTCATTTATTTCATCTTTCTTATGGTTCTAAAAATATTCTTAGTGCTATAAATATTTCCCTTAACTATTGCTGTACCCTAAGTCTTGGTATTTTTCTGTGCTTTCATTAATAATCAGTTTTAAAATATTGTATTATTTTTAACAGCTTCATTGAGATATATTTCAAACCCTATACAACTCATCCATTTAAAGTGTATAATTCAATGGCTTCTAATATATTCACAGAGTTGTTGATATGGTTTGGCTGTCCACACTCAAATCTCATCTTGAATTGTAGCTCCCAAAATTCTCACGTATTGTGGGAGGGAACCAGTAGGAGATAATTGAATCATAGGGGCAGTTTTCCCCATACTGTTCTTGTGGTAGTGAATAAGTTTCATGAGATCTGATGGTTTATAACCATCTTTTAGCTTGGCTCTGATTCTCTTTGCCTGCCACCATGTGAGATGTAGCTTTGCTCCTCCTCACCTTCTGCCATGATTGTGAGGCCTCCCCAGCTATGTTGAATTTTGAGTCAATTAAACCTCTTTTTTTAAATAAGTTATCCCGTCTCAGGTATGTCTTTATCAGCAGTGTGAAAACGGACTAATACAGTTGTACAACCTATCATCACAATCAACTTTACTCACTCAGTTATCAGTTGATGGATACTGGGGTAGTTTCCAGTTTGGGCTATTATAAATAATGCTGCTATGAACATTTGTGTGCAAGTTTTTGTGGACATGTGATTCATTTGGCACAAGTATATATAAGGAGTAGAATTGCTAGGTCATTTGGTAACTCTATGTTTAAGCTTTTGAGGAACTGAAGACTGTTTCCAAATGACTGTACCATGTCAGTGTAAGAGGGTTCTAATTTTTCAACATCCTCACCAATGCTTGCTATATTTGTCTTTTTTACTATAATCATCTTAGTGGCTGTGAAACGATATTTCATTGTGGTTTGATTTGCATTTCCCTGATGGATATTTAAGGGTACTACGTGATACTGGGTTGATCATTCTATTTCTAGGTGACTTCACTTCTAGATATTTTTTCATTTATATTTCCTAAAAAATTAATTTTTAAAGAGAAAAATCATCATAGGATACTCAAATTTCCATTTTAAATTTAAGATCACAGGGTTTTATTCTTTGGTTTGTATTTGGATCTCTTTTTCTCTCACATTGAAAATCTGGTTTCTAATGACATTAGCATAATTACATATTTGTTTCATTCTACAAAATACATACAATAGTTTCACAAGAACAAAACCAATATTTAAAAATTTTGTTCTATTCTTTTTGTCCTTATTGTATGCCAAACTGGATATACAATTAGATTACTGCAATGCACCAAATTGGTGGTTCTTAACAGGAAACAGCTGCAATCCTAAGAATCTCTGAGAAGCGTCCATCAGCTGTCTAAGCATGCAGCAATGAAGCAGGTGGTTCTCAAGTATTCACTGGGCATATCAGGTCTGCCCCAACACCTGGTTACATCCTTATTTGGAGACTGATAGCCTCAACTCTTCCTCTACCAATCAGATTTCATGGGACTGCAAACTTTAACGCAGAGTAACACAGAGAAGGGGATTCTGAGAAAGGCAGTTTCAGGCTTCTACCTTACACAATTCAGAGAAGAGTGTAGGAGGAAGTGGTGATGATGCCAAGCTGATACAGACACAGACATATCCATTCAGTGCATCAATCTTTTTTTTTTTTTTTTTTTTTTTGAGAAGGAGTCTCACTCTTTCACCCAGGCTGGAGTGCAGTGGCGTGATCTCGGCTCACTGCAGGCTCCGTCCCCCGGGGTTCACGCCATTCTCCTGCCTCAGCCTCCCGCGTAGCTGGGACTACAGGCGCCTGCCACCTCGCCCGGCTAATTTTTTTTTTGTATTTTTTAGTACAGACAGGGTTTCGCCGTGTTAGCCAGGATGGTCTCGATCTCCTGACCTCGTGATCCGCCCGCCTTGGCCTCCCAAAGTGCTGGGATTACAGGCGTGAGCCACCGCGCCCGGCCCAGTGCATCAATCTTTATGTCTTCTCTTGTCTTACTAGCCTCCAGGAAAATGTTGAAGGGAAGTACTGAGAGTGAACATCTTTGTCACGTTCTTGATTTTATAGGGCATGCTTCCAACAATTCTTCTGTAAGGATGTTTTTTGTACATACTTTCTCAGGTTAAGGAGGTTTATTCACTTCTAATCTTAGTTTACTATGTTTTTTTTTTAAATCATGAGTTAGTGTTGAATTTATCAAATGTTTTATCTGTAACTATTGAAACAATCATATGATTTTCTTCCTTAATCTTTTAAAGTGGTAAATATCATTTGATTATCTTTTCATCTGGAACCATCCTTGCATTCTTGGGAGAAATCCAAAATGATTTTTTAAAAATAGATCTCTGGATTTTGTTTGCTAATATTATGTTAAGAATTTGATAATGTCTGTGATTGAGATTGGCTTGTGATTTTCCTTTCTTATCTTCCCCTTGTTTGGTTTTGGCATCCAGGTTTTACTAGTTTTGTGGAATTCTTACTACAGCCACAGGCCCTGCATGAGACAGGCCATCACTACTTCTCTGATCTCATTTCCTACCACCCTCCCCATTACACACTCTACTCAGTCTTACAGGTTCCATGCTGTTTCTCAGACAAATGAGTGCACATCCCTGCCTGACCACCCTCTCTTAAAGCTCTGTCTCCTCAATCTCTTTCATTGTTCTGCTTAGCTCTTATCATTTCCTGACATATGATCAACTTACTGTGTTCTGTCTCCCTCCCTCTTCTAGAAGGCAGTGTCTACGAGGGCAAGGACTTTGCCTGTTTTGTTCCCTGCCATTCCCTCAGCACAGTGAACCATATTTATCAAATAATAACTATTTGTTCATCAGTGAATAAATGAATATATTTATCCATGTTTGAAGAAAAGAGGAAGGTTTCTGTACGTGATCCACTCAGAAGTCAGATTTTTCATTTGAAAAAATTGTAACTTCTATTTAAACTAGTAAAAGGGAGGAAATTCTTACACATAAGCAGCATGCAGAGAAATACTGCTGAAGATATCAGTCTGCTCTGCTGCACCGGTAACAGTAATAAGACTGATTGGCCAACTGTCCATTCTATTCCAAACTTTCCTTGTCTTTTTCCAGCATCTCAGTTGGTTGAAATTCTTTGCTTGAGAAAGAGACCTACGTTTTCAGTCCTGAGGAGTTTGAGTCCTTGGTGATGCTGCCCATGTGGGGTTGATGTGTAGTGCTTTGTTAACCTTGACCATGAAGCAGGCAGTACAGACATCCTAAGGGGTACCCCTGGGTATCCATGAGTACTGCTCCGGCTCCCACAGTGTAGCTCTCCCAGCTCCCTTGATAGTGCCAATCTCTCCAGAAATCATTGGGGCCTCCCTTCTTGCTTATCCCCTCCATGGCCTGAGGACATTGAAATGCCAGGTAGCAGTTTCAATATCTACTCAATGAAACTGGTGATGGGTCCACAGCTGTGGGGATTGTTATTTAACTTCCTATGTGTGTGTTATGGTGTTGGGGTAAAACAGGCATGCAGAGTATAGCTATAGCTCTTTCTATCATCAAATGACCCTCTAGCAATTCCACTCCTAGGTATATATCCAAAGGAATTGGAAACAGCCAGGAGTGTGTAGCCTGTGCTTGTAGTCCCAGTTGTGCAGGAGGCTGGGGCAGGAGGATCACTTAAGCCAGGAGTTTGAGGCTGAGTGCGCAATGATGACTGCTCCTGTGAATAGCCCCTGCACTCCAGCCTGGGCAACATAGCAAGATCCCATTTCTTAAAAAAAAAAAAAAAAGAATTGAAAACTGGTGACCAAACAAATCCATGTACCCACATGTTTATAGCTGCACTAGTCACAATAGCCAAAAGGCAGAAACAGCCCAGATGTCCATCAATAGATGAATGGATAAAGGAATTGTGGCATAGACATAAAACAGAATATTATTAAGCTATAAAAAGGAATGAAGTACTGATTCATGTTACAATATGGATAAACCTCAAAAACATAATGCTAAGTGAAAGAAGCCATGCACAAAGGTCACATACTATAGGATTCAATTTATTTGTTTATTTATTTATTTTGAGATGGAGTCTTGCTCTGTCACCCAGGCTGGTGTGCAGTGGCACGATCTTGGCTCAGTGCAACCTCCACCTCCTGGGTTCAAGCGATTCTCCTTCCTCAGCCTCCTGAGTAGCTCTGATTACAGGGGTGTGCCACCATGCCTGGCTAATTTTTGTATTTTTAGTGGAGACAGGGCCACTCCACTCCATGTTGGCCAGGCTGGTCTCAAACTCCTGACCTCAGGTCATCCTCCTACCTCAGCCTCCCAAAGTGCTGGGATTACAGGCATGAGCCACCATGCCCGGCTGGGATTCCATTTATATAACATGTCCAGAAGAGGTGAATCCATGGAGACAGAAAGCAGGTTAGTAGTTGCCAGGGGCTGGGGAGAGGAAAGATTGAGGAACAACTGCTTGATACGTATGGGGTTATTTTTTAAGGTGATGGAAATGATTTGCAAATAGGCAGAGGTGGTGGTTGCACAATATTGTGAACATATAAAATGCCATGGAATTGTTCACTTTAGAATGGTTAGTTTTATGTTTGTTGCTGTTGTTGTTGTTGTTGTTTTTTGAGACAGAGTTTTGTTCCTATTGTCCAGGCTGGAGTGCAATGGCACAATCTCAGCTCACTACAACCTCCGCCTCCCTGGTTCAAGTGATTCTCCTGCCTCAGCCTCCCAAGTAGCTAGGATTACAGGCACGCGCCACCATGCCCAGCTAATTTTGTATTTTTAATAGAGGTGGCATTTCACCATGTTGGTCAGGCTGGTCTCAAACTCCTGACCTCAATTGATCCACATGCCTCAGCCTCCCAAAGTGCTGGGATTACAGGTGTGAGCCACTGCGCCCGACAATTTTATGTTGTGAATTTCACCTCAATAAAAACAAATGAAACCCTCTACGTTCTTACATGCAGAGATAGTCATTGCACATTTAAGAGACGGATTGAATGAGCATTTATCTTTGATGGCATATGTGCTATAGAAACTCCTTTGAGAGAGCTGTGTTTTTAGTGAGAAATTAACACATAAACAAAATCATTTTTACTTATAAGCCTGGAGCCCTGCGAGACATCATTTATGTAGTGAGTGTTTTAAAGCTAAAGTAGTAGCCTACATTTTTGATGGTTACAATTGGTCCCTTTGAAGAGATGATGCCCTGTGGATGGAAGCAGCACAGTCCTTGCCCCCACCCCCACCTGCCAGGACAGCACGGGTGCCCTTTCCATGACAAGACCCTTTTCAGGATCATGATACAGACCAATTAGGTAGAGGCAAATCCAGATGCGTCTCAATTTGTCAGAAGCCTTGCTCTGTTTTCCCTATGTGGTTGGGGTCTGATAAAATCCCATATAGGGTTTGGCCGGGCATGGGGGGGTGGGTGGCATTCTTCTTAGTATTTACATCCCAAAAGGAGTTTTAAGGGACATTTAATTTTCATGTTTCTGGTTCATTTCCCTTTAACTCATCAAAATGAGATTATGAGAGATTGCTTTGATCTTTAACAGGACTTGTTCACAGGAGACATGAAGCCATTACCTTCTAAAAGGAAAGCTGTGCATTGCCAAGAGTTTGGGGAGTTAATAGCATGATGTTTCAGCTTCATCTGGGGCTCCAAACCCTTGATACCTAACTGGGTCCTAAACTTGGCTTAGCGAGGCCTCCCGACCTCCAGCCTAATAAAGCCCATTAATTAACTGTCAGGCCAGCTGTGTAACAAATGAACTTTTAGAGACTGTGCCATTTTCTTGGTTCCAGGCCAGAAACTATCAGTATAAAACTCACACCACTAGTGAGACATTTCAGAGGAAAACTGGTACTTGCATAAGTGTTCCCTTGTGAGTCAAATGTGCATGGCCGGATGCGTGTTTTTTTTTAATTAAAATGTAAATAACTCTGTTCCAGCAGCCTTTTTTTGGTTCTTCCAGATACTCTACACTTGAGCATGAGTGACTATGAGGCTAATTGGAATCTCTCCGATTGCTTTAATGTACGTGGACTTCGGCACTCAGGGTATAAGGACGGGAAATAAGAATATTATAAAATGATGACCCAAATCCCTGCTTAAATGAACTTGAACTATCTTCTGGTGAGATGATATTTAAAAGGCACGAGATTGGGGTTGCAGTTACAGTTCTTTAGTTTGTCAGTCGTAAGAACCGAGTCAGGTCAGCTTGAACATAGAAAGGAATTTGTTGGAAAGCTATCAAGGTGTTTTGCTATGTTAAAGCATGAGTTGGACACAATCCCAGGCACTGGAGTGGCTCAGAGGCCTCCACAGCTGCAGCTCCTGATGCTCCCTCACTTTCAGATGGTACTGAGGACTAAAAGCAGAAATGTCATAGAGAGTTAGGCATGGGAGAAGATTCTGCAGAAGGTTGAGAGGACAGGCTAGGTAATCTATGACCATCCTCCCAAATGAGGTGGCTACACAGCAGCTAAATATTTAAACAACCAGGGAGAATCCTTGATGTCATCCCTTCTTCAACAGCCCCAACACTTGGGCATTCAGCATCTGTTTGAACATCTTCCATGATGGGGAGCATACTACTTATGAGGACAACCTATCCCCATTATTGGACCATATGACATAAGAAAAAGTCATTATATTGAAGGGAAACTTGACTGATACCCTTTGGCCTGCCATCTAGACTTTGAGCACATAGATCAAGTCTTACTCAGTATCCACATGATTGTCATTTGCATATTGAAGATAAATCAACACACAGTCTCCCTAGAGTTTTCTCTTATTCTAACTCAAGTGTATTTAATGCCTTCAGATAGTTTTCCTATGATGGTGGCTTTCACTCTGTCCAAACCCTTCTGCACATAATGGCTGTTTTAAAATGCAGTAGCCAGGATTTGATATATACTCCAGACGTGGTCTGGACAATAAGCTTCTAGGCCTGTGGCTTTGAATTGCATTAGCATCACTTCATTGGCTTGGGCTGTGCTTGCAGGCTATTCATGAACCATCGCCAAATCAACTCTCTCCTGTTATATTTTTGTGCAATTAATTTTTAAAACACAAATGCAGGATGGTATAAAAGTCAAATAAAAAAGGCACAATGAGTAGTCTTTATTCAGATTATTTTGATTTTGACCCTGCCTTTCATTATACTAACTGTCTTCCTATCACCAATTAAAAGACATAGAATTCTATACCTAATTCAAAGTCATTGATGGGAAAAAAAAATTGAGCTGATTAGGGCAAGTGCAAAGCCTTTGCTCTAGACAGAACTAGCAATGTCTCTACAAATGGACACTGAGCAGTAGTCTCTGAGTACAGTTATTAAACCATCTATGAATCGTCCCAAATTCAGGCTATCTCAGAATGTGTCTGATAGAGGAACTGCTCCTCTAGATATTGATAAGACTTACTTTTAAAAAAGCTCTTGGCCGGGTGCAGTGGCTTATGCCCGTAATCTCAGCACTTTGGGAGGCCAAGGCGGGCAGATCATGAGGTCAAGAGATTGAGACCATCATGGCCAGCATGGTGAAACCCCATCTCTACTAAAAATACAAAAATTAGCTGGGTGTGGTGGCACACACCTGTAATCCTAGCTATGCAGGAGGCTGAGGCAGGAGAATCACCTGAACCTGGGAGGTGGAGGTTGCAGTGAGCTGAGATCACGCCACTGCACTCCAGCCTGGCAAAAGAGTAAGACTCTGTCTCAAAAAAAAAATAAAATAAAATAAATAGATAAATAAATAAATAAATAAGCTCTCAGGGTCTTTATTATTGTTGCTCCCAGGGACTTGTTAAGAATGCGGACTGCTTTGTATGTGTGTGTCTGTATGTGAGGATATCTTCCTGTGGGGTCCCATAAAACACACTCGGGAAACAGTGATCTAATTATGTTACCATGCAGCATGCAAGTTTCCAGTCTGTTCCATTGGGATTTAAATGAGAGGCTTTATCAAGTGCTCTGCTGTAATCGTGATATGCTATAGGCATAGTGTATATGTCTGTGTTCTTCCAATCTATTAGCTCTATCAAAGCAGAAAATAAGGGGAAAGAACCAAGAACTGAGCCAGAGAGTTGAAGACTAATAAAGGTCCATGTTGACCAGGAGACTTCAGGGACATGAGATCTTGGGTCTTGGAGTGGCCCAAACGTCAGGGTGAAGAATGAAAGACAAAGATTGAATCATAGGTTGAGTCATTTACCAGTGAAGATCCAGAAGAAAACCCCAAAAATGGAGGTCCGGACAATCAGCTGGTGCGGTCATGAGCAGTGGCAGCTGGGTTTTAAGTCCAAATCCTGTGGCATCGGCTTCACCCAGTGTGGCTGAGGTCCTTCCAGAGTGGCCACTGGACCTGTTCCCTGACAGCCAGAGTTAAGAAGCTTCTTTCTCTTTGCTACCTGCTACGATTGTGCTGTCTACCCCCACAGGGTCTAGCATGTCTTAGTCCTTCTAAGCTAGGGATGAAAATAATAAACTGTTTTTGTTGCCTTTAGGATAAATCACAAGCCTTGATTACTTTGGGCTTGAGTTCTCCTTTGACATGCTTCTTTATTCTACCTTCTTTTTAAAATCCCAACTTTTTATCTCTAATACATTTATTTATTTTTGTCTTTTACTTGTTCTACATATTCAGTATTAACACCTACATTTGTTCTTGGACTTAAATGGCAATATCTTATAGCTTGATTTATTAATGTTTGTAAAATAGGTGTATTCATGGAACATGCATTTTAGTATATTGAGTCGTATTTTTAACATCTATAGGGAGCTTGAAATTTACAGATACTTTCTAAGGATCTTTTTCTTTAAAGTTGAAAAATGCTTTTGTAGATCATATAACCTCTAATTTGCCAATTTTGTAAGTCTGTAGATTTAGTTTTTTTTTTTTAATAATGGTTAATCTGAATCAGTAAACACTACATTTTGAAGTTTAACAAGTAGCAGAGTCTCATCAGTTGACCAGAATTAACTGGTGTGATTTTAGGACTGTGTTCGGCTTTACAGTATGATTTAAGATTGGCACTTAGTAAATTAAATGAGATCATTTTATAACTACGCATAGTACAAGGCTGACTCTTAATGTGTGATGTACATGATGGAATAATAACCCTATAGTAGCCCAGATTGTACTTTCTTTCTTTCTTTTTTTTTTTTTAAATAGAGATGAGCCTCACTATGTTGCCCATGCTGGTCTTGAATTCTTGGGCTCACGCAATCCTCCTGCCTTGTCCTCCCAAAGTACTGAGATTACAGGCATGAGCCACCATGCCCCAGCCCAGATGGTACTTTCTGTTGTTGCCCTTAACATTACGTATTCATCCACCAAGTATTATTGAGTGCCTAGAATATTCTGGAAACTGTGAATACAAATGCCCCTGGTGTAATTCACATCACACAATTACTTAGAGTCATTCACTGTCAGGCACCCAATCCTAAATCCCTTAAAATATGTTAATTACTAACTAGATAGGGATGAGCAAAGTCTAAGGAATTGAGCAGGCCTATAGGCATTCTAGAATCAAGCTGGAAAGACGTACAAATGGGACCTTCACCGATGATGGAACACAAGCAAGGGCCTGTTCCTTGGACGTGGAAGGGCCAAGATTCAATGGTGAGTCTATGGGAAAGTGACAAATTTAAGTCCAATTCTAGTCCTGTTTTGGTAGCTAGGGGGATAAGAAGAAGAATAGATAACATCTACTGTGTGCTCCCTGTGAGCCAGGCATTGTTCTAAGCACTTTGCATGTATTGATTCCTTCAGTCCTTATAACACCCCTATGATGTAGATTCTGTTATAATGCCTATCTTATAAGTGAGGCTTCTGAGGCACAGAGAGGTTAAATATTTTACCCAAGGTTGCACAACATGTAAACAGCCAGGCTGGAGTCCAGTCCAGGCAGTCTGTCCCTAGAGCCTATGCCTTGGTGGTCACAGGGCTAAAGTGAGGAAACAGTTGGTGGACAGCCTCTTGGCTCTGTGAAGATTCGCAAGTGGAGTTATTATTAGGCGCTGCTGCAAATCACTGAGTAGGGATCTCAGCCTTGCTCACCCACACAGATGCTCTTGATTTACCCAGTAATAACTTAATCGAATGACTTATACACACCATGTCCTGTTGGAACGAGTAAACAGCAACTTAGTTCTGGTGTGTTATGAAATAGAGATTTTAAAAATCCAAATGACTTGTGGCAAAACGGGTTTTACCCTGGGAATGGAGAGAGAGAATAGCTCAGGTCCAAGGAAGCTCACAGGCTTCCTGTTTAGAATTCTGCCTCCCCCACCCCATTGTACACTTGACTATCTCCCACATCCTCATAAATCTGAGTGCCCTGGGTGTCTGGATAATGAATGAGAGATGGGTATTGATGGATGAGTACATATGAGATAGGACCTGTAAAAAGTGATTCATTAACCTAGGCAACCCTTTATAGCTAAAAATATCAAAGCTAGGGGTTATCTTTTTAAAACACAAATCTAGCCATTTGTCCCCTCTGCTTAAAACTCATTAATGGCCCTCTTCTACCCACAGGGTAAATTCTTAATGCCATGCCTTGCTCAAGGCCCTCTCAAGGTTGACCCCTTCCCCACTGTCCCCAGCAGGCCCTGCATACCACAAATTCCGATCAGCTCCTGATACCCCATGGCCTTTTCTCCCTACCTCTGCACCTCACCCTCCAGCCTCCTGTTACCCAGGGTTCCTGCTGCTGCAGTCCCAGCTCAGATCCGCCTCCCAAGGAACCTCTTGTGTCAGACCTGGTGCTGAGACAGCCAAAGCATCCGGTCCAGCCCAGGCCAGAGCCAGGAAATCCTTGTGATCCGGAAAATTAGAAACATGGTCAAGGTCGGGACCTGGAACTGAGCAGGCCCTCGGTGGGCTGTCCCAGGGTGGAGACCCAGGGAGAAGGGGAGGCTCAGCCAAGACTTTCACCCGGGGCAACGTGGGGCAGCCAGCCCTACGGGGTCACCTGCAGGGCTCAGTGGCTGCAGTTATGATACTGAAGGGATCAGAGGAGTCAGAGGAGGGGAAGAAACCCCGTATCCGGCCAGGCGGAGAGCTCACTGGTTCTGGAGCAAAATCTTTCGGGACAACTGTAACAGGGCTGGGAGAGGTGAGAGCTCAACAACCTCAATGGAGGCAGAGAATCTCACAGCATCACCAGAGGTACAGAGCGGGGATGGCCTCCAAGCTGACATCTCTCGGACTCCGCTTCATTACCAACCTATACTGAGAGCCCATTGGATGATTCTTTAGAACACGGGAGATGATAGTGAATTAAAGCCCCCCCCCAAGCATGGGCTGGTAGATTTCCAGCCAGGCACCTACTTTGCAGTTCATGTTATTCTTGTTCACTCATCTGTTCAATCCACAATTTATGTTCGTGGCCATGTGTCCCAGGCACTGTACTCTGGGCTGGGCGTGCAAAGTGGGAAAGACGGCCCCTGCCCTCCAGGAACTCTAGGACCCCCGGGCACCCAGGCAGAAGGAGGCGCAAAGGGAATCGTGGTGGTGTTAAGGGAGCCGCAGGGTTCATCAGAGAAGTGTGGAGGCTTCTCCCACAGGGGTTCACCCTGGGACTTAGCTTGTCTTCCCTCTCCTGGACCGGTTCTTCTCACTCGACCCCTCTGGTTCAGATTTGACTTCTCTATCGGGGTCTGCCTCAGCTTCCAGCTCCTCCACGAAGCATCTCCTCCTCCAGCTGTCAGCTGTCTCTCTCTTCCCAGCATTTGCACAGCCATAGTTACCTGTGGCATCAAATTAAGTGCTTTAGTAAATTGCTGCGTTTGGCTTTTTTTTTCTCCTGACTAGATTGGAAATGACTTGAGCCTAAAGGTTACATCTTATCTATTTATTTTAGAGACAGGGTCTCACTGTCACCCAGGCTGGAGTGCAATGGCATGATCACAGTTCACTGCAGCCTTGAACTCCTGGGCTTAAGCAGTCCTCCTGCCTCAGCCTCCCAGGTAGCTGGGACTACAGGCGGGCACTATCACATCTGGCATATATATATATATATATATACATTTTGTAGAGATGGGGGAGGGTTCTCACTACGTTACCCAGGCTGGTCTCGAAATCTTGGCCTCAAAGGATCCTCCTACCTTGGCCTCCCAAAGTGTTGGGATTACAGGCGTGAGCCATTGCACTCAGCCAAGGGGTTATACATCTTATACTTTGCTTTATCTACAACAGTGCTTAGGACATAGTTAGTGTCCAACTAATATTTGGGGTGGGTAAAAACAATGTAAAAGAAATTCTCTCTTTCTCCTTCCCTCCCTTCCTTGATCCCTCTCTTATAACCTCTACCTCTTTCCCCCTCCTTCCCTCTCCCTCTCTTCTTCTTTCTCTCTCTCCCTTCCATCCCTCTCTCCAGGACTTCAGCAGGCAGATTACACAGACTGAGCTGAGGACCTGTGAGCCCCCTTTCTGGCTTGTCCAGGAAGGCCTTGTTGGGAAGTTCTTTGGAGGATGGAAGGAAGGATTTTGCAGATGGAGGGCAAAATCAGGCTGTGGGCCTTTGGAGGAGGCAAAATTATCATTTGCATTTCTCTGTAGAGTGAGAACTCTGTAATTTCGGATTTTGCCTAATTGCTGTTTAGAGTTCCCAGGCTGGCTGCTCTTCAGGCAGGCGTGTGTTTGTGGGAAAGGTGCACTATTAATGGCTCTGAGGCTCTGAAGCTCTGTCCAACTATGGCTTAAAGGTAGGATGACTCAGACAGGGAGCGGGTCAATTCCAGAGTTCTGCTTTTCTTCAGGAGCACAGATTTGTTCAGCCACAGGGAGGGGAGGAGAAGCTGGCGCTGCTGAGGAGTCCCAAGCACGTATTATATTTGCAGGCAGCATCTTTGGTCTGTGACAGCTCCAATTTAAGCTCTGAGCAGCTGGTAGCCAGAAACCAGGCAATGTCAAAGACGGGCACATGCATGTTCTCTCTTTAGCCGTGGGCTCTCCCGGCACACATGTGCGAGGCTGCAAGACTGTTTCTCATTTGCACTCTGGACATTTTGGAGAGTTACCTACTTCCTTCGAAAATTATTTTCAAGTGTTCCTAAGTGCTAGTGAGAATGACACACAGGCTGCCTGTGCCTGGGGAGGAATTGGGGCTACAGGCCACCCTCTCCCTGGGCTTCCTACGTGGATTCAAACTCAACCAAACCAAAGCAAACCAAGCCTGCTCTGTCTCCCTCCATCTGAGGTTGGGTTGTCACCAGCAATTGATTTTTTTTTTTTTTTCTTTTAAGTAGAGCACATTAAAGGACCAGAAGGTATGGCCATTTTAATCTATCATTGGCAAACACCTTGGCAAATGTGAAACAAACGCACTTTGCTTTCAACTTTTTAATAACTGGCAACTCCTTGTGCTTCTAAGTTACGGCCACAGGGGTGAACGCCACAGGGAGTAGTTTCAGTTGGGCAGGGCCCAGCTAGGAGTGGGTGCTCTCCAGAGGTTGCTGTCCAGGGCCATGGCTAGATTTGGACCCCTTCCCCTCTGGCCAGACCTCTACACAGGCCGAGCCTGGCTGAAATGAACATCCTGGAAGTCTTGAAATGCACAAAAGCACATCAGAGTTTGCCGCCACACATACAGGGCTACACACAGAGCAGAGGCTACTGGTGTGTGTGTGTGTATGGTAGTGTGATTAGCATGATGTGTTGTGTGTTGTATGTTATGTGTGTGATATATGTGGTGTGTATGTGGTGTGTCTTTGTGTCTTTGCGTGGTTTGTGTGTGGTGTGGTGTATTTGTGCGTGTCTGGTGTGGTCTATGTGGTGTGGTGCATAGTGTGGTTTGTGTGGGGTGTGTGTGCATGTGGTATGGTGTGTTTGTGTATTTGTGTGTATGGCACATGTTGTGTTTGTATTTGTGTGTTTGTGTGTGGTGTGTGGTATGGTGTGTGTGGCATGGTTTGTAGTGTGTGTGTGCGTGGTATGAGGTGAGTGTGGTGTCGTCTGTGTGAGTGTGGTGTGTGTGTGGTGTGTAGTGTATGAGTGTGGTGTGGTGTGTAGGATGAGTGTGGTGTGTGTGTGGTGTGTGTATTAGTGTGTGTGGTATGTAGTGTGTGAATGGATGTTGTGTGTGTGGTGTGGTGCGTGGTGTGTGTGAGAGCATGGTGTGGTGTGTAGTTTGTGCATTTGTGAGTGTGGTGTGTGAATCTGGTGTGGTGTGTAGTGTATTTGTGGGTGTGGTATGTAGTATGTGAGTGGGTGTGTGTGGTGTGTAGAGTGGGTGTGGTGTGAGTGGTGTGGTGTGTAGTGTGTGATTTCTGCACATGGTATGTATTGTGTGAGTGGGTGTGGTGTGGTGTGTGTGGTGTGTAGTGTGAGTGGGTGTGTGTGGTGTGTAGTGTGAGTGGGTGTGTGTGGTGTGTAGTGTGAGTGTGGTGTGGTGTGTAGTGTGTGTATTTCTGCACATGGTATGTATTGTGTGAGTGGGTGTGGTGTGTGTGGTGTGGTGTGTAGTGTGTGTTTGCATGCGTGTGTGTATGTGTAGGGAGGCAAGCACTGTTGACAGGAGTGGCGTCCTGTGGAGAGCCAGCCCCCTCAAAATTGCAGAACATCACCAACAGTGACCGTGTATTGAGGACACATGAGGACATGCTCGGCACACATGTCCTTATTTAAATCTTTGAAACAATGCAGCAAACCCTTTCACAACCTGTGAAACCCTGTGTGGCCCAGTTCCTAAGAGGCCACAGACAGTACCTAGGCCTGTTAGGAACCGGACCATGCGGCAGGAGGTGAGCAGCAGGCGGGCAAACAAAACTTCCTCTGCATTTACAGCTGCTCCCCATCGCTCACATGACCGCCTGAGCTCCGCCTCCTGTCAGATCAGCGGAGGCATTAGATTCTCATAGAACCGCGAACCCTATTGTGAACTGCACATGGGAGGGATCTAGGTTGCGGCTCCTTAGGAGAATCCAATGCTTGATGACCTGTCGCTGTCTCCATCACCCCCGGATGGGTCTGTCTAGTTGCTGGAAAACAAGCTCGGGACTCCCACTGGTTCTACATTATCATGAATTGTATAATTATTATATATTACAAAGTAATCATAATATAAAGTGCACAGTAAATGCAATGCACTTGAGTCATCCTGAAACCATCCCCACCAGCCCCTGTCCGTGGAAAGATTGTCTCCACGAAACTAGTCCCTGGTGCCAAAAAGGTTGGGGAATATTGCTGTAAAGTATCACTCTCCCACCTTTGTAGATGAGGAAACTGAGACTCAGATAATGCACTAGTTTGCTAGGGCTGACACAGCAAAGCACCACAAACCGGATGGCTTAAAACAACAGAAACGTATCTGTCATAGTTCTGGAGGTTGGAAGCCAGAAATCAAGGTGCCAGCAGGGCCATGCTCTCACTGACTCTAGATGGAACATTTCCTTGCATCTTCCTGGCTCCTGGTGGTTGTTGCTGACCCTCGACACTTTTTGGTTTGCAGCTGCGTCAATTCCATCTCTGCCTCTGCCAGCGTGGCATTTGTCTCTCTTATGAGGTGTCTGTGTCTCCTCATAAGAACACCAGTCATGTTGAATTAAGGATCCACCCTACCCTAGTAAGACTTTATCTACTTAATTAATATCTCAATGACCCTGTTTCCAAATAAGGCCACATTCCAAGATACTGGGGATTAGGTCTTCAACGTGTCTTTTGGGAGACACAGTTCAACTCGTTGAACATCAGGAAAATATCTTGCTTAAGATAACCCTACCTGCAAGTGGCAGAGAAAATTTGAATCCAATGCTGACTCCCAAACTCCTTTTCTTTTCTGTACACTAATTTATGCAGTTGCATTGATTGATGTGTACAATTTACTTAGGTTCATTTAAGCTTTGTATCTTCTTTCCCACAACCCCCTTTGCACCCCCAGTTTCTCAGCTGCTATATTGCCCACATAAGATTTCCTATGATAGCTTTTCTTTCTTTTCACTAGCTCTCTCTTAGCTGAGTAGGAAGATGGAAGGTCAGGGCTCAGGAGCTAAGTCAGACTCAGGGATGGTGTCTGTGCCAGAGACACAGAGGGATCAGGTCCAGTCAGGAAAAGAGAAATCAAGTATTTCAAACAGAGAGAATTTAATACAGGAATTGGTTATAGGAGCATTGGATTGGAAAGGCTGAGGGAAAGAGAGAGAGAGAGAGACTACAATAGGAACAACAAAAAGAGACAGAAGCCATTAGTAGGAAATCATGTGGGCATACAGCAGCCAAGGTATCTGGAGAAACCTCTTTTATATAATGAAATCCCTCTTATATAATAGCTTGTATGGCGAAAGAAAAGGAAGCCATTAAACCCCCCAAATGACATAAGAGAAGACCAAAGTTGTTGTTTGTTCCACAGGCATTTGTCATCCATGGTGGGCTTGACCTTGGGTTTTAAGAGGCTATGCCCCTGGTGGCAAAGGTTAAGCCCAGCACCACGCAAGATAGAACGTCAGACCAGAGCTAGTACACAAAGCCGGATCCCCGAAGAGTGCCATTCCTGAACTAGAAAAAACGCCCAGACAGAGAAACACTAAGAATACTTGCTTATCTAGATCTTAGCTCTTGGTAAAGCGACAAACCAAATCAAAAGTTGCCCATGAAAAGACTCCCAAAAAAGTCTCTAATGAAAGAGGTTGTACCTATTTATTTTCATTCTGACACTTGCTGATTGAGAGAGCTCTTGACATGTTTGATAGCAGGAAAATGCCTACCCAGAAGAAGATAGGTTACCTGCTTGGGAAAAGAAAGATCTAGAAAATAAAAAATTTTTAGTTCTTTTGGTTGTCTTTTGCTTGTTTTTGTTGTTGTTGTTTGTTTTATAGCATTTCTAATCCAGATTTTTATACTTCTTATACAAGATTATTTTTCTTGATAGAAAATAATAGAAGTTTTTTGTTTTGTTTTGTTTTTTGTTTCTGTTTTTGTTTTTGTGATGGAGTCTCGCTTTCTTGCTCTGTTGACCAGGCTGGAGTACAGTGGTGCCAGTATCGGCTCACTGCAGCCTCCGCCTCCCGGGTTCAAGCAATTCTCCTGCCTCAGCCTCCCAAGTAGTTGGGATTGCAGGCATGTGCCACCACGCCCAGCTAATTTTTGTATTTTTAGTAGAAACGGAGTTTCACCATGTTGACCAGTCTGGTCTCGAACTCCTGACCTCAGGCGATCCACCTGCCTTGGCATCCCAAAGTGTTAGGATTACAGGCATGAGCCACACCATGCCCGGCTCTAGGAATTCTTTTTAGAAAGAGAGAAAAATACCTCAATTTAAAAGGGAGTGTGTTGCCCATGTATCTCTACTTGTAATGAGTGAAGAGTTGGAAAGTTGGTAAATAAGCCCAGGTTCCACTCAGCTTCTGTGACCAGTTGTCCCCTTTGACAGGCACCTGAACCCTTATTTGGATGTCAGGGGGATGCGGCGAGAAGCTCGTGGTTTATCTTTAACACCAGTGAGTTACACTAAGAATTTACTTTGGGCATTTCAATGATGTCTTGTGGAGCCTGAACTAGGCTATCAAAAATAAATATGTAACAGTATTTTCCTGCAAGGAATACTGACTGACGTACTTAAAATAAGGCATCCTTGGCAGGCAGTGTGAAGTCAGAGAGCTCCTGCCTTCAGCCCATGGTTCCAATTAATACGCTTCCAATAGCATCATAGCTACAACCTTGAGGATTTCTATCTCCCACCTGCACTAATAAATTGATCTCTTAGAAACAAGCTGTGAGCACAATTTTAAATTTAAATACTGTGTCTCTCAGATTGCTGTGCTTTCGGTCACGATATTAGCTCAAATGAAGGACGTACTGAATTGAATATCTGGATATGTTGGCAGAAGCCTTCAGCCTAATCAAAAAACTCATGGGCAGACAAATTTGCTCGGGAGCCAGACATCTTCTCTAAATCTAGACATACAAGTCATTTAACCACTGATCGACAGTGTCCCTGAGCTTCCTCGAGGTCAATTAGAGGACCTTATCCGTTTAGTTCAGCTTCATGACTTTAACAAATGATTTGCTGTTTTGTTTTGTTTTTTTTTCTTGGTTACCAGAAGCTAATAAAAACTTCACGGGGATTTAGAGACAACTAATGACATCAGGAACGTTGGCTGCCATGCCTACCTGCTCTAGTTCTCGTTTGGAAATTCCCCATGCTCAGCTGTGAAAGAACAGAATTGAAACCAATCAAGGGACGGGGGATATTGATATCTAGCCTACACGGATGGAGAAGACATCGAAAGATAGGGAGAATGACATCACAAAACCTTCAATGCCTTCCAGTCCACAGGGAGGCGGTCACTCACAGAGGCAATAACCTTTCGGGCTCTGCCTCTGAAAACATTCAGTGAAAAGTTGATGATTTGGTTCATTTTTCAGGCAAAGAAATGAAGGCACGGGTTGAAAATAGACAGAGCTATAAGGCTTTAAGAGTGGCAGCTTTCTGTCCAAATTCCAACAAAAATAGTTATCAGATCTCTCTTTTTTTTTTTAAAGGCAGCAGGAGAACATAGATCCAAAATTCTGTGTAATCCACTCAACTAAGACTGTAACAACAACAAACAGTTCTATAGTGCAGTTTATGTTATTCTTGGCAGAGCTCAGATCTCAGGTGACATCAAAGGTGACTACATAGATATATATACAATGAAGTCAGCTTATAATTCATTTCTATTAGATTTACAAATTTAAACTGCTTAGGGCTTACAAGTTTCCGAGAGACAGAGAATACCACAAACAAGTGGATAGATGGCAGATGACACATGTGAGACCCAAAGTGTTAATTTCCTGAATATACAAAGAGCTCTTACAAGTTAATCAAAAGACAAATAACTCAATGAAATAATGGGCTCTTGCCTATGTTATGAATATTTTCATCTGGTATGACATTTACTCTTTGATTTCATTATTTTTGTGATTTTCATAGGCTTGTATTTTACGTGGTCAAATCTCTATGTCTTTCTATCACTTGTATGCTTAGAAGGACGTTCCTCCTTCTGAAGTACACATATTTGATTTTGGATTTGAGATGGCATTCATTTCTGATCCATCTATAAAGCTTTTGGTGTGTGGTTAAAGGTAAAAATAGACTCACATTTTCCTAAATAATTAGCCAGTTGTTCCAGCTCCATTTATTGAGTGGTCCTTCCTTTCCCAACTGATGCGCGGTGTAACCTTTATCATATATTAAATACTCATGTGTGCTAAAAATAAAAAGTCATTTCAGTTGAGTGCTGTGAATTAATCCAAGGAGTTTGCAGAGGTGGCGTTTGCAGCATGAGATTGTCCTTCCTTTCCACTCCTCCCCAGAGACTGAAAACAGAGGGAAGGAAGCCAGGGAAACATTAAACAAGGTCTGCTGCTCTGGATAATGTCTATGAGGAAAAAAAACGCAGGCTGAGATTTTATGATTTAAAGACTATTATGCTGCTTAGAGAACCCTGCAAGAGTAACAATAGCTGCTATTTATTGGGCGCTCGCTCTATGCCAGGCACTGTTCCCAGCAGCCCCACCATGACGTCACTCCATCTTTACGACCTAACCCTAACCCACGCTATGGACGCTTTTATCATAGCCCTGATTTTAGACATGAGGAAACTGAGACTCTGAGACGCCGTGTCCCTTACTCCACAGTCATTCAGAAGAACGACCACCCCAAATGTGGCTAAGCCAGCCAGTCAACAAGAGTGCTGGGATTCTTTTGCTGTGCAGAAGCTCTTTAGTTTAATGAGATCCCATTTGTCGATTTTGGCTTTTGTTGCCATTGCTTTTGGTGTTTTAGACATGAAGTCCTTGCCCACGCCTATGTCCTGAATGGTATTGCCTAGGTTTTCTTGTAGGATTTTAATGGTTTTAGGTCTAACATATAAGTCTTTAATCCATCTTGAATTAATTTTTGTATAAGGTGTAAGGAAGGGATCCAGTTGCAGCTTTCTACATATGGCTAGCCAGTTTTCCCAGCACCATTTATTAAATAGGGAATCCTTTCCCCATTTCTTGTTTTTGTCAGGTTTGTCAAAGATCAGATAGTTGTAGATATATGTGGCATCATTTCTGAGGGCTCTGTTCTGTTCCATTGATCTATGTCTCTGTTGTGGTACCAGTACCATGCTGTTTTGGTTACTGTAGCCTTGTAGTATAGTTTAAAGTCAGGTAGCGTGATGCCTCCAGCTTTGTTCTTTTGGCTTAGGATTGACTTGGCGATGCGGGCTCTTTTTTGGTTCCATATGAACTTTAAAGTAGTTTTTTCCAATTCTGTGAAGAAAGTCATTGGTAGCTTGATGGGGATGGCATTGAATCTATAAATTACCTTGGGCAGTATGGCCATTTTCACGATATTGATTCTTCCAACCCATGAGCATGGAATGTTCTTCCATTTGTTTGTATCCTCTTTTATTTCATTGAGCAGTGGTTTGTAGTTCTCCTTGAAGAGGTCCTTCACATCCCTTGTAAGTTGGATTCCTAGGTATTTTATTCTCTTTGAAGCAATTGTGAATGGGAGTTCACTCATGATTTGGCTCTCTGTTTGTCTGTTATTGGTGTACAAGAATGCTTGTGATTTTTGTACATTAATTTTGTATCCTGAGACTTTGCTGAAGTTGCTAATCAGCTTAAGGAGATTTTGGGCTGAGACAATGGGGTTTTCTAGATATACAATCATGTCATCTGCAAACAGGGACAATTTGACTTCCTCTTTTCCTAATTGAATACCCTTTATTTCCTTCTCCTGCCTGATTGCTCTGGCCAGAACTTCCAGCACTATGTTGAATAGGAGCGGTGAAAGAGGGCATCCCTGTCTTGTGCCAGTTTTCAGAGGGAATGCTTCCAGTTTTTGCCCATTCAGTATGATATTGGCTGTGGGTTTGTTGTAGATAGCTCTTATTATTTTGAGATACGTCCCATCAATACCTAATTTATTGAGAGTTTTTAGCATGAAGGGTTGTTGAATTTTGTCAAAGGCCTTTTCTGCATCTATTGAGATAATCATGTGGTTTTTGTCTTTGGTTCTGTTTATATGCTGGATTACATTTATTGATTTGCGTATGTTGAACCAGCCTTGCATCCCAGGGATGAAGCCCACTTGATCATGGTGGATAAGCTTTTTGATGTGCTGCTGGATTCGGTTTGCCAGTATTTTATTGAGGATTTTTGCATCAATGTTCATCAAGGATATTGGTCTGAAATTCTCTTTTTTGGTTATGTCTCTGCCAGGTTTTGGTATCAGGACGATGCTGGCTTCGTAAAATGTGTTAGGGAGGATTCCCTCTTTTTCTATCAATAGGAATAGTTTCAGAAGGAATGGTACCAGTTCCTCCTTGCTGGGATTGTTACCTTCTTCAAAACAATACCTCTCAGCAAAGCATCAAATGCCAACCAACACACCAAGGAAGGTCCTTGCAGATGGAACACAGGGAAGTTGTTATCTCATGGGAGTAGTCCCAGGACGCAAAGGAGTCAAGCGCAGCAAATTCTAAGGTTCAGGGAAATAGACCACTGTCGATTTCCAGGAACTCATTTCGCTCCTGTCTTTTCACATTAATGTTTCTCCTTTCGAGGAAAGCCAAGGAAAAGACTTTTCATCCAACTGGCTTAGGAGGCAAGACAGAACCTTTTCCGCATAAGATCCTGTCACAGCTAGGCGAATTCTGTACCTAAATCTTTGGAGATGAGTGGCCTCTCAGTGTTTTCATTATTTATAATTAATTGTTCATTTATCAGACTTTGTGGAGTGTCTCAGTGGGCAGCGAGGTGTGAGGCACAGGGAGTATGTAATAAAGCCCTCAAGTCCTCTGCCTTCACACAGCATCCATTTGGGGGGATGCACCCCCAACCCAAGGCCGGGGTGTGTGCTGTGGTGTCACAGGAAGTGCTGCCTTTCTCGAATGGGGCTGTGTTTACACAGGGCCAGGAGAACTAGATGCTGAATTGGGGTCAGGCTTCAGGAGTCCTGGCTTTTGGGACCACTTTGACACTTCCTGTCTTCACAGCCATCATCCCATTTCAGGATTCTTATCCCCAAAGCAGGAATATTAACACAGCTCCGCCTGTCTCTGCAGGTCATCACAAGTGAGCACCCAGTGCGTGTGAAAGCGTCTTCAGTGTGGGAGTTGCTGTATAGATGCAGAGTTTTACTACTGAAAGGAGGAATATTATTGTTGATTTGTTTTTGTTTCTCAGTTGTTGTGCATGTGCTTTGTTGTTGTTGTTGTTGTTTTACCATCTTGGTCCTACGTGGCTGGTTTGCCGGCCCAGCCTTAATGGCCAGTTGGCTCCAAGTCAGAAGACATGATCTCCTCCCCCACTCTCCTTGCCATTGTTTAAAGCGCCTCCTGAGGAATGGGCTGCCTTGGTGTTTTGTCAGTTCAAACCACATCCTGCCTGTTTCCACTTTCCATAAGACAACTCGCAACACCGGTGGTTTTCAGATGTGGCCAGCTTCTTGGTGAAGCGATAGCAGAGGCCTTGTTCACAGAAGTGAAAATAATTCACCCAGTGGTTAGCACATCAGGTGTGGGCATTGAGTGTACCCCGACCCCCGCTTGATCCCAATCCCTGGTTGGGTTTGGGAGTGGACGGCTGCCCAGCTTCCTGGCGCTGTCTTGACCCACAGCCTTCTCTGGGATGGGGACTAAGCCAGAGGCAGCAAGGACAGAGGTGTCTCAGGCTGTCCAGGCCTGGCCTGAATCCCACGACAGCAGGGGTGTGGCCTGCAGAAGCTGGAAATGACCACGGTGGCCTTCTAGTAATTTTACAGATGAGGAAACTGAGTCCAGGGAGGGCTGGTCAGTTGCAGGCAGAGCCTGGACTGGCACCTGGGTCTTTGGGCTCCAGGCTCAAGTTCATTCTAAGCAGACCAGTTGTACCCATCGCTGTAATTGAATGACTTGTTGGCATCAACAGAACTGGTAACTGGGTTTGGTCCTGGTGACCAAGGGGCACATCTCCCAGCTGGAGACTGTTTGCTAAGAGCAAGGGTATGGCCCACACTGGGCTATCAAACAACACAGCAAGCCCACGCTCAGGACATCAGCAAGCAGGGATATGAAATAAAACAAACCTTTTGAAAGAATTCGACACTTGAAGAAGAAAAAGAGGAGGAGGTGAAGGAGGGCAGAAAGAAAGTCGGAAGCAGCAGCAGCAGCCAGTCATCGTGAGAAAATCAGAACTTCGTGGGATTTCAAAACTTGTGGTTTGGAAACATTTTTATTATTTAGATGCATGAGGGCAGACACCACCATCTTTTAAATGTTCACAAGAGGCCAAAGTATGCAAGAGCCACGGCCTAAAGCGGGGCTGTGGGCAGAGCCAGACCTGGGCCGTCAGAGTCCAGGAGAAGGGCTCAGGACCGGGCTGTGCAGCAAGTGTCCCCAGTATGTCACCCACGACCCCAAGATGTCCAGTGGGCAGACCAGGCCAGCAGACACAGGGCCCTCTATCTCTACTCCCTTCTAGGAGGATCTGGGAGGCTAAGGTAGCCCTGACCATAGAAAACATGGATTTTCCAAGACATCTTCCCTGGAGACTTCTGCCCTTGAACAATGCTTATCTATCACAAGGTTGAGGGCTCTCCTTATCTTTCAAGAGTTTGAGGCGGCCTGTAAATGCTTCACTTATTAACTCAGCTCTGATTCTCCCTGGGAAGCCAAGGGCTGAGTGAAACTCTAACGTGGGCATGTGGACGGCTTGTGGTGCCCTGTAGCTCTGCACCGTGGGCCTGCAGGTGCACAGCCAGTCCCATGGCCTCCAGAGGAGCAGCACAAACCCTTAGCCTGGGTGGGGAAGGAGCACAGCGCTGACAGAACTACTGCTGAAGCGGGCCCCTGTGAATCACCAGCACCTGGAAGTGCCCCATCCCAGGCCTGTCCCAGCCCGGCGTCTGAGCTAATTACAGCTCTGTTGTGGGGAGAGTCACCCGTGTCAGTTTAACTGACAGCCCAGATAAGAGGTACTGGGCAGAGTCTCACAGGTTGCACAACAAACCACTCTGCCAACTGAGGGCAGAGACAAGCCTTTTTCAGTCCCTATGGTCAGAAACGAATTTCCTGGATGGCTGTCTTCTCCACCTCCTCTCCATCTCTTATTTTTAGTTTTCAGGTTGGTCTGAATTAGGTTTTGGCTTGTTGGGGGTGGGGTGGGGGGAGGATGATGGGTGATTTTTTCTTTCACTCATTTAAGCATCAGCCTGGTATCTGGCATCTGGCCTGTGCCTTCCTTTCATGGTTCAAGATGTGCCCAGGGCTGTTATACGTCATTAACCAGGGTTGGGCGCCCATAAAGCCAAGGCCACCAGCTCCACTGTGATGAGCAGACGAGCTTGGCCATGTGGCACACAGTGAATTTAGTGCTGCAGCATGTTCAGCAGATTCACGAAGCCTTCTGCTCATTCAAGAAAGGATGTTTTCCCTGACAGCTGCATCCCCAAACTCACACCAAACAGCTTGCCAGTCAGGTGCCCCCACCCCCGCGCTATGAAGCTCTCCCCATAGAAGATCAATCAGCCTTCCTCTCCTGTGGGCTCCACCTGCACCCCTCGCTCCAACACCATCTGCCCACACCGTCCTGTGCAGTTGCTATCCATTTATTCCATCTCCATTATAATGTCTGCCTGAACAGCAAATATGAGGCTTCACAGAAGCATTGAAGGTCTAAAAAGCATTTGTAACTGATTGTAAGCGAATTCAGCATGAGGCATCGGGCGGCATACGAGCCTCTGGCACTTTCGTCTTACCCATAGAGACACTGTAGATCTCCAGGCAACATCAGGACCATCCAGGGCAGGTGGCAACAATTTTCTTTTAAAATTCCAAGGTAGGTTAAGCCAAGGCTGTAAGTGGATTGATAGGCCTCAGGTTCAAGACCAGAGAAAAAGAATAGGAGAGAAAAGTGACCCTCAAATGGCCAAGAAAAAGAGAGAAGGCAGGAGAGAGAAGAGGGAGGGCCACACACGGTTTGCACAGGTGCCATCTCCAGAGCCATGGGGTGCTGTACCTGAGGCTGCAGCTCCTGGGCACAGCGGACCCAACCCTCCTGAACCAGGGCACCAGCGGCACAGGCAGCCGATGTGCAGCTCTCTCCAAGCTCTGGGCGTGGGGGCACTGAGTGGAGGGGAATGACCAGTTCGGAGGACCTGAGGCTTCTGACTCTCTGCTCCTCCAGGCTCATCTGTGAGTGCAGACACAGGCTCTGGGAGGCCAAGGGCTTCACGACTGGGCTCACTCCCAGCAGGGCAAGTGGGGTCCTGGGGCCTGAGCCCCTGGCGATCTGCCACTGCTCTCTCCGACACCACGAAGGAGGCTCCGCAAAACACCATGTCCCTAACAAAACGGGATTTGACCGATTCTGTGGCACATTCAAGGTGTTAAAGCTCCAACCTGAATAAAGGCTGTGCAACCACATAATGCTGTCAACAGAGCCTCTGTGAAGCGCATGCGTGTGTGAGCTTAGCTCCGAACCCACATTCTCCTGGAGTGGTGGAGGGTCTCATCCCATCTCCCAGTCCCTTCTGGGCACCCCCCCGCCCCAGGAGCTAACCAGCGTCTGGAATGGCCTGGCTTTGGGTCTTCACCGTGGTTATAGCCTCTCTACCTGGACCATCTGATTCCTGTTCTGAGCTGAGCTTCCAGCCCTAGGGGGTGGGGAGGCGGAGCTCACCCTCTTTTCCCTCCCTGTGAAGCCGCCTTCCTGCGCGCTGATGTTTTACTCTGCCTGAATTTAAACAGATGTGGTCAAGTATGGCGGGTCCCCAACGTGACCTCCCTGGCTCTGCTATGCATGCCTAATCCCCGTACCCCAATCGATCACTCCCTGGACTCTCCCCTTCTCCCCTCTCCTGTGCGACCACCAGTTGCTCACCAATAATTCGAAACTGCCTTTTTGACAGAGAAAATGAGCGTCAGCTGTTTGCCTACTGTGCCTGATTCTAATAATTAAAGTGAAAAAAAAGTTAAGAGAGTGAATGTTGATCACAACAGAGTTCACTGGTAACGAAATGAGATTCCTGGAAACGTACTCTTCACCCTGGAGCTGGTTAAGGAGATCGAGAGCATCCTGGCTAACACGGTGAAACCCCGTCTCTACTAAAAATACAAAAAAATTAGCCAGGCTTGGTGGCGGGCGCCTGTAGTCCCAGCTACTCAGGAGGCTGAGGCAGGAGAATGGCGTGAACCTGGGAGGCGGAGCTTGCAGTGAGCCGAGACCACACCTCTGCACGCCAGCCTGGGTGACAGAGCGAGACTCTGTGTCAAAAAGGAAGAATAAGAAAACAAACACAGGCCAGGCGCGGTGTCTCACGCCTGTAATCCCAGCACTTTGGGTGGCCGAGGCTGGCAGATCACTTGAGGTCAGGAGTTCGACGAAACCCCGTCTCTACTAAAAATACAAAAATTAGCCAGGAGTGGTGACGAACGCCTGTAATCCCAGCTACTCAGGAGGTTAAGGCACGAGAATTGCTTGAACCCAGGATGTGGAGGTTGCAGTGAGCTGAGATTGTGCCACTACACTCCAGACTGGGCTACAGAGCAAGACTCTGTCTCCAAAAAAAAAAAAAAGAAAAAAGGAAAAAGAAAACAAACATTTTTCCTGGTCTTCTTCTCCATCCCCCATCATGGCTCTAAGGGTCCCAGGTCACTGGTGGGAGCTTTCCCAACTGGGCCTGCCTGGGAATCCACAGCCTCTTGTCACTTGCTGTGAGCGAGTAGGTGAATATCTGCTGAGTAAGAAGCTCCTCCTGAGATGTGGAGGTGGAGGCAGGGAATACCCTCCTTGCAAATTAGCTCAGCCATAATGAAGAGGCGCTGATGGACAGATAGGAATTCACACCCTTCTTTGTTCAGCATTCCAATGTGAAGTTGTCCACACTAGGACAAGAGGTTGAAAGGAGGATGGTGTCACAGATTGAAATGGAAACTTGGTGGGAGACATGTGATGTGTGTGGTGTGATGTGTGGTGTGTGTGTGTGGTGTGTGTGGTGTGATGTGTGATGTGGTGTGTTGTGCATGTGGTGTGATGTGTGGTTTGGTGTGTGTGTGGTGTGATGTGTGGTGTGTGTGGTGTGTGCATGTGTGTGGTGTGTGTGTGCATGTGTGTGTGATGTGTGGTGTGTGTGGTGTGATGTTTGGTGTCAGGTGTAGAAGGTGTGGTGTCTGTGTGTGGTGTGTATGGTGTGTTGTGTGGTGTGTGTGTGGTGTGATGTGTGTGTGGTGTGATGTGTGTGTGGTGCGTTGTGGGTGATGTGATGTGTGTGTGGTGTGATGTCTGTGTGTGGTGTGTGTGTGATGTGATGTGTGTGTAGTGTGTTGGGATGTATGTGGTGGTGTGTGTGGTGTGTGTGTAGTGTGTAGTGTGTTGTGGCGTAGTGTGTGTGGTGTGTGTGTGTGTAGTGTGTTGTGGCGTAGTGTGTTTGGTGTGTGTGTAGTGTATTGTGGTGTGGTGTGTGTGGTGTGATGTGATGTGTGTGTGTGTGTATGGTGTGGTGTGGTGTATGATGTGGGTGTGTTGTGGCATAGTGTGATGTGTGTTGTGTTGTGTTGTGGTGTTTGTGGTTTGTTGTGGTTTGCTGTGTGTGTTGTGTGTGTATGGGGGTGTGTATGGGTGTGGTGTGGTGTTTTGTGGTGTGGTCTGTGTGTTTGGTGGCGTGGTGTGTGTGATGCGTGTGGTGTGGTGTCGTGTGTGTGGTGTTTTGTGATGTGGTCTGTGTGTGTGTGGTGTGTGTGTGTGATGTGTGTATGGTGTGTGTGGTATGGTATGTTGTGTGTGTGGTGTGGAGTGTGTGTGTATGGTGTGTTGTGTGTGTATTGTGTGTGGTGTGTGATTTTGTGTGTGGTGGGTGTGGTGTGGCATGTGTGTGTATGGTGTGTTGTGGTGTGATGTGTGTGTGGTGTGATGTGGTATGGGGTGTGTGTGTGGTGTGTGGAGTTGTGTATGGGTGTGTGTGTGTGTGTGTGTGTGTGTGTGTGTGGCGGGGGTGTATGTGGCGTGTGCATGTGCTGGAAAAGACAGGATTTCCGACATGAAGACTGGGGAAGCCTCTGGCTGCTGTGCCCCATCCTCAGCTGGGGGCAGCCCTCTCTCCTGCAGGGTGGAGGAAGGTAGACGAGGATGCCGAGGCTCAGCTTCAAAAGGGGAGGACTCCTTGGAGTTGCGGAAGCCTTTAGTTGGGGAGAAGCAGGTGGAATGCGGGGGTCACTCCTTGCTTTCTGGAAACCCCAGTGTCGCCTGGGGTGGGCTTTCTGGAAACTTTCCCCTGGCTGTTTTCTCCCCACGCGCCTCCCCTGCTGCTCTCTCCTCTCCGCAGCTGTGGCGGAGCAGGCTGGGTACTTATTTCAGGCCGCTGTACCTGGCTCCTACAGTTAAGGGCCCTTCCAGAACAGGTTTTTCCCAAAGTCCCAGAGAAAGTGCTCACCAAGTGCGTGTTGATGATGAACCCCCAAATCAACATGTGGATTTTCCTTCTGGTATTTGGGATTTTTTTTTTTTTAAAGCACACCTTTGAGTTCTTCTCTCTTCTCTATAATATGCCACAAGGCGAGGTTTCAAAGTTTATAGCAAATTGAGAACGAAAAAGGTTTTGAAGGAGCCAAGAGGAAAAGACTCCAGGTTCATCGTAATGTGAATATACAAGCAGGCCTCGTCTCATCTGTATAGAGCACAGGTCTACGGGTCCACGCAGAGTGAGGGGATGAGACCCCTGCACCCAAGACTTTGCAGTCCTATTGGGGACCAGGGGGAAAACGTTATGGAACATGTGGAAACAGGAAAACCAAGCCCATGCCTGCAGGAGAAGTGCAGGCTAGGGGATCGCTGCGCCGGGATTTTCAGGGAAGGATTCATGGGGGCGGTGGGAACGAGCTGGGCCCTAGAGGATGAGTAAGGCCTAGGTAGGGGGAAGGAGGGGAAGAAATCCTCGAAGCTGGTGTGAGTGTGAGTGTGTCTGAAGCGGGATTTGCGGGAATATTTGGCTCTGAAGGAGAGGGATGACCACTTGTTGCGCTTCCCACGTGCCGGGCCCGGCAGTGACATGTGTCGCCTCATGCTTACCACAGCCCTGAGTCAGCTCTCATTATGTTCATTTTGCAGATGAGAAAACCAAGGTTCACAGAGGCTTGAGTCACACGGTCCAGAAGGAAAAGCAATGGGACTCAAACTCATGTTGGCCTCCAGAGCCCCTGCTCTCAGTCCTACCTCTCAGGACCCGCCTGGGGGAAGACGGGAGGGTGGTGTTGAGTGGAAAAAGTATTGCTGCCCAGAGAGGGTGAAGTGTCAATATGCGAGATACAAGAGGGGGCAGAAAACTCCAGCCTTATCTCAGGAGGCGGTAGAGTCATGGAGGGTCTTTGGCTATGGGAGGGATGTGGAGAAAGGGGTGTTTGGAACCAATGAGTTGGTCTGGGTTTCCTGGAAGATGCCAGAGGGCAGGGAGACCACCCAGGAGTGGGCAATATGGCCCTGGCTCAAGGTGGAGGATGGCGGGAGAGGAGAGAATGGAGCAGACAGACATCTGCCCAAGTGTTCCGTGGTACATTAGCCATTGTCCCAAAAAAAAGAAGGCCTACAGGTGGTCAAATTTGGAGTGTTCTGGGTTGAACAGAGTAACAGAGTAATAGAGTCATTGCTCTATTGTGGAACTTCTTATTTTTTTTTAAGATGGAGTTTCACTGTCGTTGCCCAGGCTGGAGTGCAATGGTGTGATCTCAGCTCACTGCCAGCCCTGCCTCTCAGGTTGCAGTGATTCTCCTGCCTCAGCCTCCCAAGTAGCTGGGACTACAGGTGCGTGCCACCACACCCAGCTAATTTTTGTGTATTTTTAGTAGAGATGGAGTTTCACTATGTTGGCCCGGCTGGTCTCGAACTCCTGACCTCAAGCAATCTGCCCACCTGCCTTGGCCTTCCAAAGGGCTGGGATTACAGGCATAAGCCACCATGCCCGGCCTACTGTGGAACTTCTCATAGCCTTTGATATGCTGATATGACTGCAGGGGGATATGTAATCTGCAGTGCTTCTCAGACTCATTTGACCATGAAACCCAGTTTCTGCCAAGCACCTCCTGCAGCTGGCGTTCCACAGAACACTCTTTCAGAAATATTGCGGTGCCTGATCACCCTTATGTCATGGGTAATGTGGATGATACACTAAGTTGGAACTTTGGGTGCAGAGCCCAGGCTCTTGTTTCACTGACCTACTGAGTTTTCTTGCTTATTTTGTTTTCTGAACCTTGCTTTAACCTTCCCTAGCAGCTGGGATCTCTTCCCCAGAGTGTGCTGCTGAGGGGATCTTGGGACAACGCACTTGCTCTCATTGTGCCAGGCCTGCAGGCGGGAGTGGACTCACCTTGCCAATGGCCCTTCTCTATCCTTACGGAGGACCGTGATGGGCTTATCCTGCTTGGCAGCTCTGGCCAGGCCTGGAAGACCTACACTCACATATGGGTAGTTACGACTCAGCCATCCTCTGTCTGAAGAACATTCTGCCCCAGGAAAGACATCAACAGGGACATCAGAACAGCCTGGGGGTCATGGCCAGATCACAGTAAAAATGGCAATATGACTGGCTTGCTACAGAAGAGAATTCAGAATAAGAAGTCTCTCGGACTCCATCCAGGGGGTGTTAGTTGCAAAGAAACCAAAAGAACCACCTTAGAAGGTGTCACTGGTGGGGCAGTTTTGAGCCCTCAGGGACTGCCAGATGCTAAGAGTGGAGAGTGTTTAGGAAGAAAAACTGTCTGTCGGCGTAGCTACTAGCTACATGCATGTATCCACTGAGGACACAAGGACCAGGCTCCAGAGACAATTCAGCAAGTTGGGAGCCTAGAGACCAGAACTTCTAACACCAGCCCAGACACCAATGGGCTGGCTGACCTCAGGGCAAATCACTTTATGTGGTTTCCTCCTTTGGAAAAAAAAAAAAAGAGAGAGAGAGAGAGAGAAAGAGAGAGAGATAAAATCTGATCTACCTCTTAGAGGTTCAGGGTGGTTTCTGTTTTGCTTTTTGTGAGGAGCAACTCATAAAAATGATACCAAACTCCTCTGAAAATAAATACAGGCTCTATGCATTTCTAGCAATAATAGCAAGTATTCTCATTGGGATTGTGGCTCAATTTACCATGATAAAATCACTGGTAAATTTCTAAAAAGTTACCTCTTTGTGCACATACTTTCTCTTAGAAAATGGTTTTCTGTTAAGGGAAAATTAAAGGACACTCGGAGTTACTCATTTGGGAGTTTATGTTTTTCCTTTCCCCCGTTGAATAGCTCTCTGGAGAGGTTTCCATTTTGGTCATATTTCAGAAATGACTGAACGTCAGATTCTGCACTTTCACTTACTGAGAACGAATTTAGAGAAAACAGTGAGATTAGCAGATAAGTAAACATTAACTGAGGCTCAAATTGAAGAAGTACTTCGGGCAGTATGGAATTACATGTTTCCATATTCTTTGTTAGTCTGCATGAAACCAAAACCCAGAAGGTTATATTAAACATAATCACCTAACTCCATGGGGCCCTGGGAGGAATTTTTAATGTGGCAATTGAAAGGCGTGTGATTGTGCAAAACACAATGGCACAAATGAGTGTTCCTGTTGCTTTCGTTTCTTTCAGAAAGGGAATTAGCTCTGGGGGAGCACAGAAGAGTACCAAATTTCAGACCTCCCTCCCACTCCAAAGAGGAGAAACACCCTGTTGGACCTCACTGATCCCTTAGGAAGGTGGATATGAGTCCTATCTGGAATGAGGTCTTAATACAGGTTTTATGTTGTGAGAACCTGGCCCCTGGCTCCCAGGAGTGCTTCTAAGTTGAAAACTTCATTGCATTCATTTTTTTGTTGGTATTTAATACATATTTCATAGACTCACATCTTAAAAGCTTTCTGATTGATTGGCGGCAGAGAGCCAGCTCCCTTATCTAACAGGACTAAGTCCCCGCTTTCTCCGTAGTGGCCAAGTCATCAGTGTCTGCAGTTAGACCGAGAACATCCAAAAAGGCCGAACAGAAGGTGGAAGAGGCTGCTCTGTTATTTGTCTTCTGATGTCGTGCCCTCAGTTACTTGCACCTGATAAGTGCTCACCCAGTTCCTCATCCTTTCTCCTTTGGAGCCTAAGTGGTCTTGCGGGTGTGTGGTTTACTGGGTACTGCAGCCTTCCCTTGTGCATCCAGCTGCCAGTGTCTGAGAGGTCCTTTTAGCAGAGGAGCAGCTCTCTGCAGTAGGGTAACTATAGACCTGGATCCCAAGGCCTTCCTGCTCAGCCCTAGGGTATTCGCCTCTACCTCTCCATTGTATTTACATCAACGAGGAACCCCTTGGAGCTGTCCTGTCCAATACACAGCCACTAGCCACATGTGGCTATTTAAATTTAGATTAAATTAAATTAAATTAATTTTTTTTTCAGTCACATTTCAAGTGCTCAATAGCCGCACTGTGGCAGGTGACTACTGTATCAGACAGTGAAGGTACAGAATACTGCTGTCATTACGGAAGTTCTATTGGACGGTGCTGCTTCAGAGATCACCCAGCCAATGCCTTGATTTTTCTAGAATTTTAAGAAACAGAGACCCATAAAGCTTAAATGACTTTTCTAAGGATATCCAGGAACGTATAATAATATGTTTCCTGGCCATTTGGAAATTCTTGTAAGAGGAAGATGTTCTTTATTTAAGTCTTGATTTTTGAAAGAAATGTTCCACTTCAGATATAATTTGATTTTTACAAGTGAGATAATGTAATATAACAATGGTCTTGAACTATGAAAACACTGGATACGTTTTGGAGAGGCTCACCCTGATATAGTCAATACTATCTAAATGATTTTCTTATCTTTAGTGGCCAGTGAAAATTTACAAGAGAGAAGTCTAGATTAGTTTTTGGAGACCAAGAAACATTGGTATACTTATTCCCTACCTGGGAGCGTGCTGTTAATACAGTTATGCTCCTAAAGACTCTTGGAAACCTGAGATCAGTTATATGAGAAAACCAAAGGGCCAGCTGTGCCCTGGAGTCATAGGAATCATTATTATAACGTCCACAGTCAGTCGGCATCATTAGTCAGACGCAGGGTGAGAGGACAGTGATACAGGCTCACCATGACATGTGCGTCCTGAACATACTTCATAAACACTTAGCCTCCCTTACAGCCAAGACAGACAATAAATGTCTCTCTCACTCAACCATGTCCAGGATTTACACAGTGCCTCACCCAAGGTCTCACCGCGGGCCAGAATTCACAGAGGGTGGGAGGGCTGAAGCCTTGCTCCATTGCAGAAATCAACACAAAGAGCCATTGAGTGTTAAAGATGGGGGAATTCAGCACTTGAGGGCTCAAAAAAGGTCCTTCCGTAGAAGGAGCCCAAAAAGTTCCTCTGAGAGTCACCTTTCTTGCTAGACTTCTTTGTATACAATTTGTCGCTATGGAGAGAGATCAAAGGGAATTCTAGGCAATTGTTTTTAGTTACTAACTAAATGAAATTGATCTGCAATTATTCTAACAGGTAACTGAACCATGGTACAGAGAGAACATAAAAGAAAGAATCTGGGCTTGCTGCGGTCTTTATTAATTTCTTCTTCATTATGAACACCTCTGCTATGTTCTTCTAAGCCCCCACCCCACCATATGCGATAAGGAAATATAAAAGAGAGCAGCATAGTCTCTACCATTGGCACAGTGGGTTGTGTTTCTCTGACTTTGGGGCCTTGACTTGTTGGAGAGGACATCACGAAATGCTTGTGTCCCCCATGGATGTGAATTTATTGAACAGGCCCTGGGAACTGGGGCAGCAGCAGAAGCTCTGGTGAGTGTTTGGGGTAAATTTTATGATAGGAGGCTCGCATGCCAGAATAGGAAACCAACTTGGAAGGATGCAGAAGACAAGACACTAGGTCCAGACGGGTCAGAGAGCACCAATCAAATGACACACATCTGGGTGAGTCAAATTCAGAGCCCAGAAGGTCAGAAAATTAACAAACTCAACACTGGTATGCTGCTGTCTTTTGTAATTCTACCCCATATGAGTAAGCAAGGGCTCCTTGAATTTTCTGACAGTCAAGAAGGAGGGTTAAGGAAGGACAGAAGATGGGGTCTTCATAATGGTTCCAAGAGTATCTTCCACCTATTGGGATGGGCCTTTCTCCCACTTGGGACTCAGCCTGGAGATGTGCTTGCAGCTTCCTTGATGGAGCTGCTGGTTCACAGCACCCTAGCCATTCAGGGACTGGTAAATTTCCCTTTCTTGGGAACAATTCTTGGTCCCACCAGGTATTCTTCCTTACTGTTACCTATTTTGAGGAGGAAATGGGGACAGGAACAATTATACAGCAGGTATTATCCCTGTATACTTTGAGAATAGAGCTAGGGAAGAGTTTTGAGAGATTCAGAGTGGGGGTGAGGGCAAGATGAAATGAGACTGGAGAAAATTGCTGAGCTGTGGCTGTGTAATTGGAGGAGGCTAATCCTTTCAGAGAGGCACTTCTGGGCACCAGAACTTCTCTTCTGCAGATGACCGTCTCCCTGAAGGCTGGTGCTTCTGGTTCAAGATGGCATGGATGGCTGGGAGCTGCCTGCATCAGCTGGTGGTGGTGGTGGGGACCCACATGCCTGGGTGATATGGTCTGGCTGTGCCCCCACCCAAATCTCATCTTGAATTATAATCCCCACATGTCATGGGAGGGACCCAGTGGGAGGTAATTGAATCATGGCTGTGGTTTCCCCCATGCTTTTCTCGTGATAATGAGTCTCTTGAGATCTGATGCTTTTATAATCATCTGGCACTACTCCTGGGGGCGCTCATTCTCTCTCCTGCCACCCTGTGAAGAGGTGACTTCTGCCATGATTGTAAGTTTCCTGAGGCCTCCCCAGCCATGTGGAACTGTGAGTCAATTAAATCTTCTTTCTTTATAAATTAGCAGCATTAATTTAGACAGACTAATACACTGAGGAAGGGTAGGGTGAAGGTTAGACTTTACATACACAGTACCGTGCTGAGTTTGCTTTCAAGGGCCAAACTGTTGAACTCAGAAAGGGAAGCCTGATGTAGTTGGAAAAGTCAAACCTCAGCTCCACTACTACTAGCTATGAGGCTTTGTGAAAATAAATTAACCACTCTGAACCTCAGCCTCTTTATCTGTGGTCGTAGGCTGAATAATGACTCCTCCAAAGATTTCCACATCCAAACGTTCTGAAACTTGTGAATATGTTAACTTACATGGTAAAATGGACTTTGCAGATGTGATTTAGTTAAGGATCTTGAGATGGGGGCAGAATTTTGGATTGTCTGGGTGGGCCCAACCTAATCCTAGAGTTGTTGTAAGAGAGAGGCAGGAGCATCAGAGTGAGAGTGAGGAAAGCAAAGGCAGGAGCGATGGGAGGAAGGGTCACCACCTAGGGAATGTTGGGGGCCTCTAGAATCTGGAAAAGGCAAGAATACAGTTCTCTCCTAGGGCCTCCAGAAGGGATGCAGCTCTGTCTACAACTTGATTTTAGCCCAGTGAGACCTATAAAATGCAAAATAAAGGTACTCATCTCATAAGGCTGTTGCCACAGATTAAAGGAGACAATGTATCTGAAGCACTTAGCATAGTGTCTGCCACACACTAGGTGCTGGGTAAAAGGTAGATGATTTTATGCTTTGTTTTTAGAAAGTATATGATCCGAGCCAGGGTTGGATTCCGTCTGACTTAAAGCCCAACCACTACATTATAGTTAAAACAACTTGTAGTGGTTGGAAGTGGATACAGTTCTTCCAAAGAATCTGTGGTAAAACATTTTAGGATTGCTGGAACCCAAGGAGATGCTTCCAAATTCTTTATCTCAGAAAGCTTTTGGGACCCCAGCATTCCCTTTGGATAACCTGTTGCATCATCAGGCCTCCAGACATGAGGCTGAGTTCCTGCATCTGAGTTCTGCACATCTT
Source organism: Symphalangus syndactylus (assembly GCF_028878055.3). Taxonomy (NCBI): domain Eukaryota; kingdom Metazoa; phylum Chordata; class Mammalia; order Primates; family Hylobatidae; genus Symphalangus; species Symphalangus syndactylus. Next base: position 23,445,552 of record NC_072423.2, on the reverse strand, counting down.
GGTGGCTTTTGCAGGACTGCATGAGCTCTTGAGGCACTCTCTCATATCATGTGGCAGTGGAGACAAAAAATGTCACCAAGATGTGGCTATGGAGTGGGAGAGGAGGACTTAGAGGATGTCATTAGCAAATTGCTGGGTGGCTGCCAGCGTGTCGCAGAAGTCTGGTGACTTCATTTGATAATTTGCTGATCATTCAAGTTTATTCCTTTCTAGGTTCCTGTCATCCTCACTGGCTTTGTTTTGCAGCTGAGAGACTGAATATACAAATGGACAATGGCCAGACCAGATACAAAAATAGAATTCAGACCCACAGTCTACAGCAGCCAGCCCAGGAAACCAGCTCATGACCTACTGTTACCAGCCCAGGAAACAGGTATATAAATCAGACTTGCAGGAAGTCAGATCACTGTCTGTAGTAACAACCCAGGAAGCCAGACAATAACCTCTATACAATTGCCCCCAAATGGCCAGGAGTTGATTAATAATGGACTGCTTCCTTGATTTTCTTCCCTGATTCCAATTTAGGACCAACCAGAGAAAGCCAATATGCACCTCTAATTATTCATGTAGGATGTCCTGCTTCTAGTTAGCCCACCTCCATGTAGGCGTCTCCACCCTATGCCAACAACATCCCATCAGGGTGAGCGCAAAGCCTTCCCTCTTTGCCATTTTAAAGCTTTCCCACTTATCTGGTTGCCTTTGATTCTCTGCCAAAATGCAAAAGATAGTGAGTGGCCGACTCCCTTAGTATATATAGCAAGTTCTGAATAAATAGCCTTTGCTTTTCTCATTTGGTTGGTCTGCATTTATTTCCACATGCCATACAACTAGCACATGTGAATTTGGAGGTGAGAACATGTTCTACACTCTTGGACCCAGACAAATTTGGTCTCGCGTGATTGGATCAGAGGGACAACACTTGTGGCCTCATGAAGCGCCAAGGCCTTCTTGGTTCCTGTCTTTGTGGAGTGTGGATGACTTCTCTAGGAGCAGGAGATGACTGTGATGAAATAGTGACTAATTTCTATTTGAACTTGAATTAGTTATGGCACAAATGGGTGGAACATAAAAGAAGTAATTAGTAAAGGCAAATGGGAAAAGTCCAAAATTGGAATTTTGTTTTTAAATAACACTTGGGAGAGAACAAATTAGGAATGAAGACAACTTATTTCCCCATTACCCGGGACACAGATCTCATTTTAAAGAAAACAATAAGGAGGTAAGTTTTAAGTGGTGTCATAGGGAATGTTAAAAGCTAATGTTACTAATCTAAAAACTATCACTGCAAGGAAATATCCAGGTGGTTATGGGGCGGAGATATTGCAGGAACTCTCTGCAGACATCTCAAATTGTTGGTCTTTGAAAAAAAAGGTCCACATGTGATGCTCTCTGCAGTTGTCATTGTCAAAATCATAACCAAGTTTATTGCGAGCCATTATCAAGATGCATTCTCATGTTGTGTACCTGGCTCCAAGGACCACAATTGATTATTATCTTGGGGGATCGTTTATTATTCCCTCTCTCTCTTTGTAAATAAAAATGACAAGTCAAAGTTTGGTAGTGGTTGAGAAAATTGTTGACGTGTAACTACAGGAATTTGCTTCTTTGGTTCAGTTTCTTACTTTGAATCTTTACACTGAGTAGCTATTGTGGATTTACTATTTTCTGTAGCTGCACAGAAAATAATGTTTTAATGGTTTTTCATAATAAATAATATTATTTCCCATTTTATGTGGCATGAAAACTCTTTCACATTCATCACTTTGATCTCCCTGACTCCACTACCCTGTATGAGGCTGGTAGAATATGGTGGGACAAGTGTCACAACCCATTGAACTGATGAGGATCAAAGATGCAAAGAGGCCACATGCTTTGCCCAAAGTCGTACACTTAGCAAGCCAGAATTCAAACCCTGACCTGATATCAAGAATTTACTGCCTGTCAAGAGGACTTGCAATCCTTCCACCGGACACATTTCAGATTTAGTTTCCCCTTTGAACTGATAACAACTGTTTCAAAAGTAAGAACCTTTTTGGATTAAGCTTGAAAAAGGAGAACTGAGGGAGTTGGAGAAGATGTTTTCCTGTTTTAATAACTTAATTAACAAGTATGGGGTGAGGTGGGGAGCAGCGGCGGCCTGAAGAGGAAGGCGTTTTGCAGACACATCACTTGTGCATGAGATGTCAAATATCTGTGCACAGGGTCTGGTCCGGTGCTATGGTGCAGCATGGTGGCCACCAGCCACATGTGGCTCTTGAGCACTTGAAACGTGGCTCACTCACACTGAGATATGCGGCCACTGCCAATTCCACATTGACTTCAATGCCTTAGTATGAAAAAAAAAAAAAAACCATAGCCTGTTGTGGTGTTGTGATAGGGACTGGTTTTCCTCCATGGTTCCTGGCTTGTGACTCGCATAGCCCTTGTTACAGTCTTTTATTATGATGTTGGGTGTGTTAAGTCTCTGACCTACTTCTGCCCCCTTTCGCCTGCCCCAGGGCGGGACTCTACTGCTTTTCTGATTGAGGTTCTTTTTTTTTTTTCAGTCTTAATTCACTTTATTTTTCTTGTATAAAAACCCTATGTTGCAGCCACAGCTGGAGCCTGGGTCCACTGCACGGAGACTCCGTGCAGCTGATCGAGGTCCTTAAGACCTTCCTGTGAGTGGTTCCTACCATGTGCCCTGGGAAAAGGAATGCTGACGTCATGAAGCTTCCATAAAAACCCAGCGGACAGGGTTCAAGGAGCCTCCAGACAGCTGAACATGCTGAGGTTCCTGGAGGGTGGCACCGAGGGAGGGCGTAGAAGCTCCACACCCTGTCCCCCATCCTTCACCCCACGTGTCTCTTCATCTGTATCCTTTGCAATATCTTTTACAATAAACCAGTAAACATAAGTAAGTATTTCCCTGAGTTCTGTGAGCTGCTCCAGCAAATTCATCGAAGCCAAAGAGGGGGCTCTGGGGACCCCAACTTGAAGCTTGCTGGTCAGCACTTCCAAAGGCCTGGACTTCTGACTGGTGTGCTCGGGGCAGTCTTGGGGACTGAGCCCTCAACCTGTGGAATCTGACACTGTCTCCAGGTAGACAGTGTTGGAACTGAATTAGAGGACACCCAGCTAGTGTCCCCTGCTTGGTGTGTGGGGAAAAATCCCCATACATTTGGTCACAGAAGGCTTCTGTGTTAATGATTGTTGCAGTATGATGGTAGAGGAAAGACACTGAGAGTTTTCCCTACATGCCTATCTCAAAATTTTTGTATTATATGTTAACATGATAAACTGGGTTAAATAAAATATATTTAACAATTAATTTCATAGGGTTATTGTAAAAAAATTTAAATGTGGCTACTAACAAATTAAAAATTACATACGCTGGCCAGGTACGGTGGCTCATGCCTGTAATCCTAGCACTTTGGGAGGCTGAGGCAGGCAGACTGCCTGAGTTCAGGGGTTCAAGACCACCCTGGGTAACATGGTGAAACCCTGTCTCTACTAAATATACAAAAACTACCCTAGCATGGTGGCATGCACCTGTAGTCCCAGCTACTTGGGAGGCTGAGGCAGGAGAATTGCTTGATCCCAGGAGGCGGAGGTTGCAGTGAGCCGAGATCGTGCCACTGCACTCCAGCCTGGGTGGCAGAGAGAGACTCCGTCTGAAAAAAAAAAAAAAAAAAAACATATGTGGCTCACATCTGTGGCTCACATTTAATTTCTGTTGGGTAGTGCTATTCCAGAGATTTACCCTTTGTATGTGACAGTCACTTGGTAGGTGAGGGTTAGGCCAGGAGTCCAGCTGTGGCTCAAATAGGACAGAGAAACTTGCAGTAGAAGGCAGAAAGAAAGACCGCTGGTCCACCCTGCTTTCCCCTGGGAATGGGGTTCTTGTTATGCAAGAACATTAAAGAAGAGGCAAGAGCTCCATGTGGCAATTTCAGTGGAAGCATATTCACTTCTGAAACCTAGTTTCTCTCCTAAACTCCACCCAAGGCAAAATGGATTATTACTTCCTGGAAATCGAACCAGGGGACTTTAAAGTGTTTCATATTAAAAACAGAGAAGCCCAAGAAGGAGAAGAAAAATAATTACATTTCTAAAAGCTCTTAGAACAAATGCTTGCTTGTGAGAAATAACTTTTCTATAAATATTTTATTCCTATTTTTTCCCCCTTTTGTCCTCCAGCTGAGAGGTTCCACATGGATATAGGAGATGATGTTCCCCTTGGGAGAGAGGATCAAAGCCCCCCTGGGCTGCTTGCTGCTGAGTTTTACTCATAATAAGCCTTGTGGCTTCTACCCCAACCCGCCTGCAGGGCTCTGAGATGGAGTGAGCTCAAAACTGTGGAAAAACAAAGAATACAGAGAAAAATCCATCGCTCCTTAGCATCCACGCTGGTGCTCCAAACAGAAAGATCCAAGGCTTGGCTGCAGAGAGAGAGAGAGAGAGAGAGAGAAATATTTATGGTTTACCTGTGGGAACCCAGCCTGGGTCTTAATAATTTATAAAGCCTGGAGCCCACCTCACCACCCTCTGCATGAAGCTCAACACATATTTGTCAAATGGCTGGATCCATTCATCAACCCACAAAATCAGCACTGCATGAGCTGAGGTGCCCACGGTGTTGAACCGGGAAACCTGAGGAAATGATGACACCAGCAAGAGGAGGCAGAAGCTGAGGAAGGACCTAGTCTCGGGAGTAGGTTGTAAGTTTGATTTGGCCCATGATTGGCCTTAGATAATATGATAGTCAAGATCCAGTGTCCATGGACAGCAGGTGGCTGAAAAAAGAGGACTTAAGGTTGACTTTGGTGATCAGCAGCATGGAGTCAGTTCTCACCTAGGGAAACATGATCATATTTGGTGTTTTAAAGAGATGTTGCTATGTGAGATATGTCCAAATGGAGGAACTAGGATGGCGTAGGGCTGAGACTGTGGCTAGAACATTTGGCTTCACAGAGCAATGCCTATAAGGATATATTTTGCTGTCATTGCATTTGGTGGCCTCACATGCAACAGGAGTAGACTTGTCCTGTGTCACTGCTGATGGATAATTCTCCATGGATCGCTCATGTTTCTGTCCATGTTGTAAGTAAGGCACTGGTTGCTCTGTTCTGGACTCTTTTCAAAAACACGTATATAGCGAACAGCCTTGGAACACAGAGATAATGTCTCGTTCCAGAACAAATGGCAGACATGCTTGCTGCCCAATACAGAAGATTCAATCTCCCTAAATTCAGACTTCTCCTATATTATGACTCATTGTGTCTGTCCTATCCATATTTTCCTGAGAGAATTGGGGCTTGGGGACCCCACTTAAATATGCTGATAACTCTGGCAACTGCAATTACGGTGAGTAATCTGACCCCAGGAGTGTTACGTTTTCAACCAGCATCCATAAAATTGTGGCAGACTGACTTGATAAATTGCAAGTAGGGAAAAACTCAGGCCTTTCAGAGTTTTTGACAGTCACCCTCTGAGATTCTTATTGTGGGGTCCATGGAGGAGCTGTAGGAGACGCTGAAAGGAGTCTGTAATTAAAGTCAAGTCACCTGCTATAGGCAGTGAGAGAAAAGAACAGGGCCTGATTGCTTTGGGGCTATGGCTTTCACTGTGGATGTGGGCTGAGATAGCTGTGATTCAGGATACAGACAGAGAGACAGAAAAAACTAAGGACAAGTATGATAAGGTGGGCAATGAGCTGCCAGTTTTTAATGCAAAATAACAAAAAGGAATTTTTGCATATGTTTGCAACAAAAAGAATACAAACAGGCACAGATATTTACAGATGATATAGAGAAAGAAGCAGCCTTGGCTCTTTCTTTTGCCTTTATTCAGCAAATTATGAAGTGCAAAAAGATAAAAAGAAGAAATTATAGTCTGTGTTTGAGGGAGAGCTATTTGGAGAGCAGCACAGGGCTCTATTTTTGGCCTTGACCTGTTTTGTAATTTTATCAAAGACTTAGACAAAGGTGTAGAAGGCTGTCTTATCAGATCTGTAGATGACACAAATTTGGAGGGCTAGATAATGAGATAGAGGTAAGAATTGAGACTCAGACTGTTCACATGGCTTGGCATCGGGGGCAGAGACCAAGAAAATGAAATTTTACAGAGGTGTCAAGACTTGAGTTTGTGCTAAAAGAAATCAATTGTGTAAATTTTCACAGGCATCCTAGTGGTTCATGAAAAAAAAAAGAGCTGGGGTTAATGTCAATCTCAGTGTAACAGACAACAATACAGAACACTGGGTAAAACACGAATGTGGCTCTGATTTGTATCACTAAGATGTGGCTTCCAGGCCAGGAAGGGAGTAGCCCCAAAGCACTTGGGACAGGACAGTTGCTGACCGGGGAATGGTATTCATTTGATGTCATCTTCTAAAGGGATGTTGAAAAATTAAGTGCATTCAAATGGGGGCAACTAGGATAACGAAGGCTTGTAAATGGCTGGGACATTCAGTGTGAAGGGGCAAAACCCATTGAGAGATATTTTACTGTCTTTGCATTTGCTGTTTTGACAGCTTCACGTGTTTGTGAACCTCCTGTCGAAGATGGTGGCATCACAAAATAGAAAGAGGATGGGTTCCTGAGTCACTTCCTGGATAAGAGGTTCTCAGGAAGAGTTTCCCAACCTACATTAGATTACGGCATGAGCATACATCTTTTTTTTTTTTTTTTTTTTTTTTTTTTTTTTTGAGACAGAGTCTCGCTGTCGCCCAGGCTGGAGTGCAGTGGCGCGATCTCGGCTCACTACAGCCTCTGCCCCATGGGGTTCACACCATTCTCCTGCCTCAGCCTCCCGAGTAGCTGGGACTACAGGCGCCCGCCACCTCGCCCGGCTAATTTTTTGTATTTTTAGTAGAGACGGGGTTTCACTGTGTTAGCCAGGATGGTCTGGGTCTCCTGACCTCGTGATCCGCCTGCCTCGGCCTCCCAAAGTGCTGGGATTACAGGCGTGAGCCACCGCTCCCGGCCGCGTACATCTCTTTGTTGAGGTACTTATATTTGGAGGTTTATTTGTTATTGCAGCCCAGTTTAGCCTACCTTAACTAATGTATCTCTCTTAGCCTCATTTTCTACATTGGGACAATGGGGATAATAACATCTACTTCATGAAATTCCTGTGAGATTCAAGTAAGATGATGACACAATAATCATAATAGAAGGCTTCCTACTTCCCTAGACATTCTTCTCTTTTTAAATTTTTATTTATTTATTTATTCTTGTAGAGTTAGGGTCTAACTATGTTGCCCAGATTGGTCTCAAGCTCCTGAGCTCAATTGATCCTCCCTCCTTGGCCCCCCAAAGTGCTGGGGTTACAGGCATGAGCCACCACACCCAGCCCTGTTTTTGTGCTGATTCCTTTGTGAAAGTTCTGCTGTTGGAAGTGCTGCAGGACCCTACCCTCACCTGTTGTCTCCTTCCACAGGAAATGTCATGCAAATCCATGTCTATATACTATCCATATGCTGATAACTGATCGAAGTTCTATATCGAGATTGAGACCCCTACTATCTATTCAAGAGGAGACTTAGACATGAGTTTGGCGCTCAGGAGAGATACAGGATGGAGTTATCAACTGACAAGAGTTTTCTCTTGATTCTCCTCCACCAGATCTGATCCTCACTCACCTCACTTTCTCAATCCTTTTCTAATTCAATAAAAGACACCACTATTCACTCAGTCGTTTGGGCAAAAAACCCAGCAGTCATCTTGAAACTCACCAGAGCAGATGGACCATGCTTTGCCAAGGAAGGTCCCTTGAGAGTGGTGTTAGTAGCCAAAGAGACATATGTAGGAAAGTAGAGAAGCTAATCAACTTTAAACATTAAAAAATAGCACCCAAAATTAAATGGGGGGAGGGGGTAAAAAATGTAAATTTGAGGGTAAAAGAAACAATGTCAAATTTCTGCTACAAGAAAACTTATTTCTGTGTTTTCCATGTAGATGGCGTTTGAGTGTTAAATCATTGAGGGACTTAGATTCCCACTGTATATATTTACAGTTTGTATACATTTGCATACAGTTGAATAGTTTTTTGTGTATGTATTTCTTCCAAAAAGAATTGCTGAATGGCCACATTGGCCCAGAAATTGTCCTGTATGGCAGATCCTCCGTTCTTAGCATGAGGTTGCCAGGGACCTGAGATGCCGTCCTCCACTTGGTGGCAGTGTGTGGTGAGACACCAAAAAAGGGTCACTAAATCCATTGCCTTCTCTCCTCTTCCAGTAAACGTGGGATTGTAGAGGGTTTTGAGGGTAGAACAGCAGAACTTTCACAAAGGAACCAGCACAAAAACAAAGAGGGCTGAGCGCAGTGGCTCATGCCTATGTTGATAGGAATCGCAACCAGATTTGTTTTATATCACTTTAAAATGTATAGAAGGGAAGCTAAGTACCATAATGGTTTGATAATTGAAAACCATCTACATAAAAAATACAGAAACAAGTTCTTTTTTAACACTTGGAAATTTGGCACTTTCTCACCTCAAATCCACATTTTCACCCCCATTTTATCCCAGATGAGATTTCTTAACGTTAACATTTAAAATTGATTAGCTTTTCATACTTTTCTACAGCAAAGATTAAGCCTATGCATTTAAATGCATTTTAGTGACCTTAAGGCTTTACTTTTTGTTCCCAGATTGAGTAATTATTACAACTATTATTCTTATCCAATTACTGGTTTCCTTGGTGCTGACAGAAAGATTAATTTAAATAAAATACTCCACTGGGTAGTATCTGCTTTTCAGTTTCCAGTAAAGTCCAGAGGAGTGCCTGGAGGGGCTTCCAGGAAGGGGTCTTCTGATGAATCGGTCGATGTGCCACCCCAACTTGACAGAAGGCCCCCTTGTCAGCAGTTTGAAAGACATATACCGCACTTGCACATGTGTGGCCGTTCACTTTTAAAATTTAAATGTCAATAGTTGCTAAGGATATAATTTCCAATGCACTGTTTAATAGTATAAGAAAGAAAATTGTTCCCAAACTGTCTGTGGCAGAACTTTTTTGTGTGATGTCATTTGTAACCCCTTCCATGAAGTAATTATGATTCCTGATAAAATGCTTGGGTAATTTTCGGATAGACTTTCATGGGATTAAGAACTGCTGAGAAGTCAGGGTCTCCACTCAGCTATCTAAACCATGTCAACCAGTCTCGAGCTGTTCTTCTGTTGTGGTGCCATTTCTTTTTTCTGTTTGTGTCTCTTCCAAGAAAGAATCGCTGAATTGGCTGGCTTGCTGGGAGCCTCTTCTCTTGAGGCCAGTCTGAAATAGAATTTTGACACATGCTAATAACAAGTTTGTCTGACAAGTTATTTTAAGAATTCACATTTTAAAAATAAATTTGTTACGTCATTTTCAAATGATATCCATTGGAATTGAAATACCATAGTGGCATGATACTCAATACCCTGCATGAAAAATATAGGAGTTACTTTTTGACACTTGGACATTTTACATTTCTTTTTCTTCTCCTCAAATTCATAATTCTGCCTCTCATTTTATCCTAATATAATATTTCTTACAACTAAATTTACAACTTACAATTTCTTAAAATTGATTTACCTTGGAATCTTCTGTAGCAAATCTATAAATTTTTGTGACCATAAGGCTTTTTGTGTTCCTGAGTTGAGTATACAATTACTATTACTCAACTCATAAAAATGCACAAATATATTACAATTTTGACAAATGGTTATTAAGTATAAAAAATTTTTTTTGGAAATAAACCTCTTAAAAGAGATGGGACTAGTTTATTCCCTCTCTCCTCCATCCCCAGAAAGACACAGACCCATAAATAAAAACTACATAATGCTAGAAAGAGCTAATGTTCACCAGTGAGTCTATTCTTGTTTTTCATCTTTATGGATATAAGCTCTGAGGAGGGCTGTTTACATAACAACTACATGAGATTGGAAAGAGTCTTGTTATAGCGACGTTATTCAACTCTTTGAATTTCTGGTATATTCAAAAATCACATTAAAAAATCTATCGGCTGTCTTCACTAGAAACTCTTTCAACTTTGTTGAAAGCAAAGAATTGGAAAACCAGTTTCCAAACAGATTTGCTCCCCAGTCATTACCGTCCAATATAGCCCCAGGATTCCAAATCATGCCTTTTGGTAACCCAAGAATTCTAACACTCCAGGGCCATGCCCAGTGGTGTGTAGATAAATTTACTCTCTGGGGAAAAAAAGAAAAAGGCAAAGAAAAGCAAGCCCTGCTTTATAGCTTTTGTTCATTTACATGGTATAAAGGCTTCCACCACAGCCAATTTCTTCTTTGTGTGTACGTGTTCAAGTCTTGCTCTGTCACCCAGGCTGGAGTGCAATGGCGCAATCTCAGCTCACTGCAACCTCCACCTACTGGGTTCAAGCAATTCTCCTGCCTCAGCCTCCCAAGTAGCTGGGATTACAGGCGCCCACCACCACACCCTGCTAATTTTTGTATTTTTAGAAGGTACGGCGTTTCACCACGTTGGCCAGGCTGGTCTCAAACTCTTGACCTCATGATCTGCCGGCCTTGGCCTCCCAAAGTGCTGGGATTACAGGCATGAGCCACCGCACCCGGCCACCAAGGCCAATTTCAAGCCACTAACCTGACCTCACTGACACACGCTTGGGAAGACAGGCACACAGTCAGCTCTCCGGGCCAGTATGAGACACTCACTACCACAGGGCGTCACAGTTAGATTCAGACAGAGGGAGGAGTGTGACCCTCTTCTGAGAAGTGTGACAGATGATTGCGAAAGGGGAGAGTGAGGAGAGTTGTCTGATCTCAGGGGTGTGCTCACAGAAATTGGTTTATGAAAGAGTACCCATGGGTGTTGAGAACATTGATTCTTCTAAACATCCCATGCCTGGGTACTCCTTGGGAAGGCTGTGCCACCGTGGTTCCACGTGCAGTAATTTGGAGGCTACCAATTCAAAGGATGGAGTATGGACCTTGGAGTCAGCCACACCAGGGCTCAAATATCTGCCTCTGTAATTTATGATGATTGAGAACTTGGGCATATAGTTTCAACGTCTTGAGTCTCAGTTATCTCCTACGAAATACAAGAGGCCAATACCTACCTTGCAAGATTTGAGAGCAAAAGGTAGTGTGCATACAGTGTTGTATCCAGCAGGTGCTTAACAGATGAATGTTACTATCAGAGTCCTTTTAGTTGAGTCTAAGTGATGCAACTTGAAGGGTTGAGGATTAGGGTATCAGGACCTGAACCCAGTGGGAAACATCAGATTCCTTGCCATTTAGGGTTTACCTGCTCCAAAGCAAGTAGCTGCTTTGGTTCCATCTAAAAATGTTGACTTCAAAACAGAACTTTCAGGTTATTTCCCTCTTTTTCATACACATTTCATCTTATAAAATGCAGAGGCTGGGATCTCTGGTCTATATAGAAGAACACACTCAACAGCAACAGTAGCTCTCCCAGGGAGTAGAACTCAAGACTGGTCTATCTTGTACCTAACCAGGAGGGTTATTACCAAGAAACAAGAGTCTCCTTCTAAGGCGGTTTCACCTGTAAGGCAATCCCTTAGCCTGATCCCTGAGGGCTTCATTAGAGTAGGGTCCTGGTGATTTTACTGGCTTGTTAAGAAGGCTTTTCAAAGTCTTGTGTAATGATGATGAATGGCAGGGCAAAATCATGTTAACACATTATAAACAATTCCAGGCACAACCAGTATCTCACACTGTACTTTATTTTTCTTCACAATATTAACTAGACAGACAAGGAAAGTTTAATGGCAATGTGACTTTTTCCAACAACACAAACAAACAAAGTGCCATTATAGCTAATGGTGGCCAACTGGAGACTTACTTTACCTTAACCATGTGAAGTATCCTTACCATATTTTTTGTGTGTACAGTGTTGCAGGATATCAGCCACCCCTTAAAAGTATCAATCTTAAAAAGAGCCATGGAAGGTAAAAGTATGAAAATCTTGATAACAAAGGCTTTCAACACAAAAACACTTATTGTACACTTATTTTTATTTAAAACAAAAATGACCCCCGTAACTCAAAACAAAAGCAAACCTTGATTGAAAACTTAAGAAGGTATAATAAAAAACAAAACCACCAAAAGAAAGCTTCCCCAAAAGAAATGCAATCCACTATCACTCTTGCAAATTCTACCTTGGAGGGAAAAACTTAATGAAATGAGCTATCTGGAGGGCCCACGGCAGATTTTCCAAAAGGTTCAGGTGCATGGATTTACTCAGTATCTACACTACAGTCTTATTTATTAAGAGTCTCAGAATTTTTTGGATTAAGCGAGCCTTTCCATCCTCCACCAGTGTTCCCATCTTCTGTGCTGAGCTTGGTATGCAGAACAACCTTGTTGTTGATAGGATGTTGGCTTGAAGTTATTTTTCTGGGGCAGTCCAGATGAACCGGTACAGTACCATTCATGCTGCATCTGGTTTTCTTTGCATCCAGTGAGATGCATATTTCATGATTGTCCAAGGTCATGGTTGTCCAAAGACATGGAACAGAATGATTCACTGGGTAAGACTAAAGGACTTGTATTATCACTTTCCAATTCAGTTTCACAGTGCTTAATTTTATTAAAAACTTTTTCTGTATTGTACATAATAAACATTTAGAAACAGATGTCCCTACCAACCAGAAGGTTGTCATTAAATATCCTGTTAGTTAAAACTGCACATTTATTGTTTAAATACCCATTAGACATCTCCAGCTTGAAATTTATACCATTGCACTGCCAAACGGAGCTGCACTTTGAGCCATGCTGATGTCTCTGGAATCTAAATGTCGTACCACAAACTTCAAAATGTTTCTCATTTGTCACATAAGGTTCTTCGCAGAGGCATCACATCGACCCCAATACAGGTCCTTTACACCCTTAGTTCTGGTTATTCGGAAAACTTCCAACTCCCTGATCCAAACTTGGGAATGTTTTACTCATTTAAAAATTCTTCCTCCCTCCCACCCCTCCAACAAATGTGCTTTGTCCCATAATAATTAAAAAAAAAAAATCCCTGAAAGATCCAAATTGAATAACAATAAAGATCTGATTGGAACCTTCATAAGCTTGACAATGCAGAATTGTATTTCTTAAAAAGTGTGTAACCACATTTGTCTGGGCTGCAAAAGACACCACAGAATAAGATCAGAATAGAATTTCAACTGACTCCCTAATTTCCTTAGAATGGCTTGTATTTCAAGCCTTTCCTGTTTTTCTCTGATAGAGTAGGTGTACATTACTAACTACAAGTGATAAGAAAGTCTAAAAACAGCCACTGCCTTAAAAGTACAATTGGAATTAGAGTTTAAGTTCACATTTATAAACTATTTGTTTTAGGATAAGATTAATTACAAATAGAGACTATTTGCAATTCTGTTCACTCAATAGATCTTGGAGGTGAAAGCTAGACATGTGTTGGGATTGCCCTAATTATTTACATTTAATCTTGATTATTATAACTCCTCTCGATTTCTAATCACTTCCTAATTTTTCCCACTGGGCCAGAACTACACCTTTAGATGATAAGCATTTACTAATAAAACAAAGATCACATATAAATGGAAGGCCACATCTGAACACAGAGAGGTAAGTGAGCTGTGGAGAGAATATTGGCTTCTTGTTTGAACTAAATCAAGGTGCTTCCTTAATTCTGTGACTTTAATCCAAATCTTAAGCCTGCCAGAATTTTCTGCCCCTGTAAAATCTTCGGAGACGACCCGATGGCCATAGACCCTGTCAGCTGTCGTTCTGGCCTCTCTTTCGGAGTATTTGTGCATCGAGGGACTGGGAGGGCCGAGGAGGTTCTCGGATGTTCTTCTCCTTTTGGAGCTTTTTTTAGAGCCCTTGTCCCCAATTTGGAAAGTGCGTATATTCTATTTAACTCTGACCCTGGCCAGTGTAAAGAGGAGTACATAAAGAGGACTGTTTTTTCATTCATAAAAAGCAGTTAAGATGCAGATGTGAATCCCTCTTCAACACAAAATAGGGATGGTTCTCTGTTGCCCGACTGCAAAATAATTAGATATAATGACAAAAAAGAAGAGGAGAAAAAAATGACTAGTTGAGGCTTTTATATACATTCATTGCTTCTAACATGTTTTTAACAATAAGGAAAATGCAACATCAACTACTCTTAGAGCAAGTGCAGCCACAATACTGTACAGTTCTAGGGCCAAGAGGCTGGGCACATTTACTGTTATTAAAACCAGGTAACAAAACCCCACAGTAAAAGGCAGCCAGCCAGCAATTAGCCCCCATGACCTCTTAATATATATACATTTTTCAAATACTCTGTGAATCCCGTTTGAACAACAACAAAAGACAAAACAGGCTTTATATTAAAAATGTCCATGTTCTTCATTGTTACTTCTAAAGCAGCTTGGAGGATCTTACCACGTGGAGCATACTGCAAACTGACTCCATTAAAATGATTTTGGCAGGATAGCAGCACAGGATTGGATATTCCATATTCATCACTTTGACAATGTAAACCTTTCATAAAATAATATTTTGCTTAAAAATTAGAATCATTCAAAGGTCTGATCATTCTGTTCCCTGAGGCCCGCCGGGGAGGTCTGGCTTCATACCACAGGTTTCCTGCTTTCTTGGTGGAGCGTAAGCACCACTGCATTTCAGGAAGACCCTGAAGGACAGCCGTGAGAAAGCCCCCGCGGAAGGAGGGCAGGAGGGCTCTGGGTGGGTCTGTGTTGAAACAGGCCACGTAAAGCAACTCACTAAAGGTCAAACCACCATAGATTTGAATCTGCTGGTCATTCCCCATCTGGATTTTTAACTGAATGAATCTCATGGGTTTAACCAAACATGCATGTAATCCTGAATAACATGAATTATATGCGGAATTGCCCAAGAAACAAGGTCAAAGGGACAACAGATATATCTGTCACAATCAACAATTCTGTTGACATGAAAATGCACATGACTTGGTTGAAACAAAGCTCCTCAGTGGCCAGTGACATCCAGGTTTTTCTTAAGTAGCTGAGACTCAGGGCTTATCTCACCTTCTCAGAAATGCTTTTGAAGAATCAAGAGACGAAAATCTCAAACAGAAAATGATCACTTTTGCTCACAAATAGTGTATAGGCCATAACTAAATACAATTTTAAAAAAAACGCTGAGATGCATGTATTTTTTTAAAGCAGCTTTCGAAATATCAACCACAGCATTAAACATTGAACAGAGTACATTCCAAAGTTAATACAGATAAATGTATGTATATAATGCAATAATGCCACAGAGTTATTCCATCAGTGTCTCAAGGCTGATTCTAAACTGGAAGAAAAAAAATTTTCTAGTTTATGTGTTGAAGATGTCACTTCTTTTGCTACTTCTTTATAGTTTCCCACCATTGATTTTTTTTAAATGCCCCAGGATATACAGATAACCCCCATATTCCACACCTGGAACTTTTTTTTTTCTGTCAGGTTTTCAAATAAAACCAAACTACAGTGACAAGATAATGTTTTACATGTAATTCCATAGACAGAGGTCAATTAATCCATGACACCTCAATTCAATCCTTCCTTTAGGATTTATGACCCTCTCCAAAGTCATTTAAAGCCTTGCTTTAAACTGACAGGTGGGCCAAGGCCACACAGCCAACGTGCCATGTGCTACGGCCAAAATGGGCCGTGGCCATTGCCTCTCCTCACGTTTCCAGCCTTCACCATGTCCTTCTGCTAGGAAGGGCCCAGGGCCTCTGTTCCTTCCCTCTACAGTGATACATGTCTTAAGAAGGGTCGTGGCTCCCATGCTCCACGTGCAAACGGGCCTACCTGGAGGGCCCCAGGGTGACAGGCCCAGCCGCGCCCCTCTATTGCTGTTTCTTGACAGTGGAATTCTGAGCTCCATCAGCTTCCAGACATTCGGAGACCACACTGCCCTGTTGATCACCCCTGGAGGAGGCCAGTGAGGGCCCAGGCTCAGTTCCAGGACCAGGCCTTCAAGCTGGGACACAGGCAGGTTCTGCGGACTTCGGTCTCCTAAAAGCAGGCACTTGTGGCGGCCTGATGCTCTGGGTAACTCTAGCCTTCCTGATGCCGAAGTCACTGAAATGTTCACTTCCTCAAGTTCCAGAGGATTCTGTTTCCTACTCAGACAGAGCCAGTATTGGGAGTTGGGGGGTGCATATCCAAAATATATGAATATACACAATCAGGGCTTAAGGTACTGGATGATATTGTATAAATTGCTAAAATGCTTCTCGGCACAATTGGTAGCTTAAAAAAATACTTTCCTATGATTTAAGGGCATTTTTCCCATCGCTGTCCTTCGGCGTGGAAATCTCAGCGGGTACTAGGTCCATCTGAAGTCCCAACTCTTTTCCGCCCACCAGGTATGCATCATGTGAGTCATATGCAAAGAGTCTCTTCTTCAGGCCAGGGAGGCTGGACTTCCCCCCCAGGAACCCTCCCTCTGTTAGTATCACAGCCCCCAGGGCAAAGAAATGCAAGTGAATGAACCCCTTCTCCCCAGCCTCCAGCAGCCAGAAAGCCAGCTTCCTCAGTGATCAGGTCCTTTTTCCACCCATCTGCTCTTCAGATGGTGAGTTAGTCCGGCCAACAACATGGAAAGCGAATCTGTGTTTACAGGCACAGCACATCCAGGTGGAGCCACACGAAGCGGTGCTTGGCAATTAGTGGTCGGATTTCCAAAGACAGGAGTTTTGATGGGACTGTCTTAAATAAATAAATCTTTTTTTCTTAATAATGTAAAAAATAAACGATATTTCCCTTTGGCAGTAAATAGCTGATTCGACATTTTGCCTGAAAACTGTTAATTGTGTGTGTGTGTCTGTCTGTGTGTGTGATGTTTATATGTGTGTTATTTTTTCTTAAACAGCCTGCAGCTTTGTTTCATGGTACATCACTGACAATGCATATTATTTCTACTGCTTTAGTGAACCTTTTGCATATTTGTTTGGGGCAGGCGTGTTGACTTCACTTGTGGCCCAGATAGGCACCCAGGGTGATGCAAGCTCCCACCAGGGCCAAACTGAGCAGAGTCTTCAGAGACAGCCAGGAGAAATCAAACAGAGGCCGCATGCTGGGGCCGTACAGTTCCACAAAGGCATCCTGCAGTTGGGGGAGAGGAGGGAAGAAAAAGAAAGAGTATTAGAGAGAGAGCAGAGAATGCCACCCCACAGAGAAAGAGGCATCCTGCCAGGGCAGCCTGGGCACCTTCAGAAGGGTGAGAGGGGAAAAGGCAAATGCTCTTTGGAGGCCGTGATTCAGAAACCACTGTTTTCATTAATTCAAGACATATTTATTGAGACCCTATTTACATGCCAGGCATCTTAGAGATAGAGCAGTGCATAAAATAGACTAAAAGTTCCTACTTCACGAAGCTTCCATCTAGTGGAACAGCATAGACAGCAATCAATATAAATTACCACATGGTGTAGGAGAGAGTGCTAAGGGCCGAGGAGAAAAACAG
This sequence comes from Symphalangus syndactylus, assembly GCF_028878055.3. Taxonomy (NCBI): domain Eukaryota; kingdom Metazoa; phylum Chordata; class Mammalia; order Primates; family Hylobatidae; genus Symphalangus; species Symphalangus syndactylus. Next base: position 23,428,119 of record NC_072423.2, on the reverse strand, counting down.
CAGAGGCAGTTAGAAAATATCAGAGGTTTTGCAATTTTAGCTAGCACGCCCAACCACAAAAGTAATAAAATCTAGCAATGATGATGACTGTCACACTCCATGATTGAATGTTGACATCTTATCAAATGTCTGACATGCATTATTTTAGTCTTTGTACCAAACTGTTTTTTTTTTTTTTTTTAGAGACAGTCTCGCTCTGTTGCCCAGGCTGCAGTGCAGTGGTGCAATCACGACCCAGTGCAGCCTCGAACTGTTGGGCTCAAGAGTGATCCTCCTGCCTCCGCCTCCTGAGTACCTAGGATTACCATGCTTGGCTAATTTTTAAATTTTTTTGTAGAGGTGGGGTCTTACTATGCTTTCCAGGCTGGTCTTGAACTCCTGGGCTCAAGTGATTCTCCTGCCTCAGCCTCCCAAAGTTCTGGGATTAAAGGCGTGAGCTTTCTCATCCAGCTAATTCTTTGTACCAATCTTACTAAGTTATTTTGTTTCTGTTCTGAAGATGAAAAAGCTGAGAATCACAGGGAATAAGAGACTTTTTAACAAATGGCAGAGCCAGGCTTTGAACCCAGATAGAAACCAGCACCCTTCTCTCTGCCGATGCCCTGGCCTGGCTAACGGCAGCTCTGTGAGAGCATTTGGTTGGCCAAGGGCTCAGTTGGCGGAGGGGCCAAGGGCGGCCTTGACTGGTGCAGTGCCAGCCTCTAAGGTCAAGGTTCTCCCGGAGAAAGGGAGCTGTCAGGGGGTTTCTCCTGGGGGTGGCTAGACTGGACGACCACAACTCTGCATTTACTCAAATTGTGGATCTCACAAGGCAGGAGATCAGGGGTGTGTCACTGGACCTGCAGGTCCCTGAGAGACAAAAAGGGTGTCTCCCTTCCATTCCTATCTCTCCATCTCAAGTCGGGTCTGTAGTGTGTTGTAGCAAAGTCCACCCTCTGGATGGGCTTGGATTGAGCAAATCACCAATTGCTCATTTCCTAGATTCTGGGGAGATTATGTTTCACATTTGTGTCCAATGAGTATTTGGATAACTTTCTGAATGAATATTTGAATACATAAATCAGTAAATGAATTCTTTTTACTTCTGATTTATTCAGGATGAAGAAGAAAACAAGAATAGTTCCACATTATTCCCAACAACCCTGACTCAAGGCACACAATTTTATTACAGGAAACAGTAACATACCATGACCCTGGACATCGCTGTTGGGAGGGGTTCCAACAGTACACAGAGGGGTTCCCTTTCTCTGGGGCAAGGGCTGTAGCAGTGGGACCAGGGATTCTCTTTGTCTCCCTCATGCTGGGCATGGTCTTGGTGCACTATAGGTGCGTAGTAAATGTTTGTTCACTTAAGCTTTCTGAATACAATCATTGGTTTAAATTCTGTCTTTGGCTTAATGCTTTACCGAAATGCTTATGAATCTGTTTGAAATTACTCCTTCTATATGTAACAGCCTCTGAGAATCCTGAGGTAGTCTTGATGAGGGTTTAAAACATTGTTAGGGTAACTTTCCACATTATTAAATATAGATTTATACAATTATTTTCATGATATATAATATGTGCCATACTTTAAAAAATTCATTTTATAGTGTTTAAAACTTTTGCTATTATAAACAATATCATGATATATTTTTGTACATAAATTCTTGTCTATTTGTTCAGTTGCTTTTTTGAAATAAACTCCTAGAAGTGACCTCAATCGACCAGTCATCAATATTGCTTCCAGAAATCATGAAGGGCTTGCCTTGAGCCATCCGCACACTCTCATGGATTGCCCTCCAACAAATGCCACCTTTTACAAAAGGCAGGCAAGGATTTAGGGCGAGGGTCACACTGAGGGTGATCCTGCCCCCCGGGGGACATTTGGCAATATTTGGAAGCATTTTTAGTGGTCATGATTTGGGATGAGGGTGCCACTGGTATCTAGTGGGCAGAGGCCACGGACGCTGTTCAGCAACCCACAATGCACAGGGCAGCCCCCTAATGCTAACAGGGCCGAGGCTGAGAAACTCTGGTTTATAAGATGCTCTGTAATCACAGACCATAGAAGAACAGATGACCCATCCTGTGTGTCAACAGCATTGGTCAAATCAGCACAACCAGCGGGCCTTCTGCATCTTTGGAGGTCCTTGGTTAACTTTTACCAGGAGAGGGCGCAAGGGCTTTCTTCTTCTTTTTAAATATCTATTGTTAAACATTTCTAAATTTCAGTGTTAGAAAAGCGAGGCAATAGACGTACATAAAATGTGTGTTTAGTGCTCTTAGCACAGAGCTAAGGCACAATCATGATTGTCTGCCAAGATGCACACCCCTCTCTATATAAGCAGGGATCAGTGGGGCAGGAAGGAGTCAGGACTTCGCCACAAGCCGGAACTCTGCCTCTTCCAGGGAGCAACCCGAGATGTCACAGACACGGCTGCAAATGTCAACTAGTCCTCCCATCCATGCTTCTCTCTCTGAGGGATGGGCAGGCTGAAACCCCTAACAGCCCAGCCAAAAGATGCCCCAAATTTGTCAGGGCACTGGCAATAGGTTGTCTGCAATTCGGCCTGACATTGAGAAGGTCAGTGGCCGGGCTCTGAATTCCTTTAGTAATCAACAGAGTTTTGTGTGGCAAAATCTGAACCGGACTAAGCCCCTGATCATGTGTCCTCTCTGGACCTGAAGCCATCCTGGGAAACCAGAGGATGCAGGGACACACTCCAGCTGGCATTTTCTCCCAGTTGGCCTGGTACACAGTGCTGGAGAGCAGAAGAAATGCTGTCCCAAATATCCCCACCTCCTCAGAGCTGGAATAATTCCCTCTCACCACCCTCACCCCCACACAAATAACAGTGCTTCTCATGAACCTAACAGGCCATTTCTGACGTGCATTACACAGAACAATGTCACTTCTAGAGTGAGATGAGCTAAACTAGCAGCTCTTGGCCCAAAGCCTCAGCACAGAGGTGCTGTTGCCATCCCAGGGGGCTGAGAAGGGCATGGGACTTGGAGGAGGAGTCTGGGTGAACCCTGGCTTTGATATTTTATCAGTTTATAACCTTGAGCAGATAACCCAACCCCGAGCCTCATTGACTTCATCCATAGCCATAAAATTCATTATTGTGAAGATTAACGTAGGTCACTCAAAGCCATTTGTAAATTGGATGCAGAAAGTGAGCTCGTGGCAGAACAAACACCGTGCTCGTCTGTCCTCTTGCAGATCCGCTCCGCACCTACTCAACCTGCCCTTCCCCCAAGAAGTTCTGCTGAGCCTGCCATTTTACAGAAGCAATTTCCTCTCTTAGCTTTCCGATCTGAGGATAGTCCGTAATTTCTATAGGAATTATGAATTAAAATGTATACATCCCGTGTTCTGGTCAAAGATGGGAAGTGATAATACAATGCTTACCTATCTATCCTTCTTTATACATTAGAGTGTAGGGCTAGAGGGCAAGTCATTTAACCCCCTGGAGGTTGGATCTGGCCTCTAAACTTTGCCCTTCTACAATTCCAAAGTGCAAAGGAGACCCTGTGGCTGAAAGCTTCTTTCGTAGAAAGTCTTCTTGCTTTTTCAAACATCCTGATTAGGGCGATTTCCGAAGTCTGTTTGAACAGTCTGTCATTATTTGTTTAAGTTTGAAAGCTGTTTTAAATAAACACATGCTCATTTTATGTATTAAAAGCAACAAAGAGGGAAAAAGAAAACCTGGGTCGTCATGTGATTCGTACAGAATCCCAGTCTATATATTTAGGAAGCTCTGTGTCCCTTGCTCATGTCAGGACTGGCAAGGGCTTACCCGACTTCACAGATCACAGGTTCACATGGAAAGGCTCGTACCAGCTCCTCCCATGAGGAGGAGGTGGGCAGGGCCTCAGCTCTGGTGGCTCTGTCCACAGTGGCTTCTCCATAAATTTCCAATTCAGAGGCCACAGAGGATCTGAGTTCCACCCAGGGCTGGCCCAAGGGGACAAGATGGCCAAACTCCCAGCCCCAGCCTTGCTGCAGGGTTGGAACCAGGCCAGGTAGGTGTGGACGGGAACAGACCAGGGTTAAGACTCCTAAACTCAGCAAAGGTGTCCTCACCCCTCTGGGCTGTGGAGCACTCCCACCTGGGAGGCTGCCGTCCTCCAACATTTTCCTTTTCCCTTCAGAAACTTCAAGAATTTTTTTTTTGAGATGGAGTCTAGCTCCATCACTCAGGCTGGAGTGCAGTGGTGCCCAGGTTCAAGCAATTCTTCTGCCTCAGCCTCCCGTGTAGCTGGGACTACAGGTACCCTCTACTATGCCCGGCTAATTTTTGTATTTTTAGTAGAGAAAGGGTTTCATGTTGGCCAGGCTGGTCTCAAACTCCTGGCCTAAAGTGATCCTCCCACCTTGGCCTCCCAAAGTGCTGGGATTACAGGCATGAGCCACTGCGCCTGGTCCACTTCAAGAAATTTCATGTAAACCTAAAATGAGATTTTTTTTTTTTTTAAAAAAAGGTCAGATTGTCAAGAATGGAAGAGAATGTTAATTCTAAGTGCTGAAAAGAATGGCATGGTTGGGGATATGGGCGGGGGGTCCCAAAACAACCCTTATGCCCAGGTAAAGGTAAACATGGAGACCTTTTGAATTTGGTAATGCATATCAAAAGGCTTTAAAAAAGGTTTTGTTAGTAATTTCACTTCCAGTTATTTATTTTGGAAAAATAATAAAGTGCACAGATTATGTATAATAGCATAAACCTGGAAACAAATGTCTGAAAATAGATGACTGATAGCACGTCCACATGATAGAATGCTGTTCAGCATTAAAAGTCATACCCTATAGTTATTGGCAAGAAATTGTGTTCCTAACGTCATATTGAGTAAAGCAGGACAAAACGGTCAGCAAAACATGATTCCACTTCTGTAAAAACCTAACATATATATGTGCACATACAGAAAAAAATAATATAAAGGAAAATGCCAAGATGTTAACAGTGATTATCTTTGAAGGCAGAAGTAGGCATGAGGACATGGCATTTATGAGGCTATTCTGATTTTTTTCCTTAGCTGTCTTTTCTAATTCAATACAAACATGTATATTACTATTTACGAAATATATTTTAATATATACTACGTAGAATAATGTTACATTCTAAGTGCTTACTTAATCTGAAAAAAATCCAGACTCCATAATTCGACAGACAAAAATGCTGGGAGATGATGTCTAGTAGGAGGGAGACATGGACTCCCAGGCAGCAGCCATGACCTAGAACCATGCAACAGTCCCCCGGTTAAGTGAGGGCCTCCTGAGACCCTGGCCCAGAAGAACTCACAAGAGCTCTGCCCCTCAGACCAATGCCTGCAATAAGAGGTTCAGGCCCCAAGCTCAGTGTGTGTCCTCGGCTCTCTATATACTGGGGAAATTTAATATGGCTTGGCTGGCTATAAGAAAATTAGAAATTCAGCTACATTCTACAGTCTTTGAGCTGACTATGCATGCAGACGTTATACAATTGAAGGGAATTCTAAGGGAGAAGAGCCACCCTATCCCCAAAGAGCTTACACTCTACAGAGAGGTAATGCCTCTATGTGCACATTTGAACTAAACTAAATCAATGGGTGCCGCCATTTTGTATCGTGCAGACTGCAGAGTCTCATAAGCAGTAAGAAGAAAGCAAAAAGAAAATCAGACCATGCCACTGGGAAATCAAACACAGCTATCAAATGCCTTTGGTATTTTCTATTTTTCTTGCCTTTACAGTTTTGTCTCCTTGGGGACCTCTGGGGATCTCTTCTCTCATGACAACTTTAGGGTTAGGGAGAAAAAAGGAAAGGGAGAATCACTGTAACAGAAAACTTTGAGCTGGAAGGAACCTCAAAGTATGTTCAGATTCCCTGAATTGGTTTAATAATGTTTAATAAAGATATTAGCTCTTTTTTAAAATAAGTGAGGTGAGTGAAACTTTGACAGGTAAAGCAAATTCCTTACAGTGTGTATTCGTAAGGAAATTCGTGGTGGACAGGAGCGTGAAGGCTGGGTTTCACCTGCCTCCTGCACGTCACAGGTTAGAACGCTGGCAAGCAGCTGGTTCTTCTCTCTGCCCAGGGAACCTCCTCCCTGCCTCCCTCAACTTGCTTTCTCCCATCTCGACCTTCCTCTCTGCCCCAACTTGGACTCCAGCCCAAAACAAGTCTTATCTGGGCTTCCAAGTGGTGCTGAAGAAAGTCACCCAACCTTGCAGGCAGGTGCTGCTGGAAATTCATGGTCTCTAAACTCAGTGAGTTCTGACGCCACCGAGCAATTCTTTACTCTTTGTCAGATCTTTTCTGTTCCTTTTGATGACTGTTCCCAACAGCCACCACTTGTCTCACACGTCTTCTTCACCTTTTGGCAGCGAACGCTGCCTTTTACTTCTCTGAGAAAACTGGGATCATTGGGCAAGAATTACCACAGCTTTCCACTCTGGCCCGTGCACAAATGTCCATTTCTGCCTGTCCTTCCCTGCTCCTCTCCACCCTTCACCCTGATTCCACCATCTCCCAATGCTTCAGGAACCTTCCTCTGTCAATTGTCCCTGCTCTCAATTACAATTTCAATCGCATCCTTCCTTTCTGGCCTCAGGTATCCTCAAAATGTCCGTGCTGATGTGTGCTCCACCCTAACCATTATCTTCTCTGTCTCTGCCCTCTTAAAAAAGCTGCCAAGCCACACTCATTGGCTCACTTCCCACCCACATTTGAACCCATTCAGTCTGGCTGCTTCCTATACTGTGCCTCTGAAACCACCCCCACAAAGACCACCAATACCCTCCATGTGGCTAAATTCACTAGGTGTGAGGTTGTATCTTACCAGGTGCTCTGATGCCCCGGACACCAAGACCACTGAGGGTCTTCCGTGACTCTGCTCTCTTTGGGCTACCTCCTTCCTCCTGAAGAATTTCCTCTCTGTCTCCCTCATGGGCACCTCCTCCCTGGCCTATTCTGATAAGTTCTCGATGCTGCCCGTCAGGCTCCTGTCTGGACATTTTCTTTTCTCTCTTTAGCCAATCTCTCACTCTCTTGGTCTTAAATACCACCCCTGTGATAATGTCCCTAACATCTTTATATCCAGTCTCACTTTCTCCCCTAACTGGCAAATACTTATTCCAATTGCTTTCTAAGACATCCCCTAGGGAGTTCGATCAACCTGCCCCAAACTGAAGCTATAATCACTCCCTCCATCAAGCCTCCCTCTCTTCCTGTCTTCAACCTGGCTATGGCATCAAGTAAACCTACAGCCTGAGAGTCTCCTAGATGTTTTTCTCTTCCTCATGCCCCATATTCATTCATCAGTAAATCCCATGGCCATAGGTTAGATTCCCTTAGAACCAGACCCTAAGAAAAGATTTCAGTGCAAGTGGTTTATTTGGGAGATGATGCTAGGAACTCTAGGGGGAGCAGGGAAGGGAGAGAAAAAAGGAAAAGACTCATGCATGAGTTACCTCATCAAGCAAGTTATTGCTACTGGCAAACAGAGCTTACTCCTGCCAGGGAAATCTGAGGGCCAGTGTAGACCATGCATCTCTTGTTAACCCACTGAGGGGCTAGGGAGCTGGGGTATTTATACACCAACTCCTGCTATTCACTGGTTGAAGGTTGCTCCTATGGAATGTCAATACCCCAGCACTCCTAGCTGGCCATGTCACAGGTGAAGTACCCATCAAGGAAATAGATGCAGATGCCACATCTCTTGTAGTTGGAGGTGAAGTTAGTGAGCACTGAAGTGGTAAGGGCCAGGGGACAGGACAGAACAGGGCAGTAGATGGCCGATTTTACCACCTGAACACTCCTCACTCCCTTTACCTTCTCTCCCCAGGATCACTGCTGTGATTTCCAATCTGATCTCTCTGCCTCTGTCTGAGTCTTGTGCTCTGCCTGTAAATCACTTCTGTGTACTGCAGCCAGTGATCCATTCAGAATCAAATCTGCTGCTTCCATGCTTAAGTCTAAGATTCCCAATGCTCTGGCTCCAACCTAGTTCTCCTGCTCAGCTTGTCTCTCTTAAGTCAACTTTGGTTCATTCAGAGATTCAGCTCAATCATTTTCTGCAAACAACTTTCTCCAAATCCCTAGGTTGAGCTAAATAATCCTCGGCTGTTCTCTGTTTACAGTATTGTACGAAGATCATCTGTTTACATGTCTGCCTTCCCCATTCAACTATTAGCACCTGGAGGTGCAGGACCATGTTTTATTTATCTTTGGATCCCTGGAGCATGTGTCTGTCATACATTAGGAACTCAGCAAATGTTTGTGGAGCTGAAATAAACTGATTTGTTTTACTATATGGCAGATTTTTCAAACATCCTAATAGATAATATTTTTTTTAAAGGGGAGTATTCAGAGCCCAAATAAAGGACTGGCTTAGATAAAATTCAGTGTTTTTTGTTTTTTTTTTTTTCAGCAGCAGCTGCTAGTGTCTTCCTCCCAGGGACTGATGTTTAGCCGGTTCCCTAGGACACAGAGAGATCTGACTGGTCAGTGCTGGTCAGTGTCCCTGCTATATTGGTTAGTAAATATTATCACCCCCACTCACAGGTGCTTGATTCTCCAAGAAAGGGAGTAGCATTTTCCAAACTCATTTGGCCACTAACCCTTCTGTCAAGGAGACTGCTGCTGTGTTTGGAGTATTAGGAAGACAAACTTTGACAAGTGCTGCCTAAGAGGGTGAAAAGACAATAGCAGGGCATTGGCAAGAGGGGCAGCATTGGTGCCTGTGGTGCAGCGCATGAGAGATGACCAGAGGTCAAAGGCTGTTTCTAGACATCTATGCAAACATAGAGACCACTGGGTACGTCCTGATCCTAGATTCCACGAAGAGCGCTGGAGACTCATTGGCAATACTACCTGTGACTACTGCGGCCGCACAGAGCCTATGACATGCAACCGTCAGGTGAGAGACAACGCCAGGAGAAAAAGAAAGGACATGGAGGAGGAAGTGGGGTAGACAGACACTCATCTTGCAGAGAGAGCGCTCCATGACGCCAAGCAAGATTCTCCTGACACCAGAGTTGGCTCAGAGCAACAGGGGGAGCAAGCCGCCCTGGCAGCTGGGAGTGGTGGCCGGCAGAGCACACGCAAGGAAGTGAGGACTTTTTTCTACCTGAATAAAGCAGCTGGTGAGGAAGTGACTCCATTTCCCCCCTTATCATCCGCTCGGCAGGATTTCCTCCACAGCCACATTGTGCTGAATGAGTCTAGAGGGTTCCGTCTGCAGAGCAGTGTGGCTTTGGCAGCTGCACGCTTGCTTCTGTCCCCTGTGACTCTTCCTCCCGCACCCTCCCTTTACTCCCAAAATATTGTTTCCGGGTTTGGGGGAAAAGGAAAGGGAAAAAAATAACCCTTGAGCATATAACTGAAGGACACACAGCTGCCTGGGCCGGAGATGGCGAAGAGGCACGGGAGCGTGAGAAGCACAAGGAGTTGCCTTTCCAAAGCCAACTCCAGTGCCTGGGGGTTGATCTTGGAGGAACTCTGGGTCCAGGGGGAGGGGCTGGTTGAATCATGGGCCAATGACATTCGTGAAACCTAATCTCTGCATCATTTGGATGTAACAAGAAACCTGCTGGAGACATGGCAGGAGATGAAAAACCCAAACAAAACAAAAACAAAACTTGCCCGCTTACCACAGTTGGTCCAATGCAAATCAGGCAGGGGCCCTCAGGAGCTGGGGAGGCTGAAAAATGAGAAGCCCAAATGGGTGCTTCCTTTCTCTGGCATTATTTTCACAGTTTGAAAATAATGGGCAAAGATGGCTTATGCCATGGGGCAGGGCAGAGGAAGCTTGGCCCCAACCACCTGCTAATGGAGACTTGAGCCGGAGCTGGCTATTCCAGAGATGGACCTCAGAGGATTCCTTAGTCTAATTACCCTCTGGGCTGGGGTAGAAGGTGGTATCTGGAGGGAAGCACAGAGCCAAGTTCCCCACTGCCGCACTAGCTATGCAAATACTGCAGGGCACCTGTAGGCTCATGTCCCTCCTGCAAGAAGGTGTGGTCAGTCCAGTAATTCAAAAGACGTACTTCTGAAATGGGTGAAGAAATGCATTTATAGCAAAAAGTGCTAAAAATATGTTAATAGTTATGCTATTTGTTTCACCAGGTTAGTGTAATAAACCATAACAAGAGACACTAAAGGCCGTATCTACACGACTTTGAAATCTCATCTTCAGCGAGCTTATTCATTCAGGAACCAAACTATTTTTGTAAGGTGCTGAGTATTTAGCTTAAAGCTAAATAAGACACATGCCCTGCCCTATAGTAACTGCTCGGTAATATTCCCAGTGGCTTCCATGGGCCTGAGAATTTTCTCAGTACTGAATTCAAAGCACTTTGTGTCTGTAGGCCCATTTGCCCAGCAGTGGCCTTGCCAGGAGAGAAGAGGCCCATGCTCCTGTCCCCATTTTAAGGCACACCTGAAGAGGCGCTAAAGAAAGGGCCTATATACACACCGGCGTCAGTCACCTGCTTTCCAGTGTTTTGGCTTTAAAACAACGTTTCTTCATTTTTCTTCCTACCTTCCTCATTCCATTACCTTCTTTTGGCCAGAGCTTCTGAGGGCCCTGCCTATTGTGGTGCTCAGCCGTCTCTTGTTTTGGGCTTATGCTATTTCACTGTTTGGGGGGGAAGTGATACTTCCCCCCAAGCATAAAGTGACAAACTTTACACTTTATGATATTGTGTTGGACATGAAAATATGTCCAGCAAAAAACTTAATTATTATAACTCAACAATAAAAACGTAAGTAGCTAAATTTTAAAAACGGCCAAAGGATTCTGATAGACATTTTACCAAAGAAGGTACACAAATGGCCAGTAAGTGCATGAAGAGATGTTTTGCTATCATTAGTCATTAGGGAAATGCAAATCGAAACCACAAGGAGAGATTACATCCACTAGAGTGGCTCTAATTTTAAAAATAGATAATAACAAGTGTTGGCGAGGATGTTGAGAAATTGAAACCCTTGCACATGGCAGGTGGGAAAACAGTTTGCTGATTCCTCAAAAAGTTAAACAGAGTCACCACATGACCCAAAATTCAACTCCTAGTACACCCAAAGGAATTGAAATTGCACGTTCACACGAAAACTTGTACACAAATGTTCACATCAGCATTATTCATAATAGCCAAAGGTGGAAATGACCCAAATATCCACTAACTGATGAACAAATAAACAAAATGTGGTCTACCCACACGATGGAATCTTACAACTCAGCCAAAAAAAGGAATGAAGCATTGACACATGCAACAACATGGATGACCCTCAAAAACATGAGGCCAAGTGAGGGATCCAGGCACAAAGGCCACCCACTGTCTATGAGTCCATTGATATGCAATGTCCAAAATAGGCAAGGCCATAAAGACAAAAAGTAGATTAGAGGTTCCCAGGAGATGGGGAGATGGGGAGACTAGGGGGTCATTGCTAATGGGTACAGGGCTTCTTTTTGGAGTGATGGAAAAGTTCTGGAATTAGCTAATGGTGATGGTTGTATAACCTTTTGAATATGCTAAAAACCAATGCGCTGATCACTTCAAATAGAATTTTATGGCATGTGAACTATATCCCAATAAAAGAACTTAATTATATTCCTTACATGACACGAAGAGGGACTAAACTATTTTTATACCATACGGAATTCCACAGAAGTACTGGCTTGTGATGGATCCTCTGCTCACAAGTGTAATGAGGAATGAGACGCTGCTGGTTAGAAAATGTGCACCTCTGTCATTCTCCAAAAGAAAAAAAGGAAGAACTGTAGTAGGAGGTGGCGTGGTCTGTGTTCTGGATGAGAAGTTAGGGGTCGGATGCATGAGCAGCAATCAGGGCACTCGTGAGCAGCTCACTTCACCCCGGGACCTTCAGTTTTCCTCATCTGAAAACTCCGCCGTAGCGAGCGTCTAAGAAGTTTTTCTCCGCTCTACCATCTGGGCTTACCTAGTTAGTGACCTTATTCTTCACCCTTTCTCATGCATCCTTGAGGATATGACTTGGGTTCTGTTGGTGCATGCCAGAGCTGTGTTACTGTAACTATTGCAGAGGATCTCCTGCTTCCTCTCTGTGTGGTCCATCTCTTCCATCCGCCACTTCTCCACTGCTCTTCTCCCCACCTGGCCTCAGACCCTCCTGCTGTGAGTTAGGAGGAGGCCTTTCTTGGCATAGCAATCAAGCTGCTGTGACCTCTGATGTGCCTCTGTGCTTCCAATCTCTTTGCTTTTATGAGCATAATCCAGGTTATTTGTCCCAGACCCCAACCCCCATATGCCTACAAAGCCCTCTGCCTCTCATGCCAATTTTAATTAGAACTGGTGACATCAGTGTGGCTTAAAGTAGGGAGCAGGTGGGAAGCTCTGCTTATCCTCAATACCGAACAGGACTCTCCACTGCCTGATAGGGGCTGGGGATTCCACAGGCAGACTGGCGTTTGGAATAGATCCACCAACTCTTTTTTCTTAGGATCTAGAGCCACACGTGTGGCTCTCCTCCCCACCCCACGCCACTGTCCATACCTGTCTCCGTATGTGAGTAGAACATAATCACCGTATGCTCCACAGGGATTGGCGACCGGCAAAGATGCTCTACTTGTAGGTCATGATTTGGGCCAAGCGTGCTGTGGCTCCTGTGCCTGCCATGTGACTCGTGAACATGGGGCATGGCCCAGGCTGCCTCTCTCTATTTTTGCCACTGCAAGAGTTAATTCATGAAAATATGCCAAAAATGGGAACTGAAAGCAGATGCCTGTTAAGTTCTGCAGCTTGGCCTAATCGCTGTCATCAGGACGTCGCTGCTGGGGGCAGTGAGGGGAGGGAGTCCTTCATTTATTAAACGTGGAGGGCCAGAGTTAGCGGCCTAATGTTTGGTTCTCACTTGTTTAAATCAGTAAGTGTTGACTGAGGTTGGTGGTGGGGGGAGTACAAAGAACCTGCATGTCCTAATAGGAACCTGCTGAAAGTGGCCTCAGACCTGGAGGAGGGTATGTAGAAGAAAAAGAGCAAAGCAGACTAGGCTGGAGGAGGCAGCATCCTCAGCCAGCTGGGCACTGCCAGCCTCCAGCCCTGCCTTGTCTGGCACTTGCTTTTCGGGACTGGTTAAGAAATCAGCCTGGGCATCTTTTCTGGAAGCTCCACACTGCATTGGCTCCAGGGAGCCCTGATGACCTACCGCAGGCCCAGACATCTGTCGAGGACCAGATGCACCCCAGATGGTGCTGGTTCTGTTGTTCTTGGTTTGGGGCAGGTAAGTCACAAATGGCTGAACCTTCACAACCTGCTCACATCCCACTCAAAAGCACCCCAACGTATAATAGTCTTACTCAGATCCCAGCTCCCCAGTTCTGCAGCTCAATGGGTCATTATGTGACCGTCAAAGTGACTGCAATGATCCTCTGAGAAGCTCATGGGAGAGGCTTCTTACCCACACCATCAATCTACCGATCAGTAAGAGAAGAACAATTATATCCTCTGTGCTCTGGGGGACAAGGGGAGCTGACGGATGGTGGTGAACTCCTCAGTGAGCTCCACATGGGCATGCTAAGAAAAATCTGCTTTCATTTTGTAGTTTATGATTTAGTTCAGTTCACCTGGAAAGACTCAACATGAATAAAACCAGATGCATTTCAAGGAACACTGCTTGGCTCTTTGACAATCCTCTTCCTTCCTCATCAGACGGTCTTCCTGTGCCCAGGGAAGACAGCAGACCTCTCTATCACAAGGAAAATGCAGTCTCTTCAGTGGCAGCAGCTGTTAGTATCAGGACAGGTAAACGGCGGGCCAGGTCACCCTGGGTTCTGGATCCTGGCTCATTAACATATGGACAAGATACGCTGGCGTGGCCTCTCATCTGAATAGCTGCTTCAGTGAAGGACCTCTGACAGTATGCTTTCTGTTGCAAGAAGGATACTGCCGTATATAGAACTAGAGAGAGAAGCAAAAACAGAAACTCAGAGACAGAAACGGGAGACACAGAGACCCAGAAAGACAAAGAGAAAGAGAAAAAGAGAAGCTGAAAGCAATCATGGATGAGTTTTAAGTGAGTGGAGAGTGGAGGGGCTGCAATATCTTCTATCAGCACAACCTCCAGGGGCACAGTTGACAGCTGGCTGACCTGACCCAAAGACACGCTCTCACAGCGAAGCCAGTGAAGCTGGCCTGCTGGGGGCAGGAGCAAGGTCAGAACTCTACACGTGCCCACTGTACAAGGCCTGTCAGCGTTGTCGGCAGTGGGCACTTAACACGAGAAAAGTCGTGCCCCTGGGAGATCCACTTCCAAGGCAACTGTCACTTCCCGTCAAACGCTCAGGACGGGTCAGACACATTTGCAGCTTGCAGCGGCGAGCCTGGGGGACCCTGCCTGCAGAAGGGATGCAAATATGTGCTGGCTGGATTGTAAATGGGATTTGAACTGTGCTACGGGGCCTTCATACACTGACTATTCCTCAGGCAAAAGGGCAGAGCCAGAACATTCCAGGTCGACTGGCAGCTGAGTGGTCAGTGGCCATGCCTATGCATGCGTAGCACTGGCAGAATCTTGCTGCCATTGCAGAAACCTTGGAGCAAGTTGGCTCAGGTTGCATTCAGGGATGCAAACATTTACTGACCACCTGCATTGCACACAGCATTGTGCGGAGCGCTGCAGGGGAGATAGTGAGCTTGACTCCATGACAATGAGCTCCTTAAGGCAGGAATGACGTCATACCCATCACCCAAATCAGGTACTCAGTAAACGCTCTTCCAATGGGATGACTCAGAGGTATTCACTCCTAAGGTCATAGGAATAAGCTCAAGTTTGGGCTAGTGAAGGCTTCAAGAGAAATTTTAGGTTGAGCAAATTGCTATTTCCACTGAGGAAACCCCTTGGCCAATCTTGGATCCACAGGCAACATGTTTTTCATAGTATAATTGGCGCTAACTTTGGATGGCTCTTTCTAGCTCTTTCTTTCTGCTAGCTTTGATCTAGCCTTTGTACATACCTGAATCGAGCTATCCAACCATAGGCAAACCACTTTCAAAAGTATTTATTTAGCATCTACTTCTGGCCAGGCACTAAATCTGGGATGACGAGAGGTATTTAACTATGGTGCCAAAGCCCATTAAGATGGCTTTTACAAACAACACTAGACAGAAGAGACTGCCTTCAGAAAGGGCACACAACTTGCTCAAAGTCACACAGCCCACTGCAGCAAAGCCGGGGTTTGAATCCGGGACTATGTGACTGCCAGGCATGTGTACCTTTTCAACATTTTGCTTCTCCCAAAGGAAGCAGAAAAGACATACAAGATCCAACTCCGGCTCCCCCGGAGCAATAAATATGACAGGCTAAACAGGAAGTCCCAAGGAGTGACAGGGAATGCTCAAGAAATGTACCAAGAGTGTTTAAGACGGGCTGGGAGGCAGACAGAAAGTGAGACAGGAGCTGAGGCCTCAGGACTTCAAATAAAAGCAAGAAAACCGAGGATGGTGTTTCAGGGCAAGGAAGTGGCATGGGAGTTTGGGGCCACCCTAAAGCAAGCCAGCGTATGCCGGCAGGGGTGAGTCAGAGTGAATGGGGCCACATCAACAGAAAGAAGACCCTGTGACCATGGAGAAACCACCAGTCACAGGACCTTCCCCATCACCCCTGCCCCCACCCCGCACTGGGCACTGTGCAAGGCTGGATCCCACGGGAACGTGTGCGGCACGCTGTGGAAGCCCCTGACTGTGGTCTGGCCCTGTTGCTAGGGCTGCACGTGCCATCTCAAGAGTATTTTAAAATGTTGTATGATATAGACTCAAATCCCCAAAGAGAAATTCTTTCCATATTATTCAGGAAAAGCCCTCCTATTTACAGGGCTGCTTCACAGGGAATTCTAGAATGTGAAAGAGAATAAAATTTTCTTGAGTCACAAAAACAAATCCAACTTGAGGCCTAATTTAGAATATTAAAATATGTGGCCCCAGAGCTTCCACAGTGGCAACTGGATTTTGATCCTTTCAAGTGATCAGCTCAACTATTCTTGCTGGACCAAAAGTGGTTGTGTCTGCAACGTGCATGAACGAAAGTGGCTCCCACACCACGGACAGAGCATAAGCCCTCAAACGAGAGACCCAGGGGGATAGAGGGGGCTTCCCTGGCCACTAGCCCCACTGCCCAGGAGACCCAGGGGGGTGGGGGGGCTTCCCTGGGCCACTCGCCCCACTGCCCGGTCACCTGCTCCTTGCATGGTCTCTCCTCCCGGAGTCACCCCTTGTGACTCCTCATGACTGGAAACAGTTTTTCTCTACTCACATTTTAAAAATGTTCGTAATTTAACAAAGGCAGAGACCTTTAAATTCCTAGGAACCTACCCACCAAGTGTTTTACAAGAACCTAGCTATGCTCACCAAGCATTTAATCCTTTAATGTTCGATGTGTTACTGGAAGGCCAGAAGTTTGCAAGGCAAGTTTGTGATTGTTGCAGTCAGACCCAACAAGCCAAACACTTTTCTTTCAGCATTTTGGCAGTTGCATGCTGAGAGGGAATGTGTTCAGTGCAACATCTCTAATACACCAAATTAAAGATGAACAAACAAAAAGCAGAATCACGGCATCCTTCATGCACAGTGACTATAAGCTCAGCTCTGTTCTCAGCACACAGGATGCCCAAAACCCTGCTCTGTGGGGTTGCTGAACAGCGAGGAGTTGGTGGGAGACAAAAAATGGCTGGACACTGCCCACGTCCCCGAGATCCCCCAAACCTGGCTCCCCTGCCTTCACTATAACCCAGACAGGACTCCCGTCCTATCTCCCAAATCCCTTTTCCCTGCCAAAATTCCCTTTATTTTTTCCTCCTTCACTTTGTCCTTTGCTTTCCCGTTCACTCCTTGTCTTGCATTTTATCAGCTGAAGTTCATTCCTCAGCTCCGATCCCCACAACCCGTTCTCCAGTTGCCTGTTGTATTCTAGGACAGAAAACTCAGAGCCTGAATTTCCTGGAAGACACTAATTCCCCACTCGCTCAGATACATAAAGAAATTAAGTGTTGGCTGAGTGGAACAAGTGAGACTTCTGCAGCCGCGGCCAGGGCTTGGCCATAGCTGCGAGGGACCTTCCAGACCGCCTCCTGGCGGAAGGACCCTGGTCATGGACACCGATGGGGAAATGGGGGCTGTCCTTGAGCCCCCCCTCAAGAAACGGAGCGAGGTAACTCGAGGCAGTGTGGTTACCATTTGACCGTGGAAGTCTGACAGGACGCCAGGCCTGCGATCCACGCTGGAGTCAGCCAGAGGCCTGCTCTACAAGCCTCCTTTAACCCTTGAGGAGTTAAATGCTGGCATTGTGGTTATGGGACAACTGGAGAGGGATTTGTGTTGGATAAATGAGCAGAATAAAAACGTCTAAATTTCATCTTTTCTTTGTGCGTTTTCACCTCTGCCAAATTCTTGGAATTCTTATGTCTTACAATTTTATGTGCTTTTCATTTCCGTTTGAACCTGAAACATCATTTAAATGTCTTTGGAGGTAATCCTAACCTACCGAAACACCCCGAGAAACTGCAAAAAAAGTATTAGGATGATTCCACACACACGCCTGATGGGTTTTAAGAAATTTTTGATCCCCAGGCATAAGTTCATGGTTGATGGAATACAGATTCAAACAGGTATGTTTTACTAACTTGGTACACCACCTGAAAAAAGTGATTTTATTAAGGGTAATTTTAAATGCAAAAAAAAAATTTCACTGCCATCACGTCTGTAATACCTTTTGGCGAGAAAGCAAGAATTCGGAGGTTTTAATGTTGGGCAATGGAACACATCCTTTGGAGGGGTGGAGTCCCAGCAGAGCTCAGCCTCTGGCTCTGAAGCTCATCATGTTATCCTAGATTTATAACCGGATAAGCTGGTCTGTTCTGATGTCTTTGGTTCTATCACAAGCCACACAATGGCAAGCTGTGGGGTCTGAGTGTCGACACGCCCTTTCTCAGTTCCTCCACTTGTGGTCCAGGGATTCACCTTTCCAGGCTTTGAGAGCCTCATTTGTAACAGGAAGAGATGCCCCATGGTCCTCTAAAGGTCCTTGGTGACACTCAAGTGACATCACTTTTAGATTCTGGGACTCCGTTTTATGTTTGTGCATCAAAAGCAGGGAGGATGAAAAGGATTTGATACAGTTGGGGCACTGGGAGAAACAGGTGCCTGCAGCCTTGCTGGCTTGCATTCAAAGTCGCAATGTGCCACCACGTTTATTACCGGTGCAAATGGAGGCTTGAATCCTAGAGGGGGTTTTACTAGAAGAAGCCGGGACGTGACCTGCCGTAATATAGAAGCTAGGAATGTTCTTGATACTCTAGACATCAAAAGAAACACAAGCCAAAATCTTCATGGCACCAGACATTAGAATCCCAGGCAGGGTTTCTAAAGTCCCAACTATTTCTGCTTAAGAATCTACCCAGTAGATATTCCGACAGCTCAAATGGCATGAAAGCCATATTCCAATAACACTGAGATGATTTTATGAAAAATTAAGGGATGTCTTCTCTGGATGTGTCCTACTTCTCAGCCATAAACAATATCCATTATTTATAGTAACTTTTGATGATAAGTTAATACCCCAACCAAAGGAGTTTATGGTTTTCATCCCTATTCCTCGGGCAATGGAACCATACATCACTCAAGATTAGAGTGTTATTCCCTTTGGATGCCCCCAGGAGATATTTCTTGTATCTCCCAGAATACCCACTTGAACCGAATGTTTCCACATTTAAGTCTTTTCTCAGAATGTTTCATTCTCCATGCCTGACCCCTCCCTGCTTGGAAAATGCAGAGAAAATCCATCAGTCATTTTTGGGTTATCAGACTGTGACAAATTTGTTTTTCAAGCTTCAGAAGATTGTTGAACTGCGCTTCCCCCCCACCCCCCCATTTCAGATAACTCAAAACTGGTTTGGATCCGTGACATCAACCTTGGCATGTATGAAGAACGAGGAATGAGGACTTTGCCTTGTTTGGAACCAAAAGAGAAGAATATCCATTTTCTCTCTCTCTCTTTTCCATTTTTATTAAGTCAGTATTTTTTCCTTTTAGCCAGATGATGTATACTGTTAACATTCCAGGAAAAAAGTGTCAGTGATATGCAAGTCATAATAAAAGAAAATCAAAAGAAATGCAATTACAAGGGACAGGGAACTGTATCATTTTTAATATAAAATGCCCAGAGGAAAATCTAATTTAAAAAATTACCAGCACCATATAAATGAGAAAAGAATATAAGAAAACATTTGTTATTTTAAAAATTAGCTTAATCCTTAATCTTTCTGGCTCTTGGACTTTCATCTTTATTTTTAAAGGCCAAAAATGGTCTTTCGGTGCTGGATCAGGAGTAAACCTCTCAATGATGCAATGAGATACTGTGAAGTGACAACGAATTTCCCTGGCCTCTGGCCTGCTGCCTGGAATGTAGTAGGAAAAAAAAAAGGTTGTTAAATAAAAACAGTGAACAAACAGGATGAAATAATAACCTTCTCATTCTCCTTATTATAGAGGTATCTATTACAAACAAAAACAAATATTCACACAGCACACTGTTGTTGAGAAAGTGCTTCCACATACATCATCTAGTGTGGTCCTCCCAACAAGCCACAGATAAGTTATCGCTGCTGTCACCCTTCTTTTAGAGATGACCAAGAATACGTAACTTTTCCAAGGACACCTAGTTAATCAATTATGAAACCAGAACCCAAACCCAGAATTCTGACATAAAATATCCTGCCTTTCCACTCAATCACGCGGCCTCTCTAAATGTAGCTACGACTCCCAGCTAAACGGGCCTGCCCAGAGCCACGAAGTCATACGTGTGCATGGAGCAGCGATGTGCTTATGCTGACACCTCTGTCTCTTTGATAACGTTTACATTATGAGAAAAGAATCAAGCCCATTTATGTCAGCAGTCCACAACATTTTTGGCACCAGGGACGTGTTTCGTGAAGGACAATTTTTCCACGAATGGGGTGGGGGATCGTTCCAGGATGAAACTGTTCCAACACAGATCATCAGGCATTCGGTTCCCATAAGGAGCACACAACCTAGATCCCTTATGTGCACAGTTCACAATAGGGTTTGCGCTCCTAGGAAAACCTAATGTCGCCACTCATCTGACAGGAGCCGGAGCTCAGGCAGTGATGCTCGCCAGCTGCTCACCTCCTGCTGTGCAGCCCTGTTCCTAACAGGCCACAGACCCATACTGGTCCCGGGCTATATGTATAAGTTGTAACTGTTGGCTGGTGCCAGATGACTTTCGCTTGTTCTGTCTCTGTTTCTCTTCTAGCCCGGGGAGATGTCATTCTGCTAACCTTAACCCATGTGAGGGGAAGCTGGAACTATTCACATTTACAGGGAGAGTCCAAAGAATCATGCAGTAACCCAGCCTTCCTTTCAAACTCTTTGCTTGATGTAATCGCCAATTTTCATTTCAGGCCTGAAAAATAACACTGTTATGACAGTGACCGGCAGAGGATTAACAGTGAAGAAGAGAGGAGATGTCACTAATAATATTGATTTTTAACCCTTTCTCTAGTTTTTGCTTGGACCAAACACGGTGCTTAATTATATGGCTCTCTACAGAAATGGTTCTCCAGACATGAGGCTTTTATTTATTTATTTATTTATTTATTTGAGACAGTGTCTCCCTCTGTCAGTTACCCAGGCTGGAGTGCAGTGGTGCAATCTTGGCTCACTGCAGCCTCTGCCTCCCGGGATCAAGCAATTCTCCTGCCTCAGTCTTCCCGAATGGCTGGGATTACAGGCACCCACCGCCATGCCTGGCTAATTTTTGTAGTTTTTTGTAGAGTTGGGGTTTCGCCATGTTGGCCAGGCTGGCCTCAAATTCCTGACCTCAAGTGATCCTCCTGACTCGGCCTCCCATAGTGCTGGGATTACAGGCGTGAGCCACCGTGACCAGCCTGACATGAGGCTTTTAGGTACAGAAAGAGAAATTTCCTTTGTCCAGATGCAATTTTCCCCTATTTTGCTTGGGTCAGCCTGAAAATGAAAGAAAGAGAGTGATCTGGTGGCAAGACAGCTAAGGTTTCTCTCCTCTTCTTCAGCAACACTCAGCTGAAGAGTGGACACCAGTGAATGCATTCTGCTCCTATCTTCAATACTGTGGGCCCAGGAGGGCTGAAAGAAAAGCAGAAAAATCACTTTTCTGCCCAGCGGGCATTGTGATGGTTTTTCTTCTTTTATTGCTATGTACATCTTCTCTTGTTTTTCTTTCCCTCTGTGTCTGAGGTTGCCATTCCCCACTTTCTCTCCACATTTTCTTGGCTCCCTCCAGTTTTCTCTGGAGTGACTTTTCCCTTCCTCTGTGAAACCATCACCTCTATGTATTTTCTGTGTCCCACGAACCTGCCACAAGTTCTAGAATTAGACTCTGCTCAGCATTCCCGTGAGCTGTTTTAGTCTGATATTCCAGCAGTCTCCACGTAGGAAAAAAGAAGTCGATTTAAATATGAATTCCTATAAGGCTGAAGCTAAGCTAACACATTCTGGAGACCTTGTGGCAGAAAAATGTCCAGAAATATTGGACTATAGCATAAGATTTGATGCTTAAGAACGAGTTACCAGGTTTGGGGGTGAGAAGGGGTATTGGGTCTCCAACCTCCACTGGGCTACTCCTGTCATATTTTCCTAGCAAGACAGGAAACACTCCTCAAAGGTTACTAAGCTGTGCCTCCACCGAGAAGGAAAATGGGACTCTTTTCACCCTGAGCTCTCTTTATACCTTCAGCAAATGACTTCTGAAGTCATGTTGGTCTCCTCTTCTATAATGCAATCAGGGGCATTCCCTGCTTCTCTTTCATCTCTCTAATTACTGAAAGAAATTTTCCCCCTTCTTGTGTTTTTTTCTATCATTAGCATCATAGATTGGTCAAATTCGTCTGTCCAGATTTCTCCCCAAAATTCCCTTCTCTACACTGACTGCGGTGACCCTAAGCTACTTTTTTGCCTATGGCCGGGCTACCTCCCCCAACACCAATCCACCCTGCAAATGACTAACATCTAACCCAGCAGAAATTACTGGGCATTTGTAACATGAGTGGTATGATCAAAACCCTGGGGTGGATTCAAGAGAAAAATGCAACTATTCCTCTCCTTCTATGAGGTCAGAAGCAAGCAATACAAGCAAGAATGTCCCGGTGGCAGAAGGGGTGGCCATGAGGTTTCAGAGAAGGGCGAGTTCACTCCGGCGGCAGCGGGGGTGATAACAGATGAGGGGCTGGGGGCGAGGGGAGGGGACAGCATAGGCTACAGGGGGAGGATAAATGTGTGCATAGGGAATGCTAATGGCTTGGCCCGACTTTGTGAGTTTCAAAACAAAATCTCACGGAAAAGATCATTGAAATGAAAATCGGAGCTTATTAATTTTCTGTAGGCCCAACCCAATTTCTCATAGTTCGCAGTCATGTGGGTACATGCTAGTTCCCTTGGCAGCCCAAGATAAAGCTCTTAATGCAATGTGAGTCCTTTAGAGATTAGCACTATTATAAATATAAATGTTCAAACACAAGCAAGTTGAAACCAAATGCCCCCCAAACACTGGCTTTCTGTTATATGAAGGTTTCCAGTGGTGCACTGAACCCTTGGATAAATGAGCTAGAAAACAGAGAGTTAAATGGGCTCATTGGCTAAATCTCATGATCGGGCTCCTTCACAGGAGGGAAGAAGGAAACTTAGTAGCTGCTCCCTACCTATTTAATCTACAGCAGTTGGCAGGACAGTTTTGGAGGACAATCAGAGAAATACTCTCAGAACTTCGAGTAGGGGATTGAGTAGGGGATCCAAGACCCTGATCAAAACAGAGGGTCTTTACTCAAAGCCAACCTGCAAAACATCTTCTTGTTCTTACTGCTTTGTATGACTTCCAAGAGACTCACTAACAACTAGTCATAAATAGACATCAAGGAGTTTGTTTATCTAACTAAGAGAAAACAATGTTTGAGTTCTTTAGAAACATGCATTTGACACCACACCAACGTGCTGCTCTGGGAGCAGAATCGGAGCCTGCTTCCTTGGGGCTGGTGTTTTGATGTGGTCATTATTTGCTCAGCAGAGCCTCTACTTGGCAACACCTCGTTTGCCCAATTCTAGGTATTTGAAATTTTAAAAACATATCTCTTTTAAGAAAATTCTAAAATGAAAGAGTTTTTTTTTTTTTTAAATTAATTTGTAAATACCTTCCCCAAAGTTATTCTAAAATGCCTGAGACTTTAAAGAACCATACCTCAGTCAAGTCCGGTGAGGGCAAACAGACATGACGATGACCAAATCTATTCTTTAGTTTTCTAACATTTGTGTACAAAGCCAAACAATCAACATACATATAGAGTGCTACTCCTAAATCTTCTTGCTACTAAAAAATAAAGAGCCAACCAAGTATTCCCAGGAGGCAAAACAATAGCTCAAGATGTGCTTGTCCTCAGCACCTACTAGAGCCTCCTTTTCTCCTGGAAGACATAATGACTTGGGTTGGGTGAAATTATACACCACCTATGAGAGCAGGATGCCGGGTTGATCAGGTGATAATGCTTCACCATATCTTCAATTTTTGTATTTTCCATCTATTTGATAATGGGTCCTTCAGCAGAGACTACAAGACGCAAGTATACCCACATAACTTCAGCTCAGATTTCTGACGGCATCCAACTTGCCTGCACAAATATCCACTGCCTGCCCACTCTCTCTCATCTGAGAAAACTATTTGACTCAGCCTTTGCCTCTGCCTCTCACTTTTCACCCTCTCCAGAATACTCACAGCTCACCCATGCTAGTAGCATTGGAGAGGAAAGAGCACAAACATTAGAATCAGACAGATCTGTGCTTGAACCTCAACTCTGCAAATTACTAGATTCGTCAATGAGTTGAATGAGTTATCGGTTCTCCTCTCCTTCTCTGCAGTGCTTAAATCTAACTCATGTTAGATGAGTTATTTAACCTCCCTGAGCCTAAATTTATGAATTCATAAAACAGAGAAAAATAAAAGGCTGTAGTTGTAGAGTGGTCAGGAGGATGAAATGACTTCTGTGAAGTGCCTGGCAGAAAAGGGGCTAAGATTCAGTCATGACTCCCTCTCATTCCTCTCTCATTTTTTCACTGTCAGAGATGGCAATTTTCCTTTCCTAGGTACCTTCTTTATTTACAAGGAGCTTACAGGAAATGCATATATGAAAAGAGTTGTGTGAAATCTTTGAAGCCGGTAAAGCTCTTTTTGCAGAGTCTGTAATTTTAAATTTTAGGATCTTATTTTCTAACATCATTAGTCAAGGTAAGTTCTTCAAGAAAAAAATTCAAACGAAGCTCAATACCTGTATATTATCAGCTATGGACCTGGAAGTAGACTTCTGGAGTTAGCAGAAGTGATTTCTTGAAATCATCAGGGCAGAGTGGCCAGCCAAATCCTGAGACTCATCAAGGCAGGATTTCCTACCCAACAGCAAGAACATCGGACCTTTTACTAAGCCATGAGGTCCCCACCTGGAATGGTCCATTCAGAATTCTCTACACAGACCTAGCTACTCCAAAAAGCCAGTGGTGGGTCCAGAGGAGGGCAGCTGAAATAGGACAAAGTAGGCTTCTAGAAGACAATGATGACTCTGGGAAGGGCAGGCCTGAATGTGGATTTTGGGACAATCATGAAGTCTTAATAGTACAGAAAGGATTAAGCTATAACCCTATTGTGGAGCCTTTAGGCTGATGACTCTTGAATCTCTTTTGAACCTCAAACCCTAGTTTGCAACCAAACAGATCTGCATATCCATCAGGTACATCAAACCCAACACAGCACAAAGGGCACTGATTACACCTTCCCAAAATCTGCCTCTAAGGGTCTAATCAGCCCCCTTGACAGCCCTCAGCCTACATCCTAGCAGAAAAACCTGGGTGATTCTCAACTCCTCCCTCTTCTCCTCCTATGGACACACCATCACTGTCATCCCTACCTTACAGAAGTCTCTTAGGATGTCTCCTCTTTCCGGTCTTACTGAAGCCACTTCTTTTCACCCCACTGCATGGCTTACCTAGACAGTGGCAAGAAGCTCCCAACTGATCTTCCCTCATCTTGTCCCATTCAGCTTCCCTCTGGAGTATTCCCAGGGGGTCTGCTAGACCCACAAAGCAGTTGCGTCCCTCTCTCTTATCCAAATGCCCTGAGTGGCTCCTGTTATCCACAGGGCGAGCTGGCCCTGACCCACACCTCCAGCCTCCCCTCTCCCCACACCCACTGCTTGCCTTGCGTTGAACTCCATGTGATTACTGGCAGCATCAGCTGCAGCCTCTTTCCTCTACAGATCCCGGCTCACGTGCATCCTCAGGTTGGAATGCCACTCTGCCTTGTGCACATCTCTCCACGCTCAGCTCAAATACCGCCTCCTCTGTGAAGCCTTTCTCGACGAAGCCGCCACCTCCCCATCACGCCCTTTTCTTATTCTGCCCCCTCAAGGCTCACCAGTGAACTCACTGCCACCTGTCTCTCTCCTCCCTGGGGGCACTGGCTACATTTTCTTCATCTCGGTTTTCCCAGGTTCTGATAGTTCCTGGCACCTTGTAAAAGCTGTGTGCATGTTTGCAGAATGAATGAATAAACACATGGAAATTAAAACTATTTAAACAAGTCCATAAAGATTGTGTTATGCTCAAGGAAGATGGATTCATTACACATCTCAAAAGAACCTCAGGACCTTCTGGGACTGGAATGGCGACACCATGTGGGGTAAGGAGCCTAGAACGTTCAGTTATGTTCTCAAGTCTTCACAGTGTCACCTTACCCAAGATATCTAACATCTCTGAGCCTCAATTTATTCATCTATAAAAATAAGAGGATGCTACAACATCAACCACAAAGGCTGGAGTGAGAACGACACGGGCTCATGATGCCAAATGTCCGGTGGAGGTCGGCACAGAGCGGGCAGAGGTGGCAAATGGCAGTGTCCTTTGTCCCCAATCAACAGAACTGAGCTGAACATGAGACTCAGAGAAAGGCTCAGGACAGCAGGGCCACAGCACGTCTCCTGGCCTCCAGGGACAGTCAACTTGAGGAGGCGACAAATCCTCATTTGCAAAGGTGAGAAACTGTACAGCAAGTCAACAGTATTGGATGAGTCACAAGACAGGACGTGATTGATGTGGGGTGGGCGTGGAATGTGCTGTGCATTGCGTGGGGAGGGCCCTTAGTGGGGGTGAGCTTGGTGAGAAAAGGAGGGTCTCGGAGGGTCTCGGAGGGTCCAGCTGCTGGGATGGAGGCCACAGGGGCCCAAGAGTGCAGGGGAGGCGCGGTGAAGAGACTGTGGTTGTTGCCTTTAGGCTGTTCTGCTGCTCTCTGCTTCCCCCTGTTGGCATGGGAGGGAAGAGTAGGGCTGTTGGCTGAGATGGACGTTAGAGCGAGCAGGTGAGAAGAGGCTGGGAGGAACCGGCAATGCAGCGACCAGGAGCAGGTGGTGGAGCGGGGAAGAGAGAGGGAGGGCTGCTTGGCCAGATGCCAGGCACTCTGCCAATTGCAGGCCCTGCCGATCTTGCCCCGAGCTCAGGGTCACCTTGAACCCTCTCCTTTCTTTCTCCAGAGTGCTTGTCACACCCTCTCCCTTCCTGGGGCCCTCACTCATGTTCTCCTTGGAGGTTAGAGGCACATCCTCCCTCTCCCAGGACCCTTCCCTGCCTCCCCAGCCAGTGTGGACCATTGGTGTGACCAAGGTGAGGGGCACTTGGTGTTCTTGGGACTCTTGTTCTTTTTCTTGCTTGAGGGCATTTCTCAAGTAAGACCAGAGATCATTTTAGCCCTGAGTGTCCCAGTTAATATTCATGAGGCTTGCTGAGAAGCCAAAAAAAAAAAAGGCTTGGAGGGCATCAGATGGGGTGGGGTGGCAGGGGCGGGGGGAGTTCAAAGAGGAGAAGAAAGCAAGAGCCAACACAGAGTCTTAACCAGCAATAGCGTGGAAGGAAGCGGCAGCCCATTGTCCCTTAGGAAAATAAACTGCAAATAACTTTTCCCGTTTGTGTCACTCTAGTGCTTTCAACTTACAAACTATTAGTAGGCTTTAGAACTTAGATCAATTGACATTCTGGGCCAGGTAATTCTTTGTTGTGGGAAGGACAGGCTGCCCTGTGCACTGGAGGATGTTTAGCAGCTTCTCTGGCCTCTGCCCACGACATGCCAGCGGAAACCCTTGTCTAGTGTGACAACCAGAAATGTCTCCAGGCCGTGCCAATGTCCCCTGGAAGGCAAAGTCGTCCCCATGGAGAACCACTGCCTTAGATTATTGTGAGTTGCTACCCAAATGCCCAACACTTGTACTGGCCCCTCCAATTTTGCCCTCATCTGAGCACTGCAAGAACGTCCCACGCTGGCGTCCATCTCCCCCGTCCACCTGATGTTTATGTAAACAGAAACAGAAGCTTCTTTCAGAAGCCAAGGAATCTCCTCCCACGTCCAGACATTGTGGGTGGGGTGGTGGAGGGGGGGGTTGACAGGAATGCCTCTTACTCTGCTCAGTAACTGCAACCCCACTGACTTCATAATGGCCATGGGGACTCCGCACTCAAAGCCCTCATTCCCCAATTTCCGGGGCAACCAGGGATCCAGGTAGAAGCGCTTGCCCAGGAGGCATCTCTCTGGTGGAGAAGTAAACCTTGGAGAATTTGCCCTCCATTTTCTTCCCTCATTTTCTTCTCCATTTTCTCTCCCAGGAGCTGACTGGTGAGTAGCTACCACAGCTACTCATGAGAACATGAATCTGGGGCCATCCTCTTTCAAATTTCAACAGCAAGTCCTGGAGCTAAACAAGAAAGCCTTTGCACAAATAAACAATTAAGTTAATTGTGGGTCTGACAAATATTTTGTTTTCCCGAGGAATTAAGTATGCATTTGGGGTTAGGCTTCCGGGCTGAGCCTCTTGTCTAAAAAACCAGAAGACAAGAAACTGAAGGAATATGGTCAAAGTCCCTTATTTTAGAATCAAGGACACTGAGTCCCAGAGAGGTGAACTGCCCATCAGCACGGAAAACAGGACCAGACGTAATCATGGTACCTTATTCCAGGTGAAGTTACCTAATGCTCCCTTCCCATCCAAACAAGGATTTGGGATATGCCGCCCAGGAGGGTGGTCCCAAAGGGGGTCCTCAGAGGATGCATCACTAAGTATTTCTGTACCCCAGGAGGTGGCTTATTTCATGGAAACCCTTCACCTGGGGCTGTTCATGGAACCATGCACGCGGCAGTTGAAAAGGGGCACCTACGCCTTGCTCTGTGACATTGTTTTCAGTGAAAATTAGCGTTCGCTGTTTTCAGCGTTAACCTTAAACTCCAGCTGGCTTTATCTCCTCTCACTTATTATAATTGTAACGCAGTGCACTGTGTAAAGGTCACACCTGTGTTTATACGCCATATGCCATCAAAATACCATGAAGAGAACACTATGTGGTCTCTATCAGAAGATCAAAAGAGAAGGGGCGAGAAGCAGTCCTTCCTCCTAATTCATGGCCTTTCAGTCCTTCCCAAACACTGAAATAGGCCCATGTGCACCACTGCTACCACAGGAGTTTATGTCTAGGCCAAGTACGTGCTGTTTATTGACAGAGAAACAAATACTGCTCAGCACCTGTCCGGTTTCAGAGTGATGAGGGAGTTTCCAATCTGGATCTGAGAAAACTTTTACACTGTACCCAAACATTCTTTTTCTTTTCTTTTCTTCTTTTTTTTTTCTGAAGCCAAAATTAGAACAAAAACAAACATATACAGAGTTCAGCGTAGCAGGAAAAAGAAACTCAGCTCAAGACATTTCATAAGAAAAGCTCCAAGTCCATCTATACTCACCTGGCCTGGAACCCTGGGATTCATTTGATTGAGGAGGGTCACAAGCTGTACCCCAGAGGCTCGGGAGGCACCACTCTCCTTGGGGCACCCCTCGGTAGGAAGACCCTCCTGGTTTCTCAACCTGGAGGAGCAGACTGAAAGGATGTTTGGGGAGTGAGGAAGTAATAGGGGAGTGGATGGAGAAGGTATTTTGTTGTCTAACCTAGTGATTCCTTGCGGTGTATTAATGAGTGATATTCATGCACCTTCTCCTTCTGCCAAGGCAGAAATAACCTGGTACTTTTTACCTGGTGGCCGAGTGATCCGGCCCTACCAGGGACTTCACTAATTAGCATAGTCTCTCACAGCCTGGCCTTGGGACTAGCTGCCACGCGCTCTCCTCCACACCAGCTGTCAGTTGCTCTAGACCCTCCGAGACCCCCAGGCAGCCTGCCAGCCAGTAAGCAGAAAGACCCGCCTCCTTCCTGGGGCCCCTTCCTCCAGAGGCCCCCCGGGAAGCTGTGCTGGCCCTGTTTACGCAGTGGACACAAGCCTGTTCCGGCCCCAGAATCCAAGGTCTAAGTCATCTTCAATAAGGTATCGCCTGAAACCATGTGGGATAAAAAGCTTCTTCCTTTAAAATAACCTTCAGTGAAGCCAGGCTATTACTGGAACTTGCCATATATAATGACACACAAAATGCCAATAGAAATTTATAGTGCCGCCCGTCTGCCCACCGTTTAGGCACTGGTGAGTCATTAATTCATACGAGATTTATCAGTTTATAAAAGATGCTAGATAAGTTAATTATTTAAAATCATGTGAGTATAGATTTATGCTCAGGTGATCTACTTTAAAAAAAGGATCTCTATTGGGCTGTTTTTCCAAAGCAGTGCAATTCACATTAACCCCCCATCCCACTGCCTCCAGCCCATGCCCTAGAGAGCTGCTGAAGGACACTGGGGTCTGACTAGAGGCAGGGCTGGGCACACTGAGTGTCATCAAAATCACAAAAACACAACTGAAAGAGAACTGTTCTTAAATACTCATGTACCATAAAAGGGGAATTTCCAGAAGCCTCTGATATTAGCAATTTGCCCTTCCATTCCCTTCCTCTCTAGTTTCAAGATGAGATGATGACAAAAAGACTGACTAGTGAGAAAAAGCATGAAACTCCATCTACAAATGTGCAAACTGACACAGAACAAACCTGCAGGAATTTCCACACCCAGTCTTCTGATTTGCCTTGAAAAGGGGGAAAGAGAGAGAAAGGAAGCGTACCTTTGCCTCCACTAAGACATCAACATTAACTCTGTTTTCTTAATTTCACATGAACATCACTGCGTCTAGAGTCCATGTTTTATTTTTCCTGTTAGGCAAAAGCAATTTTTCCAAAGTAAAAGTTCTGAAATGGATTTCTTTTAGAAACAGAGATAACTGGGAATTTTCTCAAAACTAGTACAAGTATGAATGTTTCTCTTTTTACTTTCCATTTTTACAAATGCATTTAGGGCCAAATGCACTGGCTAATTTTGATAGAATGTAACAGAGACAGGAGAAGCAGTCCATCTCAGTGAGTGAGTGGACATTTATTAGCCATTCACTTTTCACAGGCCTGGGATATTAGGTATTGCGGGGGTGTTGTATTCAGGAAATAGAAGTCAAAATCCAATTGAGTAGGGAAATGAGCCAAACAGAAATGGACACAAAGACACCAAAAACACCTACAAAAACACAGATGAATGTGCAGAATCAGCTGGAGTTTCTATGAGCTGAGCTGAATCTGCTCACCTTGCAAAGATTTTCCCCGCACAGTGGTGACTGCCCACGCGTCCGCATTTCTTAGTTTCTGCTGGCCAACTCGAATCGTTTTCAGTGAGGTCATTTACATCGTGTCCACTTTTTCTGGTTTCCAAACTCAACCCACTTTATTATCTTAAGAGTTTTCATTCTCAGTATCATTTACGTACAACAAAATGAATATATCGTGTGTACAGTTTTATGAATATTGACAAAGGCATACATCCCTTTAACTCACTCCCCTATCAAGATATGCAGCATTTCCATCCTCCCAGAAAGAGCCCTTGGAGCCACTTTGCTTTTAAATTATTTGCATCTGAAAATTTTTGAGTGGAGATTATCAAAGCCAAATGTGCGGGAAGAAAGCCTAATCATTAATAATCTACTAAAAATACAGGTAGTAAAGGTTTTGAAGATGGTGCGTGGGCCTGCACAGACAAGTCTGCGGGTTGGGTCATGTTATGAAATGCCAAAGGGGCTTTTTAGAGACAGGCACATGGGCCCCTCTCAGCAGCCCTGTCGGCACTTAGATACGCAACTAAGACCGAGTGGGTTTCTTTTCTGGTTTTGTTCTTTAGGCATCAGAGTTTACATGTTTAGAAAGAGGGAAGTTGAGGCTGAATAGTCACATCCACCATATTCTCATAGGGGCAAATGCTCTCTGATTAGGAGGGCTCAACCACAGTGCAGAGTCCCCTCTTCCAAAATTCTGTTTCACATGACCAGGCAAATTAGAGATTTTCTTAGCATTTCCTGTTTCCCAGATTTCAGAGGAGCCCTTCAGGGAATGTCTGGCCCAGGGTAGCACATTCAGGATGAGGGAAAAATGGTTATTTTGGGGTCCCTCCAACCATCACATTCCTCCCTGTCTCCACTTGGGCACTCTGTTGTTCTAGTGACCTGTCAAAGGGATGGGGGCGGGGCTGGGAGAAAAACGTAGCCACATGGCTTCCTTTGGAGTGGGGGTAAGGGTACGCCCGCTCCAGGGGTCCTAAACTGCTCACTAGCCCTTCTGCTGGAGAGGGACCAGAGGTGGAAGACCTGCCGGAATGAGTGCCAGGCAGCTCTAGACTTCTGGGTATTCATTTCTCATAAAAGGTTGCAGTATTTCCTGGACACCTGAATTCTATGTCTTCAAGGCAAAAACAATTCAAAAGGTCCCAAAACATTATGCAGGAAGGAGTTTTTAATTTTTTTTAAATCATTTTTCCAAAATGGTACCCTGAGGTGATCCTGTCTTCAATCTCCCAGCAATCAAAACAATGTGGTTGAAAAGTTGACAGCTTTCAACCCTTGAAAAGGTCACCTCCCTGCCTCGCGCCCTCTCGTAAGTATTAAGAGCATAACGGATATTTTGAGTCACATGTATTGTTCTTTGTTCATTTGCATTTGGTGAAATCCCCCCCTTGGACAAATTTAGTAAGCAGTGCCTTGGGCTTCCTTGGTGATTGTTCTCTTGTCTTCTGTATATTTTTTCCTGTGAAAAAAATTTAGACTCAGCCAGTGAAATGAAGTTGCAGCCTCTGTCACTGATGCTTTCTTTTTGTTCAGATGATCTTTCCGTCTCGCTTGGGACAGAATTCCTTCTTCTTTGCAATGAATGAAGACCTTCGAGGCTCAGCTGAGGCCCTTGTACTCCAAGACTTTCTGAAAGCTCCCTTGCCCCTCCCCATCTGACCTTCGGTTGGACTGACATACTTCTCCATATTTCAGCCTCAGATGGCTTGGTGTTCACCACTAGACTGTGTTACTGAAAGTTAATCAAGGGTCCTAGGGCCATTTACAAAGTGGGACTGTAAGAGAAAGTCTAGCTAAATGGGAATGTATCCTAAACACCCCCAAGTCCCAGCACGGGGGTTCCCATCAACAAAAAGCCTCACCTCCAAATACACTGCTCAGGACGCAGGGCCCTGTCTTCCCACCTGACGCACTATA
Organism: Symphalangus syndactylus; assembly: GCF_028878055.3. Classification (NCBI taxonomy): domain Eukaryota; kingdom Metazoa; phylum Chordata; class Mammalia; order Primates; family Hylobatidae; genus Symphalangus; species Symphalangus syndactylus. The sequence continues at coordinate 23,395,608 of NC_072423.2, read as the reverse complement.
CACCACGTCAGCTGTCACAGGAGGTCTGAGTGCTTTATGAAGCTGCCTGCTTTCTCTCTCACCTCCATGTGTAAGCCAACCACTCTGGCTTTCAGAAACATATTTCTTTCTCTATGAGTAATTTAAAAGTGACTCATCCTCAGCCTCACCAGCCGGTCCATGTGACCTGTGCCGGTTGAGTGTTATCTATAGATGTGTAAACCAAAGCAGTTCTTAGAACACAGATTCCCCCTCCCACGTGCTGTTGATTTCCCTTTGCTACACAGGGAGGGAACAATGTCAGACATGAGCAGCCAGGGACTGCCCGCTCCGCATTCAGATCTGGAAGGTGTCCATCAGAGGAAACAAAGGCCATCATCCCCCATGACAGAAAAGAAGAGACAGGCAAAAGGCCTAATATATTTATTTTAGTATTAGCAGACCATCAAGAAGCTCTGAGAAAACTCCACAAAAATCGACGACGATGATGACCCATATAAACAAAAAACTGCTCGAAGTTCTTTTTCTGAGCCAGTAGAAATTTAGACCTCATGAAGCAGAGATGACACCCACACCCACCCCAACCAAAACCCCACCAACATGTCTTCATTGCTCAATCAGAACCACATTCCTGGGATCTGCTGTGGTTTGTCTTGGTAACTCACATATATGAACATGTTTTTATTCCTTCAATTTGCCTTTATTCCTTCATCACCAAAGAATGGTGTCAGGCCCAGCTCGGGGACACTACTGTTGCAGGCAGGCACGCGGGTGACACAGCTGGCCAGCATTCTAGATCATGTTTCTTACCTCTTTCTCACTTCCTATTTTCTATTAAACCAAATCTGAACTCATTTGCCTGCTTCGTGAAGACCTTCATAATCCAGCCACTGTCGTCTGATTTTCTAGCACTGTCTACGCTCTTGGCACAATTAATCCTTGGCTACCACCAGGGCAGCATCCTCACTGCCCCTCCAAGGAAGACACCAGAGCCTTCATTTCCATGCCTTCACCCTCCCAAACCCCCAAACTCTGCCCTCCTTCCTTCTTTCCTTCCCCCCTTCCTTCCTTCTTTCCGTCCCTCCTTCCTTCCCACCCTCCTTCCCTCCTTCCTTCCTTTAAATTGAGACAGTTTTGCTCTGTCACTCAGGCTGGAGTGCAGTGGCAATTATAGCTCGCTGCAGCCTTGAATTCCCAGGCTCAAGTGATCCTCTTGCCTCAACCTCCTGAGTAGCTGGGACTATAGGCATGTGCCACTATGTCTGGCTAGTTTTTGTAGAGATGGGATCTGGCTATGTTGCCAAGGTTGGTCTTGAACTCCTGGGTTCAAGACACTGGTCCACCTCGGCCTCCCAAAGTGCTGGGATTACAGGTGTGAGTCACCATGCCTGGCCACCCTTCCTTACCACTGTCTATATATTTACCTTCTGGGAGCACTCTTACCTTCATCACCCAAATCTTAACCCATTCTTCCAGCTCAGCTCATCCCACCTGAAAACCACCTTACCTTCCTCACCTGACCACTCAAGCTGTCACTAATGTCTACATCTCCTAAACTTCTCCAATAGTTCATCACATCTGCTCTTCAGTTTTGTTTTGCTACCTAATATATCACTTCTTATATTTTCCAATATTGTATGATTGCAACTTCTTTTGGGAGGGGTATCACATATTTCACTCCTATTGGCCCCACAGTGCCTAGCCCTATAACAGCAGATGAAGCAACCTTCAGATCGAAAAAAATATTATTTTATTATTGCCAAAAAGGTGTAATAGGCAGGGTCTTACTAAACTTTTGGCCAGCTGTTAAATTTGATTGCACGTTGCCTGAAAGAGAAACTTTACTTTTTATCCTAGTAGGAAGTTATGTGGAGAGGAATAATGTATTGGATATTCAACAAAATGAAAAAAACACACAATAATAGTCATTTATATAGCACTATGTACAAGCACTGATCTAGGCACTTAACAAATATCCATTCATCTTAAACTTCATAGTGACTTTAAAAAGTAGGCACTATTATTATCCCCACTTCACACATGAGGAGATCAAAGTATCGGAGGGAAGTTGTCCAAAGTCACATAGTGGCTAAGCTAGACTCAAAATCCGGCAATTTGGCTTCAGAGTCTGTGCTCTTAGTGGCTGTGCTATATTCCTGTTAATAGGTGTGTGCTTTTATATGGCCTTTTTCACTGAAGCAAAGAGGAGCTTATCTTCCACATGGATACCATGTCACAGTTATGTGTACTAAATCCACCATGACTCAAGTCCAGTGTAAAGAAAACTGATGGTGAGATGTCATCTTCCAGGGAAGCTTCAAAAAGAAGTAGGGTGGTATGGGAGCTGAATAAATAAAGTTTTCTTTGAAATGAATGGAGTAAAATCTTCCAGTCCGCCCTCAGGACCCTGCGATATGGTACCACACTTCCATGCTCTGTAGAAATAAGAGATTTGAACCTCTGGGCAATCTTTAGGTAGGCTTGCTCCAGAAAAATATTACTACATACCCAAGAGAATCTTTGCAAATCCTACTTTCTCAACATAAACTCAATACAACTCAAATCACAGCTGCCATTAAATTTGCTTACAAATTTTAAATATGATCTGGCAGCCCCAGACATAGTATGCCTGAGAACTCCAGATTAGGTACAAGAAGAAAACCTCATCCTGGTGGTCAAATCACGGCAGGAAGTGATGCCACTGACAATTATTCCTGTATTAGCAGTTGCTTAAGTACCATGAGGCTTTTAGGGGGAAAGACTGGGAGGCAGTGGTTGGAAATGAAGCCCATTATTAATGTAGTCAAGCTCTTCAGCTGGATTCAATAAAATAAAAAGCCCTGCCCAGACCAGTGTCTGTAGTAGAAGATGCTAAAGAGCTGTTTTTCAAAAATCTGGTTTTATTGAATCCAGGCTTTATACACAGCATTCCTTCTTCCTGAATGGCTGAAAAATTATTCCATGCATTTGAAACCACTGGAGGAGAAATGAATTTAAGCCATGGCAAGAAAGCACAGTTAGATTTAAGGCGTGAACTTCAGTGTTCAAGGTAATGGAAACCTTGGTAGCCCTGTAGATAGATTTTCAAGAGAGACTGTGAAATCATCAACTCAATTAATAGAAGAATATTTTTATTAATTCAATTCAGGTTCAAAATTATTATTGGGCGCCTACCATGTGCCAGCCCTCATGTGATGCCCTGCAAGGCTCTGAGGATACCAAGATGAATAAACACAACCACTGCTCAGGAGGAATTTATAACCCAAGGGAGGAAACAGGAGCTCAGGGCTGACGAGCATGGGGGGAAGTGTCTTGGTTTGGATGAACCTCATTGGGTGTGACTCTGTTGGTCTCTGTCCCTCTCTCTGGGCTTGCTGCTGTCACTTTTCATGGCTCTGGCTCTGTCTTCATTGTTCTCTGACTGCCGTGTCTCCATCTTCCAGGCCCCTAGCTGCAGACCTCCCTGGCTTGGGGAGCCGCAGGCATCTTCTGTGTTTATCCCTCCAACCACATCCCTGGCCAATGGCTGCTTCTGCTTCCATACCCTGCTCAGCAGGCTCCTCCACACTCATCAGGAATCCTGGAGAGACCTCTCCTATCCCAAACCTCTCTCAGGCTAAATGGCTGCACAACCGGAAAAGAAGCCGTGGAAAAACTGACTCCTTGGGGGTGAAGGCCTCGGGCCTAGGTGTTTTACAGTCACCTGTGCAACAAACATTTACAGAATGTAAAGGGCCCAGACACCGGCGGGTGACGAAAAGAGATTGGGCAAGACTCTGTCCTCAAGGACCTTAGGATCTAGAGAAGGCTGGGGAGGGGGGGCGGGATCTAAGCCTGAGGGGATGTCCGAATAACAAACAAGCTATATGACAATGTTGAAAACAGAGTTCACTCCCAGGGTGGGTCTAATTGAGCCAGACAGTCATTGTCGAAAATCACATGCCCCAAATGGGCAGAGTTCTTGTGCTGGATCACTTTAAAGCTGTGCTGTCTGCCTTGAAGCAAGTCCACTGTCATTTTGTTAAACAAGGGTCCTTCATCCAATACCAGTTATGGCCAGGGTTGCAGGCCCACAGGACACAAAGCCTGGCCCTCAGTATGAGGACCAGCTGCTGGCTGGCTTCCTCAGAGGGGGACTGCAGGCCTGGCGGGGAATCAGGGCTTTATAGACTGCCCAGTCCCATGCCCCAGAGAAGGTGGTTGGCAGGGAGAAGAGTGACACCAGGAAGTGCTAAGGAGAAAGACAAGGCAGCTCCCAGAGCAGGGAGAAGGATCCGCTGTAGAGGAGGAGAAACTTGCCAACCTTGGAATGGGCCTTGGAAGGCGAGAGGATTTGGACTGGGGGATGTAAGGCGGGGAGTCAAGCCAGCTCCAGGACCCTGGACGGGGCAGGGATGGCGTCCCTGGACCCTGGACGGCACGCATATCCTGACTGGGGAATGAGGCACCTGCATAAGCCACACTGTCACTGGCTGGGAGGACACCCTGCAGTTGACCGCGCCAGCTCTCACTGGCCAAGCCCATACAATATCATGATCAGATCATGGAAAATGTATACATATTAACAGGGAACCCTGGTGAAATACATTTTTTGGAAGTTATTTCAGAGACAAACAGTATAATAATGAACTGGTGTCCCTTAGAACAGTGTTAAATGGGAGTGAGCATTAACACACCCCTCCAACACTGGGCAGATGCTATCACTGTATTGACTTGGAGTATGACAGCTTACCAAGGGGATATGGGGTATCACATAGGTTAAGTTTGGTTAGTAAAACATTAATGATGGCAGCATTAGAAATGATGCATTCCTGACAAGGGACACTATTGTCTTATACAGGTTTCTTTATCATATTGGTTGACTGACATACATCCCTCCCCTCCTTCTTTCCTTTTGTCCTTCCTTCCATGGAGCACTGACCAGGTGCTAGGCACTGGGCTAGACGCTGAGACTACACAGCAGAATGAGATGTAATCCCTGCTTTATGGTCTCACACTCCAGCCAGGGAGACCAACAGCTAACAAATTCTAATGTTGCAACATGAGAAGGTGCTGGAGTAGAGGGATGTGGGAAAGGTGATGGGAGCACGAAGGAAGGTGGCTTCTGTTTTGAGAGAGTTTTAAGAGGCCTCCTTTGGTGTATAATTGTATAATAAATATGTCTCACTACCAAGGGGTTGGTTGTCTCTTACAGTCACCTATTTCCTGTCTTTCTCGCCCTCCTTCATTCATCTATCTATCTCCCTTTCTCTTTCATCTATCTATTCATCTATCATGAATATCATCTATTCATTTATCTACTTCTTTTTCTCTTTCTCTCCATCTAACATCCATCATCCATCCATCTAGCCTTCTAGGACATTTTAAGTACACAACTTTTCTCTCTAAGTCAGATTTCTCTTCTTGCTATAGGAAAAGCCTAGCTACCGAGGATCATTTTGCTAAAGTGAAGGCTGACAAAGGAGATTCAGAATTCCCTCTCTGGGCACATTTAAAAACAGGACTGGGGCCAGGTGTGATGGCTCATGCCTATCATCCTAGTGCTTTGGGAGGCCGAGGCAGGAGGATCACTTGAGCCCAAGAGTTTGAAACCAGCCTGGGCAACATAGCAAGACCTCTATCTCTACAAAAAATATTAAGAATTAGCCGGATGTTGGCTGGGCATGGTGGCTCATGCCTGTAATCCCAGCATATGGGGAGCCCAAGGCAGGTGGATCATAAGGTCAAGAGATCAAGACTATCCTTGGCAACGTGGTGAAACCCTGTCTCTATTAAAAATACAAAAATTAGCTGGGTGTGATGGCGCATGCCTATAGTCCCAGCTACTTGGGAGGCTGAGGCAGGAGAATCATTTGAACCCAGGAGGCGGAGGTTGCAGTGAGCAGAGATCATGCCACTGCACTACAGCCTGGGTGACAGAGTGAGACTCCGTCTCAAAAAAAAAAAAAAAAAAAAAAGAATCAGCAGGACTGAGGCAGGAGGATCACTTGAGCCTGCGAGTTTGTGGCTGCAGTGACCTATGATCATACCACTGCACTCCAGGCTGGACAAGAGAGTGCAGCCCTTTCTCTAAACAACAACAACAACATGATTGTTGCCATCTGGCTGGGATGGGCAGGTGGTTCTGCCTAAAGGCAGAGGGGCCTATTGGAGAATGTGTCAAGAGTGCCCATGCCTCCTTGCTCCAACCATTGCCAATGTACCAAGGATCATTTTGACAAAGTGAAGTCTGACAAAGGAGGTTTAGAATTCCTTCCCTGGGCACATTTAAAAACAGGACTGGAGTCAGATGTGATGGCTCATGGGCAAGAGGATCACTTGAGCCCATGAGCTTGAGACCAGCCTGGGCAACACAGCAAGACCTCCATGTCTACAAAACAATTAAAAATGTCCTAAGTCCCCTTGGACCACCAGCAGCTGCCACCTGTCAACACTGGAACTGATCGCCCAGGCCAAATGCTGAGGTGGGGACTGAGGCCCTGGAGGATGCACATCCATAGTCTCTGAGGTCACTCTTTGCTGGCTGCAGTTCTAACACGGACTGATGACTCTGCATGGAGAGTCACAGGAGGCTTATCGTCATCCATAGCTGACATCCACAGCCAGACATCCACGAGATGCTCAAACTCAGAATTCTACGCAGCTAGCATTTTCCAATGCCTAAAGCTTCTGATCTGTTTCCAACTGGGAGGAAATGTGGACTGCTCCGTTTATTGGTATGTCTGGCCTCTGTCGCCTAAATTTCCAAAGATTCCCTCATCTTCTGTGAAGTATAAAGTCCTCCTGGAATGCCAGGGCTTTTTAGGCGGTCTGCATGTTGTAGGAAGAGAAAAGGTGACCTGAGGGTGGAATCTAGAAACATTGCACTTACCCTACTGGAATCCAAAGCGGGGAGCCATTCTCAACAACTAACTAGCAACAACCCAAGTCCTCAGGATTGAACACGCTCAGCGGTCATCAGTCTTTATCTTGGGGTCTTAACTGTATTTGATGAAAGCTGCTTATTTGCCTAACAGCATTGAATAAACAGGCAAAATTCCCAGGCTCTGGCTGACTCTCCTGAAGTATCTCCAGCCTTGATTCTGAGAATCTAACACGGGCTTCCCAGCACTACAGGCACAGGTAGGCACCTGATCATCCCTGGTGACACTTATTCCCTAATTGATTCCATGAAGGCCTTCTTTTGGGTGGTCAGAAACAACAGGCCCTTGTTTTCTAAATTAAATGCAGACAGAATAGTTTTTCCCCTTCACATTTTCTTTCTTTCTTTCTCTTTCTTTCTTTCCTTCTTTCTTTTTGTTTTTTTCTTTCTTTCTTTTTTCTTTTCTTTTCTTTTCTTTCTTTCCTTTCTCTCTCTCCCTCCCTCCCTCCCTCCCTCCTCTCCTTCTCTTCTCTTCTCTTTTCTTTTTTCTTCCTTCCTTTTCGATGGAGTCTCACTCGGTCACCCAGGCTGGAGTGAAGTGGCACGATCTTGGTTCACTGCAACCTCCACCTCCTGGGTTCAAGCAATTCTCCCGCCCCAGTCACCCGAGTAGCTGGGACTACAGTGTGTGTGACACCATGCCCAGCTAAATTTTGTATTTTTAGTAGAGAAGGTGTTTTACCACGTTGGCCAGGCTGGTCTTGATCTCTTGACCTCATGATCCACCTGCCTCGGCCTCCCAAAGTGCTGGGATTACAGGTGTGAGCCACTGCGCCCAGCCGCATTTTCTTTAAGGGGTAGATGCCGGTGGCCATCATCAAAGTAATTCTAATGCTATTTAAAATTCTTATCTCTTAAGAAGAATAGAGATGATCCTTTAATGTTCTTTTACACATTTTTCGATGTTTTCCTTGTAACTGTAACAAACAAACTCATGTCATCAATACCCATATTATGGCCGTAATCAGTGACCAGTATATGGAAGGAAGCCTAACTTGGCGACTAAGAGCACATACATGGCTTTAAACCTGGCGCAGTCACTTACCACTCCATGACCTTGGGCAAGCTGCTAAATGCCTCTGTGCCTCAGTTTTTTTCATCTATAAAATGGGGCTAATGATAGTGCATACCTCATTAGGTTCTTGGGAGGATAAAATGTGTTACTATATATAACATGCTTAAAACAGTGACGGGCACATGGTAAGTGTGAGCTCTCACATTAATGAATGAATAAATAATTGAACCAAGCAACACCAAGCAGACAAGGCTGCATCTAGAAACTTGGGTTTTCAATGGGCTACAATAATACAGCAATGAGCTTGGAATGGTGCCTTGTGCATAGTCAGTGTTCAATGTTAGCAACTCATAATATGGACACCTGGGCCCCACTTTTGCTTGGAACTGTTTTATATGACCTTGACTTAATCCATCCAAAGCTCAGCTATGTTACATTTTGCTTCCTTTCTTCCATCTTTGGTGCTCATGGGGAAAAGACCCAACCCCAGGTCAGAGAAAGTCCTCCGCTAACACTGTGAGATGCAAGTCATATTTGGTATATGACCAGTAAGTTGGGTCTCACTTTGGAGTTCTTCTCCCATTTCATTGTCCTTCTGCAAATTTTCCTTGTATCTGCTCTTTATATGTACTCAAGTCTTCAAATCATGGGGCCATCTGCACTCTTTAAAACTTTCATTCAGTCGTATTTCTATTTGGCACATAAGGAAACACAAGTACAAACGATAGTGTGCAAAGCAGGTATGAAATTAATCAGGCTTGTCATGGACGGTCACTGGGCTCACAAGCTGCAGGTCGCACATGGGTGACTGTCACAGTTGGCTGGACACTGATAGAGAGTTACAGCAATTGAGTGTCTTCTTCCAAAAACTTAGAATCAGGTAGAAGCCAATGTTTTCTTAGGTATTCTTAGTAAATAGACTTTTTTGAGCAGATTAGAAAAGGAATGATTTATTTTTGAAATAATGCTAGTAAAATATATAAATTCAGCTTTTATGAGATTTTCTTACTGTTATAACGTTTTCTTCTATTCTGAATTCAAAGTGAACTTTTAAAATGTCTAAAAACCGTGCTTTGCCTAAGTATTCATAAGCCATGTGTGATACGTGTCCATTATTTGACAATGGTCAGAGTTTACTAGTGTAATTTTTGAGTTTCAGTCCCTGTGCCAGGTTAGTGGATTTAAGAAAAAAACAAAAACCAACACCTTAATTTCTAAGATCTGGCCTTTTAACCTTTTAGGAAATGAAAGGATTTAAATAGCCTGCTGATATATCTCATAGTGTGTCTACCCTGCAATTCCACTAGCACGGCGTGAATGAGCCTGATTCACTGCTGGAGTGAGGGAGGTTAGGAGATCCTGATAAACTCAGATAACATGTAAAGAAAATGCTTAGCAACTGGTGGCCCAGGAGCATTCAGAAGGCTTGCAAGGGCAAAGCACTTATAATCATGAAATGAGAAGGGATGTTACTGACAATAACCAACTGATTGATAATGTCTAGTTATAATAGAGTCTAGTTAAGTGCACTCACAAAACAGCTATATGATGCAACAGGTAAAATGAAACTTTGAAAGAAAGCTAGTCCATATATGGTAAATATGCTTCAAGCTATAAGAGATAAAAATAATAAATATGGCCAGGCACATGGCTCTTGCCTGTAATCCCAGCACTTGGGAGGCCAAAGCTGGAGGATTCCTTGAGCCTTGGAGTTTGAGACTAGCCTAGGTGACATAGCAAGACCTTGTCTCTACAAAAAATTAAAAGAAAAAAGTTAGCTGGGAGTGGTGGCACAGACCTATAGTCCCAGATACTCATGAGGCCCAGGCAGAAGGATCGCTTGAGTCCAGGGGTTTGAGGCTGCAGTGAGCTATGATCACACCATTGCACTCCAGCCTGGGCGACAAAGCGAGACCCCATCTCTAATAAATACATACATACATAAATATATACACAAATTAGATAGAATATCAAATACATTTGTTATATATCAGAGCTAGATTTCAACTCTGACCTGTAATTGGGCTAATACCTATAAGGCACAGGATGATTCTGACTCCCATAATTCAGAGCACATTGAGCTTAGCATGGTCTTATGTATAAATAGTTTAAAAACACAGTGAATGAACACAATCCCAGTGAATAATTTCTAAAGATGGATAGAACACTTCACCTGGTAATTACTTTTCACATCCTTTCATTCACTCACTTGCTGCACAGCTACTATCTGCTCACTCGTGAGTGTTAGTCCTCACTTATCTGTCTATTGAGCAAGAACAACGCAGACACTAAACACCCTGACGCTGCTTGGCCCTGAAGAACTGGTGAGATGGATCTGGCTTTTTCATCAGAATATGATTATTTTCCCACTTGAGTCTTTGGGGACTCAACAATCATGCCCTGAGAGTAGGCATCAAAATGGTAAACAATGAATTCCCATCTACAATGACCAACTCTACCTGAAAATTTAAAAGGACTCAATGAGATCATGAAGGCAGAAAAGTCATGGTGCACTAACGGATCTCAGCTCCGCATTCATTCCTCCTCTAGGTCAGCTTTGCCTTCACTTGCACTATAGTCTGCATGCCCATCGATGACTCTACGCAGGACGTCCATAAATAGTGATTAAAAACCGAAAAAAGACATCATATTGTTTAACTTGAAATAACCTTTCAAAACCACAAAAAGTTTAGCTCCAATACAGAAGTTGTGATCAATTCTCCTTTTTGTTTTATTCCAGTAAGAAACTGGCACATAATAGTAATTAAAAACTGAAAAAAGACATCATATTGTTTAATTTGAAATAGGCTTTCACAACCACAAGAAGTTTAGCTCCAGTATAGAAGTTGTGATCAATTCTCCTTTTTGTTTTATTCCAGAAAGAAACTGGCACATGTAAGATGAAGAAAAATTCTGTTTCCAACATATATTTTGCCAGGCTCACCGTTAAAGTACACACAAGCCAAAAACACCAACTCTACCTGAACATTTTGGGTGTTGTTTAAACATGTTTGTTTTCTTAGTGAAGCTAAAAATGTTTTTCCCTGGTGTTTTTGAAGAGACATTTAGACTAAAATAAAAATAAAAATAAATGACATGTTTAAAAAGTTATAGTCATCAGACCTGGAGCAGAATTCAGAAAGCGGATGGAGGAAGTGAATTTTAAGACCTGTGCAGCAGTTTTCCTATTTTGGTTGCTCTAAATAGACGTGGAAAAACAAATCGACAGAAAAAAGCCCATCTCTCTCCACGCTGTACAAATGGGATATAAAAACTGATTCCTCATCTGGAGTTAAGCTTAGGAATAGATTAATGTATGCCTATGCAATATTTTTTCTGTTATTATAGATCAAATGCTATTACTATGAACTCTAATAGGACAAGACCTCTTGTTTGTATCAGACTTCTTATCATTTGGTATATTCTAGACATGACTGAGCTTAAAAATCTTAGGGGGATGAAAACCACAAAGAAATATTTATTGTAGAATACTGACTATAATCAAATTTGACTTGCAGTTTCCTTTTAAGTGAGAAAAACATAATAAGAATTTCAGTATAGGAAGGGTTTCCTCACTTGGATAATTGGAAGGAGGCCCGTGGCTTTGGAAAATCTCTGAAAATATCAGGCTAAGTTTCTTGTGTTCGTGAATTTTTCTGGAGAGAGGGTACATAGCTGTAATTTAATTATCAAAGGATGCACACACACATCCATAATACTATAAGTATATATGACTATATATAGACACATACACATACATATATTTACTCATTTAATTCTTAAAACCTCTATGAAATGAGTACTCTCTTGTTCCTCATTTTACAGATAATAAATAAAATTACCTACTTCCTAGGTTAGCAGTTGTTTCACTTAATGCTAAGGGACCCAGTCAAGACTATGAACCCAAAACATTACTGAATGAGAAACACAACTGAAACTCGGAATTTCTAGTATGCATGGATGGGTGGATGAGTGGATGTCTCAGGTCTGTTATTTATTTATTTATTTATTTATTTATTTATTTATTTATTTTTTATTTTTTTTCCTCTCTGCTCCTCTTTTTCTGATGTATGTGGATGGCTCTCCTGTCAATTTACAACCTAGTCTAATGTTAAACACCAACTCATACTTGTCTTTTCTGAGACCCAAGTAAAAAATGGTACATTCATTTTCTGTTATAAAGAGCATAAAAAGGCTGGGCACGGTGGCTCATGCCTGTAATCCCAGCACTTTGGGAGGCCGAGGCAGGTGTATCACTTGAGGTCAGAAGATCGAGACCAGCCTAGCCAACATGGTGAAACCCCGTCTCTACTAAAAATACCAAAACTAGCCGGGCATGGTGGCAGGTGCCTGTAATCCCAGCTACTCGGGGGGCTGAGGCAGGAGAATTGCTTGAACCCAGGAGGCGGGGGGTTGCAGGGAGCCGAGATTGCGCCATTGCACTCCAGCCTGGGGGACAAGAGCGAGACTTTGTCTCCAAAAAAAAAAAAAAAAAAAGCATAAAGAGGTTCTACGGTCTTCCCTCAATCTCTCTGTCATCTCCCCCAAAATTTTGTGGAATTCCATTAAGAACTATATAGCATACTCCTAAAAACACATGTCTGCCGTTTTCACCTAAGATGCCACACTGACCCACAAATCTGTTTTGACATTGTTTGAAGTCTACCACATTTTGTCAAAAGTCATCTTCTTCAAATATTATCTTCATTCACAAGGCCCCCACAAGCACTTCCTCAGTCACTCTCCTAAGCTTGGATAAAGTTCATTCCCTGGAACTTCGGGCAACCAAATCACTGGCATTCATGAAAAAATACTGGAAAAGAAGGCTCAACCCTAAACACTGAAGAACTTCTTTGTTGACCCTCAAAAGATACAGGCAAATTTGAAGATTGTTCATTTGTCAATTGATTAAAAAAATTATGACACATGATTTAAGTTAGATTTGGGAGTGGTACTAGCCAAATGCTACAGTTGAATTAGCTAACCACGTGTGGTACTGCCTAGAGACTTTCACATATATTATTTCCAAGAGTCATATTCAAAACATCTAGCAACCAGCAGAGTGTGCACCTAGGCCAATCAGACTAGGCTTCAGCCAGCTGTAAGCAGCCAGCACACCTGTGTGGGGCATCCCAGGTGAATTCCAGCCCTGTTAGTTCACGTAAGGTCCCCATTGGTGCTAAACCTGTTTTACCAATGGATTTAAGAAGGAACCTAAAGTGTGAAAATTCAGGCTTCAGGAAGTGAAGGGCTGGTCTGGATCAATCAGCTGGTAAATGATAGAGAGGAGATTCAAAGTCAGATCTCCCAACCCTTGCTCTCTCCTCCTCCCACTACACAGGTGCCCAAGAATATTCTCAGGGAGACAAGGTTGTCTGGAGCTCCACGCCACATCAGACAGCAAAGCTATTGGGAATACTCAGGAGACAATCTATTTAGACACCTTCTTAAGAGTTTCAGGAGCCTGAGAGACGGGCATCCTCTGATCTCCAGCTTTCTACGGGGCTCACACCTCTCTGAATAGTTTCACTGTAATCTTCTCTGCTGCCTGCGACATGGGAGGCACTCGCACTGGAGATGTGACTTGTTATGATGGAAGGATATGTGACTTGGGATGATGGGAAGGTGGTGAAAATTGTGGATGGCATTTTCAAGCACAGGGAAATCTAAAAAATGATCTCAGCTTGAACTCCCACAGCGTGGTTTGGTTGCCTGCTTCCCTAGACGAGCTGTTCTGTTTGCTCTGGTCAGGACTTGGCACGGTCTATTGAAAGAATTTTCCTTTATTAGCATGGGGAGCAATGGCAGGATGGAAATGAGTGTTTTGAGAATGCTTAAGATAAAATCACTGGCAGACTATTCAATATTTTCTATAATGATGAGACCTAACCTAAGAAATTGGTCCGTCTCTCATCCTCTGGCCACTCCTTTCTGACACTAGAGATCCAGTGGGCCCGAGGAGGGCAGCCTAGGAGGTCAATGTGGGTGGTCAGGCACCTGGGGACCAGGGTTCCAAAACCTTCCTCCTGTCGACTCCCAATAGGGTGTTTGCCTGCCTAGACCGTGTCAAGCACAGAGTCACAGCCTGTTCAGGGACTGCTTGTTGATTCAATGAGTGAGTGAATGAGTGAAAGAAAGGATGAATAAATGAAATAGTGAGTAAGTCAGTGAATAAAAGAGTGAGTGGGTGGTAGTAGCGGGTAAATGGGCAAGGGCAGTAATAGTCTTTTCTTTCTTTTTTTTACAATTGATACATAGTAATTATACATATTTATAGGGTACATGTGATATTTTGATACATGCATACAATACCTAACAAATCAGAGTGTTTAGGATACTCATCACCTCACTTATCATTTCTTTGTGTTGGGAACATTTAAAATCTTCTCTTCCAGCTATTTTGAAATATATAATAAATTGCTAACTATAGTCAACTTACTGTGCCATCAAACACTATAACTTATTCCTTTATCTAACTGTATGTTTGTACCCATTAATCAGCCTCTCTTTATCACCTCCCAACCCTTCCCAAAGAACTTGATGTTTTTCTTCTTTTCTTTTTTTTTTTTTTTTTTTTGAGACAGGGTCTCACTCCCATCATCCAGGCTGGAGTGCACTGGTACAATCACAGCTCTCTGCAGCCTCGACTTCCTGGGCTCAGGTGGTTCTCTCACCTCAGCCTCCCGAGTAGCTGGGACCACAGGTGCACACCCCCATGCCCAAGTAATTTTTGTATTTTTAGTAGAGACGGGTTTTCACCATGTTGACCAGGCTGGTCTCAAACTCTTGGGCTCAAGTAATTCACCCGCTTCCATAGGGGTGAGTCACTGGACCCTGCCAACATTTTTCAAAAGTAAGAAATAAATTTAAAAAAAATAGTCTTTAGTGGATTGCTGAGTCCGCTCTGACAGGAGGTACCAAATGTGCTCTTCCTGAGGACGGGGAAGAGTTCACTATTCAGCCATACCTTTGCATATTTTACAGAATTCACTTCTACCAAGGATGCCTCTCCACAAAATGAGGAGTAGCACAAAGAACACCTAAGAAACCAGGCCTGAACCAGGGCCTCTGATGCTGGGGCAGGTTCCCTGCATGCTAATATCCCAGGGGATGTGTTGCAGTTCTCTGAATACCGGCTGTGAGCTTTCCAACTTCAGCTGAGTCCCAGCATCCTCCTCACGCCACTTATCCTCCTTGCCTGTCCCTGGCGCGTTTAGACAACTGGAATCTTTGCTGACATTCTAAATGGGCTGGCTACTTCTCCAGTGTCGAGGCATCTAGCACAAGGTGTGACAGATCAATATTTGTTGATGAGTAACAGAGTTATTCTGGCAAATTGGACTTTTCCCCTAAAATGTTTTGGCTTTTACATTTTTTAGTGATGGGTCAAGAAACAGCCCCCAAGAAGAAGGGGCGGAGATAGGGGGTAGGACCCCGCCTGAAGCTTCCAAGCTGACTCTGTTTGCAGTCACTTAATTCACTAGGGAGGGCTGGATCTGCCTCCCTGTAGTGGACTCTCCGCATCTCCAGAAAGTGCAGGGGTGGAGAATTAACTCAGCCCCCCTCCTCCCAATAAGAGCCCCGCCAGGTCAGCCTGCATGAGGGCACGTGCACACCTCCAAAAGGACTGGTGCAGCCACTTCCCTAAGCTCCCAGTCCCAGTGTGAGCTCAGGGCCCAGACTCGGGGCCTCTGCTGTTCCAGGCGTGAGCCAAGTCCCCTGAGCAAGAGGCCTCATGATAAATCAGTCGGAGCCTGGGGGCCATGAAAGCATTGGTTATGGCAGAAACTACCAGCTCGTCACCGTTATGCTGCTTTGCTTAAAAAATGACACCGCGTAAGGGATTTTGCCAATTCCCAACCTCGGGAGATCACCCACCACCTGGCCGTGGTCCGCCGCTGAACAGGAAAGCACTCCAAGATGCCAAGAGACTAAAAGGCTCGTAACTGTTGTTTAGAAATGAAAATGGCCCTAAATTATAACCAGAGATGGAAACGCGTCTCAGGGGAGGGCGGGGCACTCTGTAATCGAGCCTCCCATGCGCAAGGCGGATACAAACGGTTTATGGATGTGGGCGAAGGTTCTCAGAGCAAAGAATGTCCATTTCCATCAGATTAAAATACAGTTTGGGAAAACAATTACCTGCCTGAGATCCTGGGAAAGTAAAACTTCCTGGTTTCTTTGCCAGGAAGAACGATTGTAAAACAAGGGCTGAGAATCTCCCAAACAAGATTTTAGAATTTTATCCAAACAGCTGCAGTTCACCTTTGAGGAGCCCCAGACTCACTTGGGTCTGATGGATGTTGCAACACCAAGTTTGAGGTCTCCCCAGCCTGGTGCCAAGAGTGGGCCCCAGGGGACAAACAGAGAACAGTTGCTCTCTTAATCGGAGCAGAAAACAAAACTCCCTCCCCTTCCCACCCCCAACCTCCCTGCTTTGTTGTGAAATTGTCACTGCGCCTTTGAGGAGTGATTAAAATCCCAGCCATGACCAATTTAAAGGGCAGGTTCCCAGGCGGGGAAGGGAAAGGGGTTCAAGGCAAAAAAAAAAGTCAGTTGCAGTGAGTTTATGGAGGATCTGGGGATCACAAAAGTCATGGGACTTGACTCAATTAAAATTAATGGAAAAGCACCAACATGCAATTTAAAAAATAAGAATAAAATAAAGCAGTAAGGATATTTCTGGCTTGTTCTCTGCTTCCATTCTTGAGCCTGCTTGGGAATCTTGGAGCAGACTTCCTGAAGCACAGCATGGGTGCCCAATGGCTGTTTTAACCTATTTTCCTGCCCTTCACACACAAAGATTCTGCAATGGAGAGTGGGAATGAATGGTCCACCCACCCCTGAACATTTCCTGTGAGTTGGGAATGTGCTCAGTAAGGTTGCTGGAGTGGAGGGAAAAGAAAAGGTGTCTGAGTTCTCTAGACATGGGCAGAAAAGAAGACAGAGTGTGAGACAGGCTGAGAGAAAGCTGCTTCGGTTGGCAGCATTGCCGGATTCTCAGACACACCGTACATTCCAGCTCTCGAAAAGGCTATCCTGGGTCCCTCCAGGGCCCCTGGGGCTCTCATCTCATCCCAAATATTTGGAACTGTCTGTGCCTACTATAATACACAAGAGCCCCTTCCCATGTTTGCTCCTGGTGCTATTTGTAAAGGTGAGGAAAGGTAATGACACCAAAGGAGTTCTAATCCTATGGGCGTGGTCCCCAGAAAGCCCTGTGTTGGGGTGCGGAAGGCAGGTAAGTAGGCGAAGGTTCCCAACTCCACCTAGGGGAGGGAGCATATCTCAGCAAAGGACTCAATCTTTACCCAGGCTGAATCTTACCTGCGGTCCTTGGATGGACACTCACATTGATTAAGTCAAGAGATTCTGATCAAGTCCTCTCATCCTCATTCCTATGGTGGGGATGATAATAGTACCTAACTCGCCGGTTAGAGTTCTTATGAAGATGAAATGAGTTGCCACGTATTATAGTGTTTAGAATGCAGCGTGGCACACAGTAGCTCAACAGATGCTCGATTGCATTACCGTTGTAAGTGTCCTTATTCTCTGACTGATCATTCATTTAGCTTTCTCTTTTCTCACTCAATGAGACTTCTGCAGTATTGTGATGAATGTCTTATAGCTAGCTCTTCATTCATGAAAGATCTCAGAGCCCCTAGTTACAAAAGCACACGGCCATCTATGCAATCTATCAATTAAGCACCATGCTTCACTGATTAGGAAACCCTTACATTTCGGCATCATTCCTTCTCTTTCCTTTTTCTCCCTTCTTCTCCCTTCCAAACCCATACACATGCCTAGCTGATATTTTATTAACCCCTGGCGGGTTATGGAAAATGTGTTTTAGCCGTAGGAACATCGACGTCCTATAGTAAAGTTGCTTTTCTGAATCAGACACCAGCTTCCTAGCCAAATGGGGAAGAGCAGGGAAGGGAGATACTAAAATCCTTTGCTAAAGCAGAAGCTCTTGGTGTTGCTAGGAAGTCTTGCTCTTCAGCAAAAACTGCAGCAGGAATCCCTTCTCCTCCTCTGTGAAACGGAAAACAAATGGCTTGCTCCGATTCCCCGGCTCTATAGGGGCTGCTGAGCAGCACTGCTTCCCCTGGAGAGAGAAGGTGGAGGCAGAGGCTGTCCACCCCAGACCGCCCACCCCACCCCAAGCTTAATCTCCATGGCGTTTTCCACTTTCCCAGGCTGACCACGGCAACGTGAAGGCTTCGCTGCCAGCTGGCTGAGTATTGCCCTTGGTGAGAACTCTGCCTCGGAGAAGCAGGGGGCACTGAAGCTGCACTGTAGGATAGGGGGTCTCCAGCCAATGCTCCTAGACCCCCTGCTAGTGATGGGGCTCTCAAACCTCCATCATCAAGGTCCCTTGGCCCTCCAGCTCCCGGGCCTCTCAGGGCTCCTATGGTAGCTGCTCCTATGGGCAGACACATCCCTTTTCCTATTATAGTTACAGCGAAAACAATAAGCAGTAAATCCACCAAGGGTCCTGTGGGTTCCCACAGACCAACATTCTCACAATGCCCAGTGGAAACGTGTCAGTGTACAGACCCTTTGATTCATTGTGATCCAAGGGGCTTTTCATGCCTTTAAAAACAAATATTAATGCGGAGAAGATGCTTTGTTTCACTGTGCACTCTCATGGCTCATGACGGAGGCCCCAAATGTAAAGCTTTCAGGACAAGCAAGTGCAACATGCAAGACAGACCAGTCATTTTTACCTCTGCCACCAGAAACGAAAAAGCGTTTTCTCCTTGTTTGGCTGGAGGTTACTAATTTGGAGGATGCCAGTTTTAGAGTTCATCTCAGTTTGACTTGTAAATGAAAGGTGGAACCTAGCCAAAATTACCCCCATGTGGTTGCTGGCCCTGGCACGCCTCTCATGCCCCTCTGTCCTATGTTGAGGTGGGACAGTCACTGAAATCATTAGAAAGAGCAACTGGGAGGTGCAAAACAAGCCCTGGACGGCAGTAAAGCTCCGTGAGCAGCACAGAATCTCTCTCTCTCAGCTTTGCAATTTGGCCCTTCACCTGTGAGAGGATCCCAAGCATTGGCCGTCAGAATCACCCAGGGCACTTGGGAAAAATGCAGATGCCTGGGCCCGTCAGTGAGCCCGGACATCTGTGTTTCTTATTAGCTCTCCTAAAACAACATTTCAGAACCACTGCCTTTCAGCATAGCAGAGAGAACGAAGTTCTGGGAAGGGTTAATTTTATTGAAACAGAGTTGTGGACTTCTCAGGTCTATCATCATTAAGCTTCCCTTGCAGAATGTCGGACATGTGTCCAACTTCACCACCATCCTATCAAATCCACATGACAACCTGCAAGTACGATTTGACATCCCTGTTTTGTGGATGAAGAAACAGAAGCTCAGAGATGTTCCAGTGAACTCTGAATCTGGAAATCCACGGCTCGGAAGCAGTCTGTCTGATGAGAAGGGCAGATGCATGCAGGTTCCACAGAAGGAGCCCTGCCTCCTCTTCTGAGCCTCTCTTGGTTCCTCACATCCAAGTTCAGGGTCAGAGATGGGGCAGGCACATCTTCCTTTTGCTGGGGATCTCCAGGCACCTACTGGGGGCACCGCCTTACTTCACCACCTCTGGCCAGCCCTTCATTTCTTCCTTCTCCCTGGTTCCATTCTTCTCCCCTTATCTTGCTCTGCCTTCTGCTTTCTTCCTTTCTCCTTTCCCAGAGAGCAGTTAGTCTCAATCTCGCAAACATAGTGAAATCACTTGGAGAGCACTGGGTCTTACCCTTAGGGAATGTGGCAGAATTGATTTGGGGTGTGGCTTGGACACCAGAACTTTTAAATACTCCAGGCTGATTCTAGTGGACAGCCAAGGTTGGAAGCTGTTCCCTATCCAGAGCTGTCAGCCACAGCCTGCACAATCAGGAGATTCACCTGGACATGCTCAGGCTTGAAGAGGGTCTGGCCACCAGCCCACAGTTTGAAACAGAGCCCTGTGAAGAAGCACCAGGTGGTCCCAGTGCCAGTCCAGCCACCTCTGTGCTGAGAAAACACAGAGCTACCACCAGCTGACCACGTGGAGCGAGGATCCCAACACCTGATGGACAAAATGCGTCCTTGGCTGGCCTCTGCAGAGGAGGGACTGTGGAAAAACACATGCTGCTCCCTTGAGACCGGGGGATGTCAACGGGGTGGGTGACAGGAAGAAGAGAGAGCAGCTACCACAGCCACCCTGCATATTAAACAGCCTGAAACAGGGGGTGGCTGTGCAAACTCCATTCTCCTGCCATAAATTAGACCATAAAACAGGCTTCATTGGCCCATTCTGCAAATCAACTCTGCAGTTTTATTACACACACAAACATGCATACCACATGTAGGACGAAAAAAATTTTGCATAGAGTTCTGCTTTGCACTAATCTCTTTAAGGAAATTTTGCAGATGGTAAATAAAACCTCATGTCCCTACCTGGGGTATTTGCCTGAAGATAAGAGCAACTCATTGCAAAAGGATTCCTGCTGTAAGACAGACTGTAGCCCATCGGGGAGAGCAGGATGGAAACAGGCTTCCTGAAATATTTGAAGGGTTCTGCAGACTGTTGAAGCCACGGTACTACCTGGAGCACTCAGCAACAAGCTGGGCATGCCTAGGTCACTGATGAATCTCTGTCAATGCACAAATGAGCAAATGCATGTCACACTGATGGTGGGGCTCAGACCCACCCCTTGCTATGGACAAGGAAGTGCTGGGGAAGGAAAACAGACACAAAACCTTCCACCCGAAGTAAGATCAGCTGGCAGATGAGCGTGCAGAAAGGGTAACAGCAACTCATGGGGGGCAAGCCACCAGAGAGGGCAGGAAATGACCCCTCTGGACACCTCCCTCTTGGCTGTGGGCTAGCAGTGAGGGAGAGAAAGAACAGGGTAGGTGTCTGCTCCTCCATTGCCCCAGGAGAGGAAAATGCCCCCACCCCCACCCCCACCCCCACCCAGGAGTTGGTGTTGTGGCTCACATCACAGGAGGCTTCATGGAAGTTGAGCTATTATGGCGAAGAGGGTGAGGTGGGGCACAGAGCTGTTTGGGACACAAGACTTGCTCTCCCCATGGGCATGGGACAGCTGTTCCTCATGAGAGACAGCTGCAGATGGGGCCTCCACGCTTGGCCATCAGCTCAGCTGTGCCCGTGGGTACCTCAGAGGGCCAAGGCAGCCTCTAGATGAGAGAAAATTCAAAGACAATAAGAAGTAAACCAATTCTGAAAAAGGCGACTGAAGACAAGGGCTAGCGATGGAATCATTCCATGTGTGGCAGGAGTTCAGAAGAAAGGAAACTCACGCCATCGCCTTCTGCATGGGGCGGGGGCGGGGGCGGGGGGCTTGAACAGATGTGTCTGAGAATTGTATATGGACATCTGTAATCACACAGTTTCCATAGTAAACATTTGCCTGGAGAGAATTCTTTTGCTCTCTTCTTTTTCCCATCTCTTGTGTACATTAAACAGTGCAATTTATGTTAGCAAGAATAATCACACTCCTCTCTCACTGCCCTTCTTTGAGTGTATCTTAAGGCAGCACTCCATTATGCTGTGGAAGGAGCCTGCATGGGGCCCTGCCCTCAAACATCCCACCCCCAGGACCACAGTGGCACAGACGCATGACAGAGCAGAAGAGAAAAAGGCCCTGCAAAGAAACAGAATGGTCCCAATCCTGAAGTGTTTGATTACAACTCAACCGAGTACCTACAGGAGACAGAGATACCAATCAGAGCAGGGACTCATCGGCTGCTAGTTGAGAGGCCAACGCTGGCCTTGGCCATGGATAGGGAGCCCTGACCAACTACCTGAGAAGACCTTGGGAATGCACGTGTGGCCTCAGCTTGACACCAACCCACCCTTCTAACTTCCTGTGTTCAGATTCTCTGCTCACCAAGCTGCCTCTGCAGCACAGCTGGCTTCCTAGGAAAACCTCCCTGCAGAGAGAGCATGGGCTGGCCAGGCAAGCATGAATATTCATCTGAAATATTCTCATTACAGATGAATACACTGGCATTCTTGTTTGAACACCTATACAGTTGGCGTTTAATGGGTGTCAGCCCCTAAAAGATGGATCTGGCCTTTGAGGGATGAACAGATCAGATCTTCAAGCATGCCAGGAGGAAGTCCATAGAGCTCTGCTTTGCACCAATCTCTTTAGGAAAATTTTGCAGACTGTAAATAAAACCTCATATCCCCATCTGGGGCATTTGCCTGAAGATAAGTGCAACTCATTGCAAAAGGATTCCTGCTGTAATACAGACTGTAGCCCATCAGGGGAGAGCAGGATGGAAGCAGAGGCTTCCTGAAATATTTGAAGGCTTCTGTAAACTGCTGAAGCCCCCGACCATGATGAATTCAGCAAGTAATGCCATTCTTGAAGGCGCCTGGAGGGCCATACTCTTAGTCCTCCCCTGATGACACCCCAATAAGTTGTTGAAAGTCTTTCTTGGCCACTTCTTGAATTTCTACCCTTCTTCTTGAATGTAGACTGTAGACTCAGAAACGACCCTGAGTTTTCCAGGGTCTGGATGTCTGAATGTGATCGATGTGGCCCCAGAAGCAGTGGGCATCTTGGTTCCACTCCTTAGTGACACTGCCAACTTCACAGCTGATAATCACTCCCGACCTGCTGAATCCTCTGGTCCTGCCCAATTCTGATCCAATCAGACTGAAAGCCAGGCAAGAAAGGCTAACCAGAGGGAGTTATGAGAGATGCTTGCTCTCAGAGAACACAGGCTTTGGTTGGGAAGACATAACATATACATGAAATGGTCAAACATATTCAGTGTCACAAACGGAAATATAGCCCACACTGATCAAGAAGTGAGTAGGCCAGAATTGGGTGGCATTAAACTTAAAAGGATTTCTGAAGGAAGTATTTCTATGGAAAAGCAGTGTCATGATAAAAGGACAGGTCTTCAAGTCAAATCATTGGTTTCTAATGTCTGACTATTTGTGATTTCACAAAGTATGGTCAAGGCTAGGTGAGTGGGGTAGGAACAAAGTGCTTGACATACAGAGATGGTAAAAAAAAGTGTCCTTACAAATATCCCTGCAAGGGAAAGGATGAGAAGAGACACGAAGAAGAAAATCTTCAGTGTTTCCTTCAGGGCTAGCTGCTTTCCATATGGTATCTCATTTGATTCTCACAGTCACACTGTGAGATGTTTATTATCCTTTGCATCTTACAAAGAAGAAACCAAAGGTCAAGGTTAAGTAACTTATCTAAAGTCATTCTGCTGGTCTGTGGCAGAGTCTAGGTAGTAACCCTCACTCTGTGTCAGGCATTATTCTAAATGTTTTATTTGTATTAATTATTTCGGCTTCACAACCCTATGAGGTAGGTACTATCCTTAACCCCACTTACTAAGGAGGAAACTGAGGCACAGAGAGGTTAAGTAACTTGCCCAAAGTCAACACAGCTAGTAAGTAACAGAGCCAAGACTTGAACCCAGACAATCTGGGTCCTGAGTTTGGAATGCTAACCACTTTACTACCTTTTCCCATTACATATGCCATACTGCCTCTCTCTGAAGAATATTTTTGAACAGACAAAACTGTCAAAACAGCTTGGAGCTTTAGGATGAATATTTTAAATATTATAAATCCCTCGCTCGTAGGGGAGTGGTTGTTTGATACAGTTTCTGCTGATCACTCCTTAATCTAGCCAAGACAGTGATGTGCACAGACTATTTTGGTTTCAGTTAATATATAGCACCATATAAACATTGACTCAACTGGAGAGCCTGAACAATAAATTATCACTAGCTCAAGTGCTAAAATAGCACTTGCTTTTCTCTGTGCCTGAGCATGCTATCTATTTATACTTTGCTTACTTCTGTGGAGTTCAAACTGCTTTATGCACATTTCATCATTGCTATACTTACACGGATTTATTGTCTTTATTATACACATGTGACTAATGTACCACACAACGCTTAATATTTACTACAGGAATCTCAGTTTTCAACTAGCTTTTTAATCTATGGGTATTACTGACTGCCTTTAATTTATAATTAGTGGAAGTTTGCTAATAATAAAAACCATAGCATTTTACTGTTTATCTTTTAGCTCAATTCATTTTGTATATGATATGACCATTCTTGTTCTTGAGTATGAACCATATATTATTTTCTGGCCTTTCTTTACAATTCCATTTATGGCTGACCTTGAACCAGAATAGATGTGTGATTTTACTTTCCAAAGTCCAATACATGTATTTTTCTTTTGTTCATGTTGATATCTGCATCGGCACACATGAATTTCCAAATTTGGTCTTCACCTTTTCAGTTTTCATAGGCAAAAAATAAATTCGGATGATGCAATAGTCAGTAAAGAACTCCAAACAAAGGTTTTCTTGACTAGCTGGAGGATATATGGAAATCCCTAACTGTGGTGTATACAAACCTATAAACCTAAGTTTATACATTGTCAGGAGTTAATAGAACTTAAGATTTAGTAGCATGCTTTAGAACTAGATTCATAAAGAGAAATAAAGAAAGAATTGTCATTTGATGTTTTTGTCCTGACAAATAAAAATAGCCAACTGCTTAGCCCACGGCTGGGGCATTCTATTTTCTTTTGTCTTCTTTTCATGTGAATATCCATCTTCATTATTGAAAACAGAAACTCCAACCTTAAGCATTTCCCTGTGTTTGCAAAAAGGATATTATATCAACAGTCCCTTTTAAGAACAGGAAGTTATCGTTTCATTCTACACAAGTCCCTACAGTTTTCATCTTGCCCTGGTGTGTCATCTGCCAGTGTGACTTTAGGAAGGTGAGACAGGTATGGCCAGATATGAGAGATTTTTAAAAGTCACAGTGTCAACAATGGTGTCATAGGGGGAGTGTTTAGTAACAGAGCCATTTATTTTAGGAATGTTTTTGTACCCTGGTAATCCTGATATGATAAGGCTTTAACAAGGTCAACTAAGTAACCTGTAGTCAATATCCTCATTCAAGAGAGGTCAGATGCTTGGGGACTCACAGCTGTACAGATGTACTGTGTGCCCTTTTATCTCTCCCTTCTGCACATGCTGTTCTCTCTACCTAGATAAGTGGGCACCTCTACCTCTATGATTTCTCTTTCAGGACTCCGTGTAGCTATCATTTCCTCTAAAAAGCCTTTCCTGAAACCGAATTGGATGTCTGTTTTGTGGGCACAGCCCCCTACACCCACCCCACTTATCCTAATGGGTTGAAAATACCAGGAAAAACTTCAGATAAAGACCATGCCCCAGTAAATAGCTGAATAAAGAACAGGTGAAGGGTGTCAGAAAAGCAAGAAACGGAGACAGAGGCTTGGAAGGGTCTTCCTAGTATTGTTGTTGTTACCTCTACGTGGCCACCCTGGGGGTACCCGTGGAGCTGTGGAAATCTCTAAAATCGAAACCAGGCCAGGCTTAGAATTAGTTCGACTAATACAGATTATGTTACTTGAATGTTTTCAAATGCAGATTTTGCTTTTTTATTTTTCTTTGCTCTTTATCTCATTAAAATAAACAATGGTATGGCATTCCCATTTGAATTAGGTCCAGCCCTGAAAGCTGGAGCAGTCTTCAGATGGCATGCTCCACTTGGCCCCTG
This sequence comes from Symphalangus syndactylus, assembly GCF_028878055.3. Classification (NCBI taxonomy): domain Eukaryota; kingdom Metazoa; phylum Chordata; class Mammalia; order Primates; family Hylobatidae; genus Symphalangus; species Symphalangus syndactylus. The sequence continues at coordinate 23,370,091 of NC_072423.2, read as the reverse complement.
CTCATAGGGCTGGCGTTCAGACCATGGAAATATCAGCAGAATCGAATGCACTTGGGCAGTTTCCATAAACTTTGTAAGTATACGATCAAAGTTAAGACAAATGGGAAACACAGAATAATTAATAACAATGGTGAGTGGAAAATGCTAGCAAGCCATAACAATCCAAAGCATGTTTTCTATCTCTTTTTAAGCAGCTATCTGTCTTACCCACAAAGAGACTGTCTGAAAAATGAATTCACTAGCACCATATCTAAGGCAGAATGACATATGGAAATAGTACAGTCTTTGGCGTTAGACCGGAGTTTCAGTGCTAGCTCTGAAACTGACTTGCTGGCTGCATGGCTTTAGCAAGTTCCTTAAGATGGCAGGGCCTCTGCTTCCTCATCAACTTTCAACAATTTTGGAGGTTTAGAGAAAATATAAGTACAAGTGTTTAGCACATCATAGGGGTTCAATAAGGGACAACTAGTGCCATCATTCAACACTACTGAAGAAACAGTAAAATAATCAGTTTGGAAATTATGAACGGCCTTAAACTGAATTGGAGTGTAATTATATAGGTGATAGAAATAAAGATTGGAATAAGCAAATTAGAACATAAACTGGAAAATATTTAACAAATGTAAGAAAGCAAACTTTTGAATAATTTAATTATACTCATTTTACCATAATACTATGTATATATCAACAAATCTTAATTTGTATTAATTTGTAATAATATTAATTTCAATTTATAATACTCATAATCCTTAAATTATATATTAGCTGAAAGGTATATTATATATCCTTCCAGAAAATGCTATGAATATACATGCATTTGTATATGTATGTAATTTTTTCTCATCAATAAAATCATATTATCCATGCAGACTTCCACTTTTTCCCTCTACAATAAATCTTAGACATTTTAAAATGTGAGTTCATATATATCCATCACCTTTCTTAATAGCAGCATTTTATTTCATAATATCAATTTACCAATTTAGCCAGTCCCCTGCACAGACATTTCTTTTTTTCTCAAGGTTTTTTTTTTTTTTTTTTTTTTGCTGCAAAATTAAAATACATAATGCTGTAATAGACATCCTTACACATAGGTAGAAAAAACTTGTAGAGGTGAAATTACCAAGTCAAAGGCTGTGTAAACTTAGCATTTTCAAAATTAAGGTCCAAGTGCTCTCCAAAAACTTTACAAGAATTTACCCTATCATTAACAGCATATAAAAAAAAAAGAAAAAGAAAAAGAAAAACAACCTAGGCTTTTTTACACTTGCTTCTCCCAACTCTCTCTGTCTAGGCTTGTCCCAGGGCAGAAGGTACAATCCAGTCATACTAATAACTGATTTAAAGGGTCACCATTCAGCATTTAGCCATAATTCATGATAGTTCCTCGTAGTTACCTTCTGTTGTTGCTTAGTCTAAAAACACAAACAACGCTGGAAGTCAAAAAGTTCCTGCTTGTCCTAGGTTAGGTATATCAAGTTCCTCTAGTTGAAGGGCTCTTAACTATATAGGAAGAGCTGCCCCACCCCTAAAAGAGAAAAGCAAAAGTAAACCAAACCAGTCACAGATAAACTGAGTCAAGTTATCTTGTATGTACTGAATGTTTTTCCGCGTTAGGCTCAGCACTAGGGGGCTTTTCATATATTATCTATTTTAGGGTCTACGTATTTTTGAGGAAGCCCCCCAGATTGCCGAATTATACCTGGGAAAATAAGAACTGGTGTCCCACCCCCCACCCACTGCATCCAATGAAGTGCTGCTTTCAATCAGCAAAAACAGGTCATCCCACTATCAGCCAGAAATCCCTATTAACAGCCGTTTCTGAGATAACTGATGTTCTCCGTGTGACTCTGAGGCTTGGTGAGATCTTTAAGTGTCTTCTAAGTCATTAGAAGAGATAAATATGTGTTCAGTATAGTTGCGGTGTCAAGTATATTTTGTCGTATTTGAATTCTATAAAAATCTGTCGTGGAAAAGTGGTCTATTGGGTATTCCCAGATTAAATAGAATGTTGAACTAACTGGAATACGTCACTCTTCTAGCTGCCTGGGGGTTTACTGCACTTAAGATAAACTGGGATTTACCATATTACTCAGCCCTGATCTTGGCATCATAAATCTTTTCTTCACTTCGCTCTCACTATCACACTGAGCGAAAGAATAGAGGCCCCCTCTCCCAGGATAAAAAAAATGTGAAAAAGAGTAATTTCCCATCATTCTCCCTAAAAAGAATCCCATGTAAGACTGTTGAATCCACCCTAAATAATAATCTCCAAATTAACAATTACCACCCTGAGATGAGAGCAAATAAAGAATTGGATTGGAATGCAGAGCTTGACAAAATGATTCCATGCCACAGGACATTCTCTGCGATTTGCGAATACAAATGATAGCCCATTCTTTATTGAAAAAATCTTCTCTAAGGTCAGGTTTTTGAAACTTAATCTACATCTTCTCTCTTGGGGATTAATAAGGTTAGATCCCAAGTACAAATGAATGTCCCATGAAGTATCAGAAGCTGGACATCAATAGTATTGTGAGATATAAGTCGACATTTAAAGTCCACGTTTCAATTTCACACAACTTTTCACTTTCACTTTCACACAACTGCCACCCACCCCATGCTCCCTGCAAGGGAAGAAGGGATTCTCCCTTCCTGAGGGTCAAGCCCCTGGAGACTGTTCTCAAGCCTAGAAACCATGGGCCTGCCCCAGTAAGTGAAAGTCTTATTTTACTTTATTTATTTATTTTTTTAAATTTTATTTTAAGTTCTGGGATACATGTGCACAATGTACAGGTTTGTGACATAGGTAAACGTGTGCCATGGTGGTTTGCTGCACCTATCAACCAATCATCTAGGTATTAAGCCCCACTTGCATTAGCTATTTGTCCTAAAACTCTCCCTCCCCTCGCCCACCCTCAACAGGCCCCAGTGTGTTGTTCCCCTCCCTGTGTCCATGTGTTCTCATTGTTCACCTCCCACTTACAAGTGAGAACATGCAGTGTTTGGTTTTCTGTTCCTGTGTTAGTTTGCTGAGGATGATGGTTTCCAGCCTCATCTATGTCCCTGCAAAGGACATGATCTTATTCCTTTTTATGGCTGCATAGTATTCCATGACGTACATGTACCACATTTTCTTTTTCCAGTCTATCATTGATGGGCATTTGGGTTGGCTCCATGTCTTCGCGATTGTGAATAGTACTGCAATAAACATACATGTGCATGTATCTTTATAATAGAATGATTTATATTCCTTTGGGTATATACCCAGTAATGGGACTGATGGCTCAAATGGTATTTCTGGTTCTAGTCCTTGAGGAATTGCTATACTGTCTTCCACAATGGTTCAGCTAATTTACATTCCCACCAACAGTGTAAAAGCATTCCTATTCCTCCACAGCCTTGCCAGCATCTGTTGTTTTTTGAAGTCTTTTATTTATTTTTATTTTAGCAACTATAATAACTTGGTCTTCTAAGGACAGACCCACCTTCAACTGAATTCCACTTTTGAGGCAGAAAAAACTTTGTGAGATTCCAGTATATTCAAAAACAGGTCATTTGTATTCAATAGTGTCACTAACCTACTCATATGAAAAAACACTGTGTGTGTCTGAAATACATCACACTTTAAGTAGCTGAGGTGGGTTTCTGTTGAAATCACTCATTGCAGGCAACCATGCATAAGCAGCTGCTTACTGAAGAAGTTAAGCCAGCCTTGGAGTTTAGAATAAGCCCTAAAAGTTTCTGATGTGTTAAGTGCAGATTCTGGAATCTCTGCCAGAGAGTAGGTTTTAGGCTGGTGCATTTGCAAATCACTGGAAAAAGCAGTGCATTTGAATCCCCTCAGGACAGACTGTTGTATGTGATTAATCTCTGACCAATCACAAATAGCTAAGTGTTGAGGCTGAAATATGAAATTAAAAAAGAAAATTGGCCTAGTCTTCATTTCTTTTGCATTATTAAAAAATAATCTACAAATACGTTTGTTACATTTAAATCATCTACAGCCTGAGTGCCTCTTTCCTTCATTTGACAAACTACTCATTGAACTACTACGTGCAGGGTGCTCAGCTAGGGCTTAGGAGCATTGTCAGAACTATGACAGGCATGGTCCATGCTTTCATGGATCTGAAAGAATAAACAAGCACAGCGTTGACTGTACAGAAATATTCAGAGAATTAAAGTAGGGTGATAGGAGAGGGAATGATTGGGTGTTCCGGAGGGGCCTCTCGAAGGAAGTGACTTTTAAGCTGAGATTTGAAAGGCAAGAAAGAGCCAGCCCTGGGAAAGTTAGGGGCAGTACAATGTAGGCAGAAGTCACAAGTAGTGGAATATCCCAAGGAGGGAGCAACCTGATGTGTTTGGAGGATCAGGAAGTCAGTTCGAGTGGCCCACGACCAAGGGGGGAGTGTGCAACTGGTGAGAGCTGAGGCTTGAGAATCAGTGTGAAGGCAATGTAAGATTCTGGAAATCAGATCGAGAGCCTGGATATTAATCTAGGACGACAGGAAGTATTTGGAGTGATAAGACAAGCTAAAAAGCATGGCCCATACAACTCTTCTGCAAAGACCCCAAACTAGAGAGATGGCCAACAAGATGGCAGGTGTCCTGAGGTGCACGTCTATCCCTTTGTGCCCCTCACCCAAAGAGCCAGGCTCTGGAAAGCACTGATGGCAGCTGGCTCCTTGGAATGACATCACCAGGGGATACCACGGCCACAGTACCTGCCATTGCATCAGCTCCAACCTGGTCAAGACCTACATCAGCAAGATCTCCTCCTTCACCCCTGCCCCAGCAACCAGACTTAATCCAGCTTCTCACTCCCCTCCAGAAACGCTTCCCTGTCTACTTCTGTGTTTTCAATACATGGAAGGGTTTTGTCCCCAAGCACTGACAGATTCCATACTTCTGTGTAACTAATTTTGGCCAAAAAATTTTTCAAAATCTTTGAAATTCTGAATGCGTTTCATCAAGGAAACAAGGGTAATCAATTCTACAGCCATACTTGTTTCATGTATGAAGAGAAAAAATCCCAAATAACACCCCGTGATGAAATGTCACACTCAACCATTAAAGACCTATTTTTAGCAAAGTCAACCACTAAGTTCTCAGCCAAATGAAAGGTCATGTGTTATCTGAGAAGCACATGTTACTGTGGTCATCAAATTGCTAATCTGGGGTAAGGTATTCCAGGGAAGATGCTTGTTATGAAACTAGAGTGTATTATAGTGATTACTGCTATTCAGAAATGTAGATAAATCTACAAAAATGATAAGGAGAACATGAACTTAACAACTACATTTCAAATGATGTTTTAAACAAGTCTATTAAAGTGATGTTTGTGTGTGCGTGTGTGTGAGTGTGTGTGTTAAGAACACTTAACATGAGATTTGCTTATTCTTTATTCCTGTTGAAGAGCAACTCCCCATTTCTCTCTTCCCCTAGTCCCTGGCAACCACCACTGTGTTCTCGGCTTCTGTGAATTTGGCTACTGCGGATACTCATATAAGTGGAATCACGCAGTATTTGTCCTTTTGTGACTGGTTTATTTCACTGAGCATGATCTCCTCAAGAATCATCCATGTAGTTGCATATGAAAATATTCTTAAGGTGGAGTAATATGTATGTGTGTGTGTGTATATATATATATATATATATATATATGCAACCTCTGCCCCACAGGATTCAAGCAATTCTCCTGCCTCAGTCTCTGTAGTAGCTGGGATTACAGGCATGTGCTACCACGCTCAGCTAATTTTTGTATTTTTAGTAGAGACAGGATTTCGCCATGTTGGCCAGGCTGTAATAATATAGTGATTATTATAGTATACTCTATACTATAGCATAGAGATTGAGGTTGGCACATCTGACTCACATATGACTGTGAATACCCAATCATTATGCTTATGAACTACAAAAAATCTGCAGATAACTTACAAGTGCAGCCATGTTACAAAATAATGTATATATACACACACACACACATACATATATACACACACATACACACATACACACCACATTTTCCATATTCATTCATCTGTGAAATGACATTCCCTGATATATATTATTAGTGGGCAAAAATGTGCCCTGAGGTTTCAGTTTCAGTATGGTGGCCCATATATCAAACATATGGTTCTAAAATGATATCATCACATGTAGTATGGTATTGAAAAGACTGATGTAGATTTATTTCCTCACTAGTATGACCTTAAGCAAGATATATTATATTCCTAAATCTTGGTTCTTCATCTGTAAAAAATAAAAATAATCATATTCATCTTTCACAGGGCTGCTGTGATGATTAAATGAGATAAACCACACAACACAGCACATGACATAGTCACTGATATTCAGTACATATGAGCTCCCTTTTCCTTTAGCTCTCTGCTCCCACGGTAATCCAAATTTTTGGCAAGCTAATAGTTTTTATTTTTTGGTACAGTTGTTAGCACCATCCAATCCCATATAAACCACAGACAGGCTAGAATTTTTGTCTATTTGTTTGATGTTGAAGCAGAACAGTGTCTGCCAGATGGTAGGTGCTCAATAAATAGCCTTTGAATGACATGAATGAACGGGAAGTTACACTGGAATAAGGCTGAATGTGAAGGTTAGTCAAATATCTTAGCAGAATTATTGGATATGTTTTTAATGGAAGAGATACATTTTTAAATTTTTTTTCTTTTTTTTGAGATGGAGTCTCACTCTATCATCCAGGCTGGAGTGCAGTGGCACAATCTCGGCTCACTGCAACCTCTGCCCCACAGGATTCAAGCAGTTCTCCTGCCTCAGTCTCCCTAGTAGCTGGGATTACAGGCGTGCACTATCACGCCCAACTAATTTTTGTATTTTTAGTAGAGATGGGATTTCGCCATGTTGGCCAGGCTGTAATAATATAGTGATTATTACAGTATACTTTATACCATAGCATAGAGATTGAGGTTGGCACATCTCACATATGACTGTGAATACCCAATCATTATGCTTATGAACTACAAAAAAATCAGCAGATAACTTACAAGTGTAGCCATGTTACAAAATAATGAAGTATAAAAACCATCTAATAAAGAGAGCAGTGGTCCCACTAAACTCTGCGATATTTTAACCATAAACAAAGCATTAATGGGAAAAGTCTGATCCCAAGGCATCCTGGATCAGCAGTACGTCAGTAATACCCAGGAGAGCAGGAACCATGGTGTATAAGGCTTGCGTTGGACTCAGCTTCAGGCCATCTGAGAGTCAGCCTGGGGAAGTCCTGGTAACCTGCAAGGTCACCTCTATAGAAGAGCCATCAGTGGCAGGCATCACCTCTCCAGGTCTTCCAGCTTATTTTCCCATGATAGTGTGGTGATACATCATTTTAGAATTATGATTCTAGAATTATGTAGTAACATGGAGGGGGCGTACCCAACATCACAGTGGATGGAAATCAACCAGAGTGACCCCAGAACACCAAGAAAACATCATAGTGGGGATAGAAACCTCCCTTGCCCAGAAAGCTGGGGATTGGAGCTAACTCTGCCACCAACAAGCTGTGTGGCTTTGGGTAAGTCATTGAATCTTGGTCCAGCAGGCCTTGGTTTCATCATATGTCATTTATCAATACAGACCTCTTTCATCTCTATCTCCTCACTTCAGAAGTCCCATGCCTGGACTGTGGCGGCCCTGGCTGGTATCCCTTCCCATGCCTTGCTGTTTTGGAAAAGTTACATGTGTAGAAACCACAGATGGTAGCAGGGGGAGACAATAAGGAAGAAAAAGTCACTCCTTCACCTTCTTTTAAAGTACTATGCTCACAATTGCTCACATCTGGCACGCTTCAATAGCAATCACTTGCAAGATTCAAAAATCTTGAACTGTGAAAGTGAAAGAAGGAGCTTTATCTTCAAAAGGAAAATTAAAGTCCTGGAGAGGACCACTTGGGACCTTTTTATTACACCTAGATAATGGCAGGTATTATTACTCTATGCAGCAGTATGTTTTTATGAATAGACTAACACATACCCTTAGGCTGTAAAATAGTGCTTTAGGATATAACATGTTGATTCAGATACAAAATAAAATACTGTTTGTATTGTAGGCTTTTAATGAAAAGTCTAAAAACACACCTATTTAACAAACCTCTATTTTTATAGGGCCTGCCTAAAAAAGCCTGCTTTTAAAAAAGTCTAAGTATGGGTGGTCTCACACCTAGAAGTGGCACAAGAATCCTTTGTCAGACGATGTGTCTTAATTTTTGCTATGGAAAATGTGGTCACCATAATTATAGCCCAAAGAAAATAAAAGGTTTTTAAAATTCCATGCAGGAGGGGAATAAGAGTTTGTTAGCATTCAATAAAACTATAATTTAGCCAGCTTTTAGGTACAGAGGAATCAGCAGTTAAATTACAGCACTGGACAATTCTCTGTTTTACCTTGTGGCTATTTGTCGAAGTGTCTTATTTCCTCTTGGAGACCTAAGCTCCTTGGGAACAAATGCCAAGTTACCTGTATCCCTGTAACCTCTACCAGACCTGGTACACGGTTTGTTTTTTGTGTTCAGTGAACCACAAAGAATCTTTCAGGAAAAATCACTTGAGAAATATTTCAGAGTAAGAGGAAATCAATGCATAACTTGTTTAAAAACTATTTTCTTAGGCCTAAAGATATTTCAAATACACACTTTAAAAGGTTCATTTATGGAAAAAGTTCATTTGCGCAGGCTCTGAAATGAGATTTAGCCAAGAAAAGCATCAATACTAATTAAGTATTGATAAAGAAGGAGGGGGGAGTTTAGCTAGGTAACTTAGTCACTTGGTTACTAAAACCTTCTTCTCGATGGAAAGAAGCCATTAGCGATTGAGCGACTCATATTGAAGGAAGAGCTATAATGCAATCGTTTCTCTCTATATATGGTCTTTTTTTTTTTGGCTTTGAAATAAAAGGATCAAAGGCAAATGAGCCTATTGAAAATTAATGAAAACTGAACGCTGCGTGCTGTTAATATACTCACTTAACTCAGGCAGCAAGAAAGAACCGTGCAGCCCTTTATCATACGGGATAAAATACAAAAGCCTTTATACACAATTTTTGGTTGTCAATTAAAAAATAACTAAATAAAAATTTTAAAAACTTTTTTTAATAAAAGCTTTCCAGGAAGGCTGGGCGCAGAAGGACCTGAAGTTTCCTGCACCTGGAAGCATCATAGTTATGAGTTTTTCTCAGCTTGAATTTCCTATATTTCTTAGATTTCTTAACTCTGCAGTGCAACTGAATCTCCCTCTAACCATGAATAGGCATCAGAAATTCCAATATTTTAGCATCTGAACTCCATCTTCCTAACTGCATTCTCACCATCAGAAGTAGCCAAAAAATGTCTTCTTCAAATCTATCTTCTTCACATGTTTTGATTTCTTGAAACAGAAATAGGATGATGATAAACACAGGTGAGAGAAAATAATGTTTTCCTGAAATAGGTAAGAAAGTTATGGCTTGTTGACATGCGGCTGCCAAACACACATGGGTAGAAATCGATTTGAAGGGCTTGGGTCTGTGTAAGGATGCTGCATGACCTTCAGAGTCCAACCCAGCTAAGCCCCCCCTGCCACTTCCTAGCTGTGTGACCACTGACAGATCGTTCACTTTCTTTGAGCTGCTGTCTCCTGGTCTGAAAACAGAGCAAATGCTTGTACCTGCTAGAGGTGTTCAGGGCTCAGCCGGTGCAAGTCACAAGCTTACAGCAGCACCGTTGTCTGTCATGTGGTGAGAACCCACTACATGGTGGCTATTTCTGGTGTCATCTTCTGCAGCAATTTGTCCTGCTTGAATTGTGCAGAATGCAATCAAATGCCAAACTCTTCTTGCATTTTCAGTGACAATCCTCTGGTGACAGCTACCTCAGAGGACGGTGTCTGTGAGGCGCCAGTCACTCCTACAGTTGGCTCCCCCATGTCCACATCTGCTTAATCAGGGGAACGGTCACAACAGGAACAGAAAAGGGAAGGGAGAAAGGAAAGGAGGGAGGGAAAAAGGGAGAGAAAGGAGGAAGAAAGGAAGAAGAAAGTGAGGGAGGAGGAAGCTTTCATAAGATGATGTAATATTCAATTTCCCATCCTCATTCTTTGCCAATCGTCACCAAATATTTTGAATTCAAATGAAAAGCATGTTAGAGTCAGACATTGAGGGGTGAACCCGTCCCCTGTGAGAGAGCATAGTTTTGTTGGCAAATGGGAGTGGAGAGTAGAAAAGAAATACAAAACAAACAGAGACTCCAGTTAAACTGATCTGTCTTCCTCAGTCTGGTGTGGGATTTTCTCCATTGAAAATTTCTGTTTTTTTAATATTGTATCATAAGGTGGATTTTATTTGAGCTTTTCAGGTTATTTGGTCTTTCTTTTGTAAGAAAGTCGTTTATTTGTTTTCACAACAAAGAGTGGCTTCCGGTTGAGGAAGGAAAGAACTGTGAGTTGAAGGAAGATGGTTTTGCATGACTATGCGATGCCCCTGTACACACAAAGATATAGAGACACACACACACAGACATACACAGACACAGAGATACACACACAGACAGACACACACAGGCACACACTGACATAGAGACACACACACAGACACACATTGACACACAGACACACATAGACACAGAGACACACACACAGACACACACTGACACACAGACACAGAGACACACACAGACACACACTGACACAGAGACACACACAGACACACATTGACAGACACACATAGACACAGACACACATTGACACACAGACACACATAGACACAGAGACACACACACAGACACACACTGACACACAGACACAGAGACACACACAGACACACACAGACACACATAGACACACACAGACACAGAGACACACACAGATACACACTGACACAGAGACACACAGACACACACTGACACAGAGACACACAGACACAGAGATACACACTGACACAGAGACACACAGACACACACTGACACACACAGACACACACACAGACATACACAGACACACACAGACACAGAGACACACACAGACACACACTGACACACACAGACACAGAGACACACACACAGACACAGAGACACATACACTGACACACACACAAACACTACACACAGAGACACACACACACATTGACACACAGACACAGAGACACACTCACACACACACTGACATGCAGACATAGACACACAAAAAACACACACACTACACAACACATGCACACATAGAGGCACACAGACAAATGCATACACACAACACGCACACAGACCCATGCACAGGCACACAGACACAGAGATGCAGACACACACACCACACACATCACACAAACAGACACATACACAGACACACACAACACACAGACACACACACACTACACAACACATGCACACAGAGACACACAGACAAATGCACACACACAACACACACAGACACATGCACAGAACACAGACACAGAGACACACACAGACATATACTACACAACATGCACACACAAAGACACACAGACACAGACACACACACAACACACACAGACATGCACAGACACACACAACACACACAGCCATAAACATGCAAACACTACACAACATAGGCACATACACAGAGACGCACACAGACAACACACACAGACACATGCATACACAGACACAGAGACACGCACAACACACAGACACATGCACAGACCCAGACACACACACAGATACCACACAACACATACACAGATACACACAGACACAACACAGACACATATACAACACATGCACAGACACATACACAGAGACACACACATACACGCAGACACATGTACACAGACATACACACAGATACAGACACACAGACACACTACATATGCACAGAAACACATGGAGATGACACAGACATAAACACACAGACGCACACGTGTACACCATAGTGGGGCTCATCCCACTTCTGTGCTGTGAGTGGCATAATCTCTTATTTCCTTTTTCAATCAAGAAACCCTGACATTTCCAACCACCACACATGGGGTAAATACAGTAGCATGGACCAAAACCATAACAAACAAAACAACGCGCACACACGCACACGCACACACACACACACACACACACGAAGGATCTTTTCAAGCAAGCCGGTCTCTCATGAACTTTTCAAGGCTCAGCTCGTAACCTTAGTTCCAGACATATACCTCTGACTATTTCCGACGTGTTCCTGTTTTGTTTGTTTGGGTTTATTTGCCTTCGTTCTGCAGGAAGCCTCACAGATATGACAGGGTGATTTAATTCTGCACAAACCTCGCCTCCCTCAGTTCTTAGAATGAAGATAGATACCACTACCGGTATTCTTAGAGTTAGACTTACACAGCCTCCCACACCAAACAGAGTGAAGCAGAACCCCCATTTCACTGGAATCCTTACTTTTAGGTATTTGCAGGTTTTTCTTTATGACACAGGAAACCAAATATGAGGTACCATCGCAGATAGTAATAAATGGGCTTCTAAAATGTTCCCAGTGGCTGGCAGAACAATAATTGATTTATATCCCAAAAGGGGCAATACATCTGACCCCTTACACTTTGTAAAGGAAAGGAAGATTCTAGACACTCTTTTGTCAGGTGTCCAAATTTATTCATGACAACAGATTGTCAAAGCCATCTTTGAAGGCACTGGCAAAAGTTTCTCCCTATACTCCCAGGTATAAGACAGTCAAGAGCCAAAAATGATAGAGTTGGCAGTGGGCCATGGGATGGGAAAACAAATCAAGCTTTATTTTTTGTTTTGTTTTCTTTTAGAGCCAGGGTCTTGCTCTATCACTCAGGCTGGAGTGCAGTGGTACAACCACAGCTCAGCACGGGTGGGAGAAAACTCATCAACTCCTGGGAAAAAGTGATTCTCCCACCTCAGTTTCCCAAATAGCTGGGACCACAGGTGTGTGCCAGCATGCCTGGTTAATTTTTTAATATTTTTATAGAGATGGGGTCTCGCTAGGTTGCCTAGGCTGGTCTTGAACTCCTGGACTCAAGTGATCCTCCCACCTCAGCCTTCCAAAGTGCTGAGATATAGGCATGAGTCACTGCGCCTGGGCCAAATTGAGCTTTGAATGAAGGGGTGCATTCCTATGGAGCTAATGAATCCGCTGCACCCTTAGCTCCAGCAGGCACGGGATGTTTGAAACAAGCCAGGCATACCCTGCATCAAATGGGCAATGTGCAGACAGCATTACGGAGCAGAAGTCAAGTGACAGGCTGGGGGGTCCACTGTCTTGATGATTTCTGCTCCTGCTGCTATGCTGATAGCCAGTTGACTGACGTATACATAGAGACCACTCTCAACCGCAGGCTGAATTGTCCCTACCAAGCTATCTGCACCTTGAGTATATAACAAACTATTGTGAGAAAAGTTAAAATTTTTTCACCCAATTCTGACATTTAAGACTTTCTGTAAGATGGCCAAAATGTCTTAAGACCCAAACTCCTGAAAGTCTTTCAAAAGACACTAGTCAATTCATCCTTATAACCCTCCCTTTTCCCACCGCCCCTAATAGAAGGTACCTTGGGGGAATCTCCTTTGGTTAATATATAAGTAAATTAAGGAGATGACTTTCCATGATTTTACGGAACCAGTGACTCTTAAATAAATCTCTTTAAAAAGGAAATAAATGTGTCTTTATAGTAGAAGGATTTATGCACATGTATGTTTGTTGTGGCACTATTCACAACAGCAATGACTTGGAACCAACCAAAATGTCCATCAATAATAGACTGGATAAAGAAAATGTAGCACATATACACCATGGAATACTATGCAGCCATTAAAAAGGATAAGTTCGTGTCCTTTGCAGGAACATGGATGAAACTGGAAACCATCATTCTCAGCAAACTATCACAAGAACAGAAAACCTAACACTGCATGTTCTCACTGGTAAGAAGGAGTTGAACAATGAGAACAACATGAACATAGGGAGGAGAACATCACACACTGGGGCCTGTTGGGGTGTGGGGGGCTAGGGGAGGGATAGCATTATGAGAAATACCTAATGTATGTGACGGGTTGATGGGTGCAGCAAACCACCATGGCACGCGTATACCTATGTAACAAAACTGCACGTTCTGCACGTGTATCCCAGAACTTAAAGTATAATAATAATAATAACAATAATAATAAATTCTATAATAAAAAAAGGAAATAAATGTATTCCTTTGGCTGGGCCCGGTGGCTCATGCCTGTAATCCCAGCACTTGGGGAGGCCGAAGCAGGCAGATCACTTGAGGTCAGTAGTTTGCAACCAGCCTGGCAAACATGGTGAAACCCTGTCTCTACTAAAAATACAAAAATTAGCCAGGCATTGTGGTGTACGCCTGTAATCCCAGCTACTTGGGTGCCTGAGGCAGGAGAATCACTTGAACTCGGGAGGCGGAGGTTGCAGTGAGACGAGATCGGGCCACTGCGCTCCAGCCTGGGCGACAGAGCAAGACTCGGTCTCAAAAAAAAAAAAAAGATTCCTACGTTCACATAATATTTGTTAGAATACTGGCAGCACAATTTTATGACAACTCCTTTACTAAGGTTTAGAAGACCTGGTCTGACTCAGAACAACTGAGGCCACTTACCTAACCTGTCTGTACCTCTGTTAACTCATTCCTAAAATGGTGAGGCCTGGACAAGACGGTTTGTAAGATGATTTTCAGCTCTAACATTTTGCAACTATATATTTATGCAGATTCTACTTGTAAAAGACACGCTGTTAGATGCCACAGAGACAAACATGCAAAGACATGATCTGTACCTCATTCTGTTTACAGTGTTATTGCTTGGCTGTATTTCCAAACTTCCATCATAGGCTACTTTGATTAGGCATCAAATTTCTATCTTTCTTTAACTGTATGCCTCTCTGTGATGTTTAGAGGTTCTTAGACAAACGGGGATCAGTACCATATGCACAGGCTTTGCCTAAACATCTTTATATCCACCTTCACTCTGTGCGTCTTGTGCAGCCGTGGTTTTCTTGACACCCACCAACAGGGGCTCTCTAAACAAGGACTATGTTGGCCTGCCCTGCTGTGTCTTGGGAATTCTGTAATATATACTTAATTCTTGCCCCCGAAGTGGATTCCTTCTCCTCTCTTCTCCCTCAAGAACAAGCATCCTGGCCCGCAGCCTGCAGCCTAGGGACTGGCGACCTGCTTGAAAATCTGTGCATGTCGGACCTGTCAGCATCCAGGCTGGGGGAAACAGGCTGCCCTTGAGCAGAACAGCTTTGCTAATCAATCACGCTTCAGGAAAGTGGGTGGTTTGTATGTGAGGCCCACTTTGCCAGGACCAAGCCCCTTACGAAAACGTCTGAGTGTGAATTAAAAGAAAGAAAACAGTCTACCTTCTGCGTCCACTGCGGGAGGGCCAGACAAGGTTTTATTTAAAAAAAAACTCCTCTTTTCTGAAGTCTGAAAGCAAGACCCTGGGCTTAAAGAGAATTCCTCCGTCAAGATTTACTAGAGGCTATGATCAGGAGACAGAGCTCTCAACCTGGATGCCAATGACATGTGTCAAACAAGAGAAAACTTCAGGGAGGTTCCCCACCTATTCAGAAATGAGAAATTAACTACTTATATATTTTTAAAAACAGCCTCCTGAGATGATATCATATATGATTGTGATTGTACTAGCAAAGCAATTAGCAAGTTGAGCAAATGTATATCTTCTGAAGCTAAGCCAGGTACAAGATACAAGTCCCTACCAGTAAGATGCGATTAATGGGACGATGTCAAGTATATCGTCACAGGGCTGGGTATATATTCTGGCTATTACTTGTTAGTTAGGGCAAGTTAGGTAACTTCTCTAAGCCTTTAAATACATTCATATATATGCACACGCACACACACACACACACACACACACAATGGGGCCAATTATACTTTCAACTCATAGAATTGTTCTGAGAATTGAGATACTAAAAGCAAACTAAGTGTTTCTATGCTGTAAACACAACAGAAATGTAAAGCATTGTTATAACGGACATACTTGTATTTCTTCAAATAATGTACACGTTACTTTACTCAAAATTATTTGATTTCTATTCTAGCTTTCATGTTTTTTGTTATTTTAGGAATGAGTTTCTAATTAATTCAGTTTATATGCATTTCCTATCTAAAGTCTTTTCACATTTTCAAAGCTCCTGCACGAGTGACAGAAAAACACAAGCTTAAAATATCTAGAGAAACAGCACCACAGAAATAGGATAGATAGATAATTGAGAAGGCATCTGCCCTCTTTCCAGCACAGGGTCGGTACTACTTCTGGTACTTATCCTGCTCACAAATGAACTGACTTATATACAAGATTATCTATTGGAGCATTATCTGCAATACCAAAAGACTGGAAACAAACAGGTGTCCATCATCAGGGGCTGGTTAATTACTCCATGGGTAATAAACAGTTACATAATGACATCTAATGAATTTCTCATCCTGAAATTCCTCCCATATTGACTCTGGGCTTGGCCCCATGACCTGCTTTTGCCAATGGAACATTAACCAATGGGATTCAAGTAGAAGCTTAATAAAACCTCCACAGCGGGGCCAACCTTTCTCTGTTTTTGTGGGACCCAGTCACCATATGAAGCAGCTGGGGCTAGTTTACTCAAGGCACGTATTCCAACTGAGGTCAGACTCTCCCAACAACCTGCTAGTGAGGCCATCTTAGACCATCTAGCCCCAAATAATCACATCCATATGAAGAAATCCAGGCAAAAGCAGCAGTAAAAAACCCTTGGCAAATCCCAGGCCAAATAGTTCACCCATAGAATTATGACTAATAAAAGAGTTGTTGTTTTAAACCACTATGTTATGGAGTAATTTGTTATGCAGCTAATTGATAACTGGCACACTCTGATACTCCAAAACAATGCAATACTAGGAAGTATTATACCACCTAGGAAGAAAGGAAAAGGATGCATTCTATGTACTGACATGGTACATCTCAAGATGTACCATGATAAGATCTTACATGGTAAGATCTCAAGATATACTGTTAAATTAACAGGGCAAACAGTATGCTGACTTTTGTGTAAGAAAGGAAAAATTTTAAAACATGTGTATATGTTATTTTGCATGGACAGGCACTAGATATATACTCAAGAAATTAATAGACAATGGTTCCTTATTCTGATGGAGGAGCGTGTAGTGAATTGGGTGGATGGGGTCAGAGGTGCTAGCGAGACTTACCAATAAACACCTTTCTAAACTGTTTCAGTATAGGAACCATGTGACTAATACCTATTCAAATAATTATTTTTAAAAAGGGAAAAATAAGGCTAATACAAGATAGAAATGACAAAGCTTGAAAAACTTGAATTTCAAACTGATGATTATAATTCTGCTATGCAACCATCCTCCATCATGAACAGCCTTCCTTTGAACCGGAATAATCGTTTCTTTGTAACACATATGATTATTTGTACACCCGGTTATCTTCCCTGCTAGACTGTAAGTGTTTTAAAAGCAGGGACCATATCTCATGCATCTTTGTCTCTTCAGCAAGTGGCAAGCATCTTGCCAGGCACAGAAGAAAGCCTTGCTCAATAACTGTTTGTTGAGTCAAAAAAATAAACAAAAACATTCGGACCTCACTAACAGTGTCCGTTGTTAATGCTGGTGCGTTCAATAAGATCTTCAACAGCCTAGCTTCTATCTGTATACATCCTCCACACACCATGTTTCAGGAAAATGGTGAGCATTTCTCATGATCTGGGCTCATGAATGTACTCTCAACTACTGGGGAGAGTATATACAAAAGCTAAATTTGAATGCTACGAAAAGAAAAATGCAAAACAACCTCCTCTATTTAAAAAAAAATAACATTTGACTAGAGGGGGTCTAGAAAAAGAAAAGAAGAAGGATCTTTGATTATTTCTCATAAGTAACACATTTGACTGCTGTGGTTGGAATAAGCAGCCCCGCTCCCACCCCCTGCTAGCAAAGCAAACTAAGCCACCCAAGTAAGTGGACCATGGGGACACAGAGGCAGAAAACTCCCGGCCCCATCCCCAGGCCTCTAGAGAAGTTGACACTCAAGCCACGGTGGAGAGGTTTTCTGTTACGAGTTTAGCATTTCTAGGAAAGAGGAGACCACAGGCTTTCTCTGTAGTCCATTTCAAGAGTCTGATAGCTCTCACTGGAAATCTTCACTTCCTTTGAACTTGTACCTTCCTGCTGTGCCTCAGGCCTCTCCCTCTTCTACGAGAGTTCTTGTCTCCATGTCTGATCCCCGTGAAAGTTCAGGCGTTTAAGGAGGAGGTCTGGGCCGCCTTCACGGTGGTGTCCACACCTCTCCCAGGGGGATGTGCTCGGTAAGTGTGCATGAAGCACCATCTCAGCCCTGTGCATCCTGGACCGCACCAACAAACAGCACCACACAGCTTGGGGACCACGTCCAGATTCACACGCAGACGATAAGCACCATGGCTAATACCCAAGCGTTAAATAATTAAAGGTCCCTCCAAGGATGCACATAAGTAAGAGTGGAAGCAAAGGAAGTGCACACGCTTGTCTCAAGAAAGACAGGGCATGTAGCCTTCTCCCTAGGATCTCTCACCATCTTCTCTTCGCTTCTCTTTCTCACATCAAATGATGTCAATTCTTTAACTTTCCTAGGTTCCATTTCCCAATGCTTTCATCAGTTTCAGTCTTCTGCGAGGCTGCATTTCCCTAATTAAGGGCAGTGGGAGACGCTCCACATTTGGGGCCCCTGTGAGGCAGCAAAGGTGGAGAGCTGAGACTGACTATCCAGAATCCAGGTGTGCCTTCACCACACAGAACGACAAGCATCGTTGATGCCTCTAGTAAGTGCCAGGTGTTGGGTTAGATGCTGTTGGAGATATAAAAGGTGGAGACATCATCTCTGTCACTTAATGAGAGTGACACTGATCAGACAGGATTTAAAGAAGGGGACTCTGGTGTGGGCGGGAAGAGCACAGTGGGAGGGCTGGGGCAGGGGCATGGCCTTGGGACCAGAGTAGGTGGAGGCAGTGGGGCGGGGAGGAGGAAAAGAAGGAAGGAAGAGGCTGGTCAGAGGAAGCCCAAAAGTGGATTCCTGGACACACAATAAAAAGGGGAGGATGACTTAAAGACGGTTTCCAGATGTGCGGGTCTGGGGAGAAGGGAAGCTTGTACAGCTGCTGACAGAGGCTGACAGAGGCAGAGAGGGCTCGTGGTGAGCTGGCTGAATTCGGGGTAAACAAGAGGAGACTTCACGCTTCACCTCAGATGAGGAAATAGGACTGGGAATACAGTTTTATGACTGAAGCCATGACAGAAAAGCCTTTCCAAAGGAGCACGGCGGAGGAGAGAACTGGAGAAGAGGCACGGAGACCGCCAAGCATTCCAGGTGCAGGCGGCAGGAGGGAGCCCAGGATGCCGGCAGAGTGAGCCATGGTCCGTGAACCCCAAGGCCGATGGGCACTGGCTCATCTAATTCATTTGTGTATAGATCCACAAAACTGTACCTGGCTGTGGCCCTCAGTAAGTGCTATATAAATGCTTCATAAGTGTTTGTTGAAGGAAGTTGAAATGTAGTAGTCAGAAGAGTGAGAGGGAAACCAGCAACAGAGCCTTGTAAGTCTAAGAAAAAGAACTCAAAGATGGTCAAGAGCTAACATTGCACAGGGAATTACAGTATTTCCTGAAGACCAAGGGCAACTCTGATTGTTCCAGACTGCCTGGGAGCACCAGAGTCTGATTGTTCCAGACTGCCTGGGAGCACCAGAGTCTGATTGTTCCAGACTGCCTGGGAGCACCGGAGTCTGATTGTTCCAGACTGCCTGGGAGCACCGGAGTCTGATTGTTCCAGACTGTCTGGGAGCACCGGAGTCTGATTGTTCCAGACTGCCTGGGAGCACCGGAGTCTGATTGTTCCAGACTGCCTGGGAGCACCAGAGGGCTGGGTGGGGGCAGGAGTCAGTCCACCTGGAACTTCTGCCTCCAGTGTACTGAGTCCGCACGGACCACCAGGGCCGACACTACCTTACTTAATATGGGGGTGGGGGAAGTCCCTGGGATATATAATGGTCTCAATTTAAATTCTGTGCTGTTTTTATTTTAGCTGTGTAATTTGAAAACTTCAAATAAAAGCCTGAAAGGAAACTTGGACTATTTAAGCTTTCACAGACTCTATTAATGCTATATGGTTATTCTACCCTTGACATTGGAAGAAGGAGAAACTAGCATGGGAATACACTTTTCTAAAAAAATACTATTTAAAAATATGACAGTTTATTTAACATCTAAGGAAAGGTACTTAATCAGAGGGACACTTAACAAGAAGAATTGAGGATCTAAGTAAATAGTCCCCATCTGCTCCTGGTCCTACCACCTGGCGATTACTTCCTCTTCTTCTCTGATAGATTTTAGCCAACCAATTTTGTTTTATTTGTGCAAGTTGAGAGGCCACCTGTTATGGAATATACTTCCACATTAAACAAAGTGAACACTTCCTATTTCTCTGCTTCCCATATGATTTTTAAAACACAAAGCACTCACGTTCACCTTAAACAGATTTAAGAAATGCTGACTCTGATGAACAGGTATAAACAAGGCAATCTTTTGTTTATGAAAATTGTTAACGACCTACCCACAGAAAGACATGTCCTGCGCCACACCGTACCCCCCACCCCCGCCCGCCAGGTTCCCTGACACTGGTGAATTAATCTATCCACACTTTTTTGCTCATTTCCCTGGCTGTTACCAGCTGAAGTGAAGAAAAGACATTTTACAAGGGGACATGGTCTATTTGTGCTAAAACAGGCACCACACAAATCCAGAGAAAGGAGCCAAAAAGAAATACCAGGCAGAGGGAACAGCGTGGATAAAGGCAAAGCTGAGAGGAGGGTAAGTGTTTCGTGTTGGGGGATGGTGTATCTGGGGGCTGGGGACAGTGGGGTACAGTGTATTGGGTTGAGGATTTATAGCCAGGAAAACTGGAAATAAAGGGGAAGGAGACTTTGTGAAGGGCTTTAACTATTGGGCTAAGGAAAGCTGGATTGTTCCTAACAACTGGGCACCAGAGGAAGTTTAGAGCCAGGGAATATAACTGCCACAGAGGTGCTTTGGACTGAATAATACTGTGGCTGTAGGCAGCTCTGGGTTGGGGGTTGGGAGGTACAAGCCTCCAGGAATCCACTGGAGCAGTGTGGGCCCTGCCACGTTGTCCTGAACAAAGTGCTGTGGGGATGGACGCAAACATGGAGTGAACACTCCAGAGACCACCTGACCTCCACGTGCCGCTGCTCTGACTGCTGGACCACAGTGACGTTTGGGGTCTCTCGGAATTAGTGTCAGCTCAGAGCCAGTCACCAGTAGTCCCCAAAAGGTCTGATTATTTCCTTTTCCCCAGTGCATAGTCACCCTGGCAAAAGGCTATAGGTCCCTTTGGGGAAGGCTGGGAGAAAGAGCAACAGTATTAATTCTTGGCAGTGTGGTAGGGTCCTTCCTCAAGGAGACCTGGCCTCCTCTTCATTCAAGGGCTTCTGGGTTGGTAAATTGGTGCAAGTGTGGGAATTGATTGAGGGGCCGTGACTCTCTGTTTTCAGGGTGCAAGTTGGGCTTCTGTTCCCTTCACCTAGAAATCCTCCACCTATACAGACCAAGTAAGGGTTTAGTAGATGTCCGCCTATGTCACTTCTAGGAGCGCCAGGAGGACAGGGTTGGAAGTGGGGGAAATGAAGTGTTAGTCAGTGTACGGATACAAAGAAAGTGAGATGGATATAAAAGAAAGTGAGATGATGGAACTGAAGATGACTAAGATGTGGGGAGCCAGGACTAGTGGTTCCCATTGGCAGGTGGTCTCCTAACTGGCAATGTTAGGGAAAAGTGTATAAATCCTCAACCCAATACACTGTACTCAATACATTGTTAGTGGGGGAAGGAGAGGCAGAGCTTGGTTTGAAATGGTGGGGGATTCTCCAAGGTGGCATGGACATACAGGATGGAAATGGGAGACGTGTCAGTCCTGGAGATACGGGTTTTTGGAACAACCTGCATTAAAACTGGAAGGATTAGAGAGAGTAGATGGGAGATCTCCGAGACAGAGGAAACAGCGAGGAAGCTAAGACCTAGGCTGGGGCAAATGTCTGAATTTACCTGAGTAGGGGAAGAGAGAGAAGCTGGCATGTTGGACAGAGACGACTGGCCACCAAGACAGAAGGAAGAATCAGGCCGTGTAACAGGATCAAGAGGGTCTAGTGTTAAAAGAGAGACATTTCCAACTGCTACAGAAAAGTAAAGTGTTATGGCTCTGGACATCTGCTGAAATTGGTGCATGATCCCCTCGAAGACAGTGTTTCCTTAAAAACCTGGGAACAGAAGAGCCCCTGGCGTGGTGGAGGGTGGCAGTAGGGACAGTTGGGAGTGAAGCTGTGTGGTCAAGAAGAAAAGATCCACCTTGAAGAAGCTGAAGACACGGGGAGGAGACACAGTGGCAGACCAAAGGAGCAGCCAAGTTAAAGGCAACTTTTTTCTAGGACTTGGGGGTCCTAAGTACACTTGTGGGCAGTGAAGGTGCTGGAAGGGTCTGGACTTTTCAGATGGAGAACAGGCAGTACAAGGGATGAAAAGCAAATGTCCAGATGGTGATTAGTGGAGGCCTTGGGGGTGGAAGACCTCAGGGCTCACCCCTGTGGTTATCATCTTAGTGAGGGGCTAGTGTGGACTTCGGGCCCAAGGAAGAATAATATTTTATTCTTTACAAAATAGTGCATGAGAGATTAGATCTGAGTCTTTATAATGTTATCACTGGCTTCAAATTTCAATCCCATATTATACTTTCCAAGTATATTCTGTTAAAATTTCCTTAATTCATAATATTCTAATCAGCAATGAGTTTCTATCCACGTCTATGAGCACATATATTAATTTAAAAATCTGCATTGCTCTTGTATGAATGAAATATAAAGAAACTGAACTTCTAACGAATGAAAGATGCTGGATGAAAAGATAATATTTTATCTGAGTTTCAGTTCAGTCATATGTCTGAGAATGAGCTTATCTAGCCCATAAGCCTTCTGCTTTCCTTTCAGTTCTTTTTTTTTCCACTGCCATTCATAGGGTTTTTAAAGATCTTTCCATTCACTTCTGCAGGACTCTGCTAAATAATGCTGGTTGCTTGCAGCTTAGCCCTACCCTGGAGATGTGGCTCCTCCTGGCAGTCCTGGCGACCCACACTTTGGACCCCACTCACCATCTCATTGTTCTCTGACCCATTTCTGACTTCTCCAGCCCTTTTATTTCATTTCACCTAAGCCCAAATAGCAAGTCTCACACTCAAATGCTGCTCTGTCCTTGCTTTCCGCCCTGAATCTGTCCATTTGTCCTTTTGCAGCTTTTATTTCTTCACATCTTTTTCTTTTCTTTTTTTTCTTTTTTTTTTTTTTTGAGACAGAGTCTCACTCTGTCACCCAGGCTGGAGTGCAGTGGTGTGATCTTGACTCACTGCAACCTCCACCTCCTGGGTTCCAGCAATTCTCATACCTCGGTCTTCCGAGTAGCTGGGACTACAGGTGGGCATCACTACACCCAGCTAATTTTTGTATTTTCAGTACAGACGGGGCTTCACTGTGTTGGCCAGGCTGGTCTCAAACTCCTGACCTCAAGTGACCTGCCTGTCTCGGCTTCCCAAGGTGCTGGGATTCCAGGTGTGACCCACCGCGCCTGGCCATATTTATTTCCATCTTTCCAAAGCCTGCGGAAATCTGCCACTTGAGAGAGGCTGGCCTTGTTTTCTCTCAACTCAAATCTCCTCCTGGTTTTCTGAGCTCATGAAAATCTCTATGTGACATTTTTTTATTTGCAGTTTTAAGCTACCTATATATTTGTAAGTCTTCACCTTTAAACCTTCACTGACTTCCCTTTGCAGGTGCACTGTCATTTTGGTAACCCACCACTGTCTGCATTTTATTTTGGTGCATGGGGGGGCTCTGGCTTCGATTTAGTCCTTCAGACACATACAGCGAAATAAATAGGTACTCGACGATAGTATGTGTTGTTGCTATGTAGTTCTTTTGCTCCTGAACGGCAAATACCATTGTACTTGGCATTGTCCTACCGTGGCTGCAAGCTCTGTCTCACCACAGCTAACGCCAGTGCAGAGGAGCCATGCCACGCAAAGGTCCCCTGCGGCAGCACCAGCGTGAAGTTCTTCAGTCATGAAAATCAGGGAACACATCATTGATGACTGTCTTGGTCCCGGCACAGGTTTTATCAAAATGCAATCAGGTTTTGCCAGAAATGCAATCATGTGACTCCTTTTTTCTCTCAGGGAGGATGGTGTTCACAAATGCAATGGTAGCATATGACATTTTTAGTTGCCTCTAACCATGTGGCCCTAAAAATACTCCATTTAGGTCAGGTGTGGTGGCTCACGCCTGTAATCCCAGCACTTTGGGAGGCTGAGGTAGGCGAATCACAAGGTCAGGAGACCATCCTGGCCAACATGGTGAAACCCCGTCTCTACTAAAAATACAAAAATTAGCTGGGCGTGGTGGCGGGCACCTGTAATCCCATCTACTCGGGAGGCTGAGGTGGGAGAGAATTGCTTGAACCCAGGAGGTGGAGGTTGCAGTGAGCCGAGAGCATGCCACTGCCCTCCAGCCTGGGCAACAGAGCGAGACTCCATCTCAAACAAACAAACAACAACAACAACAAAAAAACACAAAAAAACTCCATTTAGTAGCTTTGAAAATTCCAAGTTTCCTTTAAAGAAGGGAGGTAAGGAAGGAAATTATGATGCATTTAACAGCCACATGACGTAGACGGTCTCATTTTAGAGATCAGAAAACCAAGGGTAGAGAGTGAGTCTCACAATAGGTGGCCACAAACCACAATGGGAACTCAGGGGCTTAGGTCAGGATTCCAAGCTTTCTTAAATAAAAGTTGCTACCTTGGCCAGGTGCGGTGGCTCACAACTGTAATCCTAGCACTTTGGGAGATCCAGGCTGGCGGATCACAAGGTCAGGAGTTAGAGAGCAGCCGGGCCAACATGGTGAAATCCTGTTTCTACTAAAAATACAAAAAATTAGCCAGTCACAGTGGCGCATGCCTGTAGTCCCAGTTACTCGGGAGGCTGAGGCAGGAGAATCACTTGAACGCGGAAGGCAGAGGTTGCAGTGAGCCAAGATCGCACCACTGCACTCCAGCCTGGGCAACAGAGCGAGACTCTGTCTCAAAAAAAAAAAGTTGCTACCTTTACACAAAGGATGAAAAAGTAGGAAAGAGACTGCAGGAAAGGAATGTGAGAGAGGAAAAAGATAAAGAAATTTCAGATTTGTGAATACACCTTTCTCCTAACTCATGTGTTGTTCGTGATTAGGACTAAGTGCTGAAGCCAGAGGTGACCCAAATTCTTAGGAGCAGAGGAGGACAGAGGCAGGCAGGTAGGCCGATTCCTGCTGGTTCTCTGTGTTACTTTTGCTCCCCTAACCTCCCCTATATAGGTTGGTTTCAGATTCTCCAATAAAAATGTATGTTAAAACTGTAAAAACAATAAAACATGCAAATCTCTTCCATTTGCAGCCAATTGTTACCATGCAGGTATTCTTCCTGGCAAATATTCAAATGTCACAAGAATCACGTGCTTAATATTATTTTAGTCAATATGATTCGTGTCAAAATCGCCTGAATTCAGTGATTGTTGGATCTCATTATCACCAATGTAGGTCCTCACACCACACCCCTCACTGCTGATGAACTCACAAGAAAGACTTCATACTTTAAGAACTAGTATTTTCGTAGAAAAGGAAGAAAAAAAGCAGTTCTCAGTAAAAGATAAACCACAGAGCAACTGGGTTCAGACGAGTTGTACACATTAAACCACACACACACACACACACACACACACACACACTATGAAAATGATGTTGAGGCTTTGTCTAATCCACAAATGTGAGTAAGTTCATAATTTAGGAGTTAATACGAGAATCCTACTCATGACTTTTCCTGGCACTGAGAATGCATTGAAGAATGATGAAATCACACTCCAGATTACCCCATTTGTTCTCCTGACAGCTCTGTGGACCATTATCATATAGAGGCCCTTTGCTTGGTGAGACGCTGACCACTTGACATTCTTTCTCAGAGCGGGCTAGTCTGAGTTCTCTCGACGGCAGAATCTATGGGGCCCACCTCAACGCACGAGGAAGCCCCAGGCCCTCAGGAACCTCTAGGTCCCCAAAAACAGTGTCAGATAAAGAAATTAAGAGGGGGGCTGGGAGAAGCACTCTGTCAAATAGAAAGCCTATCCACAGAAAACTTAGGGATGAACAGAGCTAAGACGGGCTGATGACCTTGAAGTTGCAGCCAAAATGATGAGGCCAGGTGGGCTTGCTGGCCAAGAAATGCAATCTCAAGAGTGGGCCATGGCTGTGATGCCCAAGCCTTTTTGTGATAAAGCTAAGAAATACGGGAGAAATGGAAGGGAAGGGGCAGAACAGACAAGGAAGACGGGAAGCAAGAAGAACAGGAAGTGCCAGCAGACACCAGCGGCAGGGACAAGTGCAGAAAGTGTCAGACTATCCATGAATTGGAGAAGGGCACCCAGTGAGGAGGGAAAAGGGATTGGACTGCGCCACCGTCTCTGTAGGGGAGGTGAGACAAACGTCCCGTGCAGCTCGGAAGAAACCCTTCCACCTGCCTGACTCCTGACACCACCACATACACAGTTATTTTTAAAGTGTTTAAAATATAAACCACGTTCATGGGAACTTGAAGTCAGGTCTCACCTTGACATCCATCCATCTGCGTATTTTCAAGGTTGACTCAAATGTTGAAAAGTCACCTGTGATGTGTTGTACCATTTGAGCTTTTGACAAAAACTAAAGAAGCAAATTAAACCAGGAGGGAAATTTCTAGCTGCCACACTAACCAAAAACTGCCGGGTAATAAAAAAAAAAGTCATCCTAAAAATAAAATTACATTTCAGGCCCTAAGGCTCATTTCTTTTCTTTTTTTTTTATTTTTTTTTATTTTTTGAGACACACGCTCACTCTGTCATCCAGGCTGGAGTGGAGTGGCATGATCTTGGCTCACTGCAACCTCCACCTCCCGGTTTCAAGTGATTCTCATGCCTCAGCCTCCCAAGTAGCTGGGACTACAGGCACGTGCCAGCACGCCCAGCTAATTTTTGTATTTTTAGTAAAAATGGGGTTTCACCATGTTGGCCAGGCTGGTCTCAAACTCCTGACCTCAAGTGATCCACCCGCCTCTGCCTCCCAAAATGCTGGGAATACAGGCGTGAGCCAGTGTGCCTGGCCTCCTAAGGCTCATTTCTATAAATAATACTTCCCCAGAACCCAACTCTAGTAAGCGATAATCATCTCTTAATGAATTCTCTTTTATATATATTATTGTGATGGTCATATTATTGCCCCATATTTGTCTTGATGTTTTGGATTTCAAATGGACAAGGCATCCCATCCTCTCTTGCAATTTAGAGGCATCGTCCCTTGGCAGGATACAGAAAGACTTGCAGGTAGAAATACGAATCGCCATGCCATTTAGAAAGCAATCTGGAAATGTCTATTCCAATCTAAAAATCTATTCTTTTCTTAATCAAGTCATCTCATGTCCTGTAAGCACAGGGATGTTTATTACAGTATTATTTGTTATAGCTACATTCAATAATTCATGCTACAGTCAATCAAGGAATAGTACACAGTCATGAAAAAAACAAAAGAGGGATTTCAGCAATCTGTCACTGTTAAGTGAGAAAAAGAAAGATGCATAAAGGGACATATGATCTGATTCGTATAAAAAACAATCACAACATATATTTGTGACTACAAAACATTTGGTATAATTGTAGAAGCGTAAGTATGGAAGGACACAGACAAGGCTGATGCCACTGGCAATCTGGAAGAGAGGAATTAGAGTGGAAGGAGGGAAGGGAATGAGAGGAAAAAGATAAATAAGTGAAAAATGAAAGAAAGTGTCCATGATAAGAACCACATGGGTGCTCTATCTCATTTATGGGAAATCATGTGTGTGGAGGTGACATAAACACATGGTGGCGAGATGGTCCCCAAAATATCAACTGCTTTTATTTCAGGGTAGTGAGATTTTTTTAATAAGGTGAAATATTTTTAAAAATAATTTTTACTTTATTTTCCTTATAGGTACTATTAGAAATATGTACAACCACATGAATTATTTACATAATCAGAAAAAATTCATTGAGAGAGAAATATGAAAAGTCTTATGCCAGGCAATGTATGTACCCAGGGGAGGCGCAAGCAGGGAGATGAGGTTGTAAAGTTAATTTAGAACCTGACTAGGAGGGTTCTAAGTGCTAGGCAAAGACAAGAGCGTATCAACATACTAACAGTAGGGCTGTGGTTTTGTTTGTTTGTTTGTTTTTGGTGGTGAGTTATGAGTGATTTTTTTTTTCTTCTGTTTGCTTTTCTCTATTTTCTGGATTTTTCTGCAAAAATTCTATCTTGCTTTTGTAACCAGAACAAAAGTATTATGTAAAAAATAACTCAGTGGAAGTGGAAGTGGATAATCATCAAAGTGCTGACCCCCAGCAAAAGAAATGAAAATCCATTTATGAATCAGTAACGTCAAGGTGAGTCAATAAGGGCCCCAAATAAAGAAGAAACAGTGAACACTGAAAGGAACATAGGAGGCCTTAAATGTTTTCTAAAAGAAAAAAAAAGAATGAGTGAAACTTTGCTTAGGAAAAACTGCTAAGGCTCAGTGGCCCTCTGTAAAGTTTACACTGATGTCTGCAAAAACACATTCAACCAAATGTCAAAGCTGGTTGATAGGATCCAAAAATTACAGAGAACTGTAATTGCTTTAGAGACTGGCCTATTTTTACCATCAAGTCTTTAAGTACAGCTACATCTTGGAACCCATATCAAGGAAAGGTACAATACCAAGGGAAAAGAGAGTAGAAGTGGTAGAAAACACAGAAGTGGAAGACAAGGTGCTAAGATGATGTAAAAAGCCTTCCCCTGCACAGGAGAGACATGCACCACTGAAAGCACTGCCTCAAAGAAACACTGGGATTTTGTACAAAAAAAAGAGATTCCAATGTGATTCTGGCTTGATTCAGTTTGCAGTGTAGTCAACATAACAAATCTACGATCCATGTTAGGATAAATTAATTTAAAAGTTTCTATTCAATTGTGGTTTGCCTTCTTCTAACAGTTGGCACATTCTGAGAACTGCCTTTTGTTAGACACATTCAGGGGGAGGATGGTGGCATCACGCTGAAGAAGGAGGCAGCAGGAGGCTTCCAAAAGAACCTCCCAGCTTCAAGATTCTCTGACTCAAGATGAGACGCCATGCCAACCACCAGATTTTATGCTTTCTCTCTCTCGGATGCTCCAACTGAGGTAGTTTACTAGATAAACTGTGTTTATGTTCTCTAGCATTCCTGAAGCAGATGTAATATAACTGAAGGCAAACAATTTTAGTAATGCAATTCATGCATTGCCCTCTAAACACCACGTCATCATGAAACTGAAATGTTTACCAAATAATCAAAGCCCAAGACAAAGAAACCGAAACGCAATTCTGTAAGGCAAAGTACCAGCCAGTACTTCCAATAAAAGAATTTATTGAGAGTTATCCCGGAGTGGCTTGTCAGAAAAAGTCAATGTGACTTGGTTTCTAATCACAAAAAGGACTGTCTTGCTGTTATTCCCAATGGTCAGGAAAAAAATGAGGATAAACTAGGTTGGTTTTCATAGAGTAGTGGGGTTTTCCTAACAGAGTTTCAGGATAGGCTGGTCAGAAGGTAAGCAACGTTCTCCTTCCAATGATCCCCAATAGTTCACCCACATTTCCCAAAAGCATCAAATCTTGTCTTGACAACCTGGCAAGTGCTGACCACCAAATGACAGGCCTCCTCCTTATGATGCTGTGAAATAAGAGTGACCATGCTTTGAGTTCAGTCCTAGCTTTTCCACTAACTGGCCACGTGTCTGTGGGCAAGTGGCTTTATCAGTGTTGAGCCTCAGTTTCCTTAAGTAAAATGCTAAGGTTAGACAAAGTGATCTTTAGAAACCTTTTGATCTCTGGCAATCCATGACCCTTTACGATCAATTCCAGGTTTTGTTTACTATGTTCTAGGTTTAACACAAAATTAGACATGAGTGTTCACTTTAAGCAAAATGGCAAACAACAGGTTAGTCCTATGGGTTCCTTGTACTACAAAGATGTGAAATTCCCAAGAAAATGTCACAGAGTTGAGTTCAGAAAAATAGAAGAATGGAAAAAAGGAAGGAAAGAAGGGAGGGATAGAGGGAGGGATAGAAAGATAGGCCCCAGAACATGCAGAAACTGCCTCCAAGGTCAGTCAGCATCCTTCCCTTTCTCTGTATCGGTGGTGTGTTTGCCTCCGTCTTCCTTCTTGCCTTCACAACTTCTACTCCCATAATTCTCAGTATGGCCTTTTCATTAACCCAATTCTCTTTCTTTCTTCAAATGTGGCTCAAGCTCATGTCTTTTCTGTCTGACACCAGCAAGTTCTGATCTTCTATTCTTTCTGAGTCCTCTCTTGGTGTGCCACCTAACTAACATGAAACCAGCAGCAAGTCTATTGGTACGAACAGCCCAGGAAAAATGCCCACCAGATCTCCTAAAACCCTCAATGTCTCTCCCTATTGGGGCACAGTAGAGAGGTAAAGAGAAGGGAAAAGCTCCTTCTTCCCTTTCTTTTTTTTCTTTCGTTCCTTCCCTTTTCCTTTCAATTTAATGTTTATTGAATATCTCCTTTATGCAAAGCATTGTTCAAAGTTCTTTCACATACTATTTCACCTTATCTCTCCACAACCTCCCTGGAAATCCAGAGTCTTGGCCAATCAAACTCTGATCCTCTCTGTGTCTCTCCACCATCATCCACTCATCCCCATCCATTCATCCCCATCCTCCACTCATCCCCCTCCACTCATCCCATCCACTCATCCCCCTCCACTCATCCCCATTCACTCATCCCATCCTCCACTCATCCCCATCCTCCACTCATCCCCATTCACTCATCCCATCCTCCACTCATCCCCATCCTCCATTGATCCCATCCCCCACTCATCCCATCCCCCACTCATCCCATCCTCCACTCATCCCATCCACTAATCCCATCCCCCACTCATCCCCATCCATTCATCCCCATCCTCCACTCATCCCCCTCCACTCATCCCCATTCACTCATCCCATCCTCCACTCATCCCCATCCTCCATTGATCCCATCCCCCACTCATCCCATCCTCCACTCATCCCCATCCTCCACTCATCCCATCCTCCAATCATCCCATCCACTAATCCCATCCTCCACTCATCCCCATCCTCCAATCATCCCATCCACTAATCCCATCCTCCACTCATCCCCATCCTCCACTCATCCCCATCCTCCAATCATCCCATCCACTAATCCCATCCTCCACTCATCCCATCCACTAATCCCATCCTCCACTCATCCCCATCCTCCATTGATGCCATCCCCCACTCATCCCATCCTCCACTCATCCCCATCCTCCAATCATCCCATCCACTAATCCCATCCTCCAATCATCCCATCCACTAATCCCATCCTCCACTCATCCCCATCCTCCATTGATCCCATCCCCCACTCATCCCATCCTCCACTCATCCCCATCCTCCAATCATCCCATCCACTAATCCCATCCTCCACTCATCCCCATCCTCCACTCATCCCATCCTCCACTCATCCCCATCCTCCACTCATCCCATCCTCTACTCATCCCCATCCTCCACTCATCCCATCCTCCACTCATCCCCATCCTCCACTCATCCCCATCCTCCACTCATCCCATCCTCCACTCATCCCATCCTCCACTCATCCCATCCTCCACTCATCCCATCCTCCACTCATCCCCATCCTCCAATCATCCCATCCACTAATCCCATCCTCCACTCATCCCATCCACTCATCCCATCCTCCACTCATCCCATCCTCCACTCATCCCCATCCTCCACTCATCCCCATCCTCCAATCATCCCATCCACTAATCCCATCCTCCACTCATCCCATCCCCCACTCATCCCATCCTCCACTCATCCCCATCCTCCACTCATCCCCCTCTACTCATCCCCATCCTCCACTCATCCCATCCTCCACTCATCCCATCCTCCACTCATCCCATCCTCCACTCATCCCATCCTCCACTCATCCCATCCTCCACTCATCCCCATCCTCCACTCATCCCATCCTCCACTCATCCCATCCTCCACTCATCCCATCCTCCACTCATCCCATCCACTCATCCCATCCTCCACTCACCCCCATCCTCCACTCATCCCATCCACTCATCCCATCCTCCACTCATCCCATCCTCCACTCATCCCATCCCCCACTCATCCCATCCTCCACTCATCCCATCCTCCACTCATCCCCATCCTCCACTCATCCCATCCTCCACTCATCCCCATCCTCCACTCATCCCATCCTCCACTCATCCCATCCTCCACTCATCCCATCCACTAATCCCATCCTCCACTCATCCCATCCACTCATCCCATCCTCCACTCATCCCATCCTCCACTCATCCCCATCCTCTACTCATCCCCATCCTCCACTCATCCCATCCTCCACTCATCCCCATCCTCCACTCATCCCATCCTCCACTCATCCCATCCTCCACTCATCCCATCCTCCAATCATCCCATCCACTAATCCCATCCTCCACTCATCCCCATCCTCCAATCATCCCATCCACTAATCCCATCCTCCACTCATCCCCATCCTCCATTGATCCCATCCCCCACTCATCCCATCCTCCACTCATCCCCATCCTCCAATCATCCCATCCACTAATCCCATCCTCCAATCATCCCATCCACTAATCCCATCCTCCACTCATCCCATCCACTAATCCCATCCTCCACTCATCCCCATCCTCCATTGATCCCATCCCCCACTCATCCCATCCTCCACTCATCCCCATCCTCCAATCATCCCATCCACTAATCCCATCCTCCAATCATCCCATCCACTAATCCCATCCTCCACTCATCCCCATCCTCCATTGATCCCATCCCCCACTCATCCCATCCTCCACTCATCCCCATCCTCCAATCATCCCATCCACTAATCCCATCCTCCACTCATCCCCATCCTCCACTCATCCCATCCTCCACTCATCCCCATCCTCCACTCATCCCATCCTCCACTCATCCCCATCCTCCACTCATCCCATCCTCCACTCATCCCATCCTCTACTCATCCCCATCCTCCACTCATCCCATCCTCCACTCATCCCATCCTCCACTCATCCCCATCCTCCACTCATCCCATCCTCCACTCATCCCATCCTCCACTCATCCCATCCTCCACTCATCTCCATCCTCCACTCATCCCCATCCTCCAATCATCCCATCCACTAATCCCATCCTCCACTCATCCCATCCACTCATCCCATCCTCCACTCATCCCATCCTCCACTCATCCCCATCCTCCACTCATCCCCATCCTCCAATCATCCCATCCACTAATCCCATCCTCCACTCATCCCATCCCCCACTCATCCCATCCTCCACTCATCCCATCCTCCACTCATCCCATCCTCCACTCATCCCCATCCTCCACTCATCCCATCCTCCACTCATCCCATCCTCCACTCATCCCATCCTCCACTAATCCCATCCTCCACTCATCCCATCCACTCATCCCATCCTCCACTCATCCCATCCCCCACTCATCCCATCCTCCACTCATCCCATCCTCCACTCATCCCCATCCTCCACTCATCCCCATCCTCCACTCATCCCATCCTCCACTCATCCCCATCCTCCACTCATCCCATCCTCCACTCATCCCCATCCTCCACTCATCCCATCCTCCACTCATCCCCATCCTCCACTCATCCCATCCTCCACTCATCCCATCCTCCACTCATCCCATCCCCCACTCATCCCATCCTCCACTCATCCCATCCTCCACTCATCCCCATCCTCCACTCATCCCATCCTCCACTCATCCCCATCCTCCACTCATCCCATCCTCCACTCATCCCATCCTCCACTCATCCCATCCACTAATCCCATCCTCCACTCATCCCATCCACTCATCCCATCCTCCACTCATCCCATCCTCCACTCATCCCATCCTCCACTCATCCCCATCCTCTACTCATCCCATCCTCCACTCATCCCATCCTCCACTCATCCCCATCCTCCACTCATCCCATCCACTAATCCCATCCTCCACTCATCCCATCCTCCACTCATCCCATCCTCCACTCATCCCCATCCTCCACTCATCCCATCCTCCACTCATCCCCATCCTCTACTCATCCCCATCCTCCACTCATCCCATCCTCCACTCATCCCATCCTCCACTCATCCCCATCCTCCACTCATCCCATCCTCCACTCATCCCATCCTCCACTCATCCCCATCCTCTACTCATCCCCATCCTCCACTCATCCCATCCTCCACTCATCCCCATCCTCCACTCATCCCATCCTCCACTCATCCCCATCCTCCACTCATCCCATCCTCCACTCATCCCCATCCTCCACTCATCCCATCCTCCACTCATCCCATCCTCCACTCATCCCATCCACTAATCCCATTCTCCACTCATCCCATCCTCCACTCATCCCCATCCTCCACTCATCCCCATCCTCCACTCATCCCCATCCACTCATCCCATCCTCCACTCATCCCCATCCTCCACTCATCCCATCCTCCACTCATCCCCATCCTCCACTCATCCCCATCCTCCACTCATCCCATCCTCCACTCATCCCCCTCCACTCATCCCCATCCACTCTGTCCTTTGGGGTTGTGTTTGGTTGTTCTCTCCACCTTGGCCCTTCCTTCAATCAACTGCCAATTCTGAATCTCATTTCTGGCTCCTTTTTCTTCTCCTGCCTTTATATCTCTCCTGAACACCAAAGCCTCTTCTTAACTGGTCTCCCTGCAACCAGGTTCTCATTCTAAAGCATGAGTTGGTTGATATCACTGCACTCATCCAACACTTTATGTGACTCCATTTTCTATATAACATAACCTGAGTTTCGTCATTTGACATTAAAGGACTTCTACCTTCCCCAACCCAACATCATTAAATCTTATCTTCTGAACATACCAATTTTACTCTTGCAGGTTTTTGTTTGTGCTGTTCCTACCATGTGGAACAGCCTTCTCTCACCTCGGTCCTAGAGAAAAATCTGATTTTTCAAACCTAGCTCAAGTGCTACCTCATTCCTCCAAGTCAAAAGTGATTGTCCTTTCTCCTGAACTTTCTAAATTTCAGTGGCTTATGGTTCTAAAGTTGCCTCTAGGTCACAAAGTTCTGGAGGGCAGGGATCATCTCTATTTTTCTTTGCATTCCAACACCATGTATCAACCACAGCAGCATTTTTTTTTTTTTTTTGAGATGGATTCTCGCTCTGTCGCCCAGCGTGGAATACAGTGGCGCAATCTCGGCTCACTGCAACCTCTGCCTCCCTGGTTCAAGCGATTCTTCTGTCTCAGCCTCCTCACGCAGCACTTTTTAAGCGTAAGCAGAAATGAAGTTGCTAACCCTGATAATTAATTTACCAGCCACCATTGTCTTCCAAGTGTGCCTCTCAATTTAAAATCTACAAGCATTGATGAACGGCCTACTATGTACAAAGCACTCTGGCAGGAGATGCAAAGGCGAGTGAGCTCAGGAACAATGATATTTATAATGAGCCATTTTAAAGACCTACCTCACCTCACTATGCTAGGCCACCAAATACACCATTATCATGAACACATAATCCAGCCTGGGGATCATCAATCCTTCACAAGCTTTCCTTCCTCACTGAATATACTAGCAGTAAAATCTGTATGTTTCACAATGCACCCAAGAAAAGTAGGCTCAGAACTCCAGAAATCGGGGCCTCTATTTCCTTCCAGAAGACAGAGTGGTTGATAAAGAAGAATGAAGGCATTTGTTACTCAGCAGTACTAATCTTCAAATCTACAATCTAGTTTAACTTCAGTTATAATGCACATTTGGAGCTATGGAAGTAGCTGAGAAAACAAGAATGTCTGGAAAAACTAAAAATTTTATTACCTGTAAAGTTGGGCTCGTGGATGAAAACATTTGTAAGGGATGACAATTTTTTGTTTGAAAGACTGGTATCAACAGCAGCTGTGCAAATACTTCTGAAGAGCTCAAGGTGATCTAGAACATAAGTTGACCATCTGTCCTAGCATGTTAGGGAAAGTCCCAATTTACACCTTTTGTCCCTGCACAATTATTACCATTGCCCCCTTTCACTCTGAAAACTGTCCCAGCTTGAATGAAAAATTTTACAACCACTGTATCAACGCTATTGTCAGACACCAGTAGTTTCTCTATACAACATTGGTGGTTTGCACAGGTCTACCAGGGAGCAGAGAAATGGGGCAGAATCCAGGCTTCTTGACACCAAACTCAGGCACTATCTAAAAGAACATATTTCCTCTAGGTTTTTTCATCATCAACTCATCCACAGGAAAACACTTTGGAAAATGGTAAAGATATATAAGCCATGGTTTCTGCAAGCTAGCACTTACAATCTTGGGGAGATGAAGCACATACATATTCAACAATTAAAGAGGGTCAGATGAATTCATCATATGGTGCTAATGACATGGTTCAAATGACAATTTCAAAAGGAGCTAGAAAAGGCGAAAAACCCTCTAAGAGCTTCAGACTTCAGGGAAGGTTTCCGGTAGGTGATGGATCCTGAAAGAGGTTTTCAAGGAGAAAAAGAAAAAAAAAAGGCATTTTTCTTTGAAAAAAATAAAGGTAGAAAAACAAACAAACTGGCACAGGAATAAGCCAATTAAATAATTCTACAAGCATTATTACTCTACATTCAAGAAGAGAAAAACAAAACAGCAAGTCAAGACAAACACAAATGGTATATGTGGCTTTTCCAAAATGTCTCAGTGACTTAAGGCTCAGCAAGCATTGGATCTTGTGTCTTGACAACCTGGCAAGTGCTAACTGTCAGATGTTCCTCCTTGTGATGCTGTGACATAACAGTGACCACCCTTTGAGGTCAGTCCCACCTTTTCCACTAACTGGCCACGTGTCTGTGGGCAAGTGGTTTTATCAGTGTTGAGGCTCAGTTTCCTTAAGTAAAATGCTAGGGTTGGACAAAGTGATCTTTAAATGCCTTTTGATCTCTGGCAATCCATGACCCTTTACAACCAATTCCAGGTTTGTTTAGTATGTTCTAGGTTTAACACAAAATTAGACGTGAGTGTTCATTTTCAGCAAAATGGCAAACAACAGGTTAATCATATGGGTCCCTTCCCATTACAAGGATGTGAAATTCCCAAGAAAATATCACAGAGTTAAGTTTGGGGGAAAAAAAGGGAAAAAAGGAAGGAAAAGGGGGACAGAGGAAGGGAGAGAAACAGAGGCCCCAGAAATAAAGATAAACATTGAAGCCAGAGCTTCTATGAAAGGCTGACTCCACAGGGCTCAAGGAAGTTTCAGACTCTCGCAAATGCCCCCGAAGCCCTGGGAATAGTGGTGAGATTCTAACGCCCATGCAGGGACATGACCTTGGTTTTGCATGAGGTAGCGGGGCCAGAACTGAGCCGCTTCCCTAAATCTCAAAGCCTCAAAAAGTCACCCTATCCATGAAAAGGTGGACTAAAGCACTCTGCCCACTGGCTCAGAGATAAAGAGCAGAAAATTTCCTTGTATCCCTAGCTCAGGACACCTTTGGGAAATCAGAACCTTAAGCATTTGAACCACTTTCAGTTGTAAGATCGGAATTTATACTACCTGTGTATCTGAGTAGGGGAATCCCATGACAATACATTAATACAAACACAGTTCTAGGATCATTGAAAGTCCTTAGATCTCCAGAAAAGACAAACATATGTCCACTATGTAGAAACGATTTCACAACTCAAGACTCACAAGATTCCTATAGAAAAGAGGCCGGGCATGGTGGCACATATCTGTAATCCCAGCACTTTTGGAGGCTGAGGCAGGCAGATCACTTGAGGTCAGGAGTTCGAAACCAGCCTGGCCAACAAGGCTAAATCCCATTTCAACACAAAAATTAGCCAGGCATACTGGCACATGCCTGTAGTCTCAGCTACTAGGGAGACTGAGGCAGGAGTAATACCTGAACTTGGGAGGCAGAGGTTTCAGTGAGCCAAGATCACGCCACTGCACTCCAGCCTGGGCAACTAAGTGAGACTCCACCTCAAAAAAAAAAAAAAAAAAAAGAAAGAAAGAAAGAAAAAAGAAACAAAGGAACAAAGAAAAGAAAAATATCTGAGGTTGAACTGCCAGTATCACCCCCCAACACACATACAAATAAACTGCCATGAGGGACAGCGATAAAGGGAAAAAAAAAACTTTAAATCCTAAGAACTGGAAAAATACAACAATCTCAAATGGAGTACAAAATAAGATTGTTTAAAAATATTATAGTGATAAAAGAAAGACTGAAAGCCATAAGAAGAAAATTAGGATTACATGAAAAAAAGAGAATAAGCAGATTTGAAAAAATAAAGTAGAACTCCTAGTAATCACTCAATGGAAAGGTTAGACAGTAGAGTAACACAAAACAGGCCATCAGTGAACCGGAAGACAGCCTTGAAAAAATTAAACCAAAATGTAGCACAGGACTTCCAAGCAAAAATGGAGAATTGAACACACTGTATCTAGTATGGCTTTCACCTGAAACGTCACTGTAACGAGGGAAGACGATCTTTTAAAAGACATAAACCCACCAGGACAATAGGAGAGGAGATTTTAAACACCTTTTGATCTCTGGCAATCCATGACCCTTTTACAACTAATTCCAGGTTTGTTTAGTATGTTGTAGGTTTAACAAGTAACAAGATTTTAGAAATAACAGTAATAAGATTTTAGAAGATGGAAAGCAGATGGACAAGCAGTGATAGAATTAACAGACAAAGGAAGCTGAATCCTCAGTGAGGAGGAGGAAAGTTAGGAACAACCAGTGGATCCTCAAAAGGCTCAGGCCAGTTAGCACCGGTGACCTCTGGAACTGTGCGGAAAGGAGATGAGTCACTAAAATAAGAACGGGGCAGGGCGCGGTGGCTCATGCCTGCAATCCCAGCACTTTGGGAGGCCGAGGTGGGCGGATCACGAGGTCAGGAGATCAAGACCATCCTGGCTAACAAGGTGAAACCCCGTCTCTACTAAAAATACAAAAAATTAGCTGGGCGTGGTGGCGGGCACCTGTAGTCCTATCTACTCGGGAGGCTGAGGCAGGAGAATGGCGTGAACTCTGGAGGCAGAGCTTGCAGTGAGCTGAGATTAGGCCACTGCACTCCAGCCTGGGTGACAGAGCGAGACTCCGTCTCAAAAAAAAAAAAAGAAGAAGAAGAATGTGAGGGAAACTGTTTAAGAATCAGTTAGATCCCTGGATCCTTTCCTCGAATCCACCCTGCTAGGCAGCAGCCTCTAACACAACTGCTAATACTGGAGGTTTGAACTCTGGGGGAGGATTTTGGAATTGGGAGATGCCACACATCAAATAAAAGAAAATATGCGGGCCGGGCGCGGTGGCTCACGCTTGTAATCCCAGCACTTTGGGAGGCCGAGGCGGGCGGATCACGAGGTCAGGAGATCGAGACCACGGTGAAACCCCGTCTCTACTAAAAATACAAAAAATTAGCCGGGCGTGGTGGCGGGCGCCTGTAGTCCCAGCTATTGCAGTGAGCCGAGATTGCGCCACTGCACTCCAGCCTGGGCGACAGAGCGAGACTCCGTCTCAAAAAAAAAAAAAGAAAATATGCATGCTGAAGGCTGAACCCTCCAGTCTCATTCCTCATCTCAGCTCCCAGCCTGGGACAGGCAGGGCCGCATCTTGCAGCCAGGAGTTTGGAAGAGTGCTCTCTGGAGAATCTGACCATTCCCTGGTTTTCCCATTAGGAGACTTTAGGAGTTAGCATTAGGAGTTCTCCAACCTATGACAGAAACATTTTATTCTACAGTGATGCTCAGAGTTGACAAGTCCCTCACGCATCCTCAGAGCGTTCAATATATCTGTTATTCATTCTTCAATATGGTCAGACAGTCAGGACTGCCCGACATGCAAGGAAAGTCTCTACAGGAAAGACAGAGTTCAAAACAAACAGACTGAAAAAGACAACATGGAGGAGACAGAGACCATGAGAGGCAAAGACAATTTCTGAAAAGAAAAAAAAAATGCAGAAAACTAAGAGAATGACACACATCCTGAAAACAGAACAGAATGCTTAAAAAACTATTTATAGATGAAAAGAGGAAACTTAAAACGGTAACAGAAATGAACCCAATAGATGGGCTGGAAATTGAAGTTAAAGAAATTGTACAAAAAGAGTGAAAAAAGATAAAGAGATGGAAAACAGGCGAGAAAATACGGAAAAATCACAAAACTGTCCAAGAAGTTCAACACCCAAATAACAGAAGTTCTGGAAAGAAAGGGCAGCTTACAGAGAGAAGCACAGACTTGACAGATTGAAAGACTACAATGATCACTGAGTACAACAGGTGAAAACAGACCCACAATTAGAACAGTCATTGGGAAATTTAGAATATAGGGGGACAGGAAAAATCACAGAGGTTCCAGGGGAAAAGAAAATAAGG
The DNA here is from genome assembly GCF_028878055.3 of Symphalangus syndactylus. Taxonomy (NCBI): domain Eukaryota; kingdom Metazoa; phylum Chordata; class Mammalia; order Primates; family Hylobatidae; genus Symphalangus; species Symphalangus syndactylus. Next base: position 23,329,527 of record NC_072423.2, on the reverse strand, counting down.
TAAAGTGCAGAACATCAAGAATCAGAACAGTGGCAGCTTTCTGACAGCAACACTGGGAGACTGTATGCAATAAAGCAATATCTTCAAACTTCTGGGGAAAACTGATTTTTAAACTAGATTTTCCTGTACAAGACAGACAAGTCATCATGTGACACAACAGAATGAAGACAATTTCAGACATGTGAAGCGTGAATGTGTCTCTCAGGGATCCATTTTCCATAGGCTACTGTAAGCTGGGAGCCACAGAAATGAGAGAGTGTAAAGGGAGTTTTATGAGAACCAATGCAGGACCACAACAGAGGGATGACGGCACTGAAGTGAGATACCCCAGGATGATGACTGGCTCAGCCACAGGACCAGTCATCCAGACAGGGCCAGCAGACCAAGAGCAAGGCATATGAAGGCTGTCACCACTGCACCAGGTTTTAATTCTGATAGCTGCTGGAGGGTGTGCTTCCTCAAACAATGGAGTAAAACAAGAGAGAGAATCCAACACAGAAGAAAAGGCAAAGGGAAGTTCTAGAATAACAGTGAAGACAAATCTCAGGATGTCAGCTATGTAGCAGGCCTAGAGAGAAGTCTAGATAGAAGGAAAATGTAGGTCTCCAGCAGACTATATCACCAAGAAAAGAAGGAGAACTGACAGATTACTAATGTGATCAGCTTTGTGGAAAAAGGTACTGTGAGCCTATGGAAGATAGAGGAAAAATCTGTACAAAGTACAAAGATCAATGAAGGACATGAAAAAAAAAGACAGATATTAACTTCATTGTTAAAGGTTTAGCTGTTAATGCCATTTATTTTGACAAAATAGTGAAAACACTGGGGACTGATTTACCCCCAAATTGTAATATAACTACATTGGGAGAAAGAGGGGAGAGGAAGCCGTGGATATGATGATATCAGACAGCTAAATTTTTATCTACTATAATAGAAGGTTAAGATATACATAAAATTGATGAAACAAAAGGTAACAGTATATACATTATTTAGAAATGTGGAGATATATATATGCTAGAAGAAAAAGCTAAAATATACAAAGTTATATTCTTTGAGAATAGGGACTGGGGGAAGCAAAGTGGCATTGAATTGGCTTCCACAGAAATTAAGGAACCAGCACATACGTAAATATGCACAAGGATGTTTATGGCCACAGTGTTTGTGGTGATGAAGAAGGATTATTTCCCTGAACGCTTCATGGGTGGGAACTGGAGTGCATGGGCGCTGGAACTTGCTAGTCACTCTGGCACTGGCAGGGGTGAACTCCACTCATGCAGACATGTTGCGGTCCACCCCTCACGGGAGGCGGAGCATGCAGGTGAGTAGATGCAGGAGCCAGGTGAGTGCTTTCTGGGTGCGAGAAGGAGCGAATTCCATACCAGCCCCACAGCAGTGTCTGGAGCAGTGCCTGCAACCCCTGAAGCCCAAGAGGATAGGTTACAGTACTCTTTTAACTCTGCCATCCATGGATACCTTAAGTGTTAACAGCTCAGTGGGCGGGCGGAGGGAGGGGGTCAGTGTGACAGCCTTTTGCACCTGCATTTTGGCACCCAAGTTCTTGTCCAGTGTCCAGGAGAAATGAGGTCGCACAAACAAACTGAAGATGGTAAATGCAGAGGATTTTACTGCCAATGAAAGTGACTCTCAGTAGGAAGGGGAGCTGAAAAGGGGACGGGGATAGAAAGTAATCTTCCCCTGAAGTCCAGCCATCCTGGCCAAACTCCTCTCTGAAGCTACACCGTCAAACTGTCCCTCTGAACTCAAGCCACTTCTCTCCAATGTCCAACTGTAGTCTTCAACATCCAGTTGCTTCTCTTCTCTCTGCCATTGGAGCCAGGGATTTTTTATGGGCTCAGGATGGGAGGCAGGGCAGGCCATGGGTGGTTTTGGAAAAGGCAACATTCGAGGGGGAAAACAGGGATGTAAATTCTCCCTTTGGACCATGGTATCAGGCTTTTCAGCTTGAGGGTGGGGCCCTCGCCAGGACCCACCCTCTTCTGCCCAGAATTTCCCTGTCTCCTGTCCCTATCAGTGACATAAAACTGAAAACAATCTGAATGCTCATTAATAGGGAGAAGGTTGAATAAACTATAATATAGCCATACTATGGAATTTTACTTAGCTATTTTTAAAAATTAATTAAATTTGTATCCGTTTATCTGGAGATTGTTCTTCATGTACTATCAAGAGAGAAAAGCAAGTTGTAAAAAAATACGTGCTGTATGATTGGATTGTTTTTGCAAACAACAGTAACAAAACACCCTTATTTAATATATATGAATATATATGTGCATGTGTTTATATAAGCTTGGAGAAACATGTACAAGAATGCATATCAAATGTTAATACTGGTTACCTTGGAGGGACAGGAATAAAAAAGGTAGGGAGATGTTAAGGAAAAAAATAGAACACAAAAAAGAGAGACATGAGAAATCTGAAAAACACATTCGGAGACATGAAAAAGAGAATAACAAGGTCCAATATACATATAAAAGAGGACTCAGATACATAAATAGAGGACTGAGGAGAGAAAATATTCAGAGACTAGGACAAAATTTTTCAGAATTGGTGAATGTCAGGAATTCTTAGTCTTGAATCTCAAGCAGGATTGTGGTGAAACCACGGATCATCAAAGATAAAAACAAAAAAAAATTTAAAGCAATATGAGAGAGAGAGAGAGAGAACCCTCTAAATAAATGACAGCCTGAAGCAGACTACACCTTATCAATTACAAAAATCAAAAGATAATGAAATAATATGCTCAAATGCTGAGGGAAGATATCTATGTAGAATTCTATACTTAGAAAAATTATTATTCAAGACCAAGAGTGAATTAAAGATACTTTCAGTCAGAGACTGAGATGCTTTAATATTCACAAATCCTTAATGAAATAGCTATTCAAGGATGTACTTCAGTAAGAAGGAATTTGAACTGGGACTACAGGTGCATGCCATGCCTGGCTAATTTTCTGTATTTTTGGTAGAGACGTGGTTTCACCATATTGCCCAGGCTAGTGTCAAAACTCCTGGACTCAAGCAATCTGCCTGCCTCGGCCTCTCAAAGTGCTGGGATTACAGGTGTTAGCCACCACGCCCAGCTCTCAAATATAATTTTTAATGTTTGAGGGTAATAATTGTCAAAACAATAGGACAAAATGTATACATTACAAATCAATGGAAAACAGTATAAGAAAAAGTCAGAATAAGAAGAAAAAACAAGTAAAGAAGTAGCATGGTATATAGAAAACATTCAGGCTCCTAGCGAATTCCAAATATATGAGTAATCATAATAAATATAAATGACTTTAACCTGTTAAAAGACAGAAAACCTCAGATTGGATTTTTTAAAACTCCAGCTCTTTACAAGAAAGAAGCCTAAAACACAAGGATTAACGTAAAGACAGAGAAAGCAACACCGTAGGGAAATGCTCACAAGAACTTGGTATAGTCATTAGACAAATCAGCTTGGGCTGTCATACCAAAATGCCACAGACCAGGTGTCTTAAGCAGCAGAAGTTTACTTCTCACAGTTCTGGAGGCTGGTAAGTCCAAAATCCAGGTGCTGGCTGATTTCATTTCTGGTGAGGGCTCTCTTTTTGGCCTATAGATGGCCACCTTCTTGCTGTGTCCTCACATGGTCTTTCCTCAGGTGTACATACAGAAAGAGAAATCTCTTCCTTCTTTTTCTTAAAAGATCACTAATGCCATTGTGAGGGCCCTGCTCTTCTGACCTAATGACTGGGGAAGAGAACACTCCAGCCAATAAGCAGAGAATACACAGTAGAGAATGTAACTTTAATTACTTCCCAAAGGCCTCATCTCCAAATATTATCACATTAGAGGTTGGAGCTTCTACATATGAATTTTGGCGGGACACAAACATTCAGTTTATATAAGCAATATAAACATCAGGTGGCTCCTTCAGGCCTCTGCTCAAGTGTCAACTAATCCAAGAGCTGCCCACGACTACATGACATAGAACAGCATAACTTTATACCTCCCAGCATATGTTTATCCACCTCACCTTGCCTTATTTTTCTTTATAGCACTATACCACCTGACAAATTATATATTTTGTTTGTTTATTGTCTGTGATCTCCAAATAAAATATAAGATCTGTCAGATCCAAGAGAGCAGGGACTTTCTCATTTGTTCACTACTGTATCTCCAGTGTTTAGGACATTCCTTAAAAACAATAAATGTTCAATAAATGTTTATTTTAATCGAATCAGTGAATGAATAAATGAATGGATCTGATAAAGCAGACTTTACAGCCAAAAGCAGTTTTTTGTTTTGTTTTGTTTTGTTTTGTTGAGACAGAGTCTTGTTCTGTCACCCAGCTGGAGTGCAGTGGCATGGTCTCTGCTTACTGCAACCTCTGCCTCCCGGGCTCAAGTAATTCTTGTGCCTCAGCCTCTCGAGTAGCTGGGACTACAGGCATATGCCACCAGGCTCAACTAATCTTTTGTATTTCTAGTGGAGATAGGGTTTCGCCATGTTGGCGAGGATGGTCTCTAACTCCTGACCTTGAGTGATCTGCCCGCCTCGGCCTCCCAAAGTACTGGGATTACAAGCATGAGCCACCGTGCCCGGTCTACAGCCAAAAGCATTTTGAGGGATAAAGAGGATCACTTGTTAATATGAAGATATATTCACCAGAATCCTTTTGTATGCCTCATGATGCAGTGTCAAATATTTACAGCAAAAATTGAATTAACTACAAGAAAGTAACAATTCAAAATTATAGTGGGAGATTTTATTTATTTATTTATATTTTATTTTTTATGTCTCTATTGAATTTAACATTAAAAATGGAAGAAAATCATTTTACATGTATTCAATTTATTATTTTAAAAATTGAGGTATTCAATGAAAATGTCAAAAATATGCAAGAAAATAGAATACAGGAAAGTGGTATTTAGGTGGTGTGATTGTGTGCCTTTGCATTTAGAATGAAGTCCTCTGTTATTAACTGACATACTTGAGTATTTGTCCCCCTGAATCTCATATTGAAACATAATCCCCAATGCTGAAGGACGAGGTGACTGGATCATGGGTGTGGATCTCTCATGAATGGTTTAGCACTATCCCCTTGGTGTTTTCTTTGTGACAGTGAGTTCTCATGACATCTAGTTGTTTCAAAGTGTTTGGCACCTTTCCCATCTCCTCTCTCTTACTCTTTCTCTGGCTATGTCATGTGCCTGCACCCACTTCGCCTTCTGCTATGAGTAAAAGCTCCCTGAGGCTTTCCCAGAAGCTGAGCAGAACCGTACAGCCTGCAGAACCATAAGTCAATTAAACCTCTTTTCTTTATAAATTACCCAGTCTCAGGTGTTCCTCTGTGGCAGTGCAAGAATTTCTTGGCCTACTCCTGTTCAGATAAAATGTCACATCCATGAGGGTCTTCTTTATCCTCCTGCAAGGATGGATACCTTGGATATCCTGTTTCATTGACCACATTTGTGATTTCTTAACACACATGATCTGCCAGAAGCATATAATGGGAGATTTTAGTACACATCTCTATGAAATTGACAGCTCAAGTTTTTTTTAGAAAAAGGAAAAAGATTTAATATTGAAATAAGGCATTATACAAGCTTCAGCTAATGACATGGGAAGATAATTCTCCACCCAATAAATAGAGAATGCACAAGAAATGTTCACAAAAATTGAAGAGGTTCCAGGCCACAGAACAAATAACAAATTTCAAAGAACTGCTATCATACAGACCACATTCTTCAACCAAAATACAATAAAAAAATTGAGATAGATAAAACCACAGTCCCTAAACCCAAGTACATTTTGAATTTTCAGAAGCACACCGCTAAATTATTAATATGAAATCAAAATGAAAGTAAAAAATATTTAGGACTGAACAATTGAAGCCCTAAATTTCAGTTGAAGAAAATGTTTAGCATTGAATTTAATATTAGTAAATGAGAAAAATTTTAAGAAAGAGAAAGGGCAACAATGTAAACTCAAAAACAATAGAAGAAAATTCTTTTTCTACACATGGTTAAAGTAATAGGAAGGCAATAATAAAGACAACAAATCAATAGAATCAAAACAGAAACAATAGAGAATAGAAACAAATAGAGGCTGATTCTTTAAAAAGACTAATAAAATAGGTAAATATTTGACAAGATTGAGCAAGGAAAAAGAAAGAGCACAAATAAACACTATTAGGCATAAAATGGGTCATAACTAAATAGAGTAGATTTTAAAGCATGAGAATTCTTTTCTCTATTTTAAAGCAATAAATCTAAAAACAGATAAAATGGAAAACCTTTTAGAAAAATGTTACCAAAGTTGACACACAAAAATATGGAAAAAGAACAAAGAATCCTGAATGTATTTTTATGAGTTCAGTCTAAACCTACATTGTAGAAAAACACTAAGACGACACAAAAAAGGCAAGTATTGGTCAATCTCAGTTAAAGTATCAATGCAAAAAATCTGAAAAAAAAATTAGCAAAAATGCCAGCAGTATAGTGTGTGCACAAATATATAGTATTTCTTTAATATACATATTTGAGATTATATATATCAAAACATCATATTTATCACATAATAAATATATGGAATGTGTGTGAGATGACCCAGTAGGTTTTATCCCAGAAGCTCAAGTAAGAGTCAACATTAGAAAATCTTAATGTAATTCCCCACATTAGCAAATCAGGAAGGAAAAACCATATAATCATCTCAATAGATGCAGAAAAAGCATTTAATAAATTTAACCCCCATTCACAATTTAAAAATAAAATAAAATGCCTAGCCAACAGAAACAGAAGGAAGTTTCTCCTAAGAACCTACAAGAAACTTTAGGAACATTTCCTTTAAAATCAGCAACTAGATAAATATGTCTTCTGTCTCACCACTCCATTCATTATTGTATGAGATACCTTGCTGATGTAATAAAGCAAGAAAAAGGAGTAAGAAAATCAGAATTAGAAATGAAGGGGGAATATGTGGCATTATTTGCAAATGATAAGATTGTCTACATAGATAATCCATGAGAAACTATGAACAATTACAAGAAATAAGAGGGTTTGGCAGGGACGCTGGAGACAAGATTAATATACAAACATCCATGGCATCAGTAACAACCAATTAGAAAATGTAATTTTCATAAGATGTCATTAGCAATAGAGATCTTATACCTGTGAGGTACCTAGGAATAAATCTAAGAAAGAGGTGCAAGGCCTATATGGAAAAAAATTATAAAACTTCATTGAAAGTCATAAGATAAGACCTAAATAAACAGAGATATATCTCATGTTCAGGAGTGAGAAGATTCCACAATTTCAACATCAATTCCCCTAAAATTAATACATAAATTGAATGAAATTCATATAAAAATCCCAGAAAGGTTTTCTTCATGGATATTTGTAACTGGTTTTAAAATTGTGGTCCAAAAGCAGCCAAGATAACTTTGAAAAAGAATAATATGGGGACTTGTCCTACTAGATATCAAGACATAGACAATATATTTAATTATGCCATAAAATTAAGACACTATAGTATTGGTGTAAATATAGACAACTAGACTAATGTAAGAGAGCCCCACACATGTGGCAATTTGGTATGTGACAGAGATAGCATTACAAACTATGGAGAAAAAAAAAACTAAACTAATAGGTGGTTCTAGGACAACTGTTATCCATATGGAGAAAAAAAACAGATTACTAACTCACACTATATCCAAAAATGAATTCCAAGAGAATTAAAATTAACTTTAAAACATTTAGAAAAAAATGTTTTTTAGACACTATTTTTATGGTCTTAAGTGAAGGACTGACAAAAAAAAATACAAACCATAAAGTAAAAAAGAAGAAGAAGAAGAAGATAAAATTGAGAAATTTGATGTTAAACATTCTATGATGAAGGATGCCAAAAAACAATGTTTAAAGGCAATAAATAGACTTGGAGAGAGAAAATTTCTGTAAGTATTCATAATATTTAGTGAACACTTAGTACTCTATAAGGAAAAAACAACCCCCTACAAAAAAGTGAGCAAAGTCTAGAGTCAGGTAATACAAAGAGAAAGAAAAAAAAACCCAAATGATGAAAAACCGTAAGAAAAACCAACACTAAACACATAACCTCATAAGTAATCAGAGAAATATAAATCAAGACAATTAAATACCTTTTCAATACATCAGATCAGCACATTTTAAAAGCCTAACAATGTCAAGAGTGGGAGAAGATGCAGAATAATAAGAATCGTACACATTGTTGCCGAAAGCAAACTGAGAGCAATTTGGCAACACCTACCAACCTTTATGATGTTTGTACACCAAGACCCAGTAATTCCACTTCTGCTTCTGTATCTTTGAAAAGCTCAACAAATCCACAGGGAAACATGTCCAGAGAAGGTCACAATAGAACTGTTTATAAAATGACAACCTGGAAACATCAGTTAGGGAGTGGATATATTATGATATATTTATAGAAAGAAATTGGTTTATGTCTGAGTCTTTTCAGGCTGCTGTAACACAAATACCATAGACTGAGTGACTTACGTAACATTTATCTTTCAGTTCTGAACGATGGAATCCAAGATCAAGGAGCCAGCAGATGAGGCAGTGCGGACCCACTTCCTGGTTCATAGAGGACCTTCTCACTGTGCCCTCATACAGTGAAGGGGTAAGAGAGCTCCGTGGGGTCTCTTTTAGAAGGGCACTAATCCCACTCATGAGGGCACTACCCCTGTGACCTAATCACCTCCAAAAGCCTACCTCCTAATAGCATCGTATTTGGGATTAGGATTTCAGTGTATGAATTTTGCAGGGAAAGAAACATTCAGTCTATAACAATATAACAGTTAAAGGAATTAGCTCTACATACATTAATTAGGATAAATCTCAGAAACATAACTTCAAGTGATAAAGCAAGTTCCAGAAAGATGGATTATTGATAACATTACCATTCGTTTTTTAAACTTGCAAAATGATACTAGTTATTGTTTATGACAGTGGTCCCCAACCTTTCTGGCACTGGTTTAATAGAAGACAGTTTTCCACAGACGGGGGTGGGGGATGGTTTCAGGATGACTCAAGCACATTACATTTACCATTAGATTCTCATAAGGAGCGAGCAACCAAGATCCCTCGGGTGCACAGTTCACAATAGGGTTGCACAGTTCACAATAGGGTTGCACAGTTCACAATAGGGTTGCACTCCTATGAGAATCTAATGCCGTGGCTGATCTGACAGGAGGTGGGGCTCAGGTGGTCATGCTGGCTCTCCTGCAGCTCACCTTCTGCGGTGCTGCCAGGTTCCTAACAGGCAACGGACCTGTACCGGTCCATGGCCTGGGGGCTGGGGAACCTCTGGCTTATGACACATAATCACATAGCAAAATGCAACAGGTATGTAACAATGCAAGTGTTTACTGCTGGGAAAGCTGTGGAAGAATGCAGTCAGTTTGGGGTCACAAAAGAGGCTTTAACTACAACATTTTCTGTTAAAAAATATTTTTAAAATGTGGCTAATGTCAATATTTATTAAATCCGAGTTGTGGGTACCTGATTGTTTGCTACATTATTCTCTGTAATTTTTTTGTATTTTAAATAGTAAATAGTCCATAATTTTTAAAGTTACTGTTTAAAATGGTATACATGATCTTTTTCTGCATATTTCCCCAACATTTTTTTCTTTTTCTTTTAAAATTTTATTTTATTTTATTTTAAGTTCTGGGATACATTTGTAGGACGGGCAGGTTAGTTACATAGGTAAACATGTGCCATGGTGGTTTGCTGCACCTATCAACCCATCACCTAGGTATTAAGCTCCACATGCATTAGCTATTTGTTCTGATGCTCTCCCTCCTCCTACCCCCTCCAATAGGCCCCAGTGTGTGTTGTTTCCCTCCTTGCGTCAATGTGTTTTCATTGTTCAGCTCCCACTTATAAGTGAGAACATGCGGTATTTGGTTTTCTGTTCCTGTGTTAGTTTGCTGAGGATAATGGCTTCCAGTTCCATCCATGCCCCTGCAAAGGACATGATCTCATTCCTTTTTATGGCTGCGTAGTATTCCATGGTGTATATGTACCACATTTCCTTTATCTAGTCTATCACTGATCATTTCCCCAACATTTCAATCTAGGTATATAGTTGTGTCGGCAGTCTGGGACCTGAGCAACAGTCCTTGTTCCAACACTACCACACTGAGTGACTCTGAGTAAATCATTGAACCTCTCTGGGCCTCAGTGTGCTCATCTGTAAAATGGGGATGCTCATAGTAGTTATGTCTTAGAGGCAGTGGTTAACAGCATGGGCTCTGGAATTCGATCTGGACTTGATCCTCGGCTCTGCTACTTACCAGCTGTGAGACCTTAGTCAATTTACTTAAACTCTCTAAGATGCACTATCCTCATCTAAAAATGTGAACAGAGATAGCATCTAGCTCACAGATCTGTTATGAGAATAAAACAAAAGGAATAATGAAAATCTCTTAGCAGACCATCATCAACAAAATAAAATTACAAAACCAAGAGAAGATATTTGCCATGCATATAATGGACAAGGGAGTGGTGTCAAGCATACATTACATACTCCAATAAGTCAATAAAGAAACAACGAACCAATAGAAAAATGGGCCAAGGAAACAAAGAGATAACTCATGGAGGAAATCCTGACTACTCAGTATGCAAATGAAAATATGCTCAACCTCACTGGTAATCAGGAAATTGCAATTGAAACCCGAAACAACTATTAGATTGGCAAAGGAAAAAATTCTAAAATATGACTCTAACAAGTATTGAAGAGAATACTGAGCATTAGGAATTCTCAGACCCTGCTGCTGAGAAGGGACTTGCACTTTGGAGAGCAATTTGGCAACATCCAGGGAAGACGATGTGCTAATTCATCACTTTGCTACTGGCTACATATCCAAGAGAAACTACCAGGCATGATGTGCAAAGAACATATCAAAAAGCTAGACACACCTGTAGTGTTCTTCCAAAGGACATCTTAAAAGTTAGAAATAACTTTAATGCCCTTCATCTGATACACTACAACACAGCATGGAAAATGTATAGAGATACACGTTTTGCAATGGACAAATCTTACAAATATAATGTAGAACACAAACTCCATGACATTCTTTTTTTTTTTTTTTTTTTTTTTTTTGAGACCGAGTCTCGCTCTGTCGCCCAGGCTGGAGTGCAGTGGCGCAATCTCGGCTCACTGCAACCTCCGCCTCCCGGGTTCACGCCATTCTCCTGCCTCAGCCTCTCCGAGTAGCTGGGACTACAGGCGCCCGCCACCACGCCCGGCTAATTTTTTTGTATTTTTAGTAGCGACGGGGTTTCACCGTGATCTCGATCTCCTGACCTCGTGATCCGCCTGCCTTGGCCTCCCAAAGTGCTGGGATTACAAGCGTGAGCCACCGCACCCGGCCTCATGATATTCTTTAGATAAAGTTTAAATACATTTAAAAAAAAAAAAAAATATATATATATATATATATATATAGTTTAAGGATACACACATGTGAAAGATAAAACCATGCATGGTGATAATGAGCATCGAGCATCACATTTAAATTGATGACTGTGATGTTCAGGGAAGGAAAAAGCGGGTGGAAATGGGGAAAGTCTATCTCTTTTTTACAAAAAAGAACAAGGACATGACAAAATAGGGGTGAATGCACATTTATACACAATCTTATTCTCTGCATTTTCTGTTTGCTTGAGATCTTTCATAATAAAAAAATACTGTGTTTTGTACATTTATAAGATGATATGATTTGGCTGTGTCTCCACCCAAATCTCACCTTGAATTGTTGCTCCCATCCCCATGTATCATGGGAGGGACCTGGTGGGAGGTAACTGAATCACGGAGGTGGGTTTTTCCCATGTTGTTCTCGTGATATTGAATAAGTCTCACAAGATCTGACGGTTTTATAAAGGGGAGTTCCCCTGCACATGGCTCTCTTGCCTGCCGTCATTTAAGACGTGCCTTTGCTCCTCCTTCACCTTCCACGGATTTTGAGACCTCCCCAGCCATGTGGAACTGTGAGTCCATTAAAACTTTTTCTTTACAAATTACCCAGTCTCAGGTATTTCTTCATAGCAGTATGAAAACAGACTAATACATAACCTGTCAATAAATATTTGTTTTTAGGAGCCCCCAAAAGTAGGTAGGACAGTGTTAATACGATCATTTGACAGATAATAGAGGTGCGGGACAAAAAGCTGACAGAGTGTGCTCGTGGTCTATTGTCCCAGGGCTCAACGCCCTACCCTTGACATTACGATGTTCATTCCACTCATTTAGTCATTTACTTAATACAGGGAACTGGAACTTGACGCAACTTAGGGCAGGCGGGTGAAGAAGACAACCTCTTCCTTTCTGGAACAAACCACAGTTTGAGGAACGACAATGACAGAACTCGATAAAAAAGGGAAGAAACCAGACTGCTCCGGTCATCTGACGGCTCTTCAGTGAATCTGTAATTCACTCATGGAGGGCCTGACCATTCACTGCGCATCTGCCGAGGAGGAAGAAGGGGCCGGAGGAAGTGAGAACGATGGCCTCGGTTCCAGCATCATTTCGTCTTTCCAGCACTCTATCTAAATTAAGAACGGGGTGCTGCGCTGCGTTTTAGGGGCATTAGCTCTGAGATCTTGTCCGGGACAGGTCCCTTTTCTGTTGTGGACTCTTCTTGTTTAAAACTGAGGAGTAGACTACCATCTCGAGGCCAGTGAAATTCTAGACTCTCCTTTCTGTTTTTCAGGATTTTTTCTTTTCTTTTCTTTTAAAATCCGAAACGGGAGCTTCTGCATTTATTATTTGCACGTGGTTTCGAGGCTCACTCCTGGTCACATCACAGCTATGTTCTCTCGCCTCTGGTAAATACATAAAATGCCTAGCAACAGTTTCTGATGGCTGCTGGTCCCCATAAACGCCGCTGCTCGGCCCCCACCCCACCTCTGTACCACGTTCCCTCTCCCAGCCTGGGGACTGTGGTATGGAGGCCGAAAGAGGGCCATTTTAAGGAAGAAGCAAGACATATGCGCCATCCCATCCAAGGAGTAAACATGCAGGGGGAGGTGGGCGTGGCCTCGATCGATCACATCCCCTGAAGCTGCACCACGTGCACATTTTAGGCTGGAAATAAGAAAGAATTTCCTGGCTGTAGGAATTGTTAAATAATAGGGCGGATGACCAAGGGAGGTTCCGGAATCTCCTCTAGAGATCTTTAAAAATGCGATACGAGACCGCACGTCTGAGATGATTTTTTGCAGTCCTGGCTAGAGACAGACGGACTAGGTGCCTTAATGGGCCTGACCCTCCTCCCAAGGCATATGATTCTGTCTTTTGCTTTCTCTTACCCTTAGCAATATCCTCTGTGCCTCCTTTATATGTTCATCCCCCTGGTGAAGCTCACTTACTGCCATCCCTCAGGCTGGTTTTCACCCAATCCCTAACCTCCTCACACCTTTCCTTGTTATTTTACGGAAAGCTGGTCAAAGGTCAGAGTTGCCCAACTGCCCACACATAGTTTGGTGGTAGCATCTGATACCCAGACAAAACACGGCAAGGATTCCAATTCCAGCATATTGAAGCTTAAACACCAAATCTGGATGGAAACAGAGAATTAGCTGTTGCTAACAACCCATCGTAAATGAAAATATGATCCCGGTAATTGATTTTAAATAGTTTTTTTAAAAAGAATCCTTGGCCGCATTTCATCAAGAATACAGAGTTTCAAAAGCGTTCATTCCAGGGTTGGATTTTTTTTTTTTCCTCTTTCTCCTGGCTTAAACCCCAAATGGCCAAGATCCCAGTCTGAATAAACAGTGTGGGTGGTGACTTTTCTGTGAGGCCCAGTAGAGGATGCAATCACTTTCTTATTCGGTTCAACATTAAATCATGTGAAACTAGCCTGATTACTCCACACAACTTTTACTCCATAATGGAGGGCAACACAACATGTATTCTTTCTCTGCTTCTCAGGGAGAAAGAAATGAATTCTCCTAACTGCGAGTGTTTAATTATGTATAAAGTTCGTTGACCTCACAGGCGGCTGTCAGATGATCTTGCTAAGGCCTGTGAACGGCATCCCAGGAATGCAGTGATGTGGGCAGAAACCGAGTGAGTTCATGCCACCGAATGCTTTAAATGGGACCGAATCAGCAGCCGTCCAGAAAGACTCCAGAGAAAACAGAACTTTTGGATAATCAGTAATTTAATCTCACCTAAGCATTTTGAGGCCTTCAAAAGTGATTGTTATAAATCAGAAACTCAGGAAAAATCCCATAGGCATGGGGCCCATAACAACGGGGTGAAGTAATTTTGTTTGCTGGTTATTGCCACAGCTGGCTGGAAATGTATGTATTTGCAATGTTCTGTCCCCGTTTTAGAGGTAATGCTTTCTGACTTCCCTGCTACTGACATTAAAAGAAAATGATGAAGAAATCCCATTCATAAATACATGGTGGGGCCTGAAGGAGTGTGCAGAGTCTATGTTTATTTACAGTTTTGATATAATGCAGCCTCCACATGTGTATGCAGTAACTATACCTACTTGTCAGCTATCCCCTGAAATGTGTTCTTCCTACGCAGATGGCTGGGTTCTCCTCTTCGGGCTCAGGAAGCGGAAGAGTACCAGCAAGATGAGCGTATGGATTGCGTGTTCTCTTTTGTCTCTACCTGGAGCATCCCCATCTGTCTATTGTGAAAGGACCAGAAAACGCTGGGAGACCGGCTGGCATGTGCTTCTTGGTAACAAGAGAGCAGAGCCCCTGGAGAGCTGTGGGATGGCTAACTGCAGGAGCCCTGCTACTCCTGGCAGGAAAGAGGCAGGGGCATGTGAAATAGGTGGGCTTGGTGCTTCCTATAACATTTAAACTACCTGATTGGGGGTCCAATATTATGTTCCTTCAGTAGCTTTCTCACCAAACACATATTTTATCCATCCAAATATTATGCTTTCAGCTGGTAAAACTTCACAGGATTGTATTCTAAAACAAAACTCTGCTGCATTCACGCTGGTACCTTTATTGTTATGAGTATAAAGAAAAGAATAGGAGGCTGGAATTTAGCCAATAACTTTGACACCCTGCTGGAAGCAAAATGGAAGGGGCCTCCCCTGAGCATCTCTTAGACTAACCTAAAAGTCTTGAATCTTTTTCCAAATCAGCCACCTAGGTTTTGAATGCACAATGTCTGTCTGCATCCAATTCGAGTTAATTCAATAGATATTTGGAAAACACAAATAATGGACAAGGCAATTCTGGTGACACAAAAATCAGGCCGGGCGCAGTGACTCACACCTGTAATCACAGCCCTTTGGGAGGCTGAGACGAGCAGATCACCTGAGGTCAGGAGTTCGAGACCAGCCTGGCCAACATGGTGAAATCCTGTCTCTACAAAACTAAAAAATTAGCCGGGCATGGTGGCACGTGCCTGTAATCCCAGCAACTTGGGAGGCTGAGGCAGGAGGATCACTTGAACCCGAGAGGCGGAGGTTGCAGTGATCTGAGATCGCACCATTGCACTCCAGCCTGGGAGACAGAGAGAGACTCCGTCTCAAAAAAAAAAAAAAAAATCAAAATGGCATGAACTCTTTATCAGGTCACATTAATCCCAACTGGGAGGATTTGGGTAGTTTTCATACATGTAATCTTCCCAGGGTTGGGGGCTAAACCCTTAAAGGGGTTCAACAGGCCAAAGGGAAATGAGAACTTACCAAAATTTCAGTTCACACTCACATGCATTCTGGAGAAGAAAGAGATATAATTGTCACTGAGTCCTGCTATTTCATGGCTAGGGTTCTATAATTTTATCTTGATTTTTTGTTTGCTTGTTTTAAGACAGGATCTCGCTGTGTCTCCCAGGCTGGAGTGCAGTGGCATAAACTTGGCTCACTACAATCTCTTCCTCCTGGGCTCAAGTGATCCTCCTACCTCAGACTCCCAAGTAGCTGGGACTACAGACGTGCCACCACGCTTGGTTAATTTTTGTATTTCTTGGTAGAGATGGGGTCTTGCCACCTTGCCCAGGCCGGTCTTGAATTCCTGGGCTCAAGTGATCCATCCACCTTGGCCTCCCAAAGTGCTGGGATTACTGCTGTGAGCCACTGCACCCAGCCTATCTTGTTTTGATAGTCCACTTGATATTTGAGAGTTTCCCCACAGAAGCCTTTCTTTAAGACCCACAGCATTTAATATTACACTGTGAAGTGAACAATCAGTAAAAAAGAAAAGGAATTCCTTCTGTCTTCCCACCCTGAAAAAGGAAGACTTCCTTCAAATCATCAAAAATTTTCTATAAATATGATCATCCCCATAGTTACAGGGGAAGTATGCTTCTAGATAAAGGAATATGGACACAAAGTAATATTCTAAATCACTTCCACCCTTTGGATACTACAATTTATAAAATTCCATGAAGGAAATTACCCTGATTTCTCATGAAGTTCCCTATTGGGAAATCACTGTGTGCCACAGTTATGGAAGCAATATCTTTGTGCATTTCCCAATTCCCTGCCTTTGTCAGAGGCTGTCATCATCTCTGAACTACCACAGCAATTTAGCTATTTCCTGTCTGTAGTATGTGCTGCATTCTGCCTGATCAGATGTAAAGATGAATATATGACTTGTCTCTGTGATTTGAGTACATAACTTGTCTCTGTTACATTATAAATTCTTGGAAATTAGAGACTGATGTACTTATCTTTACATTCCCCAGTGTCATTAACAGGGTTGGTGTCCACTGAAAGAATGAACAAACAAGCCAGTAAATAAATACCATGAAAATGTCTATAGCATAGGTTGGAAAACGTTTCCAGTGAAAAACCAGATAGTAAATATCTTAAGCCATATGGTCTGTATCATAATTACTCAACTCTGATGTTGCAGTGTGAAAGCAGACATAGACAATACATAGCAAATGGGCATAGCTATGTTCCAATAAAACTTTGTTTACAAAAGCATGTGGTGAGCAAGATTTGGCCCACAGGCCATAGCTTTCTAACTCCTGGTCTTTGGTGGTTATCCTTGCTGTAAACCTCAGTATATTCTTTACACTTTTACATAGCACTTGTTATTTTGAATAATGAGACAAAGTGCAGAAAACATAAATGTTAAAGGGTTGTTTTGGAACTCTATAGCAATAAATTCACTTAAAAACAAATCACAAGGCACATATGGAAATTAGCTGTCCCATCAAGCATATTTCATGGTCATCTATTTTGTATATTGTATTCCTTTAAAAGGAAAAATTCTTATCCCAAGAAATAAGGGTAGTAGTTTTGCCATTTATGTCATCATGACTGAGATAACTTGATATGATAAAATCTCAGAGTTATTGAGTGAAGGGTCTGGTGCTAGGTCATGCTGAACTTGACACTCTCCTGGGAAAGGGGAAGAAATGCTCCCCCATCCTGCTGTCCAGCAGATCATCTGGTCTCTAATTTTACTGCTAAAATCCTTCCCAAGGTTATTAATGCAGAAGATACTCCTTTTTCTTGATAACCCTCTGGAAAATATCCAGCTAGAAAGAGCACAGCAGAATCTCAAAAGCTCAGCAAACACACAGAAAAGTCAAGAGTAACTACGAGAATTTGATGAAAACAAGATGTCCCGGCCTGCCACCCTGGCCTGATTTGAGAGTGCCTCTCCTGTCATTACTCTTTTCTTGCTATCAGGTCACCTTTCGTATAAAATACAATTTTAAAAAGGAGTTGGGTTTGAATTGTGGCCGACACTAATAGGATGCAAAGTCCTAGGTCAATTGCTTGGTTTGGAACAAATTCAACTAGTCCTTTTCGAGGTATGAGAAAATATACAACAAACAATGGACCAATGAGCACCCCGGCTGACATTTTGTGAGATGGGTGACTCCAAGGTGTGGATCTTCAAACTGCATCAGCCATCCACAGGTTGTGATGAAACAGTTCTACAGATTTCTTCTAAGAAGGAAAAAAAAAATGAAATTTGAGTCTTTCCGTTATGCCAAGCTTCTCCTCAACACCAGACCAAGTAATGGGATGAATTCTGTGCCTTAAGAAAATGAGAAAACAGAGGCTTGGAAATGGAAGGTGCCATGAGGCAGTCAAAAGACCTGAGATCACATCTACCACATTCAACCCATGTGACATGAGGCAGATTATCTGACTTTAATGTCACTTGATGTCCTAATTTTCAATGCAGGGCTGGGAAATACACATTATTGAGGAGAAATCAGGGAACACATGATATAGAGCACAATTTATTTCAACAAACCCTGAGACCCCATCGTGTGCCAGTGTTGGAGAGCGGAAAACGGCTGCCAGGGATTCTGAGCATAGTGTAGGTGAGCATTCCATGGGGAGAGCATCACATATTGCTTTATTTGCAACACTCCAGTGCCCAACTATCCTGAGTTCCTCTCTTCTGTTTATTGAATTTCCTCCCCTGCCAGTCCACCACAATCCCTTATTACCAGTCCCTCCTCATTAAAACATCTCCCCTCGCCCCTGCCACAAAACAAGGGCGTTCTCATCGTTTTCCAGAACAGGGCTGTAGCAAACAACTTCACGTATGTGAAGTGGTACGATTTATATCAGCTTAATTCATATTAAATAAAATTTCAAATTGCAGAAAATGCATGTGGCAATGGCACATAGGAATCTTACTGCAATCTTGGCTTGGGGTAAGATGTATAAAAATAATGACAAGAGTTTGAAAGAGGGATCAGGTGGAGAAGACAGTGAAAGGGAACGGAGAGGCGCTGGAATATTGTGAAATGCCCCAAAAGGTTGTTTACAGTAATTTAGGACAAATTCCTACACCTCAGTTACAGTCGTCTTCAAGTAACATGGATTGGATGAAGTATGTTCTTCAAGGCGAAAATCACTGAATATGAAGTGCAAATTCATCAGCATCTGCACTACTCACAATAGCAAAGACACAGAAACAACCTCAATGCCCATCAATGATAGACTGGATAAAGAAAATCTGGTACATATACACCATGGAATGAATACTTACTATACAGCCACAAAAAAGAATGAGATCATGTCTTTTGCAGGAACATGGATGGAGCTGGAGGCCATTATCCTAAGTAAACTAACATCAGGAACAGAAAACCAAATACCGCATGTTCTTACTTACAAGTGGGAGCTAACTGATGAGAACACATGGACACATACAGGGGAACAAAACACACTGGGACCTATCAGAGGGTGAAGGGTGGGAGGAGGGAGAGGATCAGGAAAAATAACTAATGGGTACTGGGCTTAATACCTGGGTGACAAAATAATCTGTACAACAAAGCCCCATGACACAAGTTTATTTGTGTAACAAACCTGCACATGTACCGCTGAACTTAAAATAAGTTAAATTTAAAAATAAAAATTAACATTAAAAAATTCACCAGCATCCCACTGTGAAGTCTGTGCAGGGAGGAGGGGTAATGTCCCAGGGTGAGGGCTGAAACTCTTTGCTCATAATTCTCTCCTGCTCCCACTCCAGGAAATCTAGCATGGGAATCTATAGAGAGCACCTGATCTCCATTTCCTTTAAAATAGCCTCTTAGACTGTGTTTATAGAACACAAACCAATGGCTCAAGAGAAAAAATATGAATAAGTCAAGGGACTAATATGACAAATTTTCAATTCAATCTAACATCGAGATAGATGCTCTTAATGTCTTCTGAGGCTTCGTGAGAACATTATCTGCTCCTCTCTTCTGGCTTTCAACTTCATTATTACTGAAAACTTCTACTTGAAATACAAAATATTGGAAGAGTCACTCTCAAGATTTCTAGAAGTTTCGCGGCCGGGTGCAGTGGCTCACGCCTGTAATCCCAGCACTTTGGGAGACCATAGTGGGTGGATCACTTGAGGTCAGGAGTTCAAAACCAGCCTGTCCAACATAGTGAGATCTCGTCTCTATTAAAAATACAAAAATTAGGCCCGGCACAGCGGCTCATGCTTGTAATCCCAGCATTTTGCAAGGCCAAGGTGGGTGGATTGCAAGGTCAAGAATTCAAGACCAGCCTGGCCAAGATGGTGAAACCCTGTCTCTACCAAAAATACAAAAATTAGCTGGGCGTGGTGGCAGGCACCTGTAATCCCAGCTACTCGGGAGGCTGAGGCAGGAGAATCACTTGAACCTGGGAGGCGGAGGTTGCAGTGAGCCGAGATCCTGCTACTGCATTCCAGCTTGGGCAACAGAGCAAGACTCTGTCTCAAAAACAACAACAACAACAACAACAAAAAATACAAAAATTAGCCAGGCATAGTGACGGGTGCCTGTAATTCCTGCTACTCAGGAGGCTGAGGCAGGAGAATCACTTGAATCTAGGAGGCGGAGGTTACAGTGAGCCAAGATTGCGCTGCTGCACTCCAGCCTGGGTGACAGAGCAAGACTCTGTGTTAAACAAAAAGATTTCCAGAAGTTTCGTTTGGCAGAGTAAATGGACTCCCCTTATCAGTATGTCTAGAATAATCCAGGTAAAATGTTGCTGCAAACAATTGTTCTAAAGTTAACTTCTCTGGCGTGCTACTTCAGCATTGAGAAACAGGACCAGATGAGTTCATTTCATCCGTCCTAGGCAGTATTCTGGGCAGAGCAAACAGAAAATCTCAAGGAAAGAAACTTTCAGAGCCCGCTTTGGGCCTCTTTGGATTCTTTTTAAGCATTACAAGATTGGTCCTAGGCCACAGATGCAGCTTTTGGATGTCAGATCCACCAGACAGATGTTTTCCCTTAAAGCTGTTGTCTCTCTCTCAATCTGTTTATAGCGTCTTTCCATTTCAGCCTGCACCTTCCTTAAGTTCTCACTGCTAACTGCACGTCCTAAAGGTTTCTTGCCTCCACACACAAAGGGCTATTTTTCTATCATGTGTTCTGTTTTTCATAAGGAATGCACCCACTCTTCGGGTACCTGTTAACCCATTACTGCTGTGTCTGCTTCCTGGCTCATCTTCGAGAAACGTGCCAAACGCTCCATATATATATTATTAATCCCCCAAGTTGTGTGGTGCCAGAAAGAGTTTTCTTCTTAGAAATAAACTACTCAGGCCACATGACTGGTATGAGCTTCTTAAACCAATTGAGCATCAAATGATAGACTCTCATAATGTGGTCATGGTTAGTTATTCAAACCTGTGTTTTTTGATTCTGAGCTTGTAGACGGTCTTCATATAAGTCAGACCAAGGAACTCCATTTCTATATCAATTAAGCAGATTCTCAGTGCCAATAGATTTCAACCAATAGATTTCAAAGACTCATCCACCTTCTCTCACTGTAGATTTTTCCAGAATATGATTCAGACTAAAAGCAGGACAGCATCTGCTGCCATTTCTCATACATAAAAGTACAGGGAGACAAGGGAGTTTCTTGGTAGGGATGGAATAATGTCCTGATGGCGGTGGTGGTTACAGGAATCTAGACATGGGGTGAGATACACGCACACATACAAACCAGTGCACGTAAACCATGGTGAAATCTGTATAAGGCCTAATACTAACGTCAGTTTCCTGGTATTGATAATGTGATGCTATATACATGATACCATTTACTATTGTTATGCAAGATTTTACCATTCAAGAAGCTGGATGAAGAGTACATCGGCCCTCTCTGTACTATTTTTGCAACTTCCCACAAGTCTATAATTATTGCAAAATAAAAGTTTTTAAAGTTCTATAAGAAAGTTACTGCCTATAAGGCAGTAGCCTGCCCAACTTAGCCCGATTGAATTTGAAGCTCTAAACTGCTTCTTTCTTCTACTCACAGTATTTGAAAGTATTTTCCACAACTTTCCTCTAAGAAATGGAGTCTACTGACTTTCTAATATGTGAAAGGTAGCCTTTGTCAATATGAGAGCTCTAGAGAGTGGGTGGGGCGGGATCAATAGGTTTTTGAAAAGTTCACACTGGGTTCACCAGCATCCTGCATTACAACGAGCATTCTAACAAAACAGCATCTTTCAGCCGTTTTGTGGATGTTCCCAATGACCTATAGGTTTAAAGAGGCATTGGGTCACAGACCCAAGTGGCAAACATATACATGAGGTCATTCAGTGGGAGAGGGGTCCGTTTGTTCTTCCTTCTGTCTCCAAGTTTTTCCTCAGGACTTCTCAGGGCTGGCTCCTCATCTCACAGGCCTCAAGCCAAAGAAACAGGTCCTGTGAAACTCATATTTAAACTAGCCTTCCCCCTGTATTAGTCCGTGTTCACGCTGCTGGTAAAGATATACCCGAGACTGTGTAATTTATAAAGAAAATTATAAATCACAATCATGGTGGAAGGTGAAAGATATGGCGGCAGACGAGAAAATAACAGAACTTGTGCAGGCAAACTCCTCTTTATAAAACCATCAGGTCTCATGAGACTTATTCATTATCGCAAGAACAGCACAGGAAAGACCCACCCCCATGATTCAATTACATCCTACCCAGTCCCTCCCATGACACGTGGGAATTGTGGGGGCTACGATCCAAGATGAAATTTGGGTGGGGACACAGCCAAACTATATATCTCCGCCCTCCCCAGTTACACCCTACATTATCCATTTTGTTGTCTGCCACGACCTTATTTTTCGGTTTTACTTATTTATTGCCCATGTGGCACCATGAGAAGTGTCTCCCTTTGCTCACACTGTGTCCCCAGCACCTAGGACAGTGTGCTATTTGTTGATTGAAAGACTGAAGAAATGAATGAAACATTCCTAAAACCATGGCCCATTCTTAGACAATGGTGATGGTCAAACAGGCAGATCATTATTAAACAACACACAGCCTCAATTAATGATCACCTAGGCTAGTTTATGTAGGTAATGATCATTTTTATGTTTGGCTAAGAGAATAAACAAGACAAATTTGAGTGATGTCTTCAACACTGTGCTAGGGGGAATCCCAATGAAAAGCCATGACTCCTGTTGAATTTTCTGACTGGGCTAGAAAGAGATCAATAGGTAAGTAGACAGATGGGGAGATAGGAATGAACATTTACTCAAGTACACATACACACGCACATTTTCTCATCTTTGAAGATGCAACAGGAGTTTTTTTTTTTTTTTTTGAGATGAAGTTTTATTCTGTTGCCCAGGCTGGAGTGCAGTGATGCAATCTCGGCTCATTGCAATCTCCGCCTCCCAAGTTCAAGCAATTCTCCTGCCTAAGCCTCCGGAGTAGCTGGGATTACAGGTGCCCACCACCACACCTGGCTAATTCTGTATTTTTAGTAGAGAGGGGGTTTTGCCATGTTGGCCAGGCTGGCCTTGAACTCCTGACCTCAGGTGATCCACCCACCTCGACCTCCCAAAGTGCTGGGATTACAAGTGTGAGCCACCGCACTCGGCCGCAATAGGATCTTCGTACTTCCTTTATCCTTGCAAGTCAACCTGCAATGAATGGAAATCCTCTACTAGGGGAAGAACCAGAAAAACATCAAGGAGATAGGTTTTCTGGGCACAGGTAGGCAGAGAACCAGGGGGAAGGAGTTCCCTGTTGTGGCTGGTGGAGAGTGTCCTGAATGGTGTCATCACCTCCACTGTCTGGACTCACAAGGTCGTGAGAGGTCAGGAGTGAGGGATGCCCTGTCACCAAGCCACCATTCCAGTGCCAAGGTGGCCTCCCCATCACGTCACATCAATGTTTAAAAGAAGAGAGGCTTCAGATAATCTACCATGCTCAAGATGTCGTAAGAAAACTTAGAGGGTTATGTTTATAGACATAGTGAAATATTTTTTTTTAATTACTAACCTTACATGCATCTGCATTAAGCAAGGAAAAAAAAATTCCCCCAAAAGACTCCTTCAAAATCATGGAAATAAGAAACAAAGAGGCCAATGACCCCATAACTTTAAAAGCATACATGGTGCCAAGCAGCCCAAAAGTTAGCCTTCTGATACCAGAGTCAGCATGTGCTGACTGACTCCCCTTCATTTCACGCTTCTCTTAAAAGAAAACAGGCTGGATTGTTTCAGTAAATAACAAAAGGTCAGAGAAATGCTACTCACAACATGAGCAAAATAACTGCTCAATCTGCCAAAACGTTTCCAAAGGCCTAACAGGCAGAAAAATCCAGTGGTGAAATAATCCACAGATCTGATCGGTGCGAAAAGGTCCTTCCCAGTAAAATCTGCCATCAGGCCTCTGGCTCATCTTTCGTCAATGAGAAATAAAAACAAACTACGTCGTCAGGTTCTGCCAACATTGAGATGCCATGTTCTTCACAGTAAAGCAAGGTTGTCTGCTACACGGTTTTTAGACTTCTTGCCTTAGATTATATTTTGACGTTAAGGCCAGGTGTAGAAATGGTGGTCAAATAACTACGTACTCAAAAACAAAGTCCAAAGAGTCCATTTTGTAAAATCTCCTCCTGAATGAAACTTCCCATTGGTTTAGCTCCTACGTTCATTTTATCTGCAGAATTTCTCTGTGGTGAACTGGATGCTAACACCATTATAAGAGCTTCATAGAGAGACAGAGAATAAGCACATCCAAGAGAGAAATCAGGACTCTGCACCCTGGGGATACTGCCTCAACTGAATCTGCTCAGTAATTCGGTGGGATATTGTCTCCCCCAAGGCATCCCTGCTATTAGCCATGTAGACAATGCCACCACTAATGGCTTACTGCCAGCCTTGTTGCAGAGATGGGATCTTATCCATCTCTGCCCTCCACAGGATCTTGCGAGGTCAGTGCTCAGCACATTCACCGGGTTGAGTCAATGCTCCTATAGCGTACCTCATTCTTGGTTTAAAACGATAGAGCAGCATTTCACAGAGTATTTTCCATGAAATACTCGTCCTGTAAGATGCTACCTGGTTGCAACATAATTCTGATTCCATGAAGAAATAAGCTTTAGAAATG
Organism: Symphalangus syndactylus; assembly: GCF_028878055.3. Classification (NCBI taxonomy): domain Eukaryota; kingdom Metazoa; phylum Chordata; class Mammalia; order Primates; family Hylobatidae; genus Symphalangus; species Symphalangus syndactylus. The sequence goes on along the minus strand of NC_072423.2, from coordinate 23,304,709 downwards.
CTTCCTACTATGACTACACTCCCCAATTGCAGAATCATCATACATATGGGCATATTAAAGAATCACAGAAGTCCTGCAGGATAGAAACCTGGTGAAGTTAGCATTGCCCAAATGCTTCTCAGAAACCTTTTTTCAATTAACATCTATTCCCATCCTCAGCAACTAGTGTTTTGGAGAGGGCATCCTGGGGAATATTACCTCAAAATAGTTTCCAATTCATGTCTAATCACATTTAATGTGTCACCAAGTCCAATTGGTTCTTCCTTCACTATATATGATTGTGATCAGTCCTGTCCATTTAACACCCTAATGTTAATCTCCTAGTCTCAACTTAATGCTTCATAGGATCATAGCATCACAGAAGGATAGATCTGGAAGTGCTTTAGAAATAATCATAAAGTAAAGGTCAACTGGCCAAGTGTGGTGGCTCACACCTGTAATCCCAGCACTCTGGAAGGCTGAGGCGGGTGGATCACTTGAGGACAGGAATTCAAGACCAGCCTGGCCAACATGGTGAAACCCAGTCTCTACTAAAAATGCCAAAAAAATTAGCTGGGCATGGCGGTGCGAGACTGTAGCCCCAGCTACTCAGGAGGCTGAGGCAGAAGAATCGCTTGAACCCAGGAGGCAGAAGTTGCAGTGAGCTGAGATTGCACCACTGCACTCTAGCCTGGGTGACAGAGTAAGAAACCACCTCAAAAAAAAAAAAAAAAAAAAAAAAAATTCAAGCTCTGAATTTAACAGAGGAGTTAACCAAGATCCCCAGGGTGAAGGGACATGCCTAAGATGTCACAACACAACACATTTGACTCAGTAAAAACAAAGGTAGTTTCAGGCACCACTCTCTGCCTCCCCATCTACTCGGTGGACAGGAATTAGAGCCGCAGGCCCCCAGTGTGGAAGGAAAGGGAAACCAGTGCTGTGGAGTACCCACCGAATGCCGCACCGCACACTTGCACATACATCCTCTCACTTCAACTCAGCAACAGCTCTGCAGGGCGGGTATTTTACAGACCAGGAAGCCCAAGACCACACAGTAAGCAAGTAGCTGTGCCAGGATCTGAGCCAAGAACAGTTTGACTCCAAAACATATACTTCTGCTAGTGTATTATACTCCCTCTCGACAAGGAGGCCCTCAGTAAAAGCACACTGAATCACATAGTAAACTAGGAACTGCACATCTGAAGTTGGTGGCTGCAACTACTACCGCTACTGCAAAGGAGAACACAGAGTGAGCCTTTGGTTTTCCATTAAAATAGCCTATCATTTGTGAAGGTAGGAAAGAGTGAATTTTTACCATTCATGAAAAATGAATTAAGTTAATGAAGTCATAAGATTACTGAATACACAAATAATATACCTGCAAACTTTTACAGGACCATTTAACGTTAGGGCTTGTTGGCTTCTCCTGTCAAGTCATTTTTGAGGGTTGGTTATTTTTCATGAAATCTACAATGGGCACAAGCCCAGTTAATATGATGACGATGATGACGGTTTATTTTCATTGTATACACAAAAACATATACTATTCAAAGCTGTTGGAGTCTTAATGGAGAATGGAAACTTTCTCCAGGGATAGACAATTGATAAACTCTAGGAGTACCCTTTTTCATATTCATCTTTCCATATTTGCATCTTTTGAGGCACTTTGAATACTGTTAAGTGATTTTTCTTCCCACTTACTAGGGGAATTGCTGTCTTTTGAAGAATTTCTGAAACAAACATGTGGTCCATAAGTCCAAGTAAAATATTTTTAAAAACAACAACAAACCAATAAACATCAAATAATAATGGTCACAAATCCATGAATACTCAAATTTAGTAAAATATTGATGTGCAAGGATTTTTATTGCTTATTACAATCACTAACATGTAACCCAGCTTACGGATACCACGAAGTTCCAATATTGGTGGGTGGGGACATTTTTAATTTTAGTATTTAAAAGTTGTAGGGGAGAGAGAAATGGCTTCCCTCTACCGCTCTGGGTTTCTTGGCTGGGCTATGAATTGACAAATTAACAGAAAGAAATCCCATATTTAATAATGTAAGTGCACATGTGAGTCCCACAAAATATGAGATTTGAAGAAGAGGCAGATGGTTGAAACTCATTTAGCATCCTGAGCTATGGAAAGGAATAGGGGCTTGGGGCTTCTGGGGGTGGTGGGGACACAAGCTGTGGGTTGATGAGGGGAGGCTCTGTATGGTGGGTCAAGGGTGTCTTGTTATGCAGAGAAAGTCTCTCAGGTACTAGAAATTATATTGGAACAGTCCTTGGAAAAGGAGATGATAGTCTGGAGTGGCATGTCCTGAGCCCCTACAAAGTCAACCATGACTGTGTAACCTTAAGAAAAAGAGTGACTACCCAGCACTTTGGGAGGCTGAGGCAGGCAGATCACCAGGTCAGGAGATCGAGACCATCCTGGCTAACACAGTGAAACCCTGTCTCTACTAAAAAATACAAAAAAAAAATAGCTGGGCGTGGTGGCGGGCATCTGTAATCCCAGCTACTGAGGAGGCTGAGGCAGGAGAATGGCGTGAACCTGGGAGGCAGAGCTTGCAGTGAGCTGAGATTGCACCACTGCACTCCAGCCTGGGCGACAGAGCAAGACTCTGTCTCAAAAAAAAAAAAAAAAAGAAAAAGAGTGACTAACACTAAGGAAGGTTTTTTTTTTTCTTTTTTTTTAGACATAGTTTCTCTCTTGTTGCCCAGGCTGGAGTGCAATTGCGTGATCTCGTCTCACTACAAACTCCACCTTCCGGGTTCAAGCGATTCTCCTGCCTCAGCCTCCCGAGTAGCTGGAATTACAAGCACCTGCCACCATGCCCAGCTAATTTTTGTATTTTTAGTAGAGATGGGGTTTCACCATGCTGGTCAGGCTGGTCTCAAACTCCTAACTTCAGGTGATCTACCCATGTCGACCTCCCAAAGTGCTGGGATTACAGGCGTGAGCCACTGCGCCCAGCCCAAAGAAGGTATTTTATATCTGATTGTGAAGACATTTTCATTCAGTCTCAAGTACTGAACTTTAGCATTAAAGTATGCAAAGAAGCCACAAGGATAGATTGATGTCTCTACCAATCTTTTGGTCCTGAAATATAAGTAATCCTAATATTCTTAATATCTTAAAAAAGACACTAATGAGATCTTCATTCACAAAGATTATTAGATATAGTGAAGTGAATGTTACAAGGAAACAAAACCTGTTAAAACTTTAACATTCGTGTCACATCTTATTGACAGAAAATTTGCTTTTGAAAGCCAATCAAAAATCAGCACTTCTTTGAGTTTTATTTCCTCACTTTCTGCATATGTCCTCATATCTCAGTGGGAGAGCTCTTGCCAAAAAATAGTATTTTACTTCCTTCCATACCTATTGATATGGTTTGGCTGTGTCCCCACCCAAATCTCATCTTGACCCGCATGTTGTGGGAGGAACCCAGTGGGAGGCGATTGAATTATGGTGGTGGGTCTTTCTGCACTGTTCTCATGATAATGAATGAGTCTCACAAGATGTGATGGTTTTAAAAATGGGAGTTCCCTGCACAAGCTCTCTTTGCCTGCCACCATCCATGTAAGATGTGACTTGCTCCTCTCCTCTTGTCTGCCACCATGTGAGATGTGCCTTGCACCATCCACCATGATTGTGAGGTCTCCCCCGTCACGTGGAACCGTATGTCCAATAAATCTCTTTCTTTTGTAAATTTCCAGTCTAAGGTATATCTTTATCAGCAGCGTGAAAATGGACTAATACACTATGTAAATTTGATGGGGTCAGTTCTGCATTGGTTGTGCATAGGAGCAACCCTGCACAGAGAAACAGATCAGATCTGGAACTAGAATAGAGCAGGTAGCAAGCAGAAAGTAGAAGGAAGAGCAAGCAAAATAAATAGCTTCCTAACATCTGCTATTTCCCGATTTTTAAAAAGTGAATGCACAGACAACAGACACCAACTCTGTACACAAAAACACACTTTAATGCTAACAAGAATTACTCCTCGGATGCACACAGTTTGCGTTTGCTTGTGCATCATGTAGCTGCCACTTACATAGTGTTTATTACATACCTGGCACTGTTCTAAGCAGTTAACTCATAAACGCATTTAAAGCTCACAGCAGCCCTATGAGGAAAACGCTGTAATACATGGCACTTAGCAGATGAGCAGAAGGAGCTCCAGGAAAGCCTGGGTAGGAAAGGACAGAGCAGAGGTTTGAATTCGGGCAGACCAGCTCCAGTCCATACTGCTCATACCTGACACTACACTGATCGCCTATGAAGTCTGCTGTGCTTACTCTGCTGACATGCTTGGAAAAGAAACATATTCTAAGTAGTTAATAATCAATCATTTCCCATATAAGAATATATTGCAACACTCAGAAAAGGGTTAAAATATTCTGTAATCCTACCACCATATCACATAGCTGGGGTAGCCTAATCACCAGAGAGACTTTATGAAAGAGGTTTCTGAGTCCTATTTCAAAACATCAGTGACTAGGGCAAAACCCCTCCCTAAACCTAAGCCGTTTACAGTATAAATTTGGGAAGGAAACTATTTGAGATGGCCGTTGGAGATTTCTACTAGAACAATTTGATTATTTCTTTTACAGTCTACATATGAATAGTTGAATCATTTAATTGCAGGAGTTAAAAGACTTGTCTGTGTTTAGAAAAATGAGATTTTTATTTGGGATTCCCCAGTATATTAGAAAGATGATTCTCAGTAAATTGTGGGCAAGAAGGAAATAATATACATATTTGTGGCTATGAGAGCTAACCAGAAAAAAAAAAAAAAAAAGAAAGAAAGAAAGAAACTCTCTGGACTCGCACAGTTCCAAAAACTGCTGAATGTTTTCTTTTTTTTTTTTTCCACCCTACTAAGCATTTCTCTCTTATCGTGAAGGATTCATTTCCCACCTGTGTCTTTTACGTTCTTGAAATATGTATAAAGTTAATGTTTATTTTCTACCCACTGAAACCTTGTTCAAGTTATTCTTTCTTTGGTCTCTACTTTCAGAAGTCACAACTTGTTTTGAAAACGTTAGCATGAGACAAGGCTTCTTTTTATGTACCACAAACTCTCAACTATTTAGAATGTTTGCTCAGGAGGTAAAGAGATGCCTGGTGGCTTTTCTGCTTTATAACAATGGCCGTGTATACAACATGACTGGACAAAACCAAAAATGTGCTTAGACAGAGTTCCTTCTTCCTGGCCAGGCAAGGTATAATCCCAACACTTTAGGAGGCTGAGGCGGGTGGATCACTTGAGGTCAGGAGTTCGAGACTAGCCTGGGCAGCATAGGGAAACCCTGTCTTTGCTAAAATACAAAAAAAAAAAAAAAAAAAAAGCTGGGTGTGGTGGTGCACTTCTGTGATCTCAGCTACTCCTGTGATCTCAGCAGAGGTTTCAGTGAGCTGAAATCGTGTCACTGCACTCAAGCCTGGGCAACAGGGCGAGACCCTGCCTTAAGAAAAAAAAAAAGAGGAATTCCTTCTTCTTCTGATGAGTGCTTCTCATCATTGGGGTCACAATTATCATTGCCAGTTTCTTATAGCCCAAAGTTATTTGAAACATCCAAATGTTTGTGTTATAAATTAATACATGTATTTAAAATATGGGTTATAGAAAAGATACCATATGTAGTGGTCCAGAACTTTGAGTGGTACTGTCCTTGTTCTTCACACGGAGTATTAGATTTCAACTAAAATGAAGATCATATCTTCAAGTAGATTGCCAGAAGGCACCATACTGGAAGCTCATGGGTAGTGCACTCCGTTCAATGAGGGCAGAAAGACAGTGACATATGAGGTCTTCCAAAGGTGACATGGAATGCAGGCAGAGATGAAATGTGGAGGAGAAAGAATGCAAAGCTGCAAAACACGGGCCCTGTCTGTACTTGGATCTGGTCCTTGGATTGCAGAGCTCGCTGTCATGTGCATAGACCTGTCAAGTGTACCGTTGCAAGTTCGATTCCGATGAAGGGCATTTAGAAGAATCAAAGGATGAAAGACAAAGGAAAGGAGTTAACATCAAGACCTCCATTTTACTGATGGCATGGCTGAGGTCCAAAAGAGTTAAGTGACACAGAGCTAGAGCAGCATAAGGCCAGCACTTGTCACCTTCTCTAGTTCCATAATTCATAACTTTTCTGTAGTATATGTTCCTGGTCACCAATAAAATGGGATGACGGTGTGGACAGCTCGATCCAAACCATTACTTCTGATAAACACATCAAACTCAGGGATGCTGCTGGTTCACAGCCACTTCCTCCTCTCCGGGGACTGGCCTATGTCCCAGGGGCTCAAAAGCATCACTACCTTCATTTATCCTTACAGTGAAACCTTGAGGGACACGACTGTCTACACTTCTAATTGGAAAGCCGTATCTGATTCATTCAAACGTTCGGATCTTCAAAAACTAAAGTGGCCTAGAGTGGAATCCTAAAAGTTGAGAGTATGGACTCAGGGAGATGCTGGTCATTAGCCACGATAATGAGATGTGGCCACGATTTTCAGATGTGGTCTGAAAGAGCTGGACTTCCTTTTCTCACTTTGTAATTGACGTGCTGACTAAACTTGGGCTACTCACTTCTTAACCTCGGTCTGTCTTGGATTTCCCCTATGCAAAAAAACATGGGAAGACAATATCTAACTGCCTCTCAGGGATGTTGTGAAGAGGACTTCATTGATGTTTTAAACCACATGGTCCTAGGAAGGTGCTATATATTACCATCATTAAAATCACCTGTGATTGGCTGCAGTCTCTCACACACACACAAACATTTCTTACCAAAAAAAAAAGAGTAAGAAATTAATTTTCTTCTTATCTGAAGGGATTTCACAAAACTTCCTATTAAAGCATTAACATTCTGAAAACTGAATTCAATTCAATGTGGCAAGGGTATGACTGATAACCAATCTTAATCCCAATCTCTTCTTCCTTAAAGAGAGAAAGGATTTTACCTGATGGTTAATTAATCATATATAGTCGATAGGATACGTATAGTCAATAATATTCCATTTTAGACTTAGTTTAGTCAGAGAAGATTAGAAAAATGGTGTCATTGTGCATTGGTTGAATGCTTAAGTTTTACTAGTTATATGACCTCAAGCTGGCAAAATATATATGGGCAGACAACATTATGGAAAAAAATTATTATTGAGACCGAGTCTCGCTGTGTCACCCAGGCTCAAGTACAGCAGTGTGATCTCAGCTCACTGCAACCTCCACCTTCTGGGTTCAAGTGATTCTTCTGCCACAGCTTCCTAAGTAACTGGGACTGCAGGTGTGCACCACCACACCTGGCTAATTTTTATATTTTTAGTACAGATGGGGTTTCACCATGTTGGCCAGGCTGGTCTTGAACTTCTGACCTCCAGTGATCTGCCCGCCTTGGCCTCCCAAAGTGCTGGGATTACAGGCGTGAGCCACCATGCCCGGCCAACTTTATGGAAATAAGAGAGTGAAAGGGTGACTTACTCAAAGGCTACATATATAAAGGTGACAGATCTGTATGTATCTACTTAAATTCATGCCCAACACAGCACATGTTGGGCATGAATTTGTGAGTTAGCTCAGCTTACAAATGGCTTAGACTAGGGGCATGTGGCAAGGGGTATGGGGGTCTACTTACAGTTTGGGGTCACAAAATAGGGCGATCCAACCCTTCCACTCCACACAAAGCCTGCCCCCTTCTCCTGCACATCTTCCATACCAGGTCCTAATGAATCAACCTAACCATCTACAGAGTAGGCAGAGTCATTAACAGTATGTTCTACTCTATTAAAACCAGATACATGGCCACTAAACAAGGTTGATCTAGGACAAACTCCATCCAGAATGTTTTCACCAGTCTATGCCAAATGGGAAAAATTAGGGAAAGTAATGAGTTCTTTGAAAGTTAAATTCATGGGCCGGGCGCGGTGGCTCACGCTTGTAATCCCAGCACTTTGGGAGGCCGAGGCGGGCGGATCACGAGGTCAGGAGATCAAGATCACGGTGAAACCCCGTCTCTACTAAAAATACAAAAAATTAGCCGGGCGTGGTGGCAGGCGCCTGTAGTCCCAGCTACTCGGAGAGGCTGAGGCAGGAGAATGGCGGGAACCCGGGAGGCGGAGCTTGCAGTGAGCCGAGATCGCGCCACTGCACTCCAGCCTGGGCGACAGAGCGAGACTCCGTCTCAAAAAAAAAAAAAAAAAAAGAAAGTTAAATTCATTCAAAATTTTTTAAATTGTGTAACTTATTCCAAGGTTATGTCCTTACTATTTTGTTTTTCATGTTAAATGTTCTTATTTTACCAGTGAGAGTAAATAATAGCTGATTTATTAATATCCCATTCTAGCAAAATAAAAAGTTAGCATCTCTGTATTGGTCTTTAAAAAAAAGAAATGAAAAGCATTGAAATCCAAAGTTTGGCTAGCACTACCTTAGAATGGCTTACCTGTCGCTAAAAACCACAGAGAGACCCATGTGGCTACTGTGTCATGTGATCGAACATTCATAAGACACAAAGCCTCATTTCAATATATAATGCCAAAAGACATCAAGAAAAACGAATAGACAGTTTCCCAATTCAGAGAGAGCAAAGTATGCTGCCATCTAAAATCAAATAAACGTAGATTCTAAAGTACTAAACAAACAGAAATTATGCTGTCATTTTTCAAATGGCATGAAGTATTTTAATTAAAACACAAAGGGCATGGAAAGGTATAATAATCCAGGAGACAGAGTCATGATAACACGGAATGAAAACACTGTTTATTGGTTTTCAACTTTCAGATCCTATCAATAGAAGCTGTAGACAAATATCCATTCTTCATCTGAGGACAAATGACAGAGGATTTAACCATTCAGGGAACTGAAAAGAACACGGATGGCATCAAGCTTGGCCCTAGCTGACAGAGGCTCAGAGGTAGAAGACGGGAGTCGAAAGAGTGAATGCTTTCATTTTTTAAATGAGTAATTAAACGATGCTCTCTATGGTCAACAGAATGAGAAATGAGGTTTCCAAGAATTTGTTTGAGAATTAAGCAATGTCCTTTAAGTGGAGGGACGGAGCATGGAGAGGGAAGAGGTCTGAGAGAAGACAGATGAGGCTGAATCAGGGAGAGAAACCCCATTGACTATAAAAGGAAGGCAATGAAGTCAAATGTTTATAAACTGAGAAAGAGTAGTGTTATGGGTTGAATTATGTCCCCTCAAAAGATATGTTCAAGTCCCCAGTACCTGTAAATGTGACTTAATTTGGAAACAGGGTCTTTGTAAATGTGATCAAATTAAGCAGAGGTCATTAGGGTGGGCTCTAACCCAATAGGACTGTGTCCTTACAGGCAGAGGAAAATGCCATGTGAGGAGGGACACACAGGGACACAGAGGGCAAGCCAAGGACCGATGGCACTGCCAGGAGCTGGAAGAGGTGGGGGGATCCCCCTGAGCCTTCAGAACGAGTGTGGCCATGCTGGCACCTTGATTACAGACTTCCAACCCTCAGAACTGTGAGATAATAAATTTCTACTGTTTTAAGCCACCCAGTTTATGGTATTTTGTCATAGCAGCCCTAGAAAACTAGTACAAATGGTACTAGCATATATTATTTAAAGATATGAAGGTAGCCACCCAAAGAACTTTCAACAAAGCTGGGAGGGTTCAAAGGTGTTTCCTCTGGAAAGTGGGACCAAGGAAGGACAGGACCCAGGCAGGGCTGTTATTTTTTATTAAAAGCCTTCCATGTTATTTGGCTTTTTAACCACACACGTGTCACTTGATCATTTTTTAAAAAGTATAAAATATCTATGTGATGTTATCAGAACAAAACCTGGCCAGCTTTCTTCATAGTGGATGACAAACCCTGAGGATTGATAACCACCTCCTCCACTTGTTCTCTGGCATCGCCCTCCAGCCCACCAGATCCCTAGACACGGTCTCCGGCTTCAGGGGGAGCAGAGCTGAGCTGGGAGGGCATTGGCCTGGACCTCAAAGTAGCCTAAATGTCTCCGCACGTTTTGCCCACATGCCTACTATCTCCATCTCAAAATCAAACACAGATTATTTTTGGACTTTTTATGGCTTCGCATCATCGATGATGGTGATTTTCTCTATTGACTTGGATGATTAAGAAGCGACTAAAAGGAAAACAGAGAACAGTGGTGAGCTTGTCACTGGCTTCCTTTGTAGATAAAAATGCAAAACAATGCCTGACAAAGATTTCAGTAATTATGTTACATACGATCAGAAAACCTCACAATAAAGCTTCACCACAAACATTTGTTCATCACATTTTATTGAACCCATAAAAAGAAATTCTAAGTGCTCCCCATGGCCCAGATGGAGGATCTTCGCTCTGTGGTGCAAGCTGTGACTTCCCTGGCCGTCAGAAGTCCCATGCCCTTTGCTCACTCTAAGAAGAATGTTCATATTGAGCCCTGCAGCCTGTAATGTGGCAAAATGTTGCTGTCACCTCCCACATGAACAGGGCTATTGATGACTGTGGGGGCCTAGTGCAAAGGCACCAGCCCCCATGACAGAAAGAATGCAGGGCAGCATGTAAGTGTCCCAAGCATGGCTCCGAGAGAAAAACAGAACGCAAAAGGCAAACGCAGTTTGCATGCACGCAGGGCTTCGCTGAGGTCTATTTGTACCCGGCTCTCCGTGGCAGCTGGGGAGCACCTTGCCGTTGGTTGGCACTGATGCCGTGCCAGGTGGGTGAAAGCTGAATGAAATGTCTAACAGCTATCATATGGATGAACACGCAGGAAGCAGAACAAAGGAGCAGCATTTTATCAGCAGCAGAATCCTGACTGCAGTCGTTGCCCAAGGGGAAACCGTTTGCTTTTATTTTCATCCTGGCCTTCAGTTTCCCTGGGTAACACCTTCCAGCCATCCCAGTGGTTACCTTACCCACCTACGTGGTTATCAGACGTCTAGACTCAGCCAGGTGTTCTCCCATTCCATATTGCAGGGGGCAAGGTCACCTCGGAATGGACTTCCAAAGCCAGGTGGGAATTACGTCAATGAGAAAGCAAGTCACGATTCAAATACTCACTGTATGTGGGAATCTATATTGAACAGAAAGAATAAAATGACTCCATTTTTATTCTGTGAACTCTCCCTTCCAGACCCTCATACAGAAGACAGTGTGGATCCATTTAAGGCTGACTGCATTCAATTGCACACATCTGCTTTCTAATTGTCTCAGTTACCATTCTCCACCGCTGGCCTTTTCTCCGTTTTTGCTTTTAAAACATCACCTCTCAACATATTGTGAGGAAGACCAAACCCTTAGACTCAGATGTTCCAGAAACCTGATCTATTAGTTGTGTTTTGAACACGTCTGGCTACTTTTCATCTGCTTTTTTTTTCTTGGTCACATGAACACTGCTGTAAACAAATTCTGTAGTTTGAGTTATGATATCCATCAGAAAAGCCTAACAACATTGTAGCCTTCACTACAATGCATAAGCATGAAATACCTAATTTTTCTCATTCCATACATACACACACATGCACGCACACGTACACGCACACACAGAGCAATGTATCATTTGAAAACGGAGGCAGAGTTCCCTAGCAACATAACCAAAAACATGGCAATATCTTTTGGATCTCTAAGTTCTGGATTTATTATGTAAATTGTTTGAGGCTCATGATTGAAGGCTTCAAGATCTCATTTTATCAAAAAAGATCTTAGCAGTTACTAGTCCACAGAACTTTCTCTGACAGCAGGGTACCTCTGCAAGGAGCTGCCCTGTCCATGAGCCAGGCACACCCTGGTCAGCAGGGGCGGACGATAGCACAGACAGCAAAGGGCCAACCAGGCCAGAACAGTGCCTTAATCCCTAGGAATAAACATAACCCAGCTTCTTAAGGGTCAGGTTCGTTACTAATGAGGCTCTGCGTTATGAAACAAACTCACGAGAGAAAGGTGATATCTGGCCAACTGATTTTAAAAATGAAAAAAAAAAAAAAAAACAAAGTGGCCCATGTCTTCTCCTATTCTCCTGGCAGATAACGGGGGTAGATGAAGTGGGAGAAATAAGAGGAACAATAACTCCTTCAAAAAGAAGAAATAAAATGAAAAAGAAAAACAAACATGAGCTGGATCAGGAAAAAAAATAGGGCAAAACAAGCAGAAATGATCTTTTGATAAGAACAGTATTACGTAAAACAGCACCCATAACATGTTAAAGCCACTCTGCAGCACAAATCACTTTTCCACAAAGAATTAAAAGAAGAAGAACAAATACAAAAATCAATTAAGGTCCAGGGAAGGGCTCCATTCCTCCTCGAGGGGCCGCTTCTTATCCAAACACTGGCTGATTCATGCAGGTACTGCCAGGCTGCCTGGGAGAGGGTATTTTTTATTTCCACTTGACTTTGTCCATAGAGTGATTTTCCCATTTTAGTTTGCAAGGAAAGGTTAAGTAGGAGGAGTAGAATGTTATTCCACTTAGAAAAGAATCCAACCTATCCCAGGGCCTCAGGCTCAGTGCTTCCCTTTGGTGAACCAGTTTTCCAAGAGCTGAGAACTAGCTGCTTGATTGTGAGTGACATGAAACACTGCCCTTCCTCTCCTGGACGAAGAAACCATCAGCATCCTTCCAACTGCTCCCACTGGGAACAAGGCAGATGGGAGAAGACCAGCACGATGCTTATTCCATAGGGAGCATGAACTAGATATTCACTGAAGGAGTAAGGAGCAAGAAATAGATCTCTGACCCAAAGTGATAAAACACCAAAGCCAATTGCTCATTTCATTAGCTGCAAGAGAGCCAGGCAGGGCAGCCTTGCCTCCCATAAGACAACTCAGCGTGGAGTTGTTGAATGAATAAGAAAAAAGGAGAGCTTTGAAACTCACATAGAAATAAAAACGGTCTTAGGGGATAAGCCATATTTATATTATACTACCTATGCCATTTAAGGAATGTGGTGATACATTTTCTGAAAAATAAAATGTCCTATCCTGTCTTAAAAAACTGAATTTGTGTAATATTGGGTTTGCCTAAAGAGTAAAGCACATATACTAATTTTCTTTTTTGTTGTTATTTTTTCTTTTTTTTATTTTGAGACAGAATCTCGCTCTGGAGTGCAGTGGCATGATCCCAGGTCACTGCAACCTCTACCTCCCAGGTTCAAGCAATTCTCTTGTCTCAGCTTCCCAAGTAGCTGGGACCAGAGGCTCCTGCCACCATGCCCAGTTAATATTTGTATTTTTAGTAGAGACAGGGTTTCACCATGTTGGCCAGGCTGGTCTCGAACTCCTGACCTCAAGTGATCTGCCCGCCTCGGCCTCCCAAAGTGCTGGGATTACAGGCATGAGCCACTGCGCCCAGGCAATTTTTTTGTATTTTTAGTATAGGTGAGTTTTCACCATGTTGTCCAGGCTGGTCTTGAACTCCTGGCTTCAAGTGATCCACCTGCCTAGGCCTCCCAAAGTGCTGGGATTACAGGCGTGAGTCACTGTGCCCAGCCACAATACTAATTTTCTTTGAAGTAAAGGCACAAGTACATTCATTGTACAAGTACAGAATCCAGGAAAACCATCAGAAGAGCTTTGATGTAAAGAGTATTTGTTACCCATCAGTAGTTGGTAGTGTGGCTGATCATCTCCTTGAAATGTGCAAACGTGGGTGGTAAAAGTAAAGAATTGGAGGTAGGGAACTCATACCAGGGTCACAACTCCACCTCCTGTTCAGAGTAAGTGCTGGGTTGCTGACCAAATTAGGTCTTCTTGGACCTCCGGAGCAGCCTTTCTGCATTTCCAGGAAGGAGGTGGACAAGTGGCTATTTTGGTCTGTCTGCCCATCTGGCTTGTTTGTGGCTGGCTAGTTCACCACTCAGCTCATGGTCAGGCTGGAGGATTGGGTACCTTTGCTCCGACCAGTCAGACATCCCACTATGACACAGGCCACTCACTGCAGACTAGAGGGATTCAACAGGAAAGTCCCACGGGGTAAGCAAATACCACCACTACCCAAAGTAAAATTCCAGGGGTCAGTGGTGTCCTCATCATAGGAAAAGAGGAAAGTACATCAGAATTTGACAGAGGAACAAGTACCAAACTGCTGTCCCCAAATAAAGCACTTACATCAACAAGGAATATAAAAATGTTATTTAGGACTTCTGTGCTCAGATGTTTAATACAAAGGAGAGATTGTTGTGCCAGGGAACAAAGTGATCCAATATCCACAAAGCCAGAATTCTCCTACTGCACATTTTGTTTCCAAAACACTAAGGAATACAGCAAGATTTCAAGTTGGAGTAAAGAAGCTACTTCTGGAAACAAGAGAGGAGATAACTGAAGACTTTCACAGAGGGGCTGAAACCCTTCCCGGAAAACTGTGCTCATCAGGGAACCTCAGCCTAGGGGGCAGCGAGGGTGGACGGTGAGCTGACCTATCCCCAAACATGTGCAATAGGTATTGCGGGGGGAGTGCGGTGTAGAATGAAGGCTGGGAGTTGTTAAAGCTACAGAATATTCTAGTAGCATACCCCGGGAACTCAGGAACCTCAAACGTTTTTTAAAAATTAACCCTTTGGGCTCAGAGTTCCAGGCAGTCCAGTGTAATTTTACTTCCACTGGGATTGTTGCCAGAAAGAAACAAGCAGTGCTCCTTGACTACAGATTTTTAAAACCTGTTTTGTTACACGCAGGTGTGCGAGATCCTAAGGAGACTTATTTAATTAAGGTGGGGGTGAGGGAGCAGGAGGGCTGATGAGTGGCCCTTCTCCCTTGAATGGCCACCACATTGGACTGTATTACAGAACAAAAACCCAAAAGCCCTAACCAGAAAGAAAACTCAAGGGTGTCAATCCGTTTCTCATGTTTCTCGTTCATTACTTTTACTCTTTACTGGAAGCAGTCACATCGCTGCATCATCACTCTCTCTCCTTTACTGGACTGGGCATTTCCAGAGGGTAATGCAATAGGGCTGAGGCCCCGGGGCTGGGAAACCAGGTCCCCTGGATCTAATCTTGACTCCACTGTACGATGGGATCAATGTCAAGATACTCCTCTTCAACTCAGTATCCTCACCCATACAGTCGGAATAATGGGGCCTGCCTTCTGGACTGTTGCAAATCTTTTTTTTTTTTTAGACGGAGTTTCACTCTCGTCACCCAGGCTGGAGTGCAATAGTGTGATCTCAGCTTACTGCAACCTCTGCTTCCCGGGTTTAAGTGAATCTCGTTTTTGTCTTTTTAGCAGAGACTGGATTTCACCATGTTTACCAGGCTGGTCACGAACGTCTGACCTCAGGTGATCCACCTGCCTTGGCCTCCCAGTGTGCTGGGATTACAGGTGTGAGCCACCACACCCAGCCTGCTGCGAATCTTAAATGGAATAGTGTAGGTAAAACGCTCAGCATGCAGATGGCCCTGCCTTTGAATCCGGGGACTGCACCTTACCCGTCTTTACATCCTCCTTCATATTTGCTCATAGGAGGGCCTCATATTAAAATTTTTTAAAGAACAACAAAATGTTTTATTTCGTCTGGTTTATTTTTTTCCTGATAACATGCTCCCTGCCTGCGCCCTAAACCCTCTCCCTGGCACTGGACTGGATGCTTCAGATTAGTTGTGATTAACATTTTACACACCCCCTGTAAAACTCGACATGAGCACTCAAGCATTATTTTAATTAATGGCCAGAGAGTGGCAAAATTAAATATGAGATGACCTACCTCAATGCTCCACTGCGTCTCCTAGCCCTGGAATTTCAAGGGGCCTTTGTTAAAAGTGAGTGTACAAAGGAAACACAAACAGGCAACGGAGAGGAGAAGGGAGCAGCAGAGACAGATAAAAGTCAGGAAATTACGGCCCAATTCCCAGGGCTGTCTCCAAATTGCTGGTGTCTTTGAACAGCTTGCATGATATTAAACATTTTTAAGAAGTTACAATCTATGACAACAAAAACTGTAGTAAATATTAACAGAAACTGACATCGTAGAAATTTTCAAGGGGATCATCCACTAAAGAAATACATTATTTGGAATAATTCCTTCCTGTGTAATCAATGGGAACGAAGAGATAGCCAAGTGATTTGTGGCTCTTCCAATCAATACTACACCCCAAACCTCTTACTTCTCCTAACTTCTTTGGTCAAAGATATTTACAGGGCACCTATGTGGGGAGTACGCTGTCTCAAGTCCTCTCAGGATGAGAGAGACCAAGGTAAGGCACCACCCTTCTGAGATACAGCTATGGGAGGTGACACAACTCTTGACATGACCAGAGCAGTGATGCCCACAGGGGAGACGGCACAGAGGCCTCTGCGGCAAGGGGCTGCAGGGGGCCCAAAGGAAAGAACCCGGACTTTCACCGGTGACCCATGGAAAGAAACCAAGTGCCAAGATCTGGAGAGGTGCCAGGGTCCTCAAGGGACTGGGAGAACAGCTGCGTGGCAAGTGGAGAAGCACCTGTGGCACTCCAGGTGGCTCCAGCCAGAACTCCAGGCCTCTCTGTCGCCAATCAAAATAAACAGTGAAGCAATCAAAGTGAGCACTCGAGTCCCATCAGCAGAGCACCATGCTAAGGTCTTGCTGGCAGCAGAGTTTGGGAAGGGGAAGGGCCACAATGGCAAGAGGAAAGCAAAAGAAAGAGAAGAAAGGGCTTTTGTTCTTGTGCAATTATTATTAAATTTGGAGAAAATAACACAATAAAAACAGCTATCAGTAATTTAATACAGGACAATTTCCTATATTGTGGTATGTGACCTTCATAGTCACCTGTAACCCTGGGATATAGATATTACTAACCCATTAAACACTTCATCCAGGATTAAAGAAATAGACATGAAACCAGGGCAGTTAGGTCAGTCTGACTCCAGAGTTGGTTTTCTCAGCGATTACACTCTATCAGTTCTTTATTTGAAACAACCTCACACACCCATGCATGCACATAGAAGAAGATTTTATAATTTAGGCGTAGGGAAGGTCAGTCTTAACCATGACTCAAACCCCAGAGGCTATAAAAGAAAAAAAACTGATAAATCTGATTTCATGAAAATAAAAATTTTCTGCATGGGGAAAAAACACCATCAACAAATGACAAACCAGGGACCTATCTGGAACATAGGTCACGGACAAAGGATATATTTCTTTAATATATAGGAAATGCCTATAAATCAATACGAAAAGAGCCAACAAATACTAAATCAGCTAATAAAGAAAATCACGATAGTTCATAAACACATTAAAAGATGCATACGAGTCATAATAAGAAAAAAGCTGGTTAAAAATACTAGAAGGGTGAACATCAAAACATTTTATTATATAGGCAAGGGTGAAGCTAAGAAGGAAGGGGCAATCTCATAAATTCCTAATGAGAAAATAAATGAGTACATCCGTTACGAGGGACAATCTGGCACTATCTATCAAAATTATAAATGCACCTGCCCTTTGACCGCAAATTCCAATTCCAGGATTTTATCCTGCAGATCAACTCACATGTGTGCAAAATGATGTCTGTAGGAAGTTAATCTCTGCGGCATTGATTGTACTGGAAAATATTTGAGAACAACCTAAATATCCAAAAAGGAGACTGATTAAATAAACTATGGTATATCCCTACAATGGGCTATTATGGAGACACAGAAGAGAAGAGGAAGCTCTTAATATATTGATATGGAACAAGCCCCAAGGTATACTGTTAATCAAACAAAGCAAATTAAAAATTGCAAGCAGAATAGGCTATCACAAATATAAAAGAAAATCACATAGTGTCTACATATGTATTTGTAAATATCCCTGGAAAGATACACAAGGCATGGGTGACAGGAGCTGCTTTTGGGGAGAAGTGGGAGGTAAAGTGAGGAGGGAGGCTCCTGTCACTGTATACACTTTGTATGTTTTGAATTTTATAATATGTGCTTCTATTGTCTATTCAAAAAATAAATTGTATATATAATTTATTATATATTAAATATATAGATGACAAACCCGGAACCAATTTGGAACATAAATCTCTCTCTCTCTCTCTCTCTCACACACACACACACACACACACAAATATATATTTATACCACATACAAATCAAAATCAGGAGCCACACAAAAGCAGAAGTAGCTTCTGGCCCACAAGGCTGTGTGACCTTGGGCAAGCTGCTTCACCACTCAAGCAAGGTCTCTGCTTCCTCATCCATAAAATGGGGACTGGAATCCTCCCTTCCTCCTAAAGTTTGGAGAAGTAAAGGAATGAATAGCCTTTAGGTCAGTACCTGGCACACAGTAAATGTATGCAAGTGTTTGTTAAATAAGTCTACTCAGTTGGTCAAGGAAGACATCTCTGAAAAGTGCCCTCAAAGTCAGATTAGAAAGCTCAGTAGGAGTTAGGCAAGGAGGAGGGAAGCAGGGGAAACAGAGAGTGCCCCTCAGAAGGATTGGCTCGTGCAAAGGTCAGGAGGTGAGGAGATGCTCTGGTGTGCTGAGGGAAGCCTGGGTGACTGGCATGGAGCCTGGGAGGGCAGGGGACAGCACGATGCAAGGCCGAGGAAGTGAGGGCATGGATCAGTCACAACAGTTTCTCTGTGGGTGCTCGGCAACCCATGGAGCATCTATACAGGGGCGTTCCGTGCTTGGGTAGGTTTTCCTAGGAAAATTTCTCTGGCAGGAGTCAGGAGGACAGGTTGGAGAGAGGCAAAAACTGGGTGGCAGAGAGGCCCAGCTGGAGATCGTTGCAGCAACTCAAGGAGGAAATGATGAGGCTGTGAACTAAGGCAGTGGCAGCAGGCAGAGGATGGAGTGGGGAAGACACAAAGGAGGTGCAGTCAGCTGGGCTGTTTGACCTAGATGGTGGCTGCAGGTGGGACAGAAGACAGAATTGAGGATAATTACCAGAGTTCTGACCTCATCAGTTTGGAGGACTGTGATGCAACTCACTGAGATAAGAAGATCAAGCAAAGGAACTGGCCGAGGGAGTAAGATGATGGGTTAAGTCCTAAATTTGTTGAGGTTCAAACATCTTATAGGTGGTCTGTAGCTAGCTACAGGTGTCTAAAGTTCAGGTGAAGGACCTGTGGTAAATATCTATCCTTGAGATGTATCAGATAAGTTTTTAATACTGAAAGTTCTGGACTGTGGTTAAGGGAGCTGCCACCAATGGTCCCTCTGGTCCACAAAGGAGACTTTGGAGAAGGTATGCTACCTGTAATGCAGGTAAATCCCTGCTCTCTCCCTCCTTCCCTCTCTCTTTCTCTTCCTCCCTCTCTCCCTTCTTCGTTCCCTTTCCTTCTCTGTTTTTCTTTTCCGTCTCTCTTCCTTCCTTCCTAAAAATATAATAAAAGTCTTTACAAGAGGTTTCCTTACATGCTTCACGTGAAATAACCCATCTCTGATCAGTCCCAGCTAATCAGCGGCGATGCCTTTATTTTCTCTAACATTCCTGCATTCCTTTTGCATCTCTTTTCACGCACGGCGGAAGCCACTAGAAAGTTGTCACTGTTGTGTAGTATGTGTGTCTGCACACCACCATGAGTAGCCTGAAGACCTTATTTTTCCAACAGGGGAGTCATTTACAGCCTACCAATGAAAAAGAGAGGGAGGGAACAACAAGTGTATGCCTCATGGGTGCTGTCTAGATGTTTCTTAGAAAGAGCATTCTGTAGTTTTCTCTTATGCTGAATGTCTTCAGCAAAACCAACCCCCAGTTAAGGATGACCTACCACACGGTTTTACTAAGAGACCTTAGAGCTGATTTCTAAAAGGGCATACATTCTTCCACTACAAAAAAAGTGTGTTTAGGCAAGATTTCTGGAACAATTTAGCCAGGTGAGGTCTGGGGCCAAGATTCAAGGATGCCAGCTCTGTAACTCACTCATTCACTCACTTGCTAACATGTTCCTAACCTTGCCCCAGCTTCAGGTTTTTTCACTTATAAAATTGAGACGAACTGCTGGACCATCTCCAAATCTCCTTCTGGCTCTAAAATTTTGTGAGTCTAGTTCTGAGCAAGGGTTTACGTTGGTTTCACGACAGTGTGGAATACTTTAACAATTCAAAATTGCCATTACACACTTAAAGCAACTTCATTTTGGAGGTTTGTTGATTTCATGACTGGGCAACAGAAATATTATTCACAAACTTCGTGGCAATGACACATATATTTATCCCAAAAGTAAATCTCTACTATTATAATTCAGCAGATGGTCAGTTTTCAAATTTCATATTTGCCAAAGAAGCTTTCTTTTTATGGCCTGAAGGAAACATAGGTAGGGACTCACAAGGGAGGGAAAACAGTACCCAATCCCTGAAAGTATTAAATATTACATACTATTATTATTATTCGGTCTTTTTTTCTTTTTCCATTTTTTTTTAAGACAGAGTCTTTCTCTGTTGCCCAGGCTGGAATGCAGTGGTGTCATCATAGCTCACTGCAGCCTCAAATTCCTGGGCTCAAATGATCCTCCTGCATCAGCCTCCCAAGTAGCTAAGACTGTAGGTGCATACATACCACCATGCTCGGTAATTTTTAAAAAAATTCTACAGAGATGGAGTCTCACTATGCTGCCCAGGCTGGTCTCAAACTCCTAGGCTCAATTAATCCTCCCACATCGGCCTCCCAAAATGCTGAGATTATAGGTGTGAGCCACCACGCTTTGGCCCATTGGTCTCTATCTATGTAAACTATGGACTTACAGTTTTAAAACATAAAATAGAAAGTTGGGCATGCCAAGAAATGGGCAATTTATTTTCCCACTTGTAGAGATTCATGAGACTTTTGTGGGACCCACCAAGAAATATGGACAAGGAAACCTAACAAATAACAGACCCCTCACCTTTCTCTGTTGACGGACGTAGGATCATCTAGATGAATTCAGTTATTACACTAAAGAAATAGTCATTAAAATTTGCCACAAGGGGTTTTCATCTAAATCTCAACCCATAGAAAAATATCAAGGAGAAAGTGGCCATTTTTATCGAAAAGAACTTTGCCTTTTTATCATGTCAGTCACTCGGTGAGTTCTCCATAATCTGTGTGCTTTTGGTAAAAAGCAACATACATCAGAGTTTAATTGACTTAAAATATTGTATCTTAAAAGATATCATGTAATGTGCCCTTACAAATCAAAACTTGATTCGATTAGTTTGAAATGTATTATTTTGAAAAATAATGTCAGTTGAAATTGGATTTCAGCAATATGTTTTTGGTAATCACATGAAGGAGAATGTTAGGTATCTTCCAACATTTGCAGCATATTTACTGTTAATAACACATCAACATAGAAATTAGCTATCTAATTTACTAGCAACTAGGTATAATTTCCTAGTGTTTTGAGGGGGTAGAAGGGAAAATGCACAAACAGGTTTCCACCTTTGAAATTTATATATATACAGCTAACTACAAAAATTTATCTTTTTACTTTAAAATGCTCATTATACTCAACATCACTCAAAATAAGTGAAAGGGCAAATTAAACCACAAGCTGGGATCATTATTTCACCTATTATTTTCACTAGTATGAAAAAAGCTGACGAGTATTCATAGTGCTGGTAGAATTGTTAACTGTTAACTTCTACGGAGGGCAATTTGACAAAATCAATCGAAATGATAAATGTGCTTGGTTTCAGCTGCAACAATTCCATTTCTAGGATCTTTTTCCTAGAGATATACAAAATAATGTGATACACAGCTATTCACTGCATCACTGTTCATCCTGGGAAAAACTGGAAACAGCCCAAATGTCTATCAGCCAGGAAGTAGTTAATAAGTCATCGTACAGTAGTATAATGTAGCCTTTACAAAGAAAGAAGAAGCTCTTAACCTACCAATAGGCACTACATTCCAAAATGCATTTAAAAGGTATATGCAGAACAGCACATATGTTTGCCACCCTCTGCATATAAAGAGGGAAAGCATTTACACATACATGTACCTATGCATATATCCATCTATACACATATGTGTATACATAAATACAAATATATATACACACGAGACCCTGACAACATAGATTCTGTGGAAAGGAAACCCTTTTCCCAGAATAGAAGTCTGGGGACAATAGGAGGAGGAAAGAAATCACTGCATACCTTTTGGGACCTTTTGAATTTTGAACCATGAGAACCTATGTTACTTATTCAGAAATATGCTAACAAATTTGACTAATAAATTGTTCACTGATAAGCAGTAAATACATACTCATATGTATTATCATTTAGTAAGAACTTGAAGGACTTTTTTTTTTTTTTTTTGAGGCAGAGTCTGGCTCTGTTGCCCAGGCTGGAGTACAGTGGGGCGATCTCAGCTCATTTTGACCTCCACCCCTCAGGGTTCAAGCAATTCTTGTGCCTCAGCCTCCTGAGTAGCTGGAACTACAGGCATGTGGCCACCACACCTGGCTAATTTTTGTATTTTTCAGTAGAGATGGGGTTTCGCCATGTTGGCCAGAATGGTCTCGAACTCCTGGCCTCAAGTGATCCACCTGCCTTGGCCTTCCAAAGTGCTGAGATTACAAGCATGAGCCACCGTGCCCAGCCAAAGAACCATACTTTTAAAACACCAAAATAGGCCAAGATTGCTCTTTTTTAAAGCAAAAGAGATACATAGTTAAAGCCATGAAGAATAAAAATTAGGCACTCTTTCTCTTTCCCAGTCTTTTGGAATTCTTATAAAATAATAAATTAAACCTAACAGTTTGGAGGAAAACCAATTAAAGGGACATAAATCATCATTAACCCCTTCTCCAGATGAATGACAAAGAGACACGTGTTCTAATTAACACCGAGTAACATTGTGTAAAGAGCAGTTTGCAGTGGAAATGAACAGATGGCAAACAAGCAAAAGAGGTACTGGAGAGCAAGAAAGAAAACTTGATCTGATGCTGAAAACTTCAAGTAACTGAAAGAAATTATATCTCAATGAAAATAGCTCTAAAAGGATGGATGAACTCACCTATTCAACTTTAGTTTTTTAGGTACATCCAGTTTTGCTGCTTTCAATATTCAGCCCCCACAAGGCCAATACTATTCCAATCCCCATCCCACTTTCTGTATTTGCAAACAAACCCACACACCAACCAACCACCTCTTTACAACAGAAAGAGTTTCTATCCCTAGGCAATGAATGGCTCAGTTATTTCAAACCAAGCTAGCATTTCAGTTCAACAAAAGGTTTTGGACATCATCTTAGGGTTTGATGTAACAAGAGCTGACCTGGAGGTTTATGCTTTAACAACCATCCCCTTTCTTTCCTTTGAAACAGAGATTTATGACAGGAGGCAGAGACGGGGGCAGAGATCCCAGGGTTGATGAACCCCTGGTATGAACCACCGTGCAGGTACGAAGAAGTTCCTCCTTCTGCTTCCCCCTTGCTCAAAGGCAAACTGGAGCTAAAGTCATGGGGAAGCATAGCACCACTTCCTCTTGTTTTCAACTTCATCCTGTTTTTAGGCTCTTCTTGGTGGAAACAAGAGTGCCACAAGCAATCAAGTCTCATTAGCTGAACCCTCGGCAAAGAACCAGTGACTGACTCCATATGCGGGAGACTTCAACCCAGCTGACAGATGCTATTTCTCTCTGTCCCCGCTGACCCAGGCTGGGGAGACAGCATATTTCAGACAGGATGCCCTCCCAAGAGTTGTGATGCAACCCTGGAAAAAATATCTGTTCAAGATCCCAAGCCAGGATCTGGTTTCTGCCAATTCAGAGTGACAGGGATCAGCAGCTAAGACACTGGCCATTACAGGAGGTATGTTGAATTTACACATATTTAACAATAGCAGACACTTAATATTCTCGTGTCTTTTATTGTTTAACCTACATAGAGCATTTTAAATTGTACATTCTGTAGTGCATAATGGTTGGATAAAAAACAAAAAACTTTGGGTAAACATCCAAGACAATTCTTGCTTTCCACGTAAAAAAACAGAAATGTTTTTTGTTTGTTTGATTTTTGAACTCCAAATAACCACTCAAAGAAAAAAGGGAGACAATTGGCCAATCAGGTTATCTTTAGCTATATCAACAACATTTAAGGCTGAGAATTATAAGTACAAATGATTTGTGCAATCTGAACATTCAGACTTAGACTGACACTTTAACTCATGTGTTTAGAGAGGAATATAGAGATACAGATCATAAATACACACACAGCAGGCTGCCGTATATATTTTATATAAAACAGGCAGTCTCTACTAAATTACTTGAGGCATTAGGATTCAAACTCAATTCCCTTCTCTATCTGAGACAGCAGACTCCTCTGGTCTGAGGATATTTTTAAATATAAAAGCTAATTATCCTATCTCACTGCCTATAAATTCAATTTCTATTTCTGAGGCTGCTTCTGTTGTAGATCTCTTGGTAGTCCATTCACATTATAGCTTGTTTACAACTCAGTCTAAAATCACAGCAAAGACAGAGATTGAAAAAAAAAAAAAAAAAAAAAAGCTTTTTAACCTTTTAGGAAGATCTGATAATGCGGCAGGATTTTCATACTGATATAGATAATCAAGTCCATTTTCTATGAAACAAGAGTTTTTAAGTAGCAAATTTTATAGACAAAACGTAGAAAGTATAAAGTAGACTCATGAGTGGGGCTAATGCCAGGGTCGGAATGCTTTCTCTTGGTTAGGTCTTCCAGCAAAACCAATCAACCAATACACATGGAAAACACATCATACAAACTTTTCAGATCAGAGCTGGGGCTTTGCCTTGTGTCAGCCGACGAAGAACTCCCAAGGCCGTTCTGGATTGAATCTCAGTGTAGAAATATGTAATATGCCACCAACTTTCCTCCCTTCTACTGGCTCCTTTGAAAGAGAGTCCTTCACAAGCAGTTCAAGGAAAAAGCACATTAACAATGACAATTTACACTTACCAGCTGGGGTGGTGAAGGTCAAAGGCAAACCAAAGTAAACTGACAATGATAAAGAACTTAAAAGCCTATGCTTTAAAAAAAAAAATACTCAAATCTGTCCTTCGATTGCTAGGTTGGCCGATTAGCTGTACAACCCTCGGCAGTCTCTTGAACTCTTTGGACCTCATTTTTCGCGTCTATGAAATGAGAGAGTTGAACCTAGCGACTTTGAGGTTCCTCCTAGTTCTAACCGGTCATGGTTTATGATCAAAGGCTGTGGCTACACCCCTGACCACCCACCCCTCACAAAGCCTCGTGCCTGACTCCTCCCTCTTAAGGCTCTGTCTATACTGCGTTGTCTGAACTTCGCAGGTGATGGTGGCAAATGAAGGTGGCATGAGATCTTTTTGTTGCTTTGTCTTTACAAGCATCTCAGATCAAATTAATATTAAAGAGGGAAATAGACAAATGAGCTAAGACTACTAAGATGATATTCTTCACAAAGGAATAAAAATACATCTTCCTCAAAAAGGAGGGGAAAACCACTTTTGGAAACTCTCTGGACTTTTTTTTTCCAAGAAGGGACCGAGGGAGCCATTTTTACATTGTACTTCCTCAATCCTCATTCTTGAGGCTCTAAATCTTCTTGTTTTCCATCTCCCTTGAGATTAGGAAGGAGGGAAAGATATTTTTTCTCTCTACCCTCTGAGTTGGCCAAATTTGGATGGCTCCTACATGCCTCTATGGTAATTTCCTACGCTAATTTCTGAGACTTGCTGGTAAACCTTAATTAGGTCCATCTACCATGGGAGTCAAGCTTTTATAAAGATATTCTTTATTTTTATTTTTATTTTTTTTTTAGATGGAGTCTTGCTCTGTCACCCAGGCTGGAATGTAGTGGTGCGATCTTGGCTCACTGCAACCTCCTCCTCTTGGGTTCAAGTGATTCTCCTGTGACTCAGCCTCCCGAATAGTGGGGATTACAGGTGCCCGCTACCATGCCCGGGTAATTTTTGTATTTTTAGTAGAGACAGGGTTTCACCATGTTGGCCAGGCTGGTCTCAAACTCCTGACTTCAAGTGATCTGCCCATCTGAGACTCCCAAAGTGCTGGGATTACAGGCAGGAGCCACCATGTGCAGCCGCTTTTATAATGATACTCTAAATAACACTTTTCCCACATTGGATATGCACAATGATCAATCGGTGAACCCTTCCCACCCTTGTTTTCAAAGCAAATGGAACTGCAGGGCAACAAGCTTTCCTTCCACCTGCCGCGGAGGACCTAGTAAAACCCTGGGTGTGGAGTCTGCAAGGATTTCTGCCTCCAAACCCACCTTCCCCCAAATGAAGGAGCTTTCAAGCATTTGGTTGAATCCAAGTATTCGGTGACCTGATGCGTAAATATAAATAAAAGCTTCATTTTTAAAACCAAAAATTCTGAATCTAGCTACGCACACGCTGTAGAGTATAGTGCTGCTATTACATTTGGGTCCTACATGCATGGGCCCAAACACCTATTGACCAACACATCTAAAGACAGAAATAGATTCTGCCTTCACAGTTTTGTGTGTGGCCCCTGTAGAAGTATTTATTTGACCACTATGGTATACATATTCACTCTTTTGCTCTAATATCCTTTTATAGAAAAAAAATCGAGGCCAGGTGCAGGGGCTCATGTCTGTAATCCCTGCACTTTGGGAGGCTGAGGCAGGAGGATCGCTTGAGGTTGCAGGGAGCCAGTCACGCCACTGCACCACTCTAGCCTGGGTGACAGAGTCAGACTCTGTCTCAAAAAAAAAAAAAAATGGGAAATAATTTTCGATCAAGGTTTATGTAACTTGAAGACCAGTGAGTTACTGGAGATCATGTTAAATAAGGTTAGATTTCATGAAAACACACTCAGCAACAACAGTGCCTTTCACTCCTGCCTCACCTTCACTCAACGACAGCAAGTTAAAGTGGATCTCCCCTTCCTGTCCTCCCCGGCACCCCTAAACCAAACCTCTCGGTGGCCAAAGGATGGAAGAGAACTTGGAATGGGTGTTTCCATTCTGGTGCTAAATACTACACAGCCGTGACCCTTTTCTTGAGCACATTTTGAGAGTGCCCCGAGTGTCACGAATAATGAGCTTCATATTGTCAAAAAATAAAAAATAAAAAGGACTTGCCTAAGTAGTTTCATATGTAAACTAACAGAGTAGTTATTGTTTGTAATTTCCAGTTTAGGGTTTATCCAATTGTCTCTCTACTGTCTGGAAGGCCAGGCACGGGGGATTCCAGTTACAGGAAAGGCATCTGCCATGGCCAACTCTTGCAGGCCAAGCAAATCCTGGCGCAGACTGCAGCAGATCCCACTGGGGTGCCCGCGTGGTGGAGGGGGTTACCTTAGGAGAGGAAGGTCTCCTGGCAAAATAACCCTAGTGTGAGGCTTAACTTCCTAACTTCTTCTAACCACTTTGCAAGAATCTGTTATTATTGCAGGAAAGGGAGTCAAAATGAGCTGGGAGTGTGTGTATGGTGGGAAGGGAGTGATGGTTGAAACCTGCTTGAGGTGACGGCCAACACCTGTTATTGTACAGGGTTTAGGGCACAAAGGACACCATGGGGTGCCCCTACTCTACTCTTCATTAGAGGGAGGCCTCTGATGGGTGGTCTAGGTGGCTCTGGAGCAGAAAGACAGACTTCTGGGTGAGTCTAAGCTTGAGACAGACAGAGAAGACTGAGGTCAGCCTGGTACCTCTGCAGCTCACTCTTGGGGGCCAGTCCTTGCTAAATGACACAGAAACCTCAGCCTCCTCTTCATTATTTTTATGAATGGCAGATCCCTTTAAAACCTAGGTTGGATCACTTCACTTCCCTGATCCAAACTGTCTGCTGGCTTCTCGTTACATGCAAACAAAACTCAAAATCCTTGAAAAGGCATTTTGGAAATCCATGGGGGCTGTTCTGGTAGTCACAGGACAATTGGTAGTCATTAGTGGCATGTAGAGGGTGGGGCCAGACAGGCTGGACAACTTGCAGTGCATGGGATGGTCTAGCACAAGCCACAAATGTTCTATGTCCCCCAGGACTTTCCAGCCTCCCCTGGAAGGGCTGAAAAGCCTACGCCATTTTACCTGTCAACACAAGGGTTTCCTCCATGATTTTCATAAATGCTGGATTTCAATAGGGAATGATGTACTTTGTTTTGTTTAGAACCTTACTAACACTTATTCGCCATTTCAGAAATATCACATCACTAAAGTCAACACCGATTATGTCATTTGAGTGGCCAATATAACACATCTGCAGCCGTCTGGATTTATAGCTGCCACGTTTGCAGTGATCCTACAAGTGGGTGCAAAACATATGACCACACCATTATGTCTTCCAGTGTAGTCATGAAATACTTCTTAGTTCATGATACATTTCTCCCCTTTTGTACTTCCTTTCTATTACAGTTAAGGCATTGTATGGATGGTTTGTAATGATGTGGGTAGATAGGTTATATTTTCTACAAATTTCATCATTGAAGAGTGAAAAGGGTGTTACTAAATATCTATCATAAGAAGTGGGGTTTTGGGTCTGGCCAGGGCTGCTTTCCTCCATCTCATTTCTAGCCACTTTCCCTCCCTCTCGCTGCAATACCTCTTTCTCCCCTCTCCGAGATCCACAGGGCTCCTTCGTCACTTCCCTTCCCCATCCCTGACTCTCCTTTTTCTTCCTATAGAATTTATCAGAGCCCAACATTACATCTTCTATTTAATCATTTCTTGACTGTCTCTAGTACTAGAATTAAGCTCTACGAAAGTGAGGATTTTGTCTATCTTGTTCCCCAGCACCAAGAACAGTGCCTGAGACATAAAAGGCACTACTTGGCCGGGTGTGGTGGCTCATGCCTGTAGTTCCAATGCTTTGGGAGACCAAGGAAGGAAAATCACTCAAGGTTAGGTGTTTGAGACCAGCCTGGTGAGACTCTGTCTCCCTAAAAAAAAAAAACTGTTAATAAGCCAGTGCAGGGTCTCATGACTGTAATCCCAGTGCTTTGGGAGGCTGAGGCAGGAGGATCACTTGCCTGGGTAACAGAGGGAGATCATGTCCCCTTTTTTTTTTAAGGTATTTATTAACCTTAGTAGATGACTAAAGGAAGAAACACACATGCAAAAGTCTGGTCCTACCAATGGGCTTAGCTTCCCCAGGAACCAGGAAATTTTACTCTCCCACCCCCATAACCACTGTTGTAAAATGGCTTTCTCATCCACTGACCATGTTTCTCATGCCCACCCTTTGCTAGGTAAAGAGCAGTAAAAGGGAAAATGGCCAATAAAAAGGAGGGGGAAACACTTTTTTAAAATAACTATATTTTCAGGACAGGCTCTGTGTGAGATACACTCTAATGTGGGGACATGCCACAGTCCTCAGTGGCCCCTGCCCATCCTCCCCACTCACTGTACAGAAACACTCTATGCATAGAGGCCAATATTTGATTCTAGAAGCCAGTGTTCCTCAACTCAACTTCTATAACTCCATACCCAACAAATGATGCTCAAAAACAAAAGCAGCTATTTTAAGATCACTAAACACTGGCTGGTGATGGCAAAACTGTGCCTTTCCTTATTCTTTTCTTCATTTTTGCTTTTCATCAGGCCACTGCCCCTCCTGCTTCCTTAAAATGAATTTTACTCAGAAATTATCAGGAAGAAATACTATTCAAATCAAAATCTCAGTAGCTATTTTTGTAGATCTTGATAAACTTACTCTAAAAGTCACCTGGAAGCCCAAAAGGCCAAATACAGTCCAGATACACTTGAGGAAAAGAAAATGAGGTGAAGGTCGTATTCTACAGGATACTGACAAAGAGTCTCCTAGATCAAACTCAGGTCGGTCTCCCCAGAGCCTTCTCTTCCACTAGACACTGACCTTGGGCTTCCTTTTCTGTCTTGTAGAATCCAGTTTAAGCAAGAATCCTGCTAGTTTTAGTGAAAATTCTCCACCCTTGGTATCTGTCCTCACCCCTAACTCTTGATATCTTATCACCCTGGCCTGCCTTCAGCAAGAATTCTGTTGAGTTAGTCTAGCAAGAATACCCCTGTCTCTGATGTTTCCTCTTAGTTCCTCTTCCATCCACTGACCCCACCCTGCTGCTTGACTATAAATCCCCTTGTCCTTGTAGAAGTTAGACGCCAGCCTAATCTCTCTCCTCCCCACAGCAAGACCTCGTTGCAGCAGTCCCTCTACCTATCACAATGTTCCCCTCCTTGAATAAAGTCTTCTCTGACATTTTTAACAAATGTTACAAATATTTTTTTCTTTAACAATACCAAGACTTACAGAGCTATAAGTAAGACAGTGTGGCATTGGCACAAGTGTAGGAAAACAGACCAGTGGAAAAGAATAGACAGACTCATAAACACACCCACACATATATGGACACCTAAATTTTGAAAAACCTAACACTATAGTGCATTAGAAAAAAGATGTCTTCCCCCAGTAAATGTGGCTGAGTTGATTGGATATCCACGTGGGAAAAAAAGGAAACACGCGCCTCCCAAATTCACAGCATTCATATAACACAATCCCAGGTGCATTATGTAGATATAAATATAAAAGACAAATGATACAACTTTTAGAAGTTAACATAAGAGAAAATCTTCATGACTTTGGGATAGGCAACATTGTCAAACAAGACACAACCAGTGCCAACCACGAAGGAAAAGAGTGATAAATGAGGTTACATCAAAATTAAGAAATTCTTTTCATCAAAAGATTCTGTTTTGAGACTAAAAAGACAAGTCACAAAATGGAAGAATATATTTGCAACACACAAAATTAATGAAGGATGCATAGCCAGGAGCTGCAAAGAGCTCCTACAAATCCATAAGAAATAGACAACACAGTTGAAAAATGGAAAAGAGACTTGCACAGGCACGTTCTAAAAGAAAATATGCATATGAAAAGATTATTAGTAATAAGTAACCAGGGAAATGCAAATTAAACCCACAATGTGATACTCCTGTGAACATGCCAGAATGGCTAAAATTAAAGAGACTGACAGTTCTAAGTTTGGAGAGTATACAAAACAACAGGAACTCTCATACATGGCATTACATCCACAACAATTTCACTACTTGGTGTGTTATCAACAGAAATATATGCACAAGGCACCAAAGAACAGGTACAATAATGTTCACAGCAGCATTATATATGATAACAACAACAACAGGATGGATAAATACAGTAGGTGAACTTTTACAATAAAATACAACAAGGAAAATGAACAAACTTTAGCTTCATGAAATCTCACAAAAGTAACTATGAGCAAACGAAGCCCAAAACACAAACTACATACATTATAATTTCATCTACATGAAGTTAAATAACAAGCACAACTAATTTATATCATTTAGGGTGACATACTTAGGTGGTAAAAGTATAAGGAAAGTAAGGAATTGGCTACCATAAAAGTTAACATAATTTCTACCTTTGGTGGAAGGTACAGGGCTATGATTGTCAGGGAACACGGCCTTATAGGGGCTGGCAATGCCCTGTTTCTTTTACCTGAATGATGGCTACAAAGTCTTTACTTTAAAATGTCCAATGGGATAACATTTATATTTTATGTACATTTTGGTATATTTATTATACTTCTAAATAAAAGATTTTTTAAATGAAGGAAAATCATAAATCAAAAAGAGAGAAGAGTATCCATGCCAAACTACATGAGATCACAGGCTTTGGAGTGAGTCATACCTGTGATCCAATCCTACCTCTGCCACTTACTAATTGTATGATCTTGAATTAGTTATTTAAACTTTCAAAGCCTCAGTTTCCTTATCTATTAAATGAGGGTGATAATATCTATTTCTCGGGGCTATAAAATGGATTAAGATCCTATATATAAAGCACCTAGTAGAACATCTGGCATACTGTGAGCCTCAAGAATTGGTAGCATTGCAAATTGTATATCTGATAATGGATTAACGTCCAGAATACGTAAAGAACGCCTACAACTCAATAACAACAAAACAACCTGATTTTAAAAAATCAACAAAGAACTTGAAGAGACATTTCTCTAAAAACAAGATAAATAAATGGCCAATACGCACATAAAAAAGATGCTCAACATCATTAATCACTAGGGAGATCCAAATCAAAACCACAATAAGTTAACCACTTCACACCCATTAAGAGGGCTATCTTCAAAAAGCAGAAAATAAGAAATGTTGGTCAGGAATTAGAGCAGCTGGAACCCTTGTACACTGCTGGTAGAAATGTAAAATGGTGTAGCTTCTACGGAAAACAGTAAGATGGTTCCTCAAAAAACTAAAAATAGAATTACCATAGGATCCAGAAATGCCACTTCCGGAAGTGGAATTTCAAAAGAATTGAAAGCAGGCACTCAAACAGATATGTGTATATACTGTTCATAGCAGCATTATTCACATTAGTCCAAAAGGGGAAGCAGCTCAAGTATCCATCAATAAATGAATGGAGAAATAATATGTGGTAGATCCATTCAATGGAATATTATTCAGCCTTCAAAATGAAGGAAGCTGTGACACAGGCCAAAACATGGATGAACCTTGAAGACATCATGCTTAGTGTCACAAGACAGTCACAAGTGTGAGTCCACTTATGTGAGGTACCTAAAGTAGTCAAGTTCATAGAGGCAGACAGTAGTATGGTGGTTGCCAGGGCTGCAGACATGGGGGAACAAGGCATTACTGTTGAACAGATCCCGAGTTTCTGTTTGAGAAGGAAAAAATAACCTGGTGATAAATGGCGGTGATGGATGCATGAGATTGTGAAGAAACTTCATGCCACTAAGCTGTACACTGAAAAATGGTTAAAATTACAAATTTTATGTTACATATATTTTACCACAATTTAAAAAAATTATTAAAAAATATTAATAATATGCCAGGCGTGATGGCTCACACCTGTAATCCCAGCACTTTGGGAGGCTGAGACAGGTGGATCAATTGAGCTCAGGAGTTTGAGACCAGCCTGGGTAACACAGTGAGACCCCTGTCTCCATAAAAAAAATACAAAAATTAGTTGGGCGTGGTGGCATGTGCCTGTAGTCTCAGCTACTTGCAGGGTTGAGGCAGGAGGAGTCCTTGAACCCAGAAGGTTAAGGCTGCAGTGAGCCATGTTCATGCCACTGCACTTCACTTTGAGTGACAAATTGAGACCTTGTCTCAAAAAAAAAAAAGAAAGAAAGAAAGAAAGAGGAAAGAAAGAGAAAAAGAAAAGAAATAGTAGCAACTGTTATTGTAAGACATCTCCACACACCAGAGAAGTTAATTTTAATTTTAACATGTTAAGAACAGAGAGAAGCCAACATGTCCACCTTAGGCTGATGGTTTATTTGTGGTGGTGTTGGTAGTTGGGTTTGTTATTTTTAAATTACCTTATCCAATACTTCATTAACAATTTCACTAAGTTATTTCATCTTTCAACATAAATACGCACAAGGATTTCTTCTGGTAAAGACCAAACTAATATTAGTCCATAGTAGGAGCTAATATTATCACATTTACTAAGTATTCTATTTGCAATTTGACTGTAGCCCATAGCCTTTTGTTGGCTAAAGTGAGCTTAATGCTGATCAGGTAAATTAAAAATTATAGTTAATTAAAAGGGCATTAATAATACCTGACTCAATAAGTCATTTCAATTAGGTCTGTTATCACAAGTTCTTGACACATGTAATTAAGAAAGCTAAGCTACAGGTCGCCCTTTGATGATGTTTAAGCTGCAGTTCTGATTATCTTTAAACTGCGATTCCAATCCAGAGTTGTAACTAGCAGTTATTTCTCTCATGGACCAAAAGATCAGAATTTTCCCTGGAAGTTTATCAGAAATGCTTTCAAGTTTCAAAATACTTGCCTGCAGTATCCTATAGTGGCCTTGAAAACGATGTGTCCAAATACCCAGTTTAACCCATGGTTTAAGAAATAAAGAAAGTTGGCTTCATTTATTTGTCTTTTTTCCCTCCTAAATGGCAGTTTGATTTGTAAAGCATGGCAATGGAATGAAAATCTTATTTTCAAGGTCAGCTTTAACAAGCATTCAATATCTCAAATGCCATTACACATTTTACTTACTCAAAACACCAAAAAGTCATCAACACGACCCTTCCAAAATCTACTAATGACTTCTTTGAAAGGCACTGGATCTTTGTAATTAGACAAAGTGAGATCATGTATGTCAAAATACAGGCCCTGGTTCACAGCAAATGCTTAATAAATAGCAGTAAATATATATATATCATAATAGCACAAGTTGAATGTGCAGGGTCCATGTAACCTAAATTTATTATCCCATTTTAGCGGAACAGATTTTAGAACATTCAGTGATTCCATTCCATTTTGTAAATTACTGATCTGTACCAATTCAAAAATTCTTCTGAAACTCAATTCCCAGGCATTTGGCTTTTGTTCCTGGGATTTCCACTGCTTTAGAGAATCCAGCTTTAATGGGCTCCTTTCTGAGAAATTCTCCATTGGTTCTGAGAAGTACTTCTATTGAATGCTCCATTTAATTTCATTTTGCAATTAATGAAACTTTCAAGACATATTTCCCCTCTTTTGAAAAATTTCTAGTTATTTTTTTCTTGCCTTTTGGGTAATTAGGAGCAGCAAACTACTTCCACTAAGAACTAAAGGCAGTAAGTATGGCAACAAAAATACCAAATGTCAAAACAAATGTCATTTTCCGAGTACTGAAACGCCCATCTCTCAGAATTAAAAACATTCCATGTCACCTCTATGGGTTTGGTTGCTAGCTCTCAAATGGATACATGTTCTGATTTCAGTAAAATTCAACCAAAAGCTTTTAGGGTTTTTAATCCTCCTTGACAAAAATACTTAACCTTCTCCAGCCTGGGAGGTACAGTCTTTTCCTGCCTGTGAAACCCTATCAGTTTGGTAATAAAACAAACCACTAATTTAGTTGTTTATTATTCTTAGCCTAAAGATGTTTGCGTGGCTAGCTGAGTACAAATGTACTGTATCTGCTCTTCTTCTTTTTAAAGTTTTAAACAAATAATCACTGAACAAAATCAGCCAGGAATGATCTGTTCATGGGAACCGTATCCCAACCCAGAACCACACGTAGAAGAGTGCAGGGATTCGAGGTCTGTTACCTCACCAAATAACTTTCCCTATGTGGCGAAAAACTGGTTAAATCACTTTTCCAGCGACCCCAGAATTTTCAGTTCAATTCTATCCCTCCTAAGTCACCAGGGCCTCTTTGGTAATGGATGAAACCATGAAGTTTGGTTCAGAGGAGGCGAAGACACATTCAAATGTGAGAATCAACTGCTCCCCGAGGATTCTTCCTGCTTCCTAGTTTTAGGTAGCTCAAGAGCACTTTTAAAATAAACTTGGCATTTGTTTCCTATTCCAATGGAAAATCTGACTGGAGACTCCACAGCGACAGCAAAGAACCCTTACTTTTCTGAACAATCAAAATCCGGCTTTTGTCACTAACTGCAGCAGGTCAGCCCACAGGGTACCAGTGTGCCCCTGAGCGTGCTGACAAATGAATATGGTGCTGGCAGCCTTGGCCTGGGGGCACTTCTGAGGAGCTTTAAAAAATACTAATTCTTGGGTTCCCCTCTCCAGCTCAGATATTTTTATTAAATTGGTCTGAGATGTGGCCTGGGTGGCAGGATTTATAACCATTGCCTGGATGATGTTAATGGAAGCCCTTTGAGGTAGAAGAAGGTAGACAGGACTGACTCAGAGTGCATCATTATCCACCTCTGCCTCCCCACTAAGAAGTCTAAGAATCCTCCAAAATGGGGGTGCAGTGGTTGAGAAGAAAAGAGAGGAAGTCACATATACTTTTGCAGGCTTTCATGCAAGGACCCAAGTGTGTGTGCTAAGCACAGTCCCCAAACAGGGGACCCCAGAAGTCCTATTCCTAAGATCTGAATTGCACCAAAGGTAGAGAGACTCTTCTTGGGGTTATTCGCAACAAGACATGTGCCAGACCCAGCCTCTGCAGTGCTTATGTGGCAATGCTTAAGCAGCTCCCAGCACTTGACAGAGTACTTTAAACAAGTTCATTAGTTTGAAATTTTAAATCCAAAAAAAGCTACCTTCAAATCTACGACTCAAGAGCATAAAATTTCAGAGCAGAGAACACCGCCAGGCTAGTAGGTGAAGCATCTTATTTTTAAATGGCAAGGGGAACCTTGAGTAAATATTTGGTTGCAATGTATTCCAGGGGTGGGGGGTTTGGACGGAGAGGAACCACTGGTTTTTACTCAAAATCCTCCTCCCGCTGGGCCCAGGTCAGGCCTACGCAGCTCTGGCTGCAGACTGTGAGAATCCTGGAAGGCTCCAGGGGCTGGCTCCCACCATGCTCCACTCCAGCAAGGGCAGACGCCAGGAAAAAAATGGAAAGGGGGAGTCAGGCATGGAAGGTTTCAGACTTGCTGCTGGCAAAAGGCTGCAGAGCATCCCCAGGGAGCAGAGACCTCACAACCAGGCTCCCTACCTCGCTGTCCTTCAGGGCTGCCCACAGCTGGCTCACCTGCAGCTGCGCCACCCAAGAGACAGAGACAGGCTCACACGCAGCAGCTGGAGAGAAGGGGCTGGAACAAGGATTCTTTCTAAATGGAAAAATAAAGATCATGGGGGGAACTTCTCGCCCGTCCAGCAGTTGTGTGTACTCAGCTTCCCTGGCAGGGAATGAGGGCCCGTTGTTCCCTGCTGAAGACCATTGCCCTAGAGATGGGATGGGTGGGAAGAAAAATGTCAGTAGGGGCTCTGTCCTTGTCACCTTCTCTCTCTGGCTGACCTCTGGAATTCTGTTTCTGGCTGACCTCTGGAACTGAGTTCTGGGAACGGAAGGGGCCCTTGTGATGCTCCCAACGTCTCCCCAAGAATGCGTGCCCTTAATTGGAGCTGTAGCTAGGTAAGGAGGCAGCTGCAGACTGCATCCTCCCCACAATCTTGTGACAGGGGAACATATGCAAATATGCGATGGGTCACTGCTGGGGAGGTACTGGATGGGGGATGTGTTCAAGAGGCTTGTGCCAGCCATGGACTGAACGTATGTCAGCCATGTGGTACGGCTCTTACACAGAAACAGAATGCTGAGTTTGGTTTCACAAACAGGCTCATCTCCTCTCATCTCTGAGTGTGTAGGGGGAGAGGGTGCACTGTTTCCATGCAGGGAAAATGTGTCTGCGTGGGGCTGGGGGCTCCGCATCTCGGCATGGGTTTGGAAAGTACTAGAAGTGCATCTCACTCAACTTGATTTAGCAAGCATGTTTTTGTGGTCCATGGCTTCTGTTGGCAACTTAAATTTGACAGCACACAAACTATATGATGGTGATGGAGAGGCAGGTATAGCAACGTCCAGTTTCCCACCTCCAGGTGGTGGCATTCTCCCTGTCCTTTCCGCAACAGCAGTCTGGGAGGTTTTCAATGCCCTTACTTCTCCTGGGTATATCTCAACTATGTCCTGCTCTTATACACATAAAAGGGTCACTTGAGGAGCTTTGGCCATGTGGCAGCTGTTTGGAAACAGGCTGCCTGATGCATTGACAACCACAGGAAATCTGGAAGAGTAAAACCTGTCCCATAGCCAGCATGCTACCTGTACATTAAAATGGGAGCATAATAGAAAAGAAATGCCTTAACACTTCCTTCACTAGGTTCAAACTTGCTGTGATTATTTAGGAATTCATTTCATTTAACCAAATATGAATTGAGCACCTTTTACACAGTTGGGGGCAGGGGTGTCGAAACAGACATGAATAATTATGATTCAAAACCTATTGTATATATACACAGAAAATGGATGTAGACACAAAATGAATAAACGTAAAATGAATGTAGACAAAGGATAGGTTAATTTTCATTGAAGGGGAGGCAGGAGGGTTCAACAAAGGAGTTAAATGTAGCTGGGACATGAGATTAGGGCAGGAGTAGGGGCTAGGATTGGGAGCAGAAAGTAAGGAGGACAGAGACCGTTAGTGGGAGGTAGATTGGAAAGTGGGCTGGTGCCAGCCCTGAAGGTCAGCTGTACACCAAACTCTGTAGCTTGGTATACAGGGACCTCTGAGCCGACCTTCAGGGCTGGCATCCTGAAGGTCATTGAAGGGGAGGTAGGAGGATTTGGTTTGGGGCAGTTTCCAGGTGAGAGGCAAGAAGTAAGAAGAGAAGGCAGAGATGGCAGAGGATGGTGGGAAGGGAGTCCTTGGTGCCCAATCTCTGCCAGGCAGGGTCCTATCTCACTACCCCATGACCCCCTAATGATGATTGCATGGAGCAGATGTCGTTATCCCTATTGCAGATCTGGGTCTCCTGGGTCCCTCCTCAAAATAAGACCCATTCAAAAGACACCTCCTACAACATGGGTCTGAACTACAGGTCTCCCGAGGCCACTATGGAAGGATACTGGCACTCATTCAACAGCAAAACTGTCCCAAAACATCTTCTGTAGACATCTGTCCCTCTCCAGCGTTTTGCTTCTCGTGGCAGTTGTTCTCTTTTCTCTGTCTCTCACTTCTCTCTCTACTACCCCCTTCTTGGATCCCTTTTCTCACAAGAGCTCTAGGCCACCATTTCTTACTCAGAGTGACTTCCTGCTTCTCTGGTCTGCCTATCAGTCGCCCCAACTAGCAAGACGAAGGGTCCTCCTCAGGAACCAACCTCCTTAGAAAGTATTAGAATTCTGTATACTCCTTATTTTATACTCTGGCTGGGTCACATTCTAACAAGGAAACTGAAGCTCAGAGAAATTAAGTGTTTCTCAAGGTGCTCAACAGAGATGTGTTTTAGGAAGATAAATGGCATTGATGAAGAGGATGGATGGGCTGGGAACAGGTGCTGAAAGAGAAGGATACCAATCTATGACATTTTGGAAAATACAAAACTCTAGGGATATAGAAGAGAAGAGCAGTTGCCGGGGCTAAGGGTTAAGGGGCGGCAGGCAGTTTGAGTACAAACTCTTATCATGAAATATTTTGGGGGGAGTGACTGACCTGTTCTGTATCCTGATTAGAGTAGTGGTTACTTCTCTGTTCATCTATCAAAACCCACAAAGTTACACAAAAATGATGAATTTTACTGTAGGTAAATTTAAGAATAATTTTTTAAATGGCAGGGAGACTGGCTAGGAGGTTACAGCATATGCAAGAAGGAATGAGAGGTTGAATTAGAGCAGCAGCAGCAGCAGCAGCAGCAGCAAGATAAAACAAAACAAAACAAAACAAAACAAAAAAAACCTAAAAACCAGAGATTTAGGGAAGAGAGATTTTTAGAAGTGGGATTGAGATATGTGGGGAGTATGAGTGAAGAACTCAGACATGCAGACTTTCAGGGCTGGAAAGAATCTTAAGAGATGATCCAGCAAAGCTCTATCTCACAGATGAGAAAACTAAGTTGAAAATGATTTAAGAGTTTGGGGCTCTGTCTGGGTGGACAGTGATATCATTAAGCAGACAGAACAGACATAGATGAGCAGGCTAGAGGAGGAAGTTGATGAGTTCATTTTGGACATTTTGATTTTGGAACATTTATGTCACCAAGATTTCTTTTTTTAGTTTTTAGGAATTTGAAAACAAAATTGTTGGGTTTTGGCATTGAGTGCAATATCTTTCCACAAATACTGTTTCATTACAGCTACAATGAAAAAGAACTTTGAATACAGATCTCTACATGAAGATGACACATTAGCTTCTTCTGAGTTGTTTTTGTTTTGTGACTTTCCTTCAGCATCACAAAGAGGGAATGATACTGACCCAGTAAAGATTTTAGGCACATTCTCCATTAACATACTTGCCATGAACACAACCATATTTTCATGTGTTTATATAACAAAGCTTTTCCTTCCTTATTAAAAACAATATGAATCAAGCTTTGAAAAGCAGTTGTTTTCCATTCTTACTGATGCTAGGCTATAATTCACTGCTGTTTTGTTTTCGTTTTAGAATATTTAGCAAGCAACCAAGGGAAGATGGGCATTGACTTGCTATTAGTCAGTAGGCACAGCCTAGTGAAAGTTTCCATGCTGCACATAGGGCTGAAATCAAGGAGTCTTTTGTCCATATTTCAGAGGAACGTGGAAAATGATTTGGTTTAGCAGTCAAGGAGAGAAAAGAAGTAGAGTTTTCAACACCATCACAGCCATTGGGATATGCAACCAATTTTGAGAATCGGAACCTCAAGTTGCAGACTACCAAGAAAGCATAATGTTCTTGGCAGCAAAGTATAATCACAGAAGAAAAACATAAATATAAAGCTAATAGTATTTAAAATAACCGCCTACTGTTTCTTCAAGAGCTGAGTAAAGTGAATGCAAAGATGGTGAGTCTTAGGAAGAATCTAGAATGCTGGCACATTTAGGCAGGGATCTTGTTTTGCTTGCTGATAAACCTACATGCATAGCACAGTGCCTGGCACATAATAGGCTCTCAATATGTAATTGTTGAATGAATGAATGAGGCTAGGAGAGAAGTGAACAAGTAAAGTAAGAGATAGCAAAGCCACCATACTTCATTCATCCATTCGGCAAATGTTACTGAGCTCTTACTAACGTGAGGCCTTTTTTTAAGGCATGGTGGTGGATATACACAAGCCTAAAATAACAACTTAGAAAACAGCCCCGGGCCTCAACGTGTTTATAACCTGGAAGAGGAAGAAGGAAAAGTGTAGCAAACATTTGTATATCAAAGTAATGTCAAAGAGCATGTGACAAGGCCTGGAAAAACGGCACCAAAAAAAGGCTGAAAAGGTGGTAAAGATTTAGAAATCAGCGGGGTCACTCTCGACAGGGATACTTTCATCCTGAAGGTGAGACCAGATCTGGACCTTAAGGGATGGAGAATTCTGATGGGAACAGAATACTCCAGGATGTAAAAACATCAGGAAAAAGATCCCCAGAGGAGAGAAGGCAGGGTGGGTTCAGAGCATAGCAATCTTGCTAAGGAGTAGCAGGGAATGATGAAGAAACTGTCACATAGGTTGAAATGAAAGATAGAGGAATTTGAACAGCTGGATAAAGGGAAATGAAGACTTACCTAGGAGAAGAGAAGCCTTAAAAAAAAAATTCAGGGTGGCTCATGCTTATAACCCCAGCACTCTGGGAGGCCAAGGCAGGTGGATCACTTGAGGTCAGGAGTTCAAGACCAGCCTGGCCAACATGGTGAAACCCCGCCTCTACTAAAAATACAAAAACTAGCCAGGCATGGTGGTGCATGCCTGTCATCCTAGCTACTTGAAAGGCTGAGGCAGGAGAATCACTTGAGTCTGGGAGACAGAGGTTGCAGTGAGCCAAGATGATCCCACTGTACTCCAGCTGGGTGACACAGCGAGACTCCGCCTCAAAAAGAAAAACAATCAGGGAAGAATTTTAATTAAATCATCAAAAAGTATAAGATAAACTGGAGTGAGGAGAAACTGGAGCAGGTGAATGAATTCCCCTAGGGAAGAGTTAAGAAGGTGGTGGCAGCAAGACCAGTGAGGGAGGAATGGAGGGCAGAGAAGGATGCTGGGCTCCAAAACCTGAGCAGAAGCTGGAAGATGCACCCTAGGTTTTGAGCCTGGGTGATCGGAATAGTGATGAGGGCAGGAAGAGAAACCGTTGAGTCCAAGAAAGGTTTTGGAGGGATGATGTTGAGTTTAGTCTTGGATTAAATATTTTGATTATGTGTTTAATTTGAACTGCCAACAGGAAGTCCAGATAGAAAGGGTCATCAGGAAATAGTATATAAGCAGAACTGGAATTTGCAGAAATACCCATTTGAGAATCAGCTGCATACAGACGATACGGAAGCTGTGGGGATGAAAAAGGTCCCGCGCAAGAGAATCGGGAAAAAAAAAGTGAGACAATGATTCAAGACAGACAGTATTAAAGGAACTTCCCAACCATTTGCTCAACGTAAAAATGGCAATGAGGCGAGGTTTGTTCCCTTAGAACATGTTTTTCATAGCAAAAGAGAATACATTCCTAAAACTGGTTTTTATCTTGAGCTAAAGAAAACACCTTAACACTTCATTCATAGTAATGACCATCGCAGTAATCCTGTGTGACAAAGCTCAGGATAAACGCCATGGCAGGAATTTCACTTGAATGAGATAGCAGGATGGAAGGAGGGAAACAGGAGCCCTTGCTTTGGAGAGATCACTTTTCATGGGCTCAGTTCAGGCTTCACTCAGCAGGAAAAAAATCTGCAAGGCTTAAATAAGTACTTCTATTTGGTAGAAGGCAATGGAAAAGAATAACCTAATTCATTTAATCTGCAGTTGCCACAGATACAAAAACAAGAGAAGATATGAGCACTGTGTGGGCCGAATGTTTCTTTCCTACTCCCACCCTCATCCCACTCGGCCCTCTTTCCCAGGTCATTATCGACATATTTCAAAAGCCTCCGAGATGTTGATAAAGCAGCTCACCATCTGCGAACTCCTCCTCCACAGAAGAGTGATAGGTCTCAAGAACAAACCTTCCTACCTTAGCACGGAACAAAAGCCTGACTTCGACACCCGGCACCCACAGCTGTTTTCCACGAATAGAAAGAACACAGCCAACCCAACTGGCTCTTTGAAGGTGAGCCATCCTTTTCCTGTGGCCTAATTTATGCTGCAGATTGAAAAGCGCAAAAAAGCAAAAAATGGATAAGGTTTTCATAGGAGTTACTTACTTAGTAGACGCTAATTTTCTTCCAATATCAAATGCTTGAGGCGCATATGATTGGTTTTCATTTCTGTGTATTTGTCGAAAGAATCTCTAAATTGTTCCCCAAATGAATTATTATTTTGACTGGGGACACTGAAGTTCATGGTTATTTTTAAAAACTACGTTTTGCAAAAAGTTATCACTCTTCTTACCAAAGATTCACAATACAGTGTTGATGGGAACGTGACCTAGTTGGACAGCTACCTTCAGATATGCCTCATGCCCTTCAACAGGTCATCATTTGCACTAGAAACCAATATTCATCAAGTGTTAACAGGTCCACAGCCCCATCCTGAATCATTCAGAGGAAGTTAAATACAAGAGTTTGCA
This sequence comes from Symphalangus syndactylus, assembly GCF_028878055.3. Taxonomy (NCBI): domain Eukaryota; kingdom Metazoa; phylum Chordata; class Mammalia; order Primates; family Hylobatidae; genus Symphalangus; species Symphalangus syndactylus. Next base: position 23,261,915 of record NC_072423.2, on the reverse strand, counting down.
ATTTAAACCAAAGCATACCATCCCAATCTGTAAAAGACTCGGGAACACATGAAAGACTACAAAGATAAAGCAAACAGCCTTGAATTACTTAGTTTAGTTGGAGCTATTTTTGTCACACTATCAACCAAGGCCCTGGAGTACTCATGAGTATTTTTTTTTTTTCCTCAATAAAGTGGGAAAAAATGTTGAAAGAATTTTTTAGATGTATTCCTTTCTCGTGTTGGAAAGATAATCTTACTGAAAGAGGAATGGAATCTAGCTTATGTCTCTCTTTCCTATTCTTAGAATCCTAAACAAAGAAATGAATGTCTAGAAGGTGGTTTGGGGAAACAGTTAGAAGATTCCCATGGGACGCAAGTTAAATTAAGAGTCCAAGAAGACTAGAAACCACTTTATATCAGTGCTGGGCTCACAGGAGAGCTAGGTGATAGGAGAAAGGGCCAGTGATGTGGACAGTTCATGACAGTGACAGCGAAGAGAGTCCAGGTAAGACCTAACGAATGACTTAATAGATCAACTGGAGTGGTTTTAGTGGATAAGTTTGCATGTTTCTAACAACACAGAAACCTACAAAATAGTTCACTGGTTTTCAGAAAAATACTGGAAGGATTCATTACAAACTCCCAGCCCCAGCCAACCCCAGTGGGAAAAAAAAAATCATGCCCGATCCTTCAAAAGATTCTTATTTCATATGTGCAGGGTTATTACTCTAGCCATCAGCTTGCCTGGGACCATCCTGGCCTACCCTATTGTCCCAGAATAATGATTAATAACAAGTGTCTCAGCTTGGATGAGACATTTTATGGTCATCCTAGATATGAAAGAATGGCAATCTAATAGGTTAATGAATATCAAGACAAAATACCTTTAGAAAGGCTTTCCTTTCTAATTGTGGTTCCAGACTTTATACAGCGCACTCACACATACCATGCCAGCTGGGACTTGCACTCTGGTAATAGAAAGGGGGGGCTTGCGCACAGAAGGAAATGGGTTCATGTTGGCACCACCCAGGTGCTCAGCAAATGGACAGCAAATAAACCGTCGTTGAAGAAAGGCAATGAAAGAACCCTCTTCACCAATGTCTTGAATGAATGGTTCTTCAGCCATGACACATCGTACTGAGGAATGGCTTAACAGTTCTCCTTGATTCTGGGAGTGAAATAAGCATGGAGGTCAAGAGCATCAGGAAGGCTCCCACTGCAGGAAACCCTGTGAAAAAAGTGCTCAAGAAAGCGCTCTCCCACCACGCATTAGGGAAGGAGCTCAGGAGCTCTCTGCCAACTGCAGTAGGCGCAGGCTCAGAGACAGAAGATTTCTGTGGTCTGGGCACCCTTCCTCCTGCTGCAGGTGATGAGTAATAATAGCGACGGCTCTCATGTCACAACCTGGTGGCCGCTGGACCCTCACTTTGGTTGGAGGGTGTGTCCCCACAGGGGAAGTTCGCAAAAGCCAAGCTGGGCTCTGAGCTTCATGCAACGTGCAAGATGTGCACCAAGACGACCTCACCCCTGACTGGACTCAGCCCCGGGACAACACTCCCACCCCACAGAGCCCAGCCAGGTTCTCAGTGGCCCCAAGATAGCACACAAGCAGCTGGGATGGGAAAACAAGGTTTAGTAATACAAAACCAAAATACTCCTCCAGCCTGACTGCACTGCCCAGGATGAAATTCTCTCTAATTCCACTGAACATCTTAAACCAAAACATATTCAAACCCTGAACATCAGCAGCACTCGTACTTCTCTTTTTTGGGGCTGTGAAGGGAGGGTGGAGTGCTGCAACAGAATAACAATTTTCAGCATAGGAAAATCCCCAATATGCAGGTTGTCACCTGCTTGATCTATTTTCCTCCCAACCAAGTTAAACAATCACCAACAGTTCTCTATATCTTCCACTGAGATTAAAGGAATGACCAGCAAGAAACGGTGTATGTGTTGTGATAGTGTGAGTGTGGGTTTTTCAAATGGGTACATTCCTAGAAGACGGGACAGCAGGCTCTGAGGAGGCAGCTTTGTGAAAGAGACTGGGGTGTCCAGAGGACCTTGGATATCTGGAATACTCATATTGGTGCTTGTTCAGGGGCTGGGGGGAGACAAGTACATATAGAAATATCATAACCAGTTTTCTCCAGTAAATACACCGAAACAAAGGAAAATGGGATCAAAGTATAGCCAGCAACGTGAAAAGTCCCATTTCAAAATCTAAAGTAAGATTCCAAAATAGAACATGTTTTAATAGAGTATGTAAATTTATGGAAACACTTCCTCACCCGGCTCCTGATCTTTTATAGGTACCTATCATGCAACAGTTCAGCTTTAAATCTTTCTTAGGAAGCAGCTGGCTACCAGAGATCTTCACTCCTTGCTTTTTTTCTCTCTCTGTCTTTTTTTTTTTTTTTTTTGCAAATCTAGCATCTCCTTTCCATGTGATACACTATGCTTGGAGCTGGCAGAGCAAAAGCCTGTCATTCTTAAAACATGAAGAGAATAATTCAGCGCCTTATTTTGTGATCACAGAGAATGCAATTAATACTTTGGCTGCCTTGGTATGTAGACCAAACCTTCTGCCACAGTGTTTTGCAGTGCTGTTGTCCAGGGCAGCTCTGCCAATCTTTTCATTCCAACAGAAACGATGCCAGACTTCTTGGTGCTAAGCAAAGTATAATGAGGCGGAAGAGGTGGCTGGAACCCTCAGTGAGGGAATGTGCTCCTGGGATGATTCTCTACAAAATACAAAGCTATCCCAAGATCCAACAGCTTTTGTTTCCCTGCATTTACGAAACCCGATTAAAATAAATTCTTTAAAAAGAAAAAGTAGTTAGGCTGGGCAGGGTGGCTCACACCTGTAATCCCTGCACTTTGGGAGGCCAAGGCTGGTGGATCATTTGAGGTCAGGAATTCAAGACTAGCTTGGCCAACATGGTGAAACCCTGTCTGTACTAAAAATACAAAAATTAGCTGGGCGTGGTGGCTCACATCTGTAGTTCCAGCTACTCAGGAGGCTGAGGCAGGAGAATCACTTGAACCCAGGAGGCTGAGGTTGCAGTGAGCCAAGATCACACCACTGCACACCAGCCTGGGTGACAGAATGAGACTCCGTCTCAAAAGAAAAAAAAAAGTAGTTAAATTCTTATGTCATTCATCCATGGTCCAAAAGCTTTTTAATTCATAGAAGGTAAAAGACAGGGAAAATGGTTCTAAACCGAGAACACACAGTAATTTACTAAATCATATGAGCAATGTTGGAGAATTACTATCTGTGTAGCACTAGACTCTGAAGATAGGAGATAAGAAATAATTATAATTAGGCTGGGCGCAGTGGCTTACACCTGTAATCCCAGAACTTTGGGAGGCCAAAGTGGGTGGATCACGAGGTCAAGACCAGCCTGGCCAAGATGGTGAAACCCCCATCTCTACTGAAAATACAAAAAAAAAAAAAAATCAGCCGGGCATGGTGGTGAGTGCCTGTAGTCCCAGCTACTCAGGAGGCTGGGGCAGAGAATTGCTTGAACCTGGGAGGCAGAGGTTGCAGTGAGCCGAGATTGCGCCACTGTACTCCAGCCTGGGAGACGGAGCAAGACTCCGTCTCAAAAAAAGATAATAATAATAATAATTATTATTATTATAATTCATAGAAAGTGTAGGGACAAGGAGAACAGGGAGAACCAAGAAAGACAAGTAGGTATAAATGTTTTTAGATATTATACTACAATATGTATGCATTGGCTATAGTTGCAAAGAAATCCTAGACCCAACCTGTGTCTGTCAAGGGCCAAGTGAATGGTCCAGGCCAATGATCTCATTTGCCATAGACCTCAGTGCCCCCAGCACATCAGAGAGCAGAAAGAGCAGCAGTGAGAAGCAAAACCTTTATACCATCATTGATAGCCTATTAATACGATTCTTGCTGATTCTCTGGCCTTCAAAACCCATAGAATCACAAAATGTTAGTGAGGGACCCTCTAACCCAACTCCCCCATTTGCAGATGAAGAAATGAAAGCTCAGAAGAGTATATGACGTGCCCAAACAGCAAGTGCCTGGCAGGTCAGAAGAATACAACCCAAGGCCCCTTGCCCTAAATGCCCTCAACAACTACACAGCTGTCACCCATATCCACCTCGTCTTCTTGATCATTTCTCTCTTCTTCCTTAGAACCTCCCCATCCTTTTTCCTAAGCCATCCCCAGTGCTGGGTGACTACCTGGGTCGGATCCCTTGCCTCTTTGGTCCAGGGTACCTGCCTCATTCTTCCATCTCTTAAGGACTAAACCCAGTCTCAGGATTTTCTGACAGGTGGGATCCACCGACCTTGCTTCATGCTGCCAGGAATTTGCCCTAACAGTAGTTGACTCCCAACAGAAGAAAATGCCCCCTGGTTGTGACCACATGCTTTCCCCACCCTGACCCTGCCCTTCCCCAATGGGCCTCAAAATTCAGCAAGTCTTACCTTTACACTGAATATCCACTATAGGCTTTGATTACTGTGTTTTATTAGCCAGCTGCAGGACATGTTTGTGTGTATTTATGTACACATGCACACAGAAATACTTCTAAGTGGGCTGTGTTCTATCATCTTTGGTACAGAAATAAAAGCAAATATTTCCATGCATAAATTTTAGTATATTTTTAATAGACACTGGAATAGAAGTCAAAAGTTCTATTTCCAACCTTCCCAACCCAGCTGTAATGGTCCAGGCTGGCAAGAGTTAGAAACTACTGAAGCCCTTTTTTTTGAGACAAGATCTCACTCCGTCATCCAGGCTGGAGTGGAGTGGAGTGGAGTGGAGTGGCACAATCATGGCTCACTGCAGCCTCAACCTCCCATCTCAGCCTCAAGGGATCCTCCCATCTCAGCCTCCCAAGCAGCTGAAACTACAGGCACATGCCACCATGACTAGCTTAATTGTTTTGTGTTTTGCAGAGGCAGAGTTTTGCCAAGTTGCTCCAGCTAGTCTTGAATACCTGGGCTCAAGTGATCCTCCAGCCTCGGCCTCCCACAGTGCTGGGATTACAGGCATGAGCCACCACATCCACCCAGAAACTACTGAAGTTTTATTCCTGGCTTAACTCTTAGGGCAGGCTGGCAACAGTGACCTCTTACACTTCAATATGCTCACCTGTAAAAGTATGGCGAGGCCTTCTTTGCCCAGCTCAGCAGACTGACAATGGGAGCCACAAGAACGTGAATATGAATGAACTTTAAAAAGGGTTACACAACTGTAGCTCATCTGCAGAAAAAAAGGAAAGTTCTTTCTATCCTCCTATATAGTAATATCCAACTATGGGAATAAAAAGGTGACCACATTGTGCAATAAATGGTTAGCAGTCTAGACCAGTGCTGTCCAATAGAAATATAATGGGAACCGGCCGGGCACGGTGGCCACGCCTGTAATCCCAGCCCTTTGGGAGGCCAAGACGGGCGGACCACGAGTTGAGGAGATTGAGACCATCCTGGTTAACATGGTGAAACCCTGTTTCTACTAAAAATACAAAAAATCAGCTGGGAGTGGTGGCGGGTGCCTATAGTCCCAGCTGCTCAGGAGACTGAGGCAGGAGAATGGCATGAACCCAGGAGGCAGAGGTTGCAGTGAGCCGAGATCGCGCCACTGCACTCCAGCCTGAGTGACACAGCGAAACTCCGTCAAAAAAAAAAAAAGAAAGAAAGAGAGAAAGAAAGAAAGAAAGAAAGAAAGAAAGAAAGAAAGAAAGAAAATGGGAACCACATATGTAATTTTAAATTTTTAGTGGTCACATTTAGTATATTTTATTAAATTAATACATCCAAAATATTATCACTTCAACCAAAATTCATATAAAATTATTGATAAAATATTTTGCATTCATTTATTCATACTACATCTTTGAAATCCAGTGAACCTGGTGTGTATTTCACACTCCAATCGCATCTCAATTCAGATTGGCCACATTATGTGAGCCTGGTAGCCACAGCTATGGCACTGGAGAAGGCAGGAGTAGATTTTAGACACAATGTTACGGTGTCACACCTTGGTGGCACAGAGCAGCCTTTTCTCAGTGCCTAGCACAGTGCCTTTTAGTGACTAAATGCCCAATCAATATGCGTGGGATGAGTAAATGTTTGGATATATACTGTGATCACAGAAAATCTGTAGAATAAGAGGAAGAATAAAGGACTTTTTGAAAAAGCATTAGTCTGTGTTGACCTTTTCCTGTTCCCAAAACACAGAAGTCTTGGCTTGCAGACTGCCAAAGGGAAAGCCGCTGCTCATAATGAAATTCCAGGCGTGGCACTGGCTGATGGGGTGAGCCATTCCTTCGCAAGCCACCTTTAACCTGCCTCTCTGTGGACTTGCCTGGCCTCTCAAGTGGCTGCTTCTAAAAGCCCAGGAACACTGCTGAAAACAGATGAGCACGTGTCCCTGGGATCCGTATTCCTGTGAAATCATTTGCATTCTGTTAGGCAAATTTGCATAAAATTGGAGCCAAGAGAGCTTGGCTGGGTTTCCAGGCCGGCACTCTCTCTCCGTGCTGCTATGGCCACCAGTATTTATCACCATTTACCAGGGTGGTCGAGCAAGACAGACCCCCAATTAGAATCGGCACACAAATGGAATCTCTTCCCTATGCTGACATGAAAATCAGTGTCCTCTGGGGTAAATGAGTGAAGGAACTCCGAGCTGTAATCTGGCTGCCGCATCCTTTGTTATGACAAGAGTTTATTTTACACGACTCTGACCTATGGCTTGAAAACACAGCTCAGTTGTGGTTGTAATGATCCAGAACGGCAGACACACCTGAATGCCAAGGAGCTCAGATTCTGGCTCATGGGCCATCTGGGAAACCAAACTCACCACCCTTCATTCCAGAAAGCCAAGGGCTTCGACTCCTAAAGCAAGGTTTACCCTTAAGAGCCTCTCCTCCTTTTAGCTAGCTATGTTGACGGCAAACTCCAGGCAAGGTGCAAATAGCTACCCCTAAATGTACACACTCATCCCTTCCTTTGGGCCAAAGGACAAAAGTCAAATCACAGTGACGCCCAACCTACCCATGGCCAAGGGAACAAGGTAAATTACACAACAGAGAAGGACAAAGGTGGAAGGAAAAATACACAGAAAACAATGCAATGCTATTATATATTTTGTTATTTTTATCTCAACTGCCTATCTCTTTCTAGGACTATTCCCCAGAGAAATTCCATTTTCATTACAAAACTAGTTTCTTATGCCAGGGAAAAGGCTGCGGAGCTGTTATCATTGCCATTGTTATTTCTACTAAGGTCATCTCAGATGGCATGTCTGCGTGAGATAAATGGTTTCCTAAACAGGCTTCTCTGCATCCTGCCACCACTTAGGTTTGCCCCGAGTCATCACTTCTGGGGCCTTGAAAGCAGCAGCTTCCTGGAAGGCTCAAAAGCTGGGCGGCAGCAGAGCATCAGAATTAAGGGCTCCAAGTACTCCAAAACTGCCTGGGTTCAAATTCCAGCCCAGCCACCCAAACAGCTGTAATGAGTCCCCCTCTGCAAGCCTCAGTGTTCTCATCCGCAAGACAAGGATAAAAACAACGCCACCTCCCAGTACTGTTGTAAGAAAGAAATACACGAACAGCGATAGAACGTTTAGAAAGAGTCGGGCAAAGTACAGGCCATGTGAACCTCTGCTTTATCACTGTCGTGAGTATAGCTGGGGTGTCACTTTAACACTTACTAGTACTGCTTGTCATGTGTACCCAGCTGCCTGTCCACTCATTCATTCAATCAATATTATTGAGCATCTATTATGTGCTTGCCTTGCGCTAAGCACTGAGTATTCAGCGATGATCAACTGTGCACAACCTTGTTGACTCTACCTTAGAACACCTTTTCAGGTAGTCCCATCCTGGCAGTTCCTACTGCCCATGCCTCGGGGCAGCTGCCCAGCACCTTCACTTGGGCACCTGACCCCACCTTCCCATCTGGCCTCCTTGCTGCCCTCGCTGCCACCAACACACTGCTTCCAGCAGTGTTTTCATCAACAAAAAAATCCGGCCACATCACTTAGTATCCTGCTAGAAACCTTTACTGGCATTCCACTGCAGGAAAGATCTAATCAAATCCTTAGTGGGGCACATAGAGCCTTGGAGAGTGAGCCTCCACTATCTTCCTGCTTCATCCCCTTCCATTCCATCCCCAACTGCCTCTCTTCTGGTCACTCTGGACTTTTTGCCATCAGGCCCTTCAATTACTCTGCTTATTTGCATATGGTACCCTTTCACATTCTCCAGAGAGGAAGATCTCTTGCTTTTTTGTTTTTTCTTTTTTTTTTTTTTTGAACAAACTCTTACGTATCCTTCAAGCCCAGGCCAAATGGCACCTTCTCTGTGAAACCATCCTTAACTTTCCCAGGAAAAAACTCACTGGACTGTAATAGATCTGTTTGTGTGTGTGTTTCCCCAGGAGACTGTCCCCCCCAAGGCCAGAGATCACGTCCAGAAACCCAGTAGGCACAAAGAATGTGGAACAAACAAATGACCACGTTTTATTGTACAGTGGTTTCAAAATGAAGTCAAGAGGCAGGGTTGAGGCTGCAAAGCAGCTCCTCACAAAAACCACTCTATGCATCCTGCAGCGGGGGACGTGGCTCTTCTAAATATGTGTACAACTTAATTTATGCACAGACAGAATAATTTAGATGCAGTAAGACAGCAAAAACTCCCCCCAGAAATTACATCCCTATCTACTTGAGTCAAGTTCCTACTAATTCTCTACTCTAGAAAGGGAGGTAGGAGATGAAAAAGAATGAAAGAAGTCAGCAAACGCCCCTGAAGGTCTCTTTGCCTATTTAACACACACACACACACACAGACACACACACACACACACACACACACACACACATATATATATATTCACAGAGAAGGTGCCATTTGGCCTGGGCTTGAAGGATATGTAAGAGTTTGTTCAAAAAGAAGAAAAGAAAAAACAAAAAAGAGATCTTGTGCTCTCTCTATATATATATATGTGTGTGTGTGTGTGTGTGTGTGTGTGTGTGAATTTTACTTTGATACTGCTGGGATTCCTCTCTTTCACTACAGTCTGGACTGAATCATTTCACACAAGTAAATTTTTCAGATGACTGAAGCCTAAACTTTTAAAAAATTTTAACCATTTGGAATGGAGATATTTCTGCAACTTACTACCCACTTCCCCTGAACTCTTTGACTCTTTCTACAGAAAATAACTCTGTCTTGATGCCTCAGTGGCATCATTAGGAATCACTAAGATTGTCCTGTGCTACGACCCAGCGAGAACTCCAGGAGCCGTAGAGATCTTTATGACCGCCTGCCCCACACAGAAGAGCCTCAGAGACTCCTGAGCCGGTTTTAAGAGCATTTTTGTCTTCTTCCTTGCTGTCAGACTCTAAAATAATTCTTTGAATAATTTACAGGCCTCCATTACCTCCTCTGTCAGGTCAATTCTAATTTAATATATTTGCTGTTTCTATTGGCTGGGGGGGAGCAGAAACGATAACCAATTTTGTGAGAAAATGGACTTTTAAAAAAGCAAATGGTATGGAATATTATTCAGCCTTAAAAAGGAGTGAAATTCTGACGCATGCCATGACATGGATGAACTATGAAAACATCTTAGATAAAACAAGCTAGACACAAAAGGACAAATATTGTCTGATTCCACTTATGGGAAGAATCAAATTTTTCCTTGAAGAGTCAAATTTATAGAGACAGAAAATAGAATAGTGGCTACCCAGGACTGGGGAGAAAAAGAAACAGGGAGTTACAGTTTAATGGGTAGAGTTTCCATGTGGAATGATGAACGAGTTCTGGAAACAGATGTCAGTAATGGCTTACATAACAATGGTTTATGTAACAAAGCAAATGTGCTGAAGGCCACTGAACTATACATTTAAAATTGGTGGAAAAGGTAAATTTTATGTATATCTTAACTCACACACACACGACATACATACATACATATGCATATTTATACAGATATATTTTTACATGAACTGGTTGAGAAGGGTGGCTGAGCTCTTACAAGCAATGGGTATGAACTTTAGCATATGAACTTCATGACATCCCTCTGCACAGAAAGGGCTGAAATGACTTCCTAGTTCCTAGTTGTGATTCACACTGTCATCAAGAAACAATGATCTCTGAAGGTGCTAATGTATTTTGCAATCATAAAGATCTTTTATTCACAAATTACAGTACTGGTGACAAACAGGCACTCTGAGCTTCTTGGAGAACATTATGAATAATCCCAAAGAGAACTGAGCTCCAGAAGGGGCGGGGCTTTGTCCTTTTCACACGGGAAACCAGTGCGCCTGTCCACGGCACAGAATCCAAATCTACTCTTCCCTTCTCCTGAGATCAAACTCTAGAACTAAGAGGTCACATGTAAAGCTGTTAAAACAACAAAAATACGGACTATCTGAATTCATAAGGATCTTAAGGATATGTAAAAACTACATAAAGCAGTCTTTTACATATTACAATGTTGGGTTATGGCTTATACATGAAATATTTTAGGTGATATTGGACGAATATTTTTAAAGCAGTCTGGTCTATAAAAGAGAGGAGGCCAGGTGCGGTGGCTCACGCCTGTAATCCCAGCGCTTTGAGAGGGAGGCCGAGGCGGGTGGATCATCTGAGGTCAGAAGTTCGAGACCAGACTGGCCAACATGATGAAACCCAGTCTCTACTAAAAAAATATACAAAAAATTAGCCAGCGTGGTGGCAAGCGCCTGTAATCCCAGCTACTCGGGAGGCTGAGGCAGGAGAATCGCTTGAACCCAGGAGGCGGAGGTTGCAGTGAGCCAGGACTGCACCACTGCACTCCAGCCTGGGCAACAAGAGCAAAACTCCTTCTCAAAAAAAAAAAAAAAAGAAAGAAAAAGAGAGAGAGAGAGAGAAAGAGAGAGAGGAAATAGTTGGTGGCTTGTTCAGTTCAACTAACACAGAGCCCAGGGTTTGGGGAGCCTGGTGGCAAACTCTGTCTTGCTTAATGAAAGGTCACTATTGTCCCTCTGCCCGAATAATAATTTCCCTTCCTTTTTGGCTTCCTTATGAAATACCACGAAGCTCTACTCTAAAAAGTCATAACATGTTGTGCCGCCCAGGGAAGATGTTGAATTGAAATTTTTTAATATGTGCTTTATTAAACAAACCACTTAAAACATTATTTTTGTCTTTCTGAAGAGTGACTTATTCTGCACATGAATTCAGAGTGAGTTAAATAGTCAACCTATATGTGTTTCATAACACAAGAGATATATAAATAAATGAGAAAGCAGGGGAGAAAAAAGAGGTTTAGCAAGGATGCAGTAAGAGTTTCCTATCTTGTCAGAATTTCGCGTTTAAGTTTCTTTTAAGAAAGTAGTTTCCTGGCCCATGCTGAAACTCCCTTAGCCCTGCAAATAACACAAGGGCATCCTGTTCAAATGTTATTATGGAAACACTGTGCTGTTCTGGGCCAAATGTATCCAAATTAAACTGAGGGGGATGGAAATAACTCTCCCTTGATACGCCCTGGTTGCTGAAGGTGGGTTTGTTTTTAAGTAGAATAAAATTTACAGCTGAATGTAAAAACAGACACATCCTCTTCTTGTAAACCTGAGTGACATGTCATTCCACCTCTGGACTCGAGAAGAAAAAAAACACTAAGGTCATGCCTAAAATAAAAAGAGTGAAGGGAAAAGGATCACACCAGAGGTACAACCGCAGACTTTCCCCACCTTTTTATTAAGGTATTAGGCAGGTTACAATTTGACAGTGAGATCATTTCTCTGGAACCAGGAAGGCACTGTGGGTTTGTTATTCCAACGCACACTCTGACCCCTCTGAGAGCTTCTGAATCAGGTGTCTGGTCTTGGTAGGAACCAGTGATTAGTATTTATTTTTCAAAGGCTATCTAAACAGACTCTAGGAGTCAAAAGGGAGACAGAAAAAAAAGTTATTTCATTTATTTTTTAACTATGAGAGAACTTAAAATTCCAGGTTGTAGGAAAGATTTCACCTTCTAGTTATTAAAATAAAGATGACTAACTGGCTTCCTAAAGAACCCAAAAGGTCACATGCATAAAGTTGCTCTTTTGTAGTATGTTTCTGTTTAAATTTTTGTTTTAAAAATTTAAGTTCCAGAGGACATGAACATCACTTGGATCGCCTAAATAAAGGATGCTGGTTTTGCCTCCTACCAGGCAAAGTCACTTGACTTTGCAGAACCTCTGTTTCCGCATCTATAAATCCACTTCCTGCCCTCAGGGAGAGGTTATTGAGGTTAAATAATCTCCTATCCCTAAAAGTGTTAAATCCAGGGTCTGGCACATATTGGGGTTCAATAAATATTCATTTCCTTCCTTCCTCCTGACTTTTGGTGACTGAGGCCAATGACCAATGTTGTGATAAATGGAAATGGGGAAATGAGAAGGATGAGTAGGTAAGGAAAAGACTGCTCTAAACATTTTAGCCAAAAATAGTAAAAGTCTCTTTAAGTTTATATTGTCCATGGTAACTCATTTTAAACTGATGTAAGGGCTATATTATACTAACACATTTATTATTTTTAAGGTACAACACTGTTTTCAACTATTAATGAAGAAAAACCCATTAAACCTCCTCTGTGTAAACTGTAGTACTGCTAGAAAAATCTCAAAGACCAAGGAAGAAGTTAATATTGTCCCATCAGCACCCTTACATTGCATTGCCCTGTTTTCACTACTTTGTGGCCCTTATGTTATATTGTTAATTTTTAAGTTGTTTACTTTTCTGACCTCCTCACAATGTGGGATTCACAAGAGATAGGTGAGTTCTTAGCTGTCATGTTTTCTGTTATAGCTCCAGCCCCTAGAACAATGATTGGCCCAGAGTAGGCTCTTTATAATAAACAAATATTTATAAATATTTGTCGATTGAACGAACTCGCAGTAACATGCCCTTTACCACTGTGGAAACCCTACTGATGAAGCCTCCACCATTTTTAACACTGAAAAAACATGTACCAAACATCTTTGGTCACCTAAAAAAAGGAGCTCAATTTTATTTTTTTAATTTTATTTAGTTACTAAAGGAGACAGTGTCTCAGTCAATGCTCTATGAGCAAATTTAAAGACTCTGAAGGACTTTTTCATATTTATTAGTGTTTGTTCTTTTTTTTGTTTCACATCATTTTTAAATTTTTTAAACTTTTAAGTTCAGGGGTACGTGTACAGGTTTGTTACATAGGTAAACTTGTTGGGTTTTGTTATACAGATTATTTCATCCACCCACGTATCAAGCCTAGTACCCATTAGTTATTTTTCCTGCTGGTCCAATGCAGCATTTTCTTGGGAAAAGAAAAAAGAAAGATGGAAGAGCAACATTTACAGGACTACACCTATGGGTACTTCTGATTAAAGCTAATTACAACCTTTGAAAATAATAAATAAGGACTCTGAGGAATTCAAAGAAATAAAGGCAGCAAACAGCATGCTAACATAACACCATTGTTAGTCAGGTGTCAACAAGCAAAAACAATCATACATGTTCATCTAATTCCAATTGGCCCCTGTTGAAAGGGGCTGTTTTACAGGGCCTTCAAGTGTTAGAGACCTTGCACGTCAATCCTACTACTGTCCCTTCAGCTCATGTCCAAGCCCACCTGGCTCACAAGCGCATCCTCACAGGGTCTTGAGCTGATGGTAGGCACCAAATGGAAGCAGCTAGATCCCCCTCTGCTGCAAACATGAGAAACGCTGCAAAGGCTGAATCGAAGAAGGGAAAGTAACTAGAAACAAAAGACTGCATTCCAATTTCCCTGAACATTTTTGATACAGAAAGCAGTAGAGTATACTAGTTTTCAAAATGCAATATATTTCAGTCTCTACTAAGCAATCTTGTGTCCTTAAGAACACATATCCAGAGAAGCAGCACAGGATAAGAAATATCTACAGGATTCCCAACCCAGGGAATGAATATCAGCTCTTCCTGTGCTTATTGGCTCGTACCCACCTTTGTTGGCCAAACTTTCTTCGTTACATGGGCATAAGCAAATAACTAACAGTGTGTGTGTGAGGAAGGTAGGGAGAAGTTGGGATACAATACCTGCCTTGCTTAGGGTTGTTGTGAAGATCAAATGGGTTAACACATATGGAATTTTTTTTTTTATTATTATACTTTAGGTTTTAGGGTACATGTGCACAATGTGCAGGTTTGTTGCATATGTATCCACGTGCCATGTTGGTGTGCTGCACCCATTAACTCGTCATTTAGCATTAGATATATTTCCTAATGCTGTCCCTCCCCCCTCCACCCACAGATATGGAATTTTTTTGGGGGAAACTTTAAAATCCTACATAAAGGCAAGAAACCACTGTCATTTTTTTAACCTGGAAAAAAAATTCTATGAAAACTGCCTTTCATAATTGAATTCTTTCCTCAAATATACTTTTATTAACTGATAGTTAATAAAGATTTATTACACGGTGAATTCTAACAAAAATAGTTTTTAACCAGACAATATTTTTTTAAAGTGAAATAAGAAAAAATATGTATTTGTATAAGGTCAGGTGAGGTGACTCATGCCTGTAATCCCAGTACTTTGGGAGGCTGAGGCAGGAGGATTGCTTGAAGCCAGGAGTTTGTGACCAGCCTGAGCAACAAAGTGAGATCCTGTCTCAAGAAAAGATAAGACAAACATTATCTAGGTGTGGTGGCATGCACCTGTAGTCCCAGCTACTCAGGAGACTGAGGTAGGAGGATCACTTGAGCCCGGGAGTTCGAGGCAGCAGTGAGCCGATATGGTGCCACTGCACTCCAGCCTGGGCAACAGAGCAAGACCTCATCTCCAAAAACAAACAAACAAAAAACCAGAAAAAAGCATTTGTATTTAACCAGAACAATGACCACATTCTTTCCAAATTATATAGAAAGACCAGCAAAGCTGAGGAAGAACTGAGCCATGTTCTAAAGCATTCAGTCAATCATTACCTCTTCCAAAAAATATCTCCACTCTAGTTCTAATCATTGTGCAAAGCTAGCAATTTCTTGCCGTTCCCACTACCATTCCTCTAGGTCAGGCACTTGATCTCTTGCCCGTTTGCTGAAAGAGCCTTCTATCAAGTCACTGATTTCTCCCCCGTCTCATTAACGGTCTGGAGTGGAGTCAGGGTGATGTATCTGAAACAAACTCTTCCAGGGTGGGCCACCTCTAGCATCATCTTTCTGACCCACCCACTTGCACTCTCCACTCCAGCCAGGCTGAACTCTTCAGTTCCCGTAGTCCACCATGTGGCGGCTTGCCTCTGGCCTTTGTTCCCAAAGTTCTGCCTGGGGCCACACTTGGTTCCTCCCACCCACTTCACTACGTTGATTCCTGCTCATCCTTCAGGCTTCAGTCCCCTTCCTGGGAAGACTTCCTTGACTCCAATAAATGCCCCTACTAGTGCTGCATCTCTTCTCATAGCTTTAAACATGCTCTCCTGCAGCTGCTGTTGAATGGTCTTCACTCCCCCAGACCAAGCTTGTCTAACCCATGGCGGGCGGATGGCTTTGAATACAGCCCAACACACATTTGTAAACTTTCTTAAAATATTATGAGTTTCTTTGTGCTTTTTTTTTTTTTCTTTTTAGCTCATCAGCTATCATTCACGTTAGTGTATTTTACGTGTGGCCCAAGACAATTCTTTTTCTTCCAATGTGGCCCAGGGAAGCCAAAAGATTGGATACTCCTGCCCTAGACTATCAGCCATGCCCCTCTTGCTCTCACTTCCCACTTCCCCAGGGCCTGGCTCAATTTTTTTTTTTTAAAGTATGGTATAAATGAATAACTGATCTCTTGTTCTGTCTGCTTTAATCATGTGACTGAGTGCAAAAAAACAATTACCCACTTAAAAACACAGAGATACAAGTGGATCCTTCGCCATAACAAGGAGCCCACTCTTTATCAATATCCTGTCATGCCAAACAGGTAGAGAGGTTTTAAAGAAGAGTCAAGTATCCCAACTCATATTAAATTTCCCCATATTCTCCATATTTTAAAAGCACTGGTTTAGTCACGGGTCATGCCCTTTAAGTATTCTGTACAAAAGGTATTTTCAAATTCCAATGACATGTACTTTCATCGGTTAATTTTTAATTGAGCCAAATATTAAATGTTCACATTAACCAGACAAAGCATTTTTAGCTACTGATTTGCAGTGACAGCTTGTGTTATTCTCACACACAGGCCAAGCATGAAATAGAAAACTAATAACCCCTTAACTGTATTCTCAAAGTATCATTTATGGGAAAGAAAACTACATTCAAAGGAAACTTGTGCAATGGCTGTCATTTTTTTCCCTGAGCCACAAGCTGTTACAAAGCAGGAGAGCTCATTTTCTCACAGATACGGACAAGCTCAAGAATCCCACTGTCACTGGATGTATTCATTAAGAAGGAATCTGGCAGCAGCACAGGGGACAGATACTTTGGAGAACAGGCCAATTATCTGGGTGTCCTTTATAATTTGAAGTTTCTGAATTCACTCATAGATAAGCCGCTTGAAGAGGGCCTGGCAATGGGAACATAATGCGCAGATGGCCACTGAAGAAACAAGAGGGAGGAAGGGAGGCTGGAAGAGAGAAGAGAATTTGCTTGTGGTTTCATTCATGGGGACAAATCTACAAGCTGACACATTCATCTTTTTTAAGAGCCCCTGGAGAAGTATGGTCAAGCGTCACTACAAGTAAACAAATCAAAATCTTTCTCAAACAGATGACAACTGATGAGCAACAATGCTTTGAGTTTGCTTCATGCCAACAGACGAGGGTTCTCAAAATACAAATTCCATCAGTTGTTAAAACCACAGATAGGCTGTGATGCTGGCTTGAACCAGAATAGAGAACTTAGCCAAAAGCTGCCAGGTCAATCGTTTTATGTAAGACATCCCAGGTGGTCTTCTTGTTGAGCAGTGTCTTTAGAAATGAAATCTTAGGTTCTCTCGCCTCTGGGAATGCTGAACTGTACTGACTTCCACCTTCAATTGGCTGCCTGTTTTTATGGAGAAGAACGAGGGGATCATTTATCCTTGTGATTTTTATGCTGCAATTCTTTTTATATTTGAGCTACAACACTGATCAGAGTTAAAATCCACCTTGCTCCCACTGTGAGAACCTTGGGCCAGCCCTGCTTTCTATAATGATAGGGTGATGAATAATCTCAGCCTTCAAAACCTTTTCAGTCTGGGTTAGGCTTGAGATGTGAAACAAAATGAATGAGAGCAACTAGGCATATGTACATAGACTGTGCGTCTACAACCTTTGTATAAATAGATAGAATGTGACAACCGGCAGGCTGGTATCTATATTAGCATTAAGGACCAATAAATGTCAAACGTTTAACATAGAGCAAAATCTAGATTTCTCTTTAGGAATAAATGATACACTTTTTCAATTCAATGAAAAGGATGAAATCAAAACACTTAATAGGTATTTTTCTTCTTTCATTTCTATTAAATATTAATGAACCTGTAGGATAGGACATTTCAGACACAAACACACACAAACACACACTATAATAAAAGAAGTAGGAGAAAATTAGCTGCTTAGGATGAATTGCTCAGAATGCCTCTAACATAATCATTTTATTCATTCATTCAATAAACAATCATTGTGTGTGCCTATTACCTACTATGCCTGGTGCCAGGTTGAATTTAATAGAAAAAATATTTTATTAATAAGGAAGTCTCAATGAGAAAGGACACCTTGATTTTGTAAGACCTAGAGTCACACATAGAGGATACTATTAGGATATTTGGAACAATACTAATTTGACTCAAGTTGAAGTACTCATTAGGTTGGCAAACCGGTAGTGGGAAGCCAAGCTTTGAACAGCAAAGCTGCAAGTTAACCACCTTAACCCAATCCATGCAAGTCTACAGATTACCTTTGGGAAAAGGTGGGTTGCAAACAGCAGTCGCAAATGAAGACAGCATCAGCAATAGCAGTTAGGACCACTTAGGGCAATGAAAGAAGGCAAAAGAGAAACCTACATGATTCGAGGGGAAAGACATATTGTGGTTCAACCTCAATTTTTCTCTTGAGATCCGGATCCTTATGTCTAAGGCTTACCGGGCATTTCCACTTGGATATCCTACTGGAATGTCCAAAATGAAATTCATCACATGTATGCCACAAAGCAGTAACTGTTGTTATCTTTCCTTTCCCTCTGGAAGACAGTATCATTTTTTGAGGCAGCCAGGATGGCATTTGAGTCTTGATTCTTTCCCTCCCTCATTCCTCACATTCAACCTGCTGTCAGTCCTTTGATTCTACACGTGCGGTGTGCCCACATCTGTCCTGTCCTTTCTGTTCCAGGTGCTTCAGACCTCACACCTGGTCTCCCCCGTCCAGCCTCAGTCACTGTCGATCTTCCTCCAATGCACACATCCTGCCTTGTCTGAGAACTTTTGCAATATCCTTTCAACATCCCTGGTACAGTTAGACACAGCCATCCTTCAGTAACCTCAGGGGATTGGCTCTAGGAACCCCCAATGGATACCAAAATCTGAAGATGCTCAAGTCCCTGATATTAAATGAGTAGTACTTGCATATGCACATCATCCTATATACTTTATTTTATTTATTTATTTATTTATTTATTTATTTATTTATTTATTTTTTGAGACAGAGTCTCACTCTGTCCCCTAGGCTGGAGTGCAGTGACACGATCTCGGCTCACTGCAACCTCTGCCTCCCGGGTTCAAGCAATTCTCCTGCCTCAGCCTCCCAAGTAGCTGGGATTACAGGCGCCCACCACCATACCTGGCTAATTTTTCTATTTTTAGTAGAGACAGGGTTTCACCATGTTGGCCAGGCTGGACTTGAACTCCTGACTTCAAGTGATCCACCCACCTTGGGCTCCCAAAGTGCTGGGATTACAGGCCTAAGCCACTGTGCCTGCCCTACCCCATATATTTTTGATCCAAAGTTGGTTGAATCCATGGATGTGGAACCCAAAGATAGGGAGGGCTGTCTATACAAGTTTCACAACTTAGTATGCAGTGGTAAGTTCTCAAAACTATGGACTTATCTCAGGAGAGTTCTCCATGCCCCAGTCAAATCAGACTCTCCACAATTCCCCAAACACACCTCACGCATTCATGCCTACTTTGACGCCTCCAGTTTCCACTACCCGAAAGACCCTCTCCCCGTATCGCCTGCCTGTTCTCTAAAACTTGTCTCAACATTATCTCCGGCATGAAACTCTTCAGATACCACTATAGCTGGGTTGGGCCTCTCTGCCTACTACACATTGTCCAGGATTACAGTGATTTGTATCCTTGTCTTGGTCCCCTACTGATTGGTAAGTTCCTTGAAGGCAAAGGTTATCTTAGACATTTTTTCGCTTAACTAAAACACCTAGCATAGAGCTTTGCATGGAGTAGGGCCTCAATAAATGTTTTTTCAATGAAAAAAGTTAGTGTGCATGTTTTCCTAAATAACCAGATTCTGAAAACCCTCTCCATGATCATCCCTATCATGGTTCCTGGGAACCCAGGGTTAAGTTTTGTGGACAATTGCTCATTTCCCTCAATTAGGACTTCTTCAAATCATTTTCTTCTTATACTATCACTTTAATGTTTAGTAAGTGGCTTTGTCTCCCTGTTCTTATAATTTTGTTATAAAATACCTCAAAACCTCTCTATGCGTCTTCAGTGTGTGTGTGTGTGCGTGTGTGTGTGTGTGTTTTTAAAGATGCTGGCAGGAATCCATAAAGGAAATGGGTAGGAGATAGCCCTGAAATTTTACATCCAGAAATGCCAATGCTGCCATCCTTTATGGACTCGCTTTTTTTTTTCAAAAAGATAAATCAATATTTAAAGCTGATGATATAATTTGTACTTAATTTTATTCCTATTTTAATTGTAAATCAGATATCAATATATCTGAGATATAGCACTGAACTAAGAAGACTAAGTATGTGTCTCATGTTCTTTTAGAAAATTCTAATGCAGCTGGAGGAATATTTGGCTGCAATTCAATTTCAGAGTTAATATAGAGATATAGCATTCATCATGTTGTAAAGCAGAAAAAAAATACCATCCTAGTTATCTGCTAAGGAGAGCTGGAAAAAGTCAAGAAAAGACAGCCTGCAACACTGATCCTTTGTTTGGTGCTTCAAGTATTAAAATTGGTAAACTCACCATACTCTGTTGCAGCTTAACTGTCATTTCGACAGTTAAAAATAAGGAAATATAGTAACTGGATCTGTCACAAGAAAAGATGTATTGGTCTCAATGGAAAAAACCTCCCCTGAAAAATTAAAGCTTCACTTGACACAGTGGGTTCTCGGGTTGTTTTTGGGAGACATGATAAAGAGCAGAGTGGAGTCAGTCATAAGTTTCTGACTCATTACATGGAAGCCCCAGAGAGCTGATTATTAACTAAAAATGGAATACGGTTCTATCCCTGAAGTTGTGAAGGCAAAACAAGAAGCAGAATGGAAACACAAATTTCCCCATTGACGCATGTGGTCCAAACGCGATGCTCACGGGCAGGTGTCTTCCATAGTTAACTTGCTCATGGAATGTGGTTGATTGCCCAAGAAAATCATCCAAGTCACTCTCAGTATATTGCTACAAATGGCCATACCAGTATGTCAGGGAGATTCCCTTTCTCGCATGTTTAAAAGGGCGTTTGGGGAAGTAGTCCTTACCCTAAGCTATTTTAGTTTAGTTAGTCAAACATTTATTGAAGTCTCACATATAACCCCACTATAATCTTGCACTACAGGAATCAAAGCAAGTACAAATTTTGCCAGCAGATACTATCTTTTCTCTGCACAGGTTAAAGTTTATAATCTCCAGAGGAAAAGAATAGTATCTGGTCCCAGAATTTTGACCTGCCCAGCTGCCTGCAGCAAGTTTGGGGCGAGGGTTATCCTCTCACTTTGATTAGACTCCCCACTTCTGCTCCCTTTTGCTAATATCTAAGCACATTACAGTTTTCTTCAGGTAAATCCTACCCTTCACTAATTGGAAGTTAACAAGGAGCTACACCTGAGAGGTCCCTCTCCGATAGAATGATACGGCAGGTAAGGGATGGTCACAGGGGTGGTGGCACCTATGAGAAAGTCCCATGGCTTGGAAGAGAGAGGAATAATCGTTCAATCCTTATTCACACTGAAGGACAGATGGGTGTATCTTTTGTCTGGCAAATGGAGGGCAGAGAAATAGTGCTATAGCATATATAGAATTGGGCATATATCAGAACAACAAGTGACAATCTATAAAAATATGTTTTTAAGTGAAAACAGCTTTGTTGGCATTTTGAAAGTTTTACAGTCTCCATTTAAATGAACAGACCACAAGCCCAAAAAAGTCCGAAGGCAAACGCCAGTGTTACAATGGACTGTGAATTTCTGTAACTAGCATCGTAGAACTGTCTTGATAAATAGAACAGTAATATAACCTCAAACCAAAACAAAACAGAAGCTTCTTTTTCCCCTCCTCAAAGGAAGAGCCCCTGCTCTGGTTCAAAACCTACTTGTATTTTTTGGCATGTAAGAGTTGTTTAAGGAAGATAGTTCTTCAGATTACCCTGTTCCAGTCAGTCTAATCGGAGCCTTGATTGTCTTTTACTTAAAAAGAATTAATGAAATGCTTTAGAAATTGTAGACTGGTGTTTATTAAGTCTTCTTAGTATGCATAAATAGTGCTTAGTGGGTTAATATTTAACAAGGGAACTCCCCCTGCCTTTCAGTTCTCTTAAGCATATGTCTGTGTTATACAGTATTTTTCAAAGTATCTACATTTTGGCCCTATTTAAATTAGGCCTAATGCACACATGAACAGCCATATGGTCAGAAATAACGTTCTTAGACCAAGACTGAAGTACATGCAAAATAACTTATAGTTATTTGCTTTTTCCCTCTAAGTCTCTGAGTCTAGGACCATGCTTATCAGGCTGTACGGTAACTACGAGTTTATTAAGACGCCTGCAACACTAGCCTGTGAGTTTATCCAGGGCAGAGGCAAAGCTCTCCTTCCCGTGCCTCCAACCTAACCCAAGGCAGGACTCATGTAAGACCGGCAATCACATCTGTGGAATAACTGTCAGTCTTCGGATGATTTTCATCATTAATCTTGCTTAGACATCAAACATTAAGGTTGCTTAAGCCAAACCAAGAGGCACGAAAGAGAAAATTCAGAGTGGAGTAAATTCACTGAGTGGTCTCCTACATGTAGTTGACAGAAAGGATGACCAGATTGAGAAGTTACTGTTATACCTGAATAAGGTGATATTAGATTACCTTAAAAAGGTTGAACGGAACCTTTGAATCTCAAATACAATATATCTCTGGGGGAAAAAGAAAACTTCCTACTTGTACACTACAAAGACAGTGTTGTTTTCTAGCACAAATGCACTTCTGCTGAGATACTGCTTTGCTCAACTACTGCTAAGACACAATGAGTGACCTTAGAAAAGGGTGCGGAGGTATGTTGGGTGGGAAGAACCACTGTTAACATGCAGCACCCACACACTCGCTCATGAGTGGGCGTATCATCCCTCCAAAAAGCACAATAGGACTGGGAACAGAGATAAGAAAAAACAACAAGAATTTTGCTTGCCTTTTTTTTATTTTTAATTTATGGCTTTCTGTTATCTGGTATGCTGTGTGGCCTGATGACATTTAAGTAATCTGAAATGTACCAGTTCAATCAAAGATTGCTAAAAAGGGCAATCCATTCTCATTACAAAGTACAGCTGAAAGTAACAGAATGCACAAAAGAAAGCCATGTTTTCAATGGACATTAAATAGCAACAAAATAGAAAAGAGAACTCAGTTAACTATAAAATTTTATGAAGGTCCAGAAACAATCACACCACAGCACATGACTGAAAACTCTATGAGAAATAATGTGTTTTTTTCTACTAAATAAATTATTGAAAGGGGTCATGTGATTCTTGCAGGCAGAAAGATGCACTTTCCCAAGGAAAGTTCATCACGAAATCTATTATTTAAGACTAGATCATCTTCAAGCTATTTTTAATCCTATCGTTTTGCTGCCAAAATTGGCCATAAGCAGCCAATCCTCAGACACTAGAAAAATGATGCTCTTTCATGTAATTTGTACACTGGCATGAGAATGGTATTGCTTTCCAGTTAATCAAATGTTTTGCTGGATGTGGACTGCATTGAGAAAGGAAAAACTGCTTGCTGACTAATGAAAAGGCAGCTGAACTCTACCAGGTGTGAAGAAGTTCCTGTCTTCCTAAACCACCAACACCAAAAGGCCAAAAAGTAAGTAGGATTACCATCTTGTCAATAGAATAAAGCCAATCTCCTACAATCTCTTGTCTGAATCATCTCATTCTTCTAGTGGTTCATATATCACTCTCTCCTAAGACATGAAGCGGAATGTCATCACAGTTCCCAGTTTAGAGGGTCACAGATCTCCATCACCTGCCCAAAACTCAATCCCTTGCCTGCAAGAGTCCCTTTGTCTTAAAGAAGCTGCAAGGTCAACAAAGTCATTTACAGAATTTAAACTGTGTTATGAGGGGATAAAATAATAACTAACAGAGCTATTAAAAGAGCTAATTCTCTTGCCTTTAATTGAAGAAGAAAAGCTATCTTACTTTTTAATGGGACCAGTGATGCCAATATAAACTGTATAACTACTATGAAAAATATTCATGAGAAGACTGGGCTTATAGTTAATCTACTTGCTTGCTATCTCTCCTTCATCCCAATTTATGTCTTCCTAAAGTCAGACCACAATAGTGGACACCTGGGAAATACTCAGTATTCCAAGTAACACTATAATATCTTTAAGGCCACCGGAAGGGGACAATGCAGAATCCATCCCAGGTAGCAACTCTTCCTAAAAGATGCCACCAGGAACCAAGGATGGTAGCCAGCATTGCTAACTTTAATGTGCACACAAACCACATATTCTGACTCAGTAGCTCTGGGGTGGGAGCTGAGCTTTTGCATCTCTAAGAAGTTCCAAGGGATGCATGTGCTACTGTCTATAAGCCACACTGAGCAGCAAGGTATCCACATTTTCTAGAATTGCTGCTCTCTCACTGCTTCCTCTGTCCTGCCTCTCTCTGGATGCCACACAATGCCTTATTCAGACCTAGGAATAAAGCCACACTCCACTCTACAGCCAATTACTTCTTTAGTTTTTATTTAATTTGTGGTCTTCTGGGACAATCTATCAGAGGCTGATTATTCCAAGGACCTGATTTCTCCATGTTATGGAATAGAAAAGTCAAACAGATTTCCTCAGTCTCACAAGGTTCTGATTTTCTAGGAGCAGCAGCAAAGAAAAAGAAATGACTTGAAGTCTAAAGCCTGGAGTATTCAGTGTAGTATTCAGGAGATGGGCTAATCTACTGAGCCCTGGGGACAGTGCAGATTATTGTCACATGCCAAGAAAATATGGTAGCTCTCTTCTGAAGCTTTACCATTCAGACTGCTTTACACTATAAAATACAACATATTATTAGAGATGTAACCCCAATTGGTGTAAATCTGAAGAAAATCTCTGTATGCCAAATGCCTAAAATGACTTTTAGATTAATAATGCACATTTGAAATGATAGGCAAATCATTCATCATTGTCAAACACTACCACTTCTATTCCAAAGTGTCCTAAGAGTGCATTTTGTGGTATATATATTTTTTTCTCTAAATTCTTTTGTTTTCCTATATAGTCACCATCTATGCATTGTTCTGAAAGCTATTACATATTTTACCATCAACCATCTGTGCTTCTACATGATTTATTTTTACTAGAAGCAGGTTTGTCAAAAAATTTTTATTATGTTCCATGGTATGTCATTGTGGTTTGGTATCATAAAACGTAGCCTCTACATTTATCAACCTCAGATACCTGTTGACCACAAAGATAGGTCTACTATGAAAACTCTGTTTTACAAAAAGAAAAAAGTGAGCCTTTACTTAAAAAGAAACTTCAGTTACTGAGAGGGTAACACACTGAAACTCAGCAACAAATATTAAGGTTGTATCTTAATTTCTGTCATAAATGTGTGTCTCTGTTTCCCACGGTTTTATTAACTTATTTGATAGATACCAGTTGCCACCTTGGATTTATTTCAACTAGAAAGAAAATTTGTAAATGTGAATTTTTCATAAAAATATGAAATAGTAAAACTATTAACTCGGTTTTACTTTGGTTTAAAAGGATTCTTTTGGAGTCTGGAAGTCCCAACCTCTTTGGTTATAGTGATTAAAAATCAAACCACCTACTTAACCAAATATTTAACAAAAATATTCTTTTCACCCTTTAGCAAATTCTTCCAGAATTACTAAAGATCTGATAATGTGAGATCTCAACAAACAATTCGAGAAGAGGATTTAAATTTTAGAAATTTAAATTGGGGTATTTTAGCTAATCTTACTTTTAAACACCAAACAGTGGTATCAATATTTTGTCAACTTTGGTCAAATAAGATCAGATGTTCACATCAATCATCTACTTTTCTTGGCTTTTTCTATATTTGGCCTCTTAATATGAGCACACTTTGTAAAATGTAATAAAAACATGTAGTGTGCTTCTTGACATCTAATCCACTTGCCGTCATTTCTAGGCTTTTTGCTCCTGTTAGGTCCTATAAAATAATGACACTAGTCATTCTCCCAGGAGGCTATAAAAGGAGGCACTGAATTGCATCCTGTTTTTCAAAGATAACTCTTCAGATTAAAACAAAAAGTGTAAAAAAAAAACTTCAGACAAGAATTACTTTTTCATAAATCCATAATTTTAGATACGAGATATAGATCTCCATTACAATCCTTGACTCTTAGGAACTGCATCCCCCCTCAAAGAATCTCAGAAAAGTACAATTGTATAATGATGAAAGCTCTATCTAGCACAGTACGAGAAAAAGATCATCTCACAAATGTTCTTCAAAGCCACAGGTATCAATCACTTCAACTAAAGTAAGGGTATGAGAATCCACAGCTAAGAATCAATTCTTCTACACTTTACATAGATACCTAGATGCAAACTTTTTTCAGGAGACCACAAAATTAGGTCGATTCTGGGTGGTGAAAAACTAAAGATTCTAACATTCTAGTAAATTGGTAAACCATACACAAATTATAGAATACAAAGAATCCAGCCGATGCAAATTCTGTCACTGACAAAGTAGCAAAGCCATAGCCTAATACTCCTCAAGATACCTCATCACGCCCACTGGCAACATGGCACACACTGGAGATTCCAGTCCAAGGACTTTGGAATGTCAACTTAGCTCTTTACAAACACAACTAAGTTTTCTAGGAAAAAGACTTACATTGGTTTTCCTCTTTTGGAAAATTTTACCGAGTGACGATGCCCTTGGTCTTCTGTGGAGTCTATTCTTCTAATCGGATTGTTCTCAAATTTTATTGTATAAGGGGCTTGTTTCAGGGGAGCTTGTTTGGGATGCAGACTGTCAAGACCCAACCTGGTATCTGGTTCATAAGCAGTCCCTGAAACCTCCCCCCGGTTCCAACAAGCTGCTCAAGCCAGGAAACGGTGGTCCTGGGGACTCCTGGACCTTTAGCTTGACAAACACTGAAGGGGTACCATTTACCACCACATCCTACTGGATTACAGACACTAGATCTTTGGATCTTCACGACTAGCAAGCAAGTTAAACACTTGTAGATGGCAGGCGTTATCGGTCAGGTTGGGAGGGAACGCTTTGTCCAGAGGAAGAGGTAGGGACGCCGGGAAGCAACAACCCTGATTTTATTTCGCCGGCTCCACAGCCTCCCCTTGCCCCAGGAGCCCACCCGCACTCCAACCCCTGCATCTCGGACCTGTGGCCTCAGCCCGGACTCACATCACCAAGTGCACCTACCCAGCCTCCGTTATCCTGGATCCAGGTGTGCAGGTGCCGGTTCAGGTACTCAGTCATCCACAGGGCGATGTTGTCCACCAGGGGCGACATCTCCCGGTTGACGCTCTCCACACACATGACCCCACCGAACTCAAAGAAGGCCACAATCCTCCCCCAGTTCACCCCGTCCCTGAAGAGCTCCTCCACCACCGTGGCAAAGCGTCCCCGCGCGGTGAAGGGCGTCAGGTGCAGCTGGCTAGACATCTCGGCGAAGTCGCGGCGGTAGCGGCGGGAGAAGTCGTCGCCGGCCTGGCGGAGGGTCAGGTGGACCACAGGTGGCACCGGGCTGAGCGCAGGCCCCGCGGCGGCGCCGGGGGCAGCCGGGGTCGGCAGCGGCGAGGTCCTGGCGACCGGGTCCCGGGATGCGGCTGGATGGGGCGTGTGCCCCGGCTGGGAGGAGAAGATGCCCGGTGCGGGGGCGGCCCCCAGGGGCGCGGCGCCCACATCTCCCGCATCCCACTCGTAGCCCCTCTGCGACAGCTTATAATGGATGTACTTCATCACTATCTCCCGGTTATCGTACCCTGTTCTCCCAGCGTGCGCCATCCTTCCCAGAGGAAAAGCAGCGGGGGCCAATGGCACCTCTCGCCCCAGCTCCCACCCCACGGCCCCCAAAGAAAGGAGTTATAATCCAGCTATTTTATTGGATGTGCTTTGCATTCTTGGACGAGGGGGTGTCTTCAGTCACGCGGAACACTTGATTCTGGTGTTTCCCCCTTGGCATGAGAAGCAGGAAATTTTTATTCCAATTCCTTTCGGATCTTTATTTCATGAGGCACGTTATTACTAGCAAGTACTGTTAATATCAGTCTACTTCCTCCGTGATGCTGAAAGGGTTAAAGAAAAAAACAAAGTAATAAGTAAAAAATCAGGTGCGTTTCCCTGTATACACTGAGTCAAAGCAGGGCATACACACTACAAGTAACATGGCTAAAAAGAATGTATTAAACTGCCTGGAAATTAAATTTACTCGAATGCACTTTAAGTAAAAAATCTCAAATGTTTCCATTGAAAGTTACATTAAACCAATTTCCTGTGCAGAGAACTTACTTGTATATTTTAAGAACAGCATGATCCTCTGTCAAGTTTCCTTTTTTTAAAACCAAAACAAATGCATAAGGCAACGATCCCATCAATCTTCAGCACTCTCCGGTTATAGCTGCTTTGAAACTTCCCAATGAATCAGGAGTCGGGGGGAGAGGGAGTAAAAATTAGGAAGATTTCCAGATCGATTCCCAGACTTCTGCCTCACAGAAATGTCAATCCGCAGGAATCCCAACCGGAGATCTCAAGAGCTCGAGAGAAAAAAAGGCAGCGGCGGCGGCAGATGAATTACAATTTTCAGTCCGGTATTCGCAGAAGTCCTGTGATGTTTTCCCCTTCTCGGCAATTTACACGCGCGCACACACGCGCGGGCACAGGCATGAATCTCTATCCACTGGACCGCTTCACGCCTCCCCAGGAGAGAGACAGGGGAGAGGGGACGATGAAGGAGCCGGGGACGGGGGCAGGAATCCTCTTCTGATTAAACTCCGAACAGCAAATGCATTTTCCGAAAAGCTGCTGGATAAATGAAGGCAGGACGCTCCTGGCCCGCCGGTGCCGAGAGCTAGAAGCCCGCGCTGTGTGTGGTGCGGCGAGGGGTGGGGAGAAGGAGGTGGTGGCGGAGGGTTTTATTTTTTCCCTCTTTTCCTAAAAAGGATGACTGCTACGAAGTTCTCCCCCCTGGACCCCCTCTTCCGCTGCACCCCACCGGCGCACCCCGCCTCCGGGCTGCGCACCCTTTCTCCTCCTCCTGGTCCTGCGCGGCGGCGCTGGCGGCGGCCGCCTCCCGGAGCTCCTGCCGCGCAGCCCGCTCCGAGCGCTGACGGCCGCCGGCGGGGAGGGCCCGGCGCCCCGGCACCTTCGCTGGCAGCGGCGGCGGCGGCGGCAGCGCGGCGGGGCCGCGGAGAGCGGCGGGCGGGCGGCGCGGCGGGCGGGCGGACGGGCGGCGCGGAGGGGCGGGCGCGGGAGGAAGGGGGCGGGAGCGGGGCGGGGGTGCCTGTCCTCTTACTTCATTCTCTGCACAGCCCGACCGGTTTCCTGTGCGTAACGTCACACGGTTCATTCAAAAAAAGAAGAAAGAAAGAGCCCTCCTCTGAGCCACCCGACCGCCCCCTCCGCCCCGCTCCCTGGCCCGGGTTAAAGGCGCCGCGGCAGGCCCGGGAGTGGCGCGTCCTGCCTGGGGCACATGGCGCACGGGGCCGCGGCCGGGGAGGGCGCGCCCGGGCCGGCCACCCGCCTGCTCCGCTGCGCCCGCGGGGCCCGGCCGGTGGGTGGCGCGGCCGGCGTAGGCCTCCTGCGCGGCCGCGGCGCGGTGGGTGTGCGCGGGGCCTTCTGCTCAGGCCTGCGGCGGGCCGAGCGCGGACTTGGTGGTCGCTGGGGTCCGCGACGGGGTGGGGGCTCCCGGGGAACCGCACGCGGCCGGGCCGGGCGGGCGACAGAGCGCGGAGGGGGGCGGCTGGCGGGAGGGTGCGCCATGAAAACAAGGGCTGGAAAAGCGCCGGGAAACGCCTGGATCCTTTCTAGCCGTGTGAGTGTGTGTGGAGTGTGTGTGTGTGTGTGTCTCGCCTGGACCTTTTCTAGCCGTGTATGTGGGTGTGTGTCGCCTGGACCCTTTCTAGCCGTGTATGAGAGTGTGTACACGCGCCTACACACACAGACACACACACACACACACGTTGTGTTACCGGCGCTTGGCCGCGGGGGGAAGACCCAGGCCAATGCCGCCCCCACCGCCCCCAGCACTGGGACCTCAGCGCTGCCCTACTGTGAAGAGAGGAGACTCTGCATGTTTTAAGCAATGTCTAGGGACGCCCCGAGCGTGGTGTTTACTTTCAAGTGGCTCCCTAGGTGTCCGCGCACTACGCACGCACGCGCATCCCCGCCCGTGTGCACCTGAACACCTAATCCGTGGCCCAGGCCATGCAGAACTCAGCGCTCCAGGGAAGGGGTTTATCAAGGGCTTTACGATAGTTTTAAGTCAATGTTTTCCCTCTGTCCCTAACACCTTTTACACTGGTTTAGTGCTACACGATGAGGAGTTCCATATAGTAACTTTCAGGCCCACCGTCGTAACGCTGGGGTGGGTGGGCTCCTAAAGGTCTCCACCTTTGCCTCGTAGCCAATCCTAGATGGCCGCACTTTCTCAAATGAGGTATGTAGATACACACATACACATTCACACTCGCAGACGTGTGTATGCGCAAGCAGACAGTTTTAAATTAATCAGCATGAATAGCCCCTAGCAAAAAAGGACAAGAGGACAAACAAGTTGCACATGTGTATTTTTATCTCCAAGAGTCTTTGACAAAGCACCAGGAAAAAAAAAAAAAGGTCTAGAAGCACAGCGGCTTACTCAATAGGGCTCGAGTGCAAATATATAGGGACACTGGATTATTGGGGTCAAGAAAGATGACCAATGAGTATTACAATGTGTACAAATAGGCTGTGACTTTTTTTTTTTTTTTTTGAGACGGAGTCTTGCTCTGTCGCATCATCGAGACTGGTGTGCAGTGGTGCCATCTCAGCTCACTGCAACCTCTGCCTCCCGGGCTCAAGCAATTCTGCCTCAACCTCCTGAGTAGCTGAGATTACATGTGCACGCCACCACGCTCTGCTAATTTTTGTATTTTTAGTAGAGACGGGGTTTCGCCATACTGGCCAGGCTGGTCTCGAACTCCTGACGTCGTTATCCGCCCGCCTCGGCCTCCCAAAGTGCTGGGATTACAGAAATGAGCACTGTGCCTGCCTGACATCTTTTTTGTCTCATTTTTACTCTAAAATCAAAACATTCTTTAAAAAGCCAAAAAAGCACGCCAAATTATGATTTTTTTTTTTTTATTTTTACTTAGTTGGTCTTTTTTTTTTTTTTTTTTTTTAAGAGATGGCTTTTGCTAGGTTGCCCAGGCTGGACTCGAACTTCTGGGCTTGAAGGATTCTCCCACCTCAGCCTCATGAATAGCTGGGACTATACGCACTGCCATCTCTCTCAGGTGTTTTTATTTTATTTCTTCATTTATTGTATCCCATCAGCCCAACAAGCCAACTTCTCTCACATAGGAATGGGTGCCTGGATACAAATTTCTTATCCAGGCAAGAGGGGATGAAAGGAGATCCTCCTTCTTGCCCTTCTGATGGTTGAGACAGAGTCCCTTTTATGCGCGTGGGAGGTGTTCTGGTCTGGATAGACGCTGGGTATAGATTGACCTAGAATATATGTTCTCACATAAATTCATACCAATTCCACAACATTATGGTTTAGAAATCTTGAAAGCGTATTTTAAAGCCCCAAAATTACCTAAGAGGAACTGAAAGGCTTCAAGCTCCTAATACTCAGCGTATGAGTGAGGAAATGATAGGACAGACCTGCAAAAGAAACTGTACTTCTGCAAAGGGGGCAGCCAGAAGGAAACGGATCCCCTATTCCCCGAGAAAGAAAAGCTTACTGATTTTCGTCTTCCTTTGCTCCCACAGAGCCTCACTCTATGGATTTTCCCAGACTAATTCCTTATGTGGCATCTTGGCTATAACCAGTCTTGAGACAGGTCTGTATTGCAGTCTTTGGCTAGGGGTTATATTTTCCCTGGGAATGTTCTAGATACTCTTTCAAATGAGTGAAACCATTCCTGTGTTCAGATTCCATGTTTATTAGATTCCATTTTAAAGCATAAGGGCGAGTATTCCCAGGAAGTATGTGACATTGACTATTGTCTTTGGGCAATGCTGAGGTGGGGGAGGGAACACCAGCCTGAGGCAGGAGCAACTGGATTTGAATCCTAGATCTATGCCTGAGACCTTCCAACAACCTTACAAACATATGCACAGTAGACTTTTCACTTTCCAAGATGTTTTCCACTTGTAAGAGCCAATGGATGACCCTTTTGGCAGCTTTGCCTGGTTGGATTCTACAAGTAGCGTGGCACCAGGAAGAGAAAAAAACCAAGATGCAGGGAATGGAGATTGTATCAAGAGTCTGAATGGCCTGTGTTTTCTTCCCGTCTTCATTCCCCAGGCCACCAAACAAAAAGCTTTTGATTGCCAGTTTTCGCCACCTACTGGTTGTTTCACGGCATTACTCTTCATCCATCCAAGAAAGTTCTTTTATCCATCATCAGTATAAATGTTCTCCAAGTTTATGAAATTCAAAAGGTACATTATTCTCACATGAACATACTAATGTTTAATATAGGTATGTATTGGCCAGGTGTAGTGGCTCATGCCTGTAATCTCAGCACTTTGGGAGGCTGCGGTGGGTGGATTGCTTGAGGCCAGGAGTTTGAGACCAGCCTGCACAACATGACAAAACCCTATCTCCACAAAAAATACAAAAATTAGCCGGGCATGGTGATGTGTGCCTTTAGTCCCATCTACTCTGAAGGCTGAGATAGGAGGATCACTTGAGCCCGGGAGGTGGAGGCTGTAGTGAGCTGTGATCACGCCACTGCACTGCAGCCTGGGTGACAGACTGATACCCTGTCTCAAACAAACAAACAAACAAACAAGAAAAGAAAAGAAAAAAAAAACCGTGTGTGTGTATCAAATCTTCCCAGCTAGTAAACTTTTCATTGAAAATGTGGGTAGAATGAGACTATTAACTGAGGATATTGATAGCTAATAGGTCAGATGGAAGAGTAAACCATAGCCCCAACCTGAAATGGAAATTAATCCATCGATAAAATGAGCTGACTAGAGAGAATAAAAACAAGTAGTCCATATAGTTTGCATAAAAGAAAAATGAGGCCGAGTGCAGTGGCTCACGGCTATAATCCCAGCACTTTGGGAGGCAGAGGTGGGCAGATCACCTGAGGTCAGGAATTCAAGACCAGCCTGACCAATATGGTGGAACCCCGTCTCTACTAAAAATACAAAAGTTAGCCAGGCGTAGTGGCAGGCACCTGTAGTTCCAGCTACTCAGGAGGCTGAAACAGGAGAATTGCTTGAACCTGGGAGGCAGAGATTGCAGAGAGCCAAGATCATGCCACTGCACTCCAGCATGGGTGACAGAGCGAGACTCCATCTCAAAAAAAAATAAAGAAAGAAAAATAAACTGCTTAAAAAATAACTTCTCAGCCGGGTGCAGTGGCTCACGCCTGTAATCCCAGCACTTTGGGAGGCTGAGGCGGATGGACCATGAGGTCAGGAGATCGAGACCATCCTGGCCAACATGGTGAAACCCTGTCTTTACTAAAACTACAAAAATTAGCTGGGCATGGTGGCTAGTGCCTGTAATCCCAGCTACTCAAGAGGCTAGGCAGGAGAATCACTTGAACCAGGAAGTCAGTCAGAGGCTGCAGAGAGCCGAGATCGTGCCACTGCACTCCAGCCTGGAAACAGAGCGAGACTCTGTCTCACAAAAATAATAATAATAATAACTTTTCATGGGCTTAGATTAGCAATCCAAAATGCCAGTTTCCAATTTCAAGAATCTTATACATTATAAATTTGTGTGGTAAGTAGTGCCATGCTCTTTCAAATGGTTTGCATACATTGCCAGCAAGCATTATATAAGCCCCAGTCATGCTTTTTTTTTTTCCCAATCATTTTTGCTTCAGAGCCTGTCTTCTGCCATAAGTGATCACATCCAAGTCATCCACTCTGTGCCTGAAAGTCATTCTTGTCATAACCAGGAAACTCTCTTGGTTTCTAAGTTAAGCCTTGGCTTAACTTAGAAATCCACCTAACTTAACTCACCTAACTTAAGTGGATCCTAAACCTAAAAACAAAACAAAACAAAATCGGAATAATTGAGCAATAATCTTTGAAGCTAGGCAATGAACTACAAATAAATCATTCTGCTGTACAAGTTTAATAGTGGGCAAATAATATTTACTTTTGGTTTACAATGGAAAGCATAGGAAATTCACTTGTGATTTTTTTGCCATTTCTAATCAATAACTTGGTGTTTAAAGTGAAATAAGCTAAGGGTAGGAACTTGTCAATTTTTCGAATGCCTACTGCTCTCGTTGGACTGAAACTGCAGTGATAGAACCAAACAAGGTATAATAATACCATAGTACTGGGAGGGCTAGGTGAATAATTTACATTCTTACGTGTAATAACTAACTTTTAGTCTCTTATGCTATTTAGCACAGAGCACATCTTCAAGGTATTAACTGATAATGAACCCAATTCTAAACTTTAAGGTTAATATGTTTGTTTCCTAGAGCTGCCATGACAAAATATCACAAACTAGGTAGCGTAAAACAACAGAAATTTATTCTCTCACAGCTCTGTGGGCTGGAAGTCAAAAAGCAAGGCGAAAGCAGACCCATGCTTTCTGTGAAGCTCGGGTACAGTCTGTTCTTGCCTCTCCCTAGCTGCTGGAGGTGGCCGGCAATCCTTAATGCTCCTTGGCTTACAGCCTCATCACTCCAGTCTCTGCTTCCGCCATGACCTGTGGGATTCTGTTTTCTCCCATTCTTCTGAGGTCACCAGTCATAATATTGGATTCAGGACCATCACAGTCACCTCATCTTAACTTGATTGCATCTGTACAGACCTTATTTCCAAATAAGGTCATATTCACAGGTACTGGGGGCTGAATTTAAATATCTTTTGGGGTGACACAATTCAATCCATCACAATATGTATCTAATATGACATTTTTAAAACTAATGAGGATCGTTGACTCCAAGGCCTAAAGACTCGGCAATATTAGAACTGAGTTTCAAGGGCTACCATGACCTCTTTAAAGCTAAAATTTGGCTATTTCATATTTCCACTCAAAGTTCTTGAAAACCTAAAAATCTTAAATCTTCACACGGCATGATCTGGCCCAAGCCTTTGCCACCCCCCTCCCTACCCCTCGTCTCTTCCTTTTCCCTTCTTGCAACTATATCCACTTTTTGTGGTTTCTGGAATATGTCAAGGTCTCTCACGTCTTTCGCTTTTGCACATCCGCCGGTCTCCCTGAACTGTACCCAACTTTTTCACCTGGCAAATTCATTTCTCTAGTTTTGGCTGAAGAACTTCCTCCTCTGTAAAGGCATCCCTGCTGTTTCTGGGCCGTCTTAACATTCCTTCTGTGCTGCTAGAAGACATTTGGTACAGGGGCTAGATGCCTAAAAATCAGAATCAAGATTCTCATCCTGGCTTCACCATTGAGTAGCTATGACCTTGAGCCAACTATTTAAGCTTTCAGTGCCTGTTCCCCCATTCGTAACATGGAAATATAAGTAGTACTATTCTTAGGGTTAGCTTGCGATTTCATTGAGTTAATACATGTAAAGCACTCACAAGTGACTGTCACCTGTTTTCAGTGTTGGTTATGGTATCTTAATCGCCGCTATTCTCAGATCAGTGTAATCTTTGGCATATGTCCTTCTCACTAGATTATAAACTATTTGAGGGCAGGGATCATATTTTTCCTTGGAGCCTTTCCAGCTTAGAACAGTGCTTAGCATACAAATATTTGAAGCCTAAAATTCAGAGGCTCCAAGCCAAAGAAGAAAATGGGGAATGGTTATAGCAGAGCCATCTGAGGGATGAAGGATGGGAGAAGGTGAAGAAACAAGAAATGTAATTGCCATGAGGAAGGAACAAGTTGTTGATATAGAATTGTATCCCCAGCACCTGATACCAAGCTCATCATTGGTACCCAACAAATATATGATGGATGAGGCAAAATGGAGGTTATAAAATCAGGAGTGTAACAGAAATCAAAACATAATTTTGGGCCGGGCGCGGTGGCTCATGCCTGTAATCCCAGCACTTTGAGAGGCCGAGGCAGGCAGATCACCAGGTCAGGAGCTCAAGACCAGCCTGGCCAATATG
The DNA here is from genome assembly GCF_028878055.3 of Symphalangus syndactylus. Classification (NCBI taxonomy): domain Eukaryota; kingdom Metazoa; phylum Chordata; class Mammalia; order Primates; family Hylobatidae; genus Symphalangus; species Symphalangus syndactylus. The sequence continues at coordinate 23,226,250 of NC_072423.2, read as the reverse complement.
GTGAAACCCCATCTCTACTAAAAATACAAAAATTAGCTGGGCGTGGCAGTGCGTGCCTGTAATTCCAGCTACTCGGGAGGCTGAGGCAGGACAATTGCTTGAACCAGGGAGTCGGAGGTTGCAGTGAGCCAAGATCATGCCACTACACTCCAGCCTGGCGACAGGGCAAGACTCCATCTCAAACAAACAAACAAAAAATATACATAATTTTGTCCTTTAAATATCCAAACAAAAATTACAGATATAATATCACATGCCATTTATGTATATAAATTGCTCAGATGTAAAGAAAGATTAAGCTTGCAAACCACAATGTCCAAGAAATCTCTTCTCAACGTTCCAAAACCTTTCTGTTTACGAACTGATATCAAGGCATGTTCTTCCCATATCAGTCTTGTATAATTTGCTGCCCGTCAGGATCTGGGAGATATTACATGGTTGGAATATCAGGTTTTCGTTTAAAGTATGAGAAATATATTTGTATAGAAAACATACTTGTTTAAGAAATTTTGCTAAATTCACATTTCTTAAACTTTTACTCGTATATCCCACATCATAGTGACACAAACAGAACCTACTTGAAACAAGAGCTCAGAATATCAAGTATTTACTCCACAAATATTACTTCCTAAAAAATAAAAATCAGGCCTGGTGAAATGCTTAGGATGCAAAGTCAGGATAACATTATAGAAAACATTTATGTTTTGCCCAAATGGTCTGTTAAAAAACACAAATTTCTAGATAAATAAGTTTGCAAATCTGTAAGTCTTGTTCCCCATTTATTTTTTTGTTGTGATTCAGAAATACAAGGTATGAAAATTAGATTACAATTCTGCCACAAAAGCTTCTAAAGTAGCAAACACAACTTTGTGTATCAAAATAGCCATGTGCACTTTCATCAATTAAAAAGTCTTTAGTTATCACATCAAGCAAGTGTAAAATATAATAGCTACTATCTCCCCTTCAAAATTGCAAATCCACAGTTACTGCACTGAAGTATAATCCGAACAGCAAGATTTAGTCCAGAATATGGAAGGTTCTTGTCGGCAGGTACTTTTTAAAGCTGACTTACTAAGAACTAAAAGAAGTGAGAAATATACAAAGCATCTTATGTCAAAGAGTATGAATATTTAAAAGTGACCTCAAGTGAGTAATACATGTTTAAATTAGAACATGATGTAATTAAATGTTTATATAATTTAGCAAAAATATATATATAATTGCTTTCTTCTAGAAAGATTAAGACATAAAATTCTTTGAACCAAAGCAATATTACCAAATGTTTTCATCACCTAAATACTACAATCTCTCAAAATTTCACTTGCAATGATCAATAATAAATGGTTTAACAGATCCAGATAGAGATTTTTTTTCTTTTTTTTTTTTGAGACAGAGTCTCACACTGTCACACAGGCTGGAGTGCAGTGGCGCAATCTTGGCTTACTGCAACCTCTGCCTCCTGGGTTCAAATGATTCTCCTGCCTCAGCCTCCTGAGTAGCTGGCGTCCGCCACACACACAGGCGCCTGCCACCGTGTCCAGCTAATTTTTTGTATTTTCAGCAGAGACGGGGTTTCACCATGTTGGCCAGGCTGGTCTCGAACTCCTGACCTCGTGATTTGCCCGTCTTAGCCTCCCAAAGTGCTGGGATTACTGACGTGAGCCACCGCGCCCGGCCCAGAGAAAGATTTATAACTAAATATATAGAAAAGAATAATTCCCATGATTTTGTTTTTGTAAAAAGAAATAAAGATTGTTTTCTATATATTTTTCAATTATGAAGTCCTTGAACATATTTGGGGATTTTTATGGCTCGATGTTAATTTTTTAATATACTTACAAATACATTTTAATAAAATAATACAACCAAATCAAAAAACAGCCACTTAAAAACTGAAATTCACAAAATGAGCTGTTCTTGGCTACATACAGAAGGGCAACATTTAAACTGAATTATAATTAAACGTTTACTGCCATAGGTAATATTTACACACTTCTGGGTCCAGTAGAAGGTGTTGAATCAATGTGATCCTTTAAAAACAAAGTCATTAGTTTCCATAACAATCACACTCAGGGTTGGTTTTTTTTCTTCCCCCAGCAGAAAAACAAGTTGTTCAAGCATTGAACCAAAAAATATAAAAAATAGAATTTGCCTTGTAATATTTTCATGTTTTGGATGAAGTCAGCCCATTATGTGAGGCCGCTTAAATGCCTACAACCCCTTATCCAAAACCCACTGGGCTGGATGTGTTTCAGAATTCATAATCTTTGGGGTTTTAAAAAGGCAATATGGGCATATTTTGAATATTACAAAACACCTCCACGGCATCTAAGGGAAAACCTATAATCAAATCCATGGATATTCCTTCAGGGGAAATTAACAGTCACAATGAAGTAGCATAAATAAGAAGTACAATACTCTCACATCCGTTCAAGTCAGATTTTGCTGCCAAATGAATTACGGTATCAAATTTAGAAAAACACAAACCAACTACGATTTCAAAGTTTTTTGCTAAGGGACTGTAACCCTTTAACATCTCTGACAAGGAAATTTCTTTTCTGACATGATGGTCTCCACAAGTCTGCTCTCATATTTCAGTGGAAATTGGGATAGGGACAATTGTCTTCTACCGCAAAACAGGGGCTCTTAACAGGCGCTCTTAAATTTATTCGGGTAGTACATTACCATCTCACTGGAGGCCACAGGTTCTATGAGGATAATTTGAAAAAATATATTGAAATAACTATTTGTTATTAAATCAGACACCTTCTTGGACTAGATTCTAATATAGATCAGCAGTAGAAGGTGCCAAAATTCGAGGAACATTTATGAGAAAAAGATAAAACTGAGAAACGTCCAGACATTAATGCAATTGTTTTCTGCAAATTATAAAAAGCTATGATTCCATTTTAGCAGCTGCACAATGCAACTCAATATAATCTGCAAACTTTGGCTCTGTAAGACTGAACGATTTATGAAACCATTCTGGCATCAACCCATCCTTATAAGCTGCAATGAAATCATTCCAAGCAATTTATATATTAAATAATAATTTCTTCTGTATCTATGTGTTTAAAATATGCTATTCTCAGATCTTAATAAAAACATGGGTTAAAGCCATAAAACATCTTATTTTTTAAAAAGTGAAGTCATTTAAAGTCAAGAACTTCAAAAACTCAAGAGCAAAAAAAAAAGGTTTGCTATAATTTTTAAGGTCAATTTTTGTATAGAGTTTTTATGTTTTTTAAGTTTTATTTTACAATTTAAGAAAGTTTCCTCTTCAAAAACAGGTTTTTTCTCACCGAAGTGATCTGGAATGTGCTACCGTATATGCAAGGAAGACGGGTTACAAGATCAAGGTGAAGGCAGCTCTCCTCAAGTCAGAGGAGTGCGAACAATGAGCAGGATGCAACGGGGAAAGTTGGCTAAAACTCGTAAGAGGCACTTGCTGTCAAAATCCACCAATGAACACAGATCCTATAACCTGGAAACAACATTCAGGGGCCAAGAGGGTTTCCAGGGCTACAGAGTTAGATGAGTGGGCTTCCTTAGCATGTGGTATGAAAATAATGTCTGCAGGTTCAGTGGGAGAGTCACATAAAGATCAGGTGATCATTTCATTTCAAAAGCAACTCTCTTCAAAATCAGCCTTGTCTTTTTTTCTTAATGAGTACACTTTATACCATCATCAGCCTTTCCTAAAAGCTACATATATGCTCCGAGAAAAATGTCACACTTTTTAATTTTTTCATTTGCTTTAATTAATTCATGAATTAAGTTAAAAAGTCAAGTCGAAAATTTTAGCTGGTCTTTTTTTTCCTTTTTTTTTTTTTTTTTTTTACAAAAATATTACAGCAGTATAAGCAAAACTGGAAAGGAAGAGATGGGAAAAACAAGTAGATGCTAAAATGGGATAGGTGAACTTCAGGTCATCATGGTTATTGAAGGAACTGTAAATTCTTAAGCTTCTAGATTTTACTGCTCTTCAGAAAACATTGAAGGAGGCTGCCTTTCCCCATGAATGAGAAATGAAACGTTCCCTAAGCATTTGAGTCTAAAGAAGACAAGAAAGCATTGCTTTTCCTTCTGGAAAATATCTTTACCTCCCATTGCACTGCCCTCTCCCGTCCCCCTCATAGCTTTATGGGATCAAAGAGAGAGAGAAGCCATGAGTTTCCACCAGCAGCAGAGTGAGTCCTGAGCACAACACAGGGCTGTCAGTGACATTCAGACTCACTGGCAATGGGTCCAACTCATCTTGAATAAAATACACCAAGTTAAAAAGAAAGAAAGAAAGAAAAAACCCTACAAACCCAGAACTGTTTTTTATGGAACGTTTAAACAAAGTCCTCAAGATTTCTTCATGTGCCATAAAGTACATTTCTTGACTTAATCTCTAGGGGGGCAAAAAAGAATAAATGGAAAAAAATTTAATGATCATTCTGGAATCCTGTTCTTTACCTTGTTCACATGCTATTAATTCTCATACCTTCACCTCTCTACCTCAAAGCCTAGAAAATCAAATGGTCTCCTATTCCATATTTGCATAGTATTAATAATACTGTCAGGAGGTGAACTTCTAGCCCCTTGCTTGCAGCCACATTTCTGAAGAGCACTGGTCCAATCTGACATATTCGAAAACAATATATAAGTGTCTATAGGCCAAACATTGGGTCCCATTTAGCAGCAAGCTGTTCGAATTATTTGGAAACAGTCTTCTTCCAAGGGGTAAGAAGAATTAGGCAGTTTTGTCTGCAATTTCAGATTTTTCTCTCTGCATCATGCAGCGACGAACTATGCTGTCAAAACTTCCAAGGTAAAACAAAGCAATCGTGCGGAAAAGGCCCATGGTGACCACCTGCAAGACAAAGAGAGAGCTTTTAGTGCATCCAACGGCACAAGACTATTTCAAGGTACCTAGGTCTCTAATAAATAGTTTCTAAGACAAATCTTCTAGTCTGCTGTAAGGATGAATATAATGAAAACTCTGTAAATGTCAGTAAGCTGTGAGAACAGAATGTGTGTGCTCTGCACCGCTGGACAGCCCAGATACATAACAAAATATTTGTCCAATTAATAAATTCAAACCATAAGCAGAACAAAATATATATTGTTCGCAGTCTTAGGGTTATAATAGCTTTAAAAAGATCCACTCCAGCATCTCAAATAGCCAAACTACAATCAAGGCTTTTTTGGTTTGCAATTTATGTTCTGAGCATGAAAGCGAGACCCTATACTAGGTGCTGTGAACACTGCGGTGAGAGACACAGTCTCTGCCCTCAATGAGCTTATTCTCAGGCTGGAAAGACAAGTAAAATGGAAACTACTGCCTCAGGGTTGAGACTCGTGATTACTGATATCCTGTTGCTCAGGATGGAGTGCAGTGGCATGAACACGGCTCACTATAGCTTTGACCTCCCAAACTCAAAGGATCCTCCTGCCTCATCCTCCCAAGCAGCTGGGACCATGGGCATGAGTCCCCGTGCATAAGAGAATAGAAAAATCAGGCCGGGCGCGGTGGCTCACGCCTGTAATCCCAGCACTTTGGGAGGCCGAGGTGGGTGGATCACGAGGTCAGGAGATTGAGACCATCCTGGCTAACACGGTGAAACCCCGTCTCTACTAAAAATACAAAAAAATTAGCCGGGTGTGGCGGCGTGTGCCTGTAGTCCAAGCTGCTGGGGAGGCTGAGGCAGGAGAATGGCATGAACCCAGGAGGCAGAGCGTGCAGTGGGCTGAGATCGCGCCACTGCACTCCAGCCTGGGTGACAGAGCTAGACTCTGTCTCAAAAAAAAAAAAGAGAATAGAAAAATCACTTTGTTTTTTTCCCTACACCCTCAGAGCACTGAAGCCAGTCCTTGGATCTTCTGGAAAAAACAATATTTAAAGTGAGACCTGAAGGAAGATTAGAAGTTGGCAGGACACAGAGAAGATTCCAAAAAGAAGAAGACGGGTAAAGAAAGAACAAAAAAAGAGCCTGGAAAGGTAAGTGGGGTAGGAGATCAGGTGGCTTATGGCATGTGATGGAAATTTTTTTAATTTTTAAATTCTTTTTAGAGACAGGGTCTTGCTGTCACCCAGGCTGAAGTGCAGGAGTATGATCATAGCTCACTGTAGCTTCAGACTTCTGGACTCAAGCAGAAGTCTCCCAGTTGCTAGGAATACAGGTACACACCACCACACCTGGCTTTCTCTTCTTTTACATTTTCTTTTACATTTCACTATGTTGCCCAGGCTGGTCTCAAACTCCTGAGCTCAAGCGATCCTCCCGACTCGGCCTCCCAAAGTGCTGAGATTACAGGAATGAGCCACCATACTCGGGTGCAATGGAATTTTTAAAGCTTTATCCTGATGGTATCAAGGAGTCATTGAATGTTTTCACGCAATGTATAGTTGCAGTTTAGAAACAACTGGTGTGGAAGATGTGAGGGTACAGTCAAACGCATCCAGGGGGCCTGAGCAGGGGGTTGCAGACCATAGTGGTTGCAGGGACTGTGCTCCTCCCTCAGGAGCAGCTGCCACCTGTGCTTGCTGATGACTGCCAGGTGAGAATGCAGACTCTGTGCGGCTAAACCTTCTGATTTTCCAAGAAAAGTCTGAAATCTGGACCTTTTATATAAAACCTAATTTTAAAACTATTTTAAAATCTTAAACACACACACTCATACCAGATGGACCAAACAAAACTGCTTTACAGGCCCATGGGAATCGTTTACAACCTCTGGCTCAAAAAGTGTATAACTCAAGCAGGGGGCCTGCTGTGGCAACCCAGGCCTGGGCTCCAGAAGCACTGCCAGAACTGCAGAGAATGGAAGCATTAGAAGAACAGAGTGACAAGGATGACAATGATCTCTGACATGAGAGACAGAAGCAGGGGAGTCCAGGACAACACGCCAGGTGTGAGCCACCATGCCAGCCCAAAAATTAAAACATAAAAGAATTCATGCCTTCGTTCAGCTCAGGTATTCCGGAGTTCCTACTAAGTGCCAGGCGCTGGCTGTTAGGGGTGCAATGGCAAACATGAGGCGTGGGCCTGGTCCTCAGAGAGCTTACATCTAACAGAGTGTCAACCTCTAAGAGAATGGCAAGACAGTAGGTACACTACAGAGTGAAAAGAAAAGAGGGCTTGGGAAAGACCCTGAAGAAAACCAACAACTAAGTCATTTATATAAGTCTGAATGTGGTTGACTGCACAGAATTTAGTACTTGTTAACAACTATCCCATGGCTTTGTCTTTCCAGAGCATTCCCTCTATTGTAACCCCTACTGCATTACACTGCACTACTATCTTTTTTTTTTTTTTTTGAGACAGTTTTGCCCTTGTAGCCCAGGCTGGAGTGCAATGGCTTGATCTCGGCTCACTGCAACCTCCACCTCCCGGGTTCAAATAATTCTCCTACCTCAACCTCCTAAGTAGCTGGGATTACAGGCGTCTGCCACCATGCCCAGCTAATTTTTGTATTTTTAGTAGAAACAGTTTCACCATCTTGGCCAGGCTGGTCTCGAACTCCTGATCTCAAGTGATCCACCCACCTCAGCCTCCCAAAGTGCTGGGATTACAGGCGTGAGCCACCGCGCCTGGACTACTATCACCTTTTTGGTCAGTGCGTTCCACTTGACTGTAAGCCCCTGAAGCTGGAGAGGTCGCCTTCCATCTGATTCCCCATGAGCAAGTACAGTGCCTAGCACACCAATGAAACACTGTGTATCTTGGACAAAATAATAAATTCCATAAGCAAAGCAACTGTTTAATCCATGATTTGTGTCTCACTAAATTTAGCTGTGTGTGACCTGATTCACCTAGAAAAGGTTTTCTAGTCTAATATCCCAGTACTTTTTAAGCAAGGCCACCCCTTACTCTAGAGGAGTATTCCATTTTCAAAACACATTGGAGCAGTGGTTCTTAGGTGAAAATCCAGGTTAACACCTCAACAGCAGAGACGGTGTTTTATTTCTCTATCTGCAAGGCCCGGCACCGAAGACTTCTTGCCAGTCTAAATTCCTGAAGTTGTATCTTTAACCTATTTACTCATTCCTGGTGGAGGAAGAGGAAAAGTTGATAGCTCAATAAAAATACATTCTCAAATAAAGTAACTTAGTTTTCCCTTAACCTCTTTTCATCAAGGTTTGATGAAAGGCAGTTTTTCTCTTGTCCATCGGCCTGTCTGATTGCTAGCCTAGGCAGAGCTTACCTGCTGGAGCCCCTCAGTAATAGAAGTTACTGGAGCCATCCCACAGGTCAGGGCTGAGAGCATGTACCCATCTGAGCCAAGGGAACTGTTGAAGTTTCCTTGCTAGAAGAGAAGAAAAAGAAGAGAAAGAGGGAATCCTAGTAATGTGGATGGAAATCAATCTGACACATCAGAAACAGTGGAGTGTGCTTATTCACTTTAAGTGAGATAAAATGGTCACAAAGCATTGATCAGCACTCAGAAATGGACGCAGGGCCTTGGCAGATGGGCAGTTTTCAACAAGTGAGTCCACAGACCCCTGCGGGCCCCCAAGGACAAATGATTGTCCTAATAACACTAAGACATTCATTGTCTGTTCCACAGTGTGTTGTATGGAAAATACAGTTTTGCCTCTGCAAAACTGCAGAGACATGGGCAAGAACCACGGTGTTCTTGCCAAACTGTACTAGGAGTCATTGTCACCTGTACTGCCACACGCACTCGCAGTAATAAATAATACACAAAGAAAATACAAGTTCTAAAATGCTTTTAAAAATCAAAAGGTGTCAGTTTTGCTTTAAAATCCTCTTGATAAAGCAGCAAAATTCATCATTTTGTTCAATGGCAACCCTCGAGGACATGTCTTCTTAATACTCTACGTGACAAATGAGAACGCGCCCAGTGCACTTCCGTGGCACTGCATTCCGGGGGGCACAACTGCCTGGAACAGGAGTCCTTGTGCAGCTGCTGAAGTTGAGGGCTAAACTGCCACTTCTTTCATGGAGCGTCATTTGTATTTTTTATTTATTTATTTTTGACAGAATCTCACTCTGTGGCCCAGGGTGGGGTGCAGTGGTGTGATCTCTGCTCACTGCAACCTCTGCCTCCCAGGTTCAAGCGATTCTCCTGCCTCAGACTCCCAAGTGGCTGGGATTACAGGCATGCGCCACCACACCCGGATAATTTTTGTATTTTTAGTAGAGATGGGGTTTCACCATGTTGGCCAGGCTGGTCTCAAACCCCTGAGCTCAAGCGATCCACCCACCTCGGCCTCCAAAAGTGCTGGGATTACAGGCGTGAGCCACCGTGCCTGGCTGGAGAGCATAATTTTTATATGAAAGACCATTGACAGGAAATCTATGGTAATTCAGACTTAGGTATGTGGCAGACGTGCAGAAAACGAAGCAAGCAAGCGTGTCACTTCAGGAAAAACAACTGGCCACATGTGTCATCAATGTTAAAATCTGAACCTTCAAGAAAAAAATTAAGATTTGGAAAAACTAGTATCCACCATCATAAGACTGCCAGCTGCATACTTTTATGATAAGATCAGCAGTAATATTGATGAAAGCGATTTTTCTGATCACTCAGTCAACCCATATTTTCCAAATGACTAATGCATAATGTTACGAAATCATGAATGGTTAAAAGATCCATTCAAAGTACAAGACGGACCAATGGAATTTAATGTAACAGAGAACAAAACGTTCATTGATGTAGTTTCCAATTCTATACTGCAACTAACCTTTAAGAAACTATCATTTGTTGAGTTTGGGTTTGATATCAAAAAAGAATGTCCATAATTATCTGAAAAGCCCAGTAAAATAGTCTTCCCTTTCCCAACTCCGTATCTGTCTAAGGCCAGATTTTCTGTATATCCTTCCATCAAAACATTATTACAACAGATGGAATGCAGAAGCAGCTATTTGAATCCAGCTGTTAATGCAGACCTTAAAGCAACTGGTGAAAATGTGAACCAATGCCACTCCTCACTGAACTTTTGTTTTGAAAAGTAGTAAACTTTGTTTATACTTTTGTCACTTAATATACATATGTGACTTTATATATATATGTGACTTTATATATATATGGAGTTTTGCTTTTGATATATATATATATATTTATTTATTTATTTTTTTGAGATGGAGTTTTGCTCTTGTTGCCCAGGCTGGAGCGCAATGGCTCAATCTCAGCTCACTGCAATCTCCACCTCCTGGGTTCAAGTGATTCTCCTGTCTCAGCCTCCCAAGTAGCTGGGATTACAGGCGCACATCACCACGCCCAACTAATTTTGTATTTTTAGTAGAGACGAGGTTTCATCATATTGGTCAGGCTGGTCTTGAACTCCTGACTTCAGGTGATCCGCCCGCCTTGGCCTCCCAAAGTGCTGGGATTACAAGCATAGGTCACTGTGCCCAGCCATTTTTGTTATTTTTAATGAATTAATAAATATTACAAACAGCTTCCATTTCAAATATGGCAAATATCAATAAATATAGCCATGTAAATAAACGAAAGTTCTCTGGGGTTGTTGACAATTTGTAAGAATGTAAAGTGGCCAAGAGAAGAAAAATTTGAAAACCACTAAACTAAATGAATACTGCCAAAATACTAAGAGCTATTTAGCATCATTAGAAACACTGAATGGGCCGGGCACGGAGCTCACGTCTGTAATCCCAGCACTTTGGCCAAGAGGCTGAGGCGTGCGGATTACCTGAAATCGGGAGTTCAAGACCAGCCTGGCCAACGTGGTGAAGCCCCATTTCTACTACAAATACAAAAAATTAGCCAGGTGTGGTTGTGGGCACCTGTAATCCCAGCTACTCAGAAGGCTGAGGCAGGAAAATCACTTAAACCCAGGAGGCAGAGGTTGCAGTGAGCCGAGATCGTGCCACTGCACTCCAGCCTGGGCAACAAGAGCGAAACTCCATCTCAAAACAAACAAACAAAACAACAACAACAACAAACACGAAATGCATTTGCTTTGACCTGAGATAAGCAGGAAAAATAAAGTCCCACTTGTGCCATCTTCCTGGGCCTTTTAATGCACTCAGGGCAAAGTTCTTCACACGTGTATATATTTCAACAGAATTCACTATTCTTATTCTGCTCAGTTTAGTCTAATGTGACAGCATTTATGCTACTTCAAGGCTGTCCACCACGTGCTGACACCTCTCATTCCAATGGTCCTAAAGATTTTCCAAATTCAGTGTGGGTCTGTGGTTTACAGACATCCCTCATAAATGCGTATTTTTCCGCATTAACAGAAATGTTGTCAAAAAGCATGAGGCACATATGTTCTTCTACAAAACGGCATATCGTTTCTTAAAATACCATTTTTGATTCTGAATAAAAAAGCATATCAACAGGGAAGACAGGAGGACAGGCCCACGGGGCTGGTGGCACTTTCTCGTTAGCTAACTTTTGGGAAAATGATACTGGGAAGCAGGAATGGGAGAGAAGGCAGCCGGGTGTATACAGGACATAGTATATATTGTTTACACTGCATAGGAAAGTCTCATTTTCTTTTTAAAGAACTGGTGTTTCCAGACATCCTTCTAGTAAACCTGTCCCTAAGGTTAAGGTATACAATCAGTTTTCAGGAGGCTACTCACTAATACAGAGTCAATAAAGCGTCTAAAAGAAGAAAAGTCGAGTCCAATATTAGATATGACGAATCTGACAGACTAAAAAATTCTAATAATTGATGTTTTGAAGTAAGTCCTTGGACAAGTATCTTTTCAGAAATATAGTACTACAAATACAAATAGTACAGAAAACAAGGATTTTACTTACTATGGCGTCTTTAACAATTTGTTTGGCCACCTGTTCTGGTTTGCACACAGATGTGGTCTCTGAAATAAGTCGAGTCTCCAAAGGCTAAAAGTGGAAAAAAATGTACATAACAATATCATGATTGCCCATTACATTAAAAATAAATTATTCTTACAGCCTCCTGATTTACAAATAATTCCAATTTTCTACCTTTGGGCAGATTCCTATTTTTATAATAAGGTCCATCTGGATTCTAAATCAGTGTCTACCTAGTTACTATGTAAAATTCTACCCAGTAGCTAACACAAGACAAGGAGGCCTTTGCCATTCTCTTAGAACATATGGAGTCTTGGCTCCACTGAGGACCGTCAAAGCTAGAGTGAGAACACATCACTGGATACAAGTGATGTGTTTGACTCCTCAGTGCTGGCCGGACACCTGAATGACGGTGCTTCTGTAGAGGCTAGACCTGTGTCCAGAGCAAGCCTGCTCCCAAGACCAGCAACTCCATTCTGACCATATTCCCAGGTCAGCAGAGGGCTGATCCCCGGGGATGAAGCTGGCACCCAAGGCAGGGACAGTCGCAACCCAGCCCCCATTCAACAACTGCAGATGCTTCTTAAAGGACCTGCCGAGGAGGCAAACGCACAGGACGCTGAAAGAGGAGGAGGAGACAACCCTGAGTGGTCCCTAGAGGGCTGCATGCTAGTTACCAGGCTGGAGCTGCAGACCCCAAATCTTAGCCTTTTCTTCCTCAAAAGGTCCATCTCGACTCTCACCTAACTCAAAAAGCCTTCCCTAAATACCTAACTGGCAGTAACATCTCTCTTTCTTCTGTGAACATTTCTGCTTTAATACACATTATAGCTACTTGTGCATTTGCATTTTACCTCCTAAGTTTCTTGTGGGCAGGGCCTTTTTTATAAGAAATTATTTATCTTTGGCTTTTCTTTGTGATGTCTTGCGTATGTGTGTTCAAAAATTATTTCAGTTAGTTCAGTTAGTTTCAATTAGAAGTGTCAAAATAGTTTCACTTAGAAGTGTCAAATAATTTCAATTAGAAGTGTCAGACGAAAGCCTTAAACTGCATGAGACTGTAAACTTTACCATGTGAGCTTGAAGGAATTAAAGGAAATAAAAACCAGATTATATTTTCTTAAAATAGGAAAGGAAAGTATTTCATAACGATCAAGTATTTCTTATGAACCTTTCTTAAGAGAAAGGCTGTTTTGAAAGAGCCACGATTCATTCTTCCAGACCCCCAGGCTGGCATAACCACACTAAATACACATAAGATTCTAAAGTACTATGGTGCCCCCTAAAGGGCCCACACATCAATGTAGAATTGTATTTACCCAAACAAGTCGGCCCAAAATTTTACTGAAGGGAAAAAAAAACCCAGCTTAATCAACATCAGAATCAAACCTTAACAGGGAAATCACCACCCTTTGTCAGCTTTGGCTTCAAACTAAAAGACTGCATACCAAATGTTGCAAAGCTGCTTAGCAGATCTCTGTTTATTCTAAGACAGGACATTTGGCTTAAATTTACTTCTTTGAAATAGCAGTAATTTTTAAAAAGGCAGAGCCAAAGAGAAAAGAATAGGGGGAAAAACCTTCTAAATCACAAACATCTTTTTTACAAATACACAGTCTAGGGAGTGCCAATTTTTATGCTGCAGATATTCACATTTACAAAGTATTGGTATAAAAGAGAAGAAAAAAATATAAAACTAAAATCGGCCACAGTTCAAGGTGGTATGTTCTGATTAATTCCTTTCTTCCCGCTTCACCTATTTATTTGCTCAAAAAAGCAACTACTATGTGTCAAGGCAAAGGGAATATTCCATTGAAAAAGTGTGAAGCTTATATTCAGCCCAGGACGACTGGCAGTCATTTTATATAAAAGATATGTCTGTTATAAGTGCTATGAGAAGTTTCTGTTATAAGCTGTGATAAGTGCAATGGAGACTCAAATCATCAGACCCCAAGTCATCTCCTCTACAATGGCAAAAGATTAGCAGTTTACTAACCAGACTCTTAATTCTCACCACTAAGAGTAGTTATAAGGCACCTTGTGGAAACAGAAAAATTAAGCAAAAGTTGGCATGTAGGTGGTGAGCTCCCCAGCCCTCCTGCCCTGCTTGGCTCCCACGACACAGACAGCAAGTCTTACTCTCCTAAAGGCAGAAGAAGACATGATTCCTCAGTAGGGAAACTGATCAAACCATGAGAAAAGTGAGCAGATGCTGGCATATGAGAGTCTTCTAATGAAGTGGCTGCATCTCCTCCTGATCATCCTATAGTAAACAGCTGAGAAGCTAGAGATTTACAATTGGCATTTTAGTGCCTCACTCTTAAATATGGACAATCAAGGATCATCAGACATTTGAGGAAGCCGGAAAAAACAACAGAGAAAAAGAAAGTAGGAGGAAATAAATAATACAAGATGTAGAAGAAATTTTCAAACAAAACAACAGCAACAAAAAAACAAGGCTAAGCATCCAGAGTGAATATCCTTAGACATAAGAGAAAATATGAAATCCATGAAATAAGGCAAGAAGCTACTTTTAAAAACTGTTTTTAAACATTCAGAGAAAAGAGATCTAAAGTAATTTTTATGTAAGCCAGTAGAAATAAAAATTTCAACAAAAAGGTTTAAAGATAAAGCGAATAAAAAACTAGAAAGAACAAAAGGCCCAAGAGATTAAAAAAAAAAAAAAAGAGAGAAAATAGAAGGAAATTAGAGGATCAGTCCAGAAAGTTCAAAAATCTGAATAATAAATGCTCCAGAGAGAATGAACACTTGAAATACTTCAGGAAGAAAGAAGTGATAAAAGGAGTAATATAATAAAATGTCCCGGAACAAAAGTTGACAAAACAAAAGGGCTCATTTGAGTGTCTAACATATGAAATGAGAAGATTCCATGCCAAAATCCATTAAGGATAAAAAGGGATACAAGGTTCCCAAAAGTAAATGGAAAAACAGGTTCTATGCAAAAGATTGGGAATCAAAATAGCATTGGATTCCACAGAAATTCTGGAAGCTGAATCAATAAATGCCCACAGAAATCTGAGGAAACATTATTTCCAAACTAGAAATCTGTACTTAACAAAACAATCCATCAAAAATAAAGAAAAATGGCCGGGCACGGTGGCTCATGCCTGTAATCCCAGCACTTTGGGAGGCCAGGGTGGGCTAGGAGTTGGAGACCAGCCCGGCCAACATGGTGAAACCCCATCTCTACTAAAAAAATATACAAAAAATCAGCCGGGCATGGTGGCACGCACCTGTAATCCCAGCTACTCAGGAGGCTGAGTCACAAGAATATCTTGAACCCAGGAGGCGGAGGTTGCAGTGAGCCAACATTGCACCATTGCACTCCAGCCTGGGTGACAGAGCAAGACTCCATCTCAAAAAAAAAAAAAAGATTAAAATAAAGGCATTTTCAGACATGTCGTTTCTAAAACAATATTACCTCTGATGTGCCCTTTCTCAGAAAATTGGTGGAAAATATTATAGCTCCGCCAAAATGAGCAGATAAACCAAAAAATGAGAGTCATGGGCTCCGTCAGAGGGAGGGGAGAAGGGAACGTGCAGTGTGAGGTGAAGACAAGTCCTGAGACCACCGCTGGGTGGCAGATCTAGAACAGACCAGGAACAGGGATGACCCCAGGAGAAATGTCTGAGGAAAAAAGAATGAAACTAGTAGAATGTCCAATGTGCTCACATGGATCAAAAGGAGAATCTCAGTTCTGTTTGAATCTGGGACTGAATTAGTTATAGATAATTACAAAGCTAAGCAAATGAAAAGGCAAGAAAGGAAATGTCACTATAGAATGGTCCAAGTGTGCATAATATTAATATAAGCACTAAACCTGATTTAACTAAAGAGATGGGAGGAGTACACAGGGAATGGGGAACAGATATGAGTCTTAATGTTTTTGTTTTGAAACAAGGTCTTAGTCTGTTGCCTAGGCTGGAGTGCGGTGGCGCAATCTTGGCTCACTGCAGCCTCGACGTCCTGGGCTCAAACTATCTGATATGGTTTGGATCTGTGTCCCCACACAAATCTCATGTCCAACTGCAATCCCCAGTGTTGGAGGAGGGACCTGGTGGGAGGTCACTGGATCATGGGGGTGGATTTCCCTCTTGCTATTCTCGTGATACTGAGTGAGTTCTCACGAGATCTGGTTGTTTAAAAGTGTGTGGCACCTCCCCTCTCTCTCTTCCTCCTGCTCCGACCACGTAAGACATACCTGCCTTCCCTTTACCTTTGGCCAAGACTGTAAGTTTCCTGAGGCCTCCCCAGAAGCAGCAGACTGTACAGCCTGTGGAACTGTGAGCAAATTAAACCTCTTTTACGTGTAAATTACCCAGTCTCAGGTTATTTATAGTAATGCAAGAAAGGACTAATACACTATCCTTCCACCTTAGCCTCCCGAGTAGCTGGAATGATTCTAATTTTGCTTATTTTTTTTTTAGGAATAGGGTCTTGCTGTGTTGCCCAGGCTGGTCTCGAACTCCTGGGCTCAATCAATCCTCCTGCCATGGCCTCCCAAAGTACTGGGATTACAGGTGAGAGCCCCTATGGCTGGCCTTAAATTTTTATTTTTTTATTTTTAATTTTAATTTTTTTTTTAAGATATTGGTTCTCACTCTGTCACCCAGGTCAAAATGCAGTAGTACAATCATGGCTCACTGCAGCCTCAACCTCCCTGGCTCAAATGATCCTCCCAGCTCAGCCTCCTAAGTAGCTGGGACTACAAGCATGTGCCACCACGCCTGACTAATTTTTTAATTTTTTGTAGAGACAGGGTTTCGTTATGTTGCCCAGGCTGGTCTTGAACTCCTGGCCTCAAGTGATCTTCTTGCCTAGGCCTCCCAAAGTGCTGGGATTACAGGCATGAGCCACACTGTGCCTGGCCTTGTCTTAAATTTTATCTTCCATGGTAGCAAGTCAATAAATAATTTCTAAATCTTAAAAAGAAAAAAAAAAAAAGCAGTATCAACATGTTAGTTAAAATAAATGGCTACCTCTAGGGAGTAGGAATTGGGAATGGGAGAGATGAAGCAAAGGATTGATACTGGACTCTAAAACTGTGTGACATACTTCTTTGATAAAAATGTGCTAGAAATGGCTGGGTACAATGTCTCATGCTTATAATCTCAGCACCTGGGAGGCTGAGGAGGGAGGATTACTTGAGGCCAGGAGTTTGAGACCAGCCTGGACGACATAGTGAGACCCCATCTCTACAGAAAAATTAAAAATTAGCTAGGTGTGGTGGCACATGCCTGTAGGCCCAGCTACTCAGGTGGCTGAGGCAGGAGGATTGCTTGAGCCTGAGAGTTTGAGGATGCAGTTAGCCATGATTGTACCACTGCACTCCAGCCTGGATGGCAGAGTGAGGCCCTGTCTCTGTAGAGAAAAAATCTGGTAGAAATTTAAATTAAACTTTAAGAAAAGGAAGTGAGGGAAAAGAGGAAGGAAAGAAGGAATATTTGCCTGGAGAATCTCAAGGTCATCAGAAACCAGCTAGGCACTCTACCCAATAAACATTGTTGATTGGTGAAAACGAGTGTGAGCTGAAGAGTAGAAAGAAAATCAGAAAAGCAGTAAACATTAGAGGTTCAAATTGGGACATGTAGGATACTGACCTTTGTTCTGTTTTCTTCGGCAAAGCCAGGTGTGTCTGTGTCTGGTGGGTAAGCAACTGTGATGTAGACATTATATGGCTTCACCTGCATTTCAAAACAACACGTATACCTTCAGTAAACAAGACACACTGAGACCCTACACTGCCAACCTGCACTGGCTGCCCTGATTCCCAAAAAGCAGTGAGAACAATGGGGTGATTCTGTAAGCGGGGAACTGCACCAATTGCATTGAGAGACCCCTCTCCATGATGATTCCAGAATGAAGGCAAAAAGCTCACCCTAACCTGGGTCCGCAGGAAACAGCTGGCCCTGAAGTATGGCAAGTCACCTCCTTTGCAGTGTCTTCTGCTCCCGCTGCCCAGGCAGAGGCCCTGGGAGCCGTCCAATGAGGAGGGCAGTGTTTTAAAAAGAGTCCAGTTCCCACACGCACTGCACAGCATCAAAGCCCTTTATCAAGGCAATGGGACCGGTCTGCCCCTCCTTTCTTCACCAGACTGCACATCTGTTTTCCCTTCAGACTGCTTCTGATACTCTTGTGTTGATTTCATCCACAAAATACATTGGCGTCATTAAAATCTGCTGCCCTATCCCTTTCTTGTGCCCTACTCCAAACCCAGTCCAGAACTGTCCCTGAGAAGTCTGCTTATTCCAGAGCTCCCTGTATAATCGGCCTCTGCACATTAGGAGGTCAAGAGTCACTTCCTCCTCCACTGAACCAACAAGAAGAACCACTGGGTAGAACCTCCAAGTCAGACCAGCCAAGTACCTCCCCTGTGGACAACCTCAACCTGCATTCACATAGGGAAAGCCCTCTGCCTTACCTGAAACTCTATGTGGCTCCTCTAAATCTGACACTTGGAGCAGGCTGTTACACTTGTGTGCCTCACCACCACGCCTGCACACTTCGCGCTTCAGGACCCCACTCATACACACCCCCCCAACAATTCCAGCAGATTCTTCTGCTGTTGGCCAGGACACACCTCCCACAGATTGCTCAGCCACAGCCCTGCTGCACAGGCTTATCTTGCCCTGCTAATTAGCAACTCTAAGAGCAATGGTTCGTACCGTGAAAATCTCTTTGCCATGATTTTTATTTGGTATTGGCTCACTTTTTTGTCCCTAGGGAAACACCTAAGGGATCTGGAAGTGGAGAGGCAGCTGATAGATCAGCCACTGCACATCTTCAGAAGGGTACCCCAGGCTGAAAATCAACAACACCACTGCCTAATGACGGCCTTTAAGAGTAGCCCAGGGTCCAGGCGCGGTGGCTCACGCCTGTAATCCCAACATTTTGGGAGGCCGAGGGGGGTGGATCACCTGAGGTCAGGAGTTCGAGACCAGCCTGGCTAACATGGTAAAACCCTGTCTTTAGTAAACATACAAAAATTGGCTGGGTGTGGTGGCAGGTACCTGTAATCCCAACTACTTGGGAGGCTAAGGCAGGAGAATTGCTTGAGCCCGGGAGGCGGAGGTTGCAGTGAGTTGAGATCGTGCCATTGTACTCTAGCCTGGGCAACAAGAGAGAGACTCCATCTCAAAAAAAAAAAAAAAAACCGAAAAACAAACAAACAAACAAAAAAACAGTAGCCCAGAGTCTCATCTTATGCAGCCCTTTTTTGCCCTGGTTCCTTCAGTGAAGCACAGTTTTGAGGGCTTTAAGGGGAGCTGCAAGGGGAATGAGAAGCACGCACAGGCCTGCAAGCAGAATATCCAGGCCAGCCATCCTGGAAAGCGCAGTCGTGAAAGTGAGATGTCTTTGTGGGTTCCATTCCAGCACAATTAGGGTGTGGGACAGCCCGTCCACTGGGCATCGCCAGGGCATGCAGCTTCACAGCCCAGCCATGCTCATAAATAGCTCTGGATCGGGGCCAGGTAGTGAGGCAGATGAGCCAGAAACTCGATTCCACTTGTTTTTGAGATAGTGACTTATAAAAACCTTGTCTCCCCCAGCCTTGCCCTCTGCTGTGCATAGACCAGAGAAAAACACCACAAAAAAATCCAGCGAGTGGTCATTAGGCAGCCCACATAAAGACTGACACCGACTGCCCAGAAACTCACGTCTGCACTGCCCCTCTGCCTTCTCTCTCATGGTAAAGAAGGATGCTGGCTCCAAAGCTAAGGGAAGACAGAATTTCAGAGCAGTGCTTCTCAAACTAAAGGTTACAGCTGCATTGCCAAAGGTTAAAACAGAGCTTTTCAGAACAGCTTCCTCATGAGGTAGGAACACAGATTGCTGGGGTTGGGAGAAACCAGTCCAATCGCTTCCTAGATTGGTGTTCTCGCTATGCCATCCAACCAAATGACTCTCCCAGTCTCTGGCTGGATACCTCCAGTGGCTAGTCACCTCACCATTTACATATTATTTTATTTATTCATGCAACAACGAACACTTACTGAATTACTTCTACATGCCAGTATCGTTCTAAGAACAAAGCATAAGGTTAAGATTCTAGTTTCCTGAAACTCTTGGTCAAATAATTTGCTGAAATCTGAATATATACTAAACCACATCTACACCTTCTTTTAATCTACCGATCTCATAACCCTGTCATAAACAAAAATAAGGGTAGTCTGGCTTTACTTGTTCTTATAAGACAATGCTAGCTAGCTCCCTGAGATCACCACTCTCTAAGAATGGATGAGCCAGGTCCTCACTAACTGAGTCCCCTGCTGCCCGGCCACTGCTTCTGCTCATCCCTGTTGCCTGACCATTCTCTGTGCCCCCCACTCTGTACCACACCCATCATACTATTACTTCTTCCCTTCTCCCTGGCCTCCACCTCAAGCAGAAAGACAACTGACCACTTGTTCAAGAACCGATTTGTGGGCCAGGTGCAGTGGCTCACATATGTAATCCCAGCACTTTGGGAGGCCGAGGCGGGCAGATCACCTGAGTTCAGGACCAGCCTGGCCAACATGGTGAAACCCCATCTCTACTAAAAATACAAAAATTCGCCGGGCATGGTGGTGGGCACCTGTAATCCCACCCACTTGGGAGGCTGAGCCAGGAGAATCGCTTGACCCAGGGAGGCAGAGGTTGCAGTGAACTGAGATCACACAACTGCACTCCAGCCTGGGCAACAGAGTGAGACTCCATCTCAAAAAAAAAAAAAAAAAAGATTTGCTATTAAAATAATCCACATAGGATGTGCTGTTCCCCATTCCATCAAAACAAAGACAGGGGGTGCTGGAAAGAAGATCACAGCTGTTTACATGAAACTCCAGAATTTAAACTTTAGCTTACTTTCAGACCACAGAAGGAAGAGATGGGAGGAGAGGGGCATGATCAGGGTAAGAAAAGCAGAAAAGGGAGCATCAGTTTTTTTGGGGGGGGCTTGGTCTCTGCTACCACATCTTTAGCTATAACCCACCTCAGAAGTCTGCTTTCCAAAAGAGTAACTTTTAAAATCTTTACCTTTCTTCCTAAAAGACTGAGTTAAAAAAAAAGACCAAAAAATGCCAACAAAGCATTCTTTTAAAATTACTCATGGTACCCATAACAATGCCAGGGTCCTACCTTAGTTTGGGGGCAAAGGGAGGTGGACAGGGAGACTTCAAAGTTAATTAAACCAAAGAATTGTCAAAAATATTTAGAGGCCAGACACAGTGGCTCACACCTCCTGCAATCCCAGAGCTTTGGGAGGCAAAGGCAGGTGGATCACCTGAGTCCAGGAGGTCAAGACCGGCCCAGGCAACATAGCGAGAGAGACCCCATGTCTACAAAAAATAAATAAATAAAAAATAAACAAAAAAACAGTGAGGCACGGTAGTACACACTTGTAGTCCCAGCTACTTGGGAGGCCGAGGTGGGAGGACTGCTTGGGCCCAGGAGGTGGAGGCTACAGTGAGCCAAATCAAACTACTGCACTCCAGCCTTGGCAACAAAGCAAGACTCTGTCTCCAGAAAATAAAAATAAAAAAAAAAAAGTATTTGGAGTTTGAGCAATTACATAAGATTTCATTGACAGAAAACACACCTACCTTGACCAAATTATCCAGGTTTCAAAAAAATGCTACTATAATTACTGTAGGGACACAATAATTGGTTTGATGCAAGTTCTCCTACGAACAAACTAGATTTTGATGACTGCGTTTGCTTTCCCCAGAACCTATTTTTCATGGGATAAGTTCATTTTATTTTCTTTTTTTTAAGTGAGGGTATTTTTAATAGAGTCCGAATAAGGACAGAAGTCACACAGACTTGAGCATGCAGGCCGGCTACTTGCAGTATGCAAATCACACTTGTCACAGAGGTTGGGGGGGCTCCGTCTGTACCAGCAATCCACTTTCTTTTTCCTCTTTTTTAGCATCTCTGTTCTACTTGAAGTGAAACCAGGCCACCCAGATTATATACTTTGCTCTAAATTAGTGAATGCTGACACAGCTCTGCGAAAAGCCCTAATGGGCAGATTCTTCATCCCACAAATACCCCTTCACCTACAAGGACTCTAAAACCAAAGTAAAGGGCCGGGGCAACTAGCCAGGTGAAGCAACTACCCGGACACATCATCTGCTGCAAAAGGGCAGCAGACCTGGGGGTCAAGGCTTGGATCGTGTTATGATTTCTGTCACTAAGTAACTGTGTGACTTTGAGTAACACATTGAATTTATTGAAAACTGGGTTTTCCTCTCATAAGGTGGCATCACAACATCTCCCTCACATACTTTACAAAACTTTATAAAATGGTGGCTGGGTGTGCTGGCTAACACCTGTAATCCCAGCACTTTGGGAGGCTAAAGCCAGAAGATTGTTTGAGCTTAGGCGTTTGAGACCAGCTTTGGCAACACAGTGAGACTCCTTCTCTACAAAAAATTTTAAAAATTAGCCAGGCATGGTGCAGTGCACCTGTGGTCTTAGCTACTTGGGAGGCTGAGACAGGAGGATCACTTGAGCCAAGGAGCTCAGGGCTGCAGTGAGCTATGATTGTGCCACTGCACTCCAGCCTGGGCAACAAAGAGAGATGCTGTCTCTAAAAAAAAAAAATAAAATAAAAATAAATAAAACAGTTATTCACAAAAGGACTTTTCAAAGTTAAAAACTTCAAAAGAAATACCAGTATTTTTGTTTGAAATTTCACAGCCATCAGTGTCCTATTGGCTAAGCATATTATAACGATCTATTATTAAGAGTTATTAGGCCAGTTGATAACAATAAAATCTGTGGCTGGTTCCTATGGTATGAGAATGGCATGGTCTATCAGTCCCTATGTGGCACATCAGGACTGTCGCTGTCCCAGCAACTCATCTGTACTCCAACACTCGTCCCATATCTAACCAATGTGGTGCGCTATCACACAGCATCAAGGTCTCTTATGGGGGTCTTCTAAACAGGGGTCAGCAAACTATGGCCTATGAGCCAGATCTGGCCCTCTGTCTGTTTTTTATAAATAAAGTTTTATTGGAACATAGTGACAATTGTTCATTTACATATTGTCTACTAAGGCTGCTTTCCTGCTATCACAGCCAACTTAAGTAGCTGTATTAGGCACCACTCAGCCTTTAAAACCTAACATATATACTGTCTGCCCTTTGGTGAAAGTTCTGTCAATCCCTGATCTAAATCATCAACCAGGATTCCCAAAAGCACACTCTTACTATAAGAGGGTTGGCCACAGTGAATACTCTTCTGGGCTGTTAACATTTTAGGCATCCACTGGGGGTCTTAGCTCACATCGCTTGCGGATAAGAGGGGACGACTGGGCCGGGCGCGGTGGCTCACGCTTGTAATCCCAGCACTTTGGGAGGCCGAGGCGGGCGAATCACGAGGTCAGGAGATCGAGACCGCGGTGAAACCCCGTCTCTACTAAAAAAAAAAATATAAAAAATTAGCCGGGCGTGGTGGCGGGCGCCTGTAGTCCCAGCTACTCGGAGAGGCTGAGGCAGGAGAATGGCGTGAACCCGGGAGGCAGAGCTTGCAGTGAGCCGAGATTGCGCCACTGAACTCCAGCCTGGGCGACAGAGCGAGACTCCGTCTCAAAAAAAAAAAAAAAAAAAAAAAAAAAAAAAGAGGGGACGACTGTGCAGAGCAATAGAAAGAACTTTCCCTTGCCTTTTTCAGCATGTGATTTTTGGGTAGATACGTAAGTGATGCTCTCTAAGCATTCCTGTGTGACAATAACGTGGAAGTCGGCTTCATGCAGCTGAGGTGTAAAGTTGCGTTCATCATGACAAACGCTATTTTGATGCAAATCCTAACTACATCCTTCTTCCACAAAATGTTCCATTAACTATGGAAATAAAAAGCATTCATTTTCCCAACAAGTCTTTAAGATATAAAAATATAAATATTGGGAGAGTCAAATTATTGCTTTATTCCAACCCTCCCATTTTACAGATGAGGAAACTGAGAGCAAGTTAAATGACTTGTCTAAAAGCTAAAAATTAGCAGCTGATTCAAGCTCTTCCCTCAAACATGTACTAATTTCATGTATTATTCAGTCATAAGGACAATCTCTTTGTTAAAGAAAAATCTCTATAAAATAAAATATCTGGTTAACCTTACTCACATTCACATAGTATTAGACCAGTAACACTATGAAGGTATTACTAGTATTTTGCGTATTAAGTTAAACAAGCAAAAATTCCATTACCATTTAGCATCTGTCGTTAACTATAATCTTCATGCAATGAAAAATGTTAACTGCAAAACTCAGGGTTGAGCCAATTCTCTTTCACTAATGTCAAATCTAAAAATCTCTAATTTAATACAACAACACATGTAAAGAAGCTACAAAACTGAAGTGGAATGTATATTGCTGAGCGGGAGAGGAATAAATACAAAAATGAATACAGCTTTTACCTCCATCTGCAAAGCTTCTGCCAATCCCCTTATGGCAAACTTGGATGCAGAGTAGGCTGTGAAACCGAATAATCCCAACTGTCCCGCCTGGGAGGACACAAACACGATCCTGCCCACCCGGCGCTCCTTCATGGTGGTGATCACGGCCCGGCTGGGGTACACGCTGCCCAGGTAATTGATGCTCATTAACCTCTGCAGGGAACAAAGAGGCCACATGAGGTCAAAAGCCTCAAGGCTGTGCACATGGAGATTTAGTCTGCTTTCTGGATTTCAGTTCTTCAATGCAAGCTCAAGTGACTAGGAAGCTCAACAGGCTTGCTGAATGAATGAAGGATGACATGATGACATAAATGAAATGTGATTTGAGACCTAGCATTTGAAGACTCAGGACCTACCATTTGAAGCCTGTTTCAGTCTAGTCTTGCATTCTGACCATGACAGCAGTTAATGTTTTTCCTGAAAACTGGTCAAAGTTAGTTTTCTCCTTATAAAAAGTATACTGCATGTTTGCGGGTAGTACTTTCTGAAAGACAGTTTTAGGGAAGAGGTTCCAAGTATTTGTAGCCCTATTAGTTCTAAGCTATAAGAAAAACACAAACAGAGTAGGAGGGTGATTAAAAGTTTTGGTTTCAAGCCTTGGCTCTCCTATTTATTGCCTATTTGATGATGAATAAGAAAGTCAGACATTCTACTTATTTTCTTGGCTGTAAACAAGGTTAACATGGGTATGACCGCATAGGTCTGTTGCAAGGATTAAAAGAGAAAACACAAGTTAAGCGCTAGCACAGCCCTGGACCTCAAGAACCACTGGCTCTCCCATTATGATGGGGAAGAGTACTAATAGTGTATTTTCTCCTCATCTTGGAAGCTTTTAATTTTTATTTATTTATTTTTTGCTTTTTTACTATTATCATTTTTTTTAGAGACGGGGTCTCACTCTGTCACCCAGGCTGAAGTGCAACGGTGCAACCTTGGCTTACTGCAGTCTCAATCTCCTAGGCTCAAGCAATCCTCTTGCCTCAGCCTCTTGAGGACCTGGGACTACAGGCACATGCCACCATGCTCAGCTAATCTTCGTATTTTGTGTAGTGACAGGGTCCTTTTATTTTGCCTAGGCTGGTCTTGAACTCCTGGGCTCCAGCAATACCCCAGCCTTGACCTCCCAAAGTGATGGGATTACAGGCATGAGCCACTGTGCCTAGCCTGAGCTCTTAAAAACCTTAAATTTTAACTTGAAAATTTAATAATATTTGCATTAAAATGTTTCAAATATTCAAATATTTGTAAAAATATTAGATCATCATGTAAATAAAAACTAAATACCTCAATTGTGGAACCTGAGATCAATCATAATTTTTTTTCATATTATGAACAGAACATGAACATACAATCATAATAACTTAATTCAAGAGAATATTAGATTTTTTTATTGTTGTTTGCATTTGTTTGAGATGGAGTTTTGCTCTTGTCACCAGGCTAGAGTACAGTGGCGTGATCTTGGCTCATTGCAACCTCTGCCTCCTGGGTTCAAACGATTCTCCTGCCTCAGCCTCCAGAGTAGCTGGGATTACAGGCGCCCGCCACCATGCCTGGCTAATTTTTTGTATTTTTAGTAGAGACAGGGTTTCACCATGTTGGGCAGGCTGGTCTTGAACTCCTGACCTCAAATAATTTGCCTACCTCAGCCTCCCAAAGTGTTGGGATTACAGGTGTGAGCCACTGCACCTGGCCTAGATAATTTTTTTAAATGATGACCAGAAACACTGGGAGTGACAGGGAAAAATATCTATGCTGTTTAAGTTTAAAAAGCAGAAGCTAGACTGTATGTATGTTGTAACTGTAATTACTTCAAAGGTTAAGTAAAAGTACACATGCTCAGAGGGAAGACCAAGGAAATACAGAAGATCATAAGTGACTGAGTTAGGATGCTGGGATTCTCTTTTTTTTCCAAAAGTGTGTTTTCGTAACATAATATTGTTTCGATAATAAAAATGTTCTAAGCCGGGCACGGTGGCTCATGCCTGTAATCCCAGCACTTTGGGAGGCCAAGGTAGGTGGATCACCTGAGGTCAGGAGTTCGAGACCAGCCTGACCAACATGGTGAAAACCCGTCTCTACTAAAAACACACACACACAAAAAAAATTAGCCAGGCGTAGTGGTGGGCACCTGTAATCCCAGCTACTCGGGAGGCTGAGGCAGGAGAATTGCTTGAGCCTGGGAAGTGGAGGCTGCAGTGACCCGAGATTGAGCCACTGCACTCCAGCCTGGGTGACAGAGTGAGACTCCGTCTCCAAAAAAAAAAAAAAAGTTCTAAAAGAATATCTGAAAAAAGACGGCACACTGAACGCATGTGTTTACTTTGGCTCCCTTTAAAAACTTCACTAAAATCTCCGTAAAGAGATTTTTTTTAAGGCAAGAACACACAAGAACAAAGAAAATAAGAATAAAAATAACAGCAATAACCTTTTGGAAGCTGAAGAACAGATTGACGAAGGATAACTAACTGAGCAGACCACAAAAAACTAAATGCTAAGCAGGGAGTGGAGAAACTAAAAAGCCAGATTCTACCACAGAACCCCAAAAGGCTCCAGCCATAAGAGTCTCTGGGGTGGAGGGAAGGGTGGGTTGGCATGGGGCTGAGACAGGAGTAGGGACTAAGAGTCTATTTAATAAGCAGTCAGCTAGAAACAGCCCAAATGGCCATCGATGATGAATACCTAAACAGAATGTGGTCAATCCATACAAAGGAATATTACCATCCTATAAAAAGGAATCAGGCACCCATATATGCTACATGTGGATGAACCTCAAAAACTGGTGCTAATAGAAAGAGGTCAGACACAGAAGTGCACATATCATGATTCCAATCATACAAAATTACCAGAGACAGAATACAGATTGGTGGTTGTCAGAGATCGGCTGTGGGGGTGAGCAGGGATGGGGAGCAACTGCTTACCAGGTGAGGGCTGCCCTATGGGTGATGCATACGTTTTGGAAATAGGCGGAGGTGGTGGCTGCACCGCATTGTGAATATGCTAAATCCCTCTGCATGGCTCACTTTAAAAACAGTTAATTTTATGTTATATGAATTTCACTTCGAATTTTAAAAAAAATGTAGGACAATGAAAAAAAAAGGCAGTTAGATCTTAGAAGTCTTTCCCCTCTGGAAAACATCATTCTCAGTAAACTATCACAAGGACAAAAAACCAAACACCGCATGTTCTCACTCATAGGTGGGAATTGAACAATGAGAACTCATGGACACAGGAAGGGGAACATCACACTCCGGGGACTGTTGTGGGTTGGGGGGAGGGGGGAGGGACAGCATTAGGAGATATACCTAATGCTAAATGACGAGTTAATGGGTGCAGCACACCAACACGGCACATGGATACATATGTAACAAACCTGCACATTGTGCACATGTACCCTAAAACCTGAAGTATAATAATAAAAAAAAAAGAAAGAAAAAAAAAGAAGTCTTTCCCCTCTCCACAGGGTAGATCTGTACCTCTCTTCCAGCCTGGCAGGAGACTGGAGGTTCTGTTTCTAGGGATAGTAAGTCTAGATAAAGAGAGAGGTTTAAGGGAAAGTCTGTCTACACGGCACACACCAAGACACCAACACTCTCCCCAGCTTCATTCTCACAGGAGGCTGGAGGACACTCCTCAGGGCTTCTGACCAACCCAAGAGAAAAGATTTGCAGATAATGACATTGAAACTACGCTCACAGATATGACCACGCAATCACCCTTCCAAAGGATCCATCATCAAACAGGTCCACAAACAAGCACAGAAGTCCCAACCACCTTGTGAGTGCCTGATTCAGAAATGTGAAAACACAGCCAAGGGCCTCCAGACTTCTAGTGAAGTCTCTCACACCAAAGACAGAGCCACTGGCCTCTGAGAGAAAGTAAACACATGAACAAAGCAGAGACAATGAAGGACAAAAGAATACCTAAACAGAATTATCCTTAACATCTACAGGGAGATAAGAGGGGAGACAGCACCAAGAAACCACAAAGAATACTGAAAAGGAAAATTAAGGGAAGAGTATTGGGATTCCCCAAGACCACACCCAGGCTGATGATTTACTAAAAGGTCTAAGTTCTCAGCAGATGGTCCTACTCAGGACTAAGACTTATTACAGGGAAAGGATGCAAAGCAAAATCAGCAAAGGGAAAAGACACAGCGAGAAAAGTCCAGAAGGAACCAGGTGCAAGTTCCAACAGTTCCTGCCTGGTGGAGTCACACAGGACGTGCTTAATTCTCGCTCATGCCAAAGTACTGTATACAGGCTATTTTATTTTTTTATTTATTTTATTTTATTTTATTTTATCTTATCTTATTTTATTTTATTTTATTTATTTTATTTTTGAGACAAAGTCTCGCTCGTGCCCAGGCTGGAATGCAGGGGCGTGATCTCAGCTCACTGCAACCTCCGCCTCCCAGGTTCAAGCAATTCTCCCGCCTCAGCCTTCGAAGTAGCTAGGACTACAGGTGCCCGCCACCACATCCGGCTAATTTTTGTATTTTTAGTAGACACGGGGTGTCACCATGTTGGCCAGGCTGGTCTTTAACCACTGACCTCAAATGATCCACCCACCTTGGCCACCCAAAGTGCTAGGATTATAGGCATAAGCCACTGCACCCAGCCTGTGTACAGGCATTTTACTTGCATGTCAACTTGAATAAAATTAAAAACTGAAAGTAATAAAGCAAACGTATAACTGAGATAGAATTCATTTTAAATAAAAATCATTTCCTATCATTAGAAAATGCATCAACTGTGGTACATGTTGAGTGTCCCTTATCCAAAATGCTTGGAACAAGAAGTGTTTTGGATTTGGAGTTTTTTTTTATTTTGGAATATTATATTGTACATATTGGTTCAGCATCCCTAATCTGAAAATCTGAAATCCAAAATGCTCTAAGAGACATTTCCTTTGAGCATTATGTTGGCACTCAAACAGTTTCAGATTTTAACCTGGGCACGGTGGCTCACACCTGTAATCCCAGCACTTTGGGAGGCCAAGGCAGGTGGATCACAAGGTCAGGGGTTCCAGACCAGCCTGGCCAACATGGTGAAACCCCATCTCTATTAAAAATAAAAAATTAGCTCAGCATAGTGGTGGGCGCTTGTAGTCCCAGCTACTCGGGAGGCTGAGGCACGAGAATCGCTTGAGCCTCCACTGCAGAGGTTGCAGTGAGCCAAGATCGCGCCACTGCACTCCAGCCTCGGAGACAGAGCAAGACTGTCTCAAAAAAAAGAAAGAAAAAGATTGTTGATGTAATGGCAACTAAAAACCGTTTTGCATTTTAAAAACATTTCAGGCCGGGCCTGTTGGATCATGCCTGTACTCCCAGCACTTTGGGAGGCAGAGGTGGGCCAGTTACCTGAGGTCAGGAGTTTGAGACCAGCCGGGCCAACGTGGCGAAACCCAACTCTACTAAAATAAAAAAATTAGCTGGGTGTGGTGACGTGTGCCACCAGTTACCAGGGAGGCTGAGGCAGGAGAATCACTTGAACTTGAGAGGTGGAGGTTGCAGTGAGCCGAGATCACGCCACTGCACTCCAGCCTGGGCGGCAGAGTGAGACTCCATCTCAAAAGGAGAAAAAAAAAAAAAATTTTAAATCCAATGTTCATTTCTTTGGTGCTGAAATAAGAGAAGTTCCTTGGTAAACCTGATTAAAAATATAAACAACAATAAGATGCGGTATCTTTTTATCTTGATTTGAGAATTCTAGTGAGTCTGTTCTTCAACTTTTTTGGTTTTTCATTGTTAATAATACTGATGTTTGATACGGACATCCAGCATCTCTTAGATTACAAAGTGTTTTCTTGAAAATATGACCTCAGTGAAGTGCTACAGTAATCTGTGTCAGATTAGAAGGTCCATTCCCATTTTAGCTGGTTTTCTCAGTGTAAAATGTCTAAATTCTTAAGGTTCAATGGTCATGACACTGGGACAAAAACCTTGTTCAGCCTTCCCCTAGAGTCTTCTAAAGCTTCCATGGACATCTGAATGCATTCATCTAATTGATTCCTAAAGCTTTTACCCGTGGCTTGCTCTGCTTTTAGTATATGTGCTACTGCAGTGAGCAAATGTTTTTACTTACTTCAAAAGCACTAACTTCAAGATCTTCAAATTTTCCTGACACTGCCATTCCTGCACAATTTACCAGCATGTCCACTGGACCCAGTTTCTCCTGTGCCTAGAAAAATGTAGCAGAGCAGGCATTAAGAAACAGAGAAGAAAAACCACTCAGCAGCAAATCCATGCTGATAAATAAAACTTACAAAACTATTAAACCTATAGAGAAGTTGTGCCCATTCCAAGCCACATAGCAAAATGGCAAGAATAAATCAAAAGTCAAGCACATTGGTGAATTCCAATTAGCCCAACCTCTTACTTGTTTTATGACATTCTCTACTTGGTTATAGTCTTGAGATACATCAACTGATATGCAAAGCACCACCTGTTAAAAAAGAAAAAAAGTGATCAAAGTTTGGCAGGTACCAAACTATTTTTTAAAGATATTTTTTAAAGAAAAGACAATTCATTGAATACAGAAGGAAGCCAATATTGAATGAACAGATTTCAGTGTTTGCTGATGATGCAATTAGTAGAATCTAATTTTCTTGGCAGCTTTTGGAGTTAAAACTCTGAGGAATATTTTTAAAAATATATAAATGCTCCTCTTGAAATGCCACTAATCTACAGTGACAGAAGGCAGATCAGGGGTTGCCCACAGCCAGGTATGGAGGATGGAAGGAACTGTGAAAGGGCACAGGCCGATCCTGAGGAGTGATGGAAATATTCCATATCAGGGCCTCAGTGCTGATTCCTTCCAAGAAGGAATCCTGTCCAAATGATCGAAATTCCTAAGAAAAGGAAAGAGTCCTCTTTGCAAATATAACCTGCAGCATTCTAGTCTAGAGGGGTTGCCCTTGGTTGTAATGTCTACCTAGGGTGGATTTTATCCCAACATCCTCAGATAGAAAACATTGTTTTAAACGTAGTAGTAATTGGCCAGGCGTGGTGGCTCACACCTATAATCCCAGCACTTTGGGAGGCCGAGGCAGGTAGATCATTTGAGGTCAGGAGTTTGAGACCAGCCTGGCCAACAGGGTGAAACCCTGTCTCTACTAAAAATACAAAAAACTATCCTGGCGTGGTGGCAGGCACCTACAGTCCCAGCTACTCGGGAGACTGAGGCAGGAGAATTGCTTGAACCTGGGAGATAGAGGCTGCAGTCAGCCGAGATCATGCCACTGCACGCCAGCGTGGGCAACAGAGTGAGACTCTGTCTCAAAAAAAAAAAAAAAAAAAAAGGCAGTAGTAATCATATGATTAATTTTAAAACAAGCCTTTTCATACAGTATTAGATCAGTTACTATAAATAAAATCTATGCCACAGACAAGTGAAATTTCGAAACAAAAAAATGTTAACAAGTCACACACACACACACACACAAACACACACACACACACAAGGTCCCTGGAAGCCTGGCAGGGCAGAAGAAGGATCAAGCTCATTCTCGCCTGCCCCAGCCCTATCTCCCTTCCTTGATGTGAAAGATAAGTTTTCCACCTGACCTAAAGTCCTGGTAGATGAAGAGGTAGAAGGTGTCATGATGAGGAAGCCCAGTGCAGAGACAGCGTTGGCAGCAGGCGAGACTGGCCTTGGCCCTGAACGCTGACTCCATGGCTTCATACCATACTCCTTCCTCTATCAGATATTACAGGAATACGAGAAAAAACGGGGCAATTTACAGAGCTGCTGTTTTTCCAATGCTTGTGAGCTTCAGAGAAGGGGGTAAAGACCACAGTCCTAGAGAAAAACTCACATGTGCAGAAGATGTACACAAGGATTTTTACTTGTAGCACAGACTGTAATTGCAAAAATAAACATACAAAATAAAATAAAAAGAATGGAAATAGCTCAACAGCAGGGAACTGATGGAATAAGCTGTGGTGTACTTCAATCCTACGCTGCAGCAATTTAAGGCAAATTTACTTAATGCACATGGAAAGATCTCTAACATTCTGGAAGGGAAAAAGTCAATGAATACCACAGTGAAATACTATTCAAAACTCATCAGAAAGGCAAAAAGTAAAAAGTCTGTCAATATCAAGTATTGGCAGGGATGTGGCACAACACGAACCACATTCGTACTTGTGGGAGCTTAACCACTTTGGTGAGGTTGAAGAACTGCATACACTACAGCTCTGCAATTCCATTTCTGGGTATGTACCATTCTTGCACATGTGCACAAAGAGAACAGTGAAAGCTTTTCTAATAGTAAAAAACAAAGTAACAAAAATACTGGGAACAACCTAAATATCCAGCAATTGCTGAACTGATGAACAAAATATAGTCTATACATACAATACTACATAGCAGTAAAAAAAAATTAACTCCAACTTTATGCAGCAACATAAATGAATTTTTAAAATAATACATATATATATATATATATTTTTGAGATGGAGTCTCCCTCTGTCACCCAGGCTGGAGTACAGTGGTGCAATCTCTGCTCACCTCAAGTTTTGCCTCCCAGATCCAAGCAATTCTCCTGCCTCAGCCTCCCTACTGAGTAGCTGGGGTTATAGGCGCAGCTAATTTTTTATATTTTTAGTACAGACAGGGTTTCACCACGTTGTCCAGGTTGATTTCAAACACCTAACCTCAAGTGATTCGCCCATCTCGGCCTCTCAAAATATTGGGATTACAGGCATGAGCCACTGAGCCTGGCCTAAAAAATAATATTGAGTGATCCGGACATGGTGGCTCACATTTGTAATCCCAGCACTTTTGGAGGCTGAGTCGGGCGGATCACGAGGTTGGGAGTTCGAGACCAGCCTGACCAACATGGTGAAACCCTGTCTCTACTAAAAATACAAAAATTAGCTGGGCGTAGTGATGCGCGCCTGTAATCCCAGCTACTCAGGAAGCTGAGGCTTGAACCCAAGACGCAGAGGTTGCAGTGAGCTGAGATTGTGCCACTGCACTCCAGCCTGGGTGACAGAGCGAGACTCCATCTCAAAAATAAATAAATAAATAAATAAATAAATAAATAAATAAATAAATAAAAATAATATTGAGTGAAGAAATCAAGTTGCATAAGAAGCATAAAGAAGGAAGTTAGGCCTGGTGCGGTGGCTCACGCCTGTAATCCCAGCACTTTGGGAGGCTGAAGCAGGCGGATCACGAGGTCAGGAGATGCAGACCATCCTGGCTAACACAGTGAAACCCCGTCTCTACTAAAAATACAAAACATTAGCCAGGTGAGGTGGTGGGCACCTGTAGTCCCAGCTACTCGGGAGGCTGAGGCAGGAGAATGGCGTGAACCCCAGGGGGCAGAGCCTGCAGTGAGCCAAGATTGCGCCACTGCACTCCAGCCTGGGCCACAGCGAGACTCTGTCTCAAAAAAAAAAAAAAAAAAGAAGGAAGTTATACAAATCTACAGAGAAAGAAAGCAGATGAGTGACCGCCTAGCTGAGAAGACGCTGGGAGGAAATGGCAAGTGACTGCTAATACAGATGGAGATTCTTTATGGGGTGAGGAAAACATTCTAAAATTGATTCTGATGATGGTTGCACAACTCTATGAATATATTAAAAATCACTGAATTATATACTTCAAATGGGTCAAGTGTATAGTATATAAATTATATCTCATAAAGCTGTTAAAAAATAAGAATGATATAATAAAGTAGAACTAAATATATTGGCCAGACACGGTGGCTCACACCTGTAATCTCAGCACTTTGGGAGGCCAAGGCAGGCAGATTACCTGAGGTCAGGAGTTTGAGACTAGCCTGACAAACACAGTAAAACCCCGTCTCTACTAAAAATACCAAAAAAATTAGCCAGGTGTGGTGGCGCACACCTGTAATCCCAGCTACTCAGGAGGCTGAGGCAGGAGAATCGCTTGAAACCGAGAGGTGGAGGTTGCAGTGAGCCAAGATGGCACCACTGCACTCCAGCCTGGGTGACAGACAGACTCCGTCTCAAGAAAAAAAAAAAACTAAACAATATATTATTATTTAGAGTTATGTGCATATATGGTAAAATTAAAAAGAAAAAGAGGCAGGGCGCAGTGGCTCACTCCTATAATACCAGCACTTTGGGAGGCAGAGGTAGGTGGATTGCTTGAGCCCAGGAGTTGAAGACCAGCCTGGGCAACATGGCGAAACCCCATCTCTACCTAAAATACAAAACTTAGCCATGCATGATGGCATGTGCCTATAATCCCAGCTACTAGGGAGGCTGAGGTGGGAGGATTGCTTGAGCCCGGGAGGTCGAGGCTGCAGTGAGCTGAGATCGCACCCCTGCACTCCAGCCTGGATGACAGATTGAGAAATTGTCTCAAAAAAAAAAAAAAAAAGAAAGAAAGAAAGAAGAAAAAAGAAATGAAAAAGAAAGGATCAACACAAAAAATCGGGTTAGCGTTTGTCCCTCTAGGAATAAGAAAAGAGGGACAAGGCTGCTGTAGGGCATAGATGGGGCTTCAGAAACCCTGATCATTTCTACTTCTTAGACTGGGTGATGGGTGTGTGATTATTAATCTGTTATTATGTTTTATACTGAAATATAAATAGCATTTTATTCATCAAAAATTCCATAACCAAATAAATTTTAAATATTCCTTTCCTCTTAAGCATTTGTATAAAGTTCATTTAAATATATAATTAAAATGAAATTATTTGCTAGTAAAACATTCTGTTATTTGACCATTTGTAGATATGAATGTGTGTGGGTGTCTATTCATTTTGCGTGTGTGTGATATTTTGAGTTACTAGACCATTCAAACAATATTCCACTTTTTAAAAAACAGTACAATATGTTTTTAATTGGGAAAATCATATATGCTTTCAATTAACTATTCACAGTTGAAGTAACTCCGTTTTTCCTTTATACAACTGTGCTGAGTTATACAGAAAATGCATTCTGAAGACAGAGATTTACCTGTTTATCATTAATAGAGTGCATTTCAATTTCTTTCTTTGCCTGCAGCAGCTTATCCTGAAAGCAATACAGAACAATTAGTCCTGGTGATTGTCTATATGCACGTCTGTTTATTGCAAAGGAGAGAAAAAAAGCAATTATTTCTATATGTATGTATTAAATTCCAGAAAACACACAAAACAGTATCTACATTGCATAGACAGACTGGGCCACAGCCTATGAAAGAAAGAAGTTGTGAAGTATGTTAAGCTATGAATAAGTGATAAAAAGTTTGAAAATTAATTAGAGAAAGATAATAGAAAAACAGATAAATCTCAAAATCCCAGTTAATAGTACTAATTGCTGAGGCCGACTCTACAGTTCTAATAAACGTCTTATTATTTAGTTGTGATATAAGACAAGAACAACTCTATTAATACGCACTGCTCCCCAAAGTTGAGGGTATGTGTGACTCCCTGTCAACAGTGCTTTTTGTCCAATATTTTCTTCTTCTACTATAAAACCAAACATAGTAAGAATCACTTTCCGGATAGACTGGGTAAACTAGGCCTGGCTACTATAAAATACCCTTAAGCAAGGTTACCCGTGTAATTGTGTAATTCTTCCAAGGTCCTAATTTTGTTTGTTTTACTTAGTCTCAAGAAAACAGATACCAGATTATCTCAATTTGCTGTACAAAGTAACTTAAATAATATGCAATAGAGAGGAACCAAAGGAGAGGCGAATTCTTCCAAAAGGCATGCAGAGTTTCTAAACCTGAATATGTCTATAATGAAGTAATATTGTCCTGTGACCAAAGATACATACAGCTTGACTTTGCAAAGAGGTGGAATTAAAAATTACATTAGAAAAGAAAAAATTTCTCAGCCAGGCACGGTGGCTCACCCCCGTAATCCCAGCACTTTGGGAGGCCAAGGTGAGTGGATCACCCGAGCTCAGGAGTTTGAGACCAGCCTGGGCAACATGGCGAAGCCCCGTCTCTACTAAAAATACAAAAGCTTAGCCAAGCGTGGTGGCGAGCACCTGTGGTCCCAGATACTCAAGAGGCTGAGGTGAGAGGATAGCTTGAGCCTGGGAGGCGGAGGTTGCAGTGAGCCGAGATTGTGTCACTGCACTCCAGCCTGGGTGACAGAGTGCGGCCGGGCGCAGTGGCTCACACCTGTAATCCCAGCACTTTGGGAGGCCGAGGCAGGTGGATCACTTAAGGTCAGGAGTTTGAGACCAGCCTGGCGAACATGGTAAAACCCTGTCTCTACTAAAAGAAAAAAAAATAATTATATATATATATATATATATGTGCACACACACACACACACACACACACACAAATTAGCGAGGTGTGGTCGTACACACCTGTAATCCCAGGTATTCCGGAGGTGGAGGTTGCAGTGAGCCAAGATAGCGCCACTGCACTCCAGCCTGGGTTACAGAGCGAAACTCCGTCTCAGAAAAAAAAATGAATTACTCAACACCACACGTTCTTCATTCAGCTCATTCATTTCTAGCAATGCAAGTGCCCCATGTGAGCTCCTGGGGGCCTGAAATGCTGGCCTTCCCTGCCTCCACTTTTATTTACTTGCATCAAAACTGGTGTTTAAAACTCACAAAATGCCATTTCATTAAATTTGTGTTTTCATTTATGTAAGGTGGCTTCAATGCCAAAGCAAATTCATTGTTAGAAAAGTCAAACTATAAATAAAAGGTAGCTAATTTTGCCTTTCTTGGTTTGCAAAAGAAATTATAGATGTCCAGGCCAGGCATGGTGGCCCATGCCTGTAATCCCAGAACTTTGGGAGGCCAAGGCGGGCATATCACAAGGTTAGGAGTTCGATACCAGCCTGGCCAATATGGTGAAACCCTGTCTCTATTAAAAATACAAAAATTAGCCAGGCGTGGTGGTGGGCGCCTGTAGTCCCAGCTACTCAGGAGGCTGAGGCAGGAGAATCACCTGAACCCAGGGGGCAGAGGTTGCAGTGAGCCGAGATCATGCCACTGCACCCCAGCCTGGGCAACAGAGTGAGACGCTGTCTCAAGAAAAAAGAAAAAAAAAAAAGAAATTATAGAGGTCCAAGACTAAGTCTGCGACATTATTTAAATTTTCCCCCAGGGCCCTTCCTGGCCTGCCATTCCTACTGGGTCCTGTCCAGCCCTCCACCCACTTGAGCAGTTACCATACTATTACCCTCCTTGCACATGGGTGAATCCAAGCCCACAGAATTATGCCATGCTGACATTCCCAGGCTCTCCATCATTCCTCCCTTCATTTCTTCATTCAACAAACATGTCTGAGCATGTGCTACGTGCCAAGCACTATGCCAGGCATAGAATTGCAGCAGCAGACGAGCCGGTTGTGGTCACTTTCCTCCAGTCCCCATATGGGGAGCAAGAGGATGTCACAACAGTTCACGTGCACACAGTGTCACTACTTTGTGCTCTAAAAACAACTTTGGCAAGACAAAAACAAACCCTGACAAAAAATAAAAACAGATTCTGTGTTGACTTGATACAGAAAAACACATTTTGCTAAACTTCTAGGGAGGGACGAGGTTCCTCTATGGTGTATAGATTTCACTAGAGATATATATCATGTCCTAAGCAAATCATAGTGAAAAATTATAGAGAAACACCTACAGACCTTCAGGTATCAGCTCCAGAATCACTGCTTCCAGCACTTCTGACCTGGCCAAGGGCCCTCCCTGGCTTCCTATGGCCAAGTGTGCTCCTTAAACTAGACCTTGGCCTCTCCCACCTCAAGATCTGCAGTATCTATGATGATGTTGCCTAATATGCCAATGGTACTAAATAAATACTTGTAGGGCCGACCTGATTTCAACAGAGAAGTGTTTGGCCTAAATACAAGAGAGAATCAGTAGTTCAGGAAACACATCTCACATCAAAGAAGAAGCGCTTTCTAGGTGTGAATGCTAAGATGTTTAGCACAGCCTCTGACTAATTTCAAGTTGAAGAAGCAAGTCAGTAATAATGAACCTAGAAGCCTTACCTCATTTCGTGCAACCAGAGTTATAAAGGCTCCTTGTTTATAGCACTCGATAGCAATGCACTTCCCGATGCCACTGGAACCTCCTGTAACCTAAAACAAAATCATAAAATATTCTTAGCACTTGAAATCTCCCCTCTGTAGGAAGTTTTTGTAAAAAACAACCATGACAGGCTCTTCAAATGAGTCTACAAGAACTAAATGGTTAGCTGTTGTAACTTCTTCATCCTAAACTTCACGACTGGAGTAAGTGTAAGCATGAAAGATACTATCAGCAAGGCCTGCTGCTTTGACCGTTTTCTTATTGAACCATAAATTGCACACCTATAATATTTTTCTGAGTTCATTGGTGGAAAAGTGCCCTATAAATCTAGCTCATAAATAATACAGTAGTCTGCCTCTGATTCCAAATCCAAATGAATCTTATTTTCTTAATGCACATTTATGCAAGATTAGCTCTACAACAGATGAAAAGAATGGCCACCTGCATATATATTTGAAATGACTGCTTAGTATAAAAGTAATATAAAATCACAAGGAAATCCTGAAAAGTAAAGTTCTTCTTGCACTATTCTACCCCTATCTACAGTTCAGCTATACTGGCTGTCTTTCAATTCCATGCACCCTCCAACCACAGCACCTTTGCACATCCTAATTCCCTTGCAAAGAATGCTCTTCTCCCCACTTCATCTGACACCTACTCGCCCATCAAATCTCAGCTCAAATATCACTTCTTCAGGAAAGCCTTCGCTGTCTCCCCTGCCCCCACACTGACACACTTTTCAGCACTGTATTTCTTCTTTATGACATGCATATAATAAACAGCTCTAGATTTATTTGTGTGATTATCTGATTCACAACCACCTCTCCTATCACCTACCTATAAACTCCATTAAAAATACCAATTATTTTTCTGTTTCCCACTATATTCCTAGCACTTAGCATGGGGAGGGCTCAATATATATTATATATTTCACTGAAAAGTGAACAATGCAACATTATCTTTTTTTTTTTTTTTTTTGAGACAGTCTTACTCAGTCACCCAGGCTGGAGTGCAGTGGCGTGATCTTGGCTCACTGCAACCTCCGTCTCCCGGGTTCAAGTGATTCTCCTGCCTCAGACACCCAAGTAGTGGGGATTACAGGCGTGCACCACCATGCCCAACTAATGTTTGTATTTTAGTAGAGATGGGGTTTCACCATGTTGGACAGGCTGGTCTCGAACTCCTGACCTCAAGTTATCCACTCTCCTTGACCTCCCAAAGTGCTGGGATTATAGGAGTGAGCCACTGCACCCAGCCACATCGTTCTAGTCACTGTCCCTATGCAAATTACATAATATTGCATAGTATTGTGTCCTGTTTTTAAAAAATTATATTGTAATGTCTTATGTCAAAAAACAAAAAGGTTTCACAATACTTCATCAAATAGCTGCATCAAAACTTAAACGTTTCCCTATAATCAGACATTTAGATTATTCCTAATATTCACTGTTATAATAAATCACGCTGGGAGGAAGATCTCTGACTCCACGTTAGGATTTTAACATCATCGGGAAGTGTCTCCTACGCAAATGCACATATCTCTATGGAACTCATAGGCATCCCTTACTTCTTTTTAGCTTCAACCTGCCACCACTGAAGAGATTTATTTGGTGGGTAATCAGCCAGTTATCAGCAGAAGATTACTGTAAAAATATAGCTGTTGTTGGCTGGGCTCGGTGGCTCGCGCCTGTAATCCCAGCACTTTGGGAGGCTGAGGTGGGTGATTTTCTGCTCTTTTCCTGCAATTTTACTACTGTAACTAGATAGATAGCACTAGTATATAAAATTGTTTTAAAAATGAAACAATCGTTATAAGTTTGTTCTTAATTATGTACAGGCAGACAGTCTAACCATCAGCTCCCTCTCCCAACAATACCACACAGTCAACTCCTAACAAATCTCAAGAACAATAATTACACTTTTCACTCTTTTTATGACATTAAAAAAGAAGACAGATGGTGACACCATGTGAATTATCCATGTCATGCTCACATTATTTAGAGTGTGAAATAATAATCCTGCGTATTAAAGCGGGATGGTAAAAATAAGAAATTCTTCTTGGTCCACCTGAACAGACACAGCATTTATTATCTCACCTATGACCTGCCGCGGGACGGGGCTGGAAGGACGAGAGTCAAGGCTCAGTGAAACTGTCTTACAAATAAGGAATTCCAATTTTCATTCTGCGTTTAGCTTTACTTTTTGCAAAGTTATGCTCTATAAACTCAAGCTCTGAAAGGATCCAACGTTTAAAGCCATGCTTTTGAGGCAGCAGTTCTCTTGCGGATGTAAAACTTTCAGAATTTAGCGTGTCAAGTTTTGCCTTTCTCCTTATTTATTTTTTGTAATGAATCCACATTCTTTCCCCATTAGGATCAGGAGGTGTTGGGAAAAGCTAATAGCTTTACAAAGGAGAAATTAAAGAGATACATTTTCTCATTCACAAACCCTTGTACAGCCTTAAAGCATACTAAGAGAAACGACCATCTTATCTTATACCAGCTCAGCGGGGAGGCTCGGATCTCCGGTGCAGAGATAGGACAGGAAGAGGTGTGCGGCCAGCTTTGTAACCAACCCTCCTCATTTCTAACTCCCCGCCTCACCGTGCCTCGGGTTTGGGAGATCCAAACAAGAATGCTGGTGAGAAAGCCACTGCAAACGGGAAAGTGCTGGGCGCAGACAAGGAGGCATTCTCTCTGTTTAAGAAAGGTGCCACATTTGCAGAACAGGGATCGCTGAATGTGAGAGCTTCCGCCAAGAAATAAATCACACCCATCCACCTCTCCTTCATTCCTCGCACACTAGCCTTGTCGTTTAGCTTATCCTTCCTACTAGAAAACAGCAAAGGATTGCATTGGAGCAGAAATCAGCAGATGCCACGCTGAGCTCAGAGACAAACAGTGTAGACGAGACAGGCGTCCTAATACCGCTAAGCCACCACCGCCAGCCCGCTGGGTTCTGAGCAGTTTCCCCAGGTTAGTCACTTCCTGGAATCCTCTGGCAGCGGCTCTTCCTGTCACTCGCACAAGCCATCTTCCAGTTCCGAGCTGCCTCGGCGAGTCCTGGCGGCTGGGACCCCACTTCCCCGCTGTCTGCCCCCGCCCGGGACCGCGCGCCGCACCCTGCGCACCACCGACCGCTGTGTCCTTGGCAAAGTTTCTCAGCCTCTCTGTGCCTCAGTTGACTTATCGGAAAAACTGAGGACAAAACATCCACATCCCAGGGATGTTGCGTGGATTCACGAGCAGCCACCGAACCCCTGGGGCCCCGGGAACCCTGCGGCCGGCGCGGTCCCCCATCGCACGCTCTCCGGCCCTAGGAGGAGCCCGAGGCAGCGGAGGGCGGGTCCGCGAGGCCGGGTGCCGGGGCCGGAGCCGGGGCGGGTCGGAAAGCGCCGGGGTGGGTCGGAAAGCGCCGGGGTGGACGGCAGCAGGTGACTTTCCCCATTTGGCCATGCCTTCCTGGGTACCGCGGCCTGGAAAAAGGGACGTAGGCGGCGCGGCCTCGGCGGCGGAAAGGCCGCGCGGGCCAGGAGGTCGGGGCGCAGCAACAGGAGGCCACTCACCACCACATGCGCCCCGGGCAGGGCGAGGGGCTTGGGGCTGATGAGCGGAGACACCATGTACAGCAGCAGCACGAAGGCCACGAGGAAGGCGGCAGCCAGCAGCAGCATCGCTCCGCGGGGCCAGGGGCCCGGAGCGGCCGGGCGGGGGCCGCCAGGCAAGGCGCGCAGGGCTGGGCGGCGGCGAGGCGAGAATCACGCGCGGCGGGCGGGCGCCTGGAGTGTTTGGGTTTGCGGGCCGGGGCGGGCAGCGGCGGAGGGGAAGAGGAGGAGCCGGCGCGGGCACCACCCAGGCGGGGCGGTGCTTCCAGGGGGCGCGTAGGCCGCCACCGCCGCCACTGCCAGAATCGGCTCTCGGGGGTCGCCGGGTGTCTCCCACTCCTCCGGCCTCGGGACGGGGCCCGCAGTCCGCAGCCTCTCCCGTGGAAACCGGGCCTCCCGTTCCTGTGCGTCGCGAGCGGGCTCCAGGCAGCGCCAGATGCGAGCGCGCCGTGAAGGGCTGCGAAGACTCGCTCTTCGGGAGCTCGAGTGGCTTCTTAGGACCCCGCAGGGCGCGTTTCCAGGCCTGCCACGGCCTCCAGTGTGGGCGTGACGAGCGCGCTCCTCCCTGGAGTTCAGCCCTCGGCTTGGGACCGCCCGCCGGGTTGCTCGGAGGCCCCGGAGCATCGGAAAGGGCGGCTGTAGGTTTTCGGAGCGGGCTCAGCTTGGGAGCCCGGCGACTACGCTCTGAAATCCCGGGCTCCATTCCATATTTTTTGGTGTTCTTAGAAGATGGTCACAGCCCACTTTCGCTTTTCAGAGGACCGGAAAGCCTTAACAGGGAGTTTTGAGAAATCACCAAGGTAATTCAATTTCACTGAGTTCAGAGTTCATCTTTACCAAGCAAGTTCAAAACAAATAAATAAAAAACGCAAACAACTCATCTTTATTAAGGTCTCATTCACATACTACACCATACAATTCCCTATTTAACGTGCGTAATAGGCCGGGCGAGGTAGCTCACTCCTGTAATCCCCGACGTTTGGGAGGCTGAGGCGGGCGGATCACTTCAGGTTAGGAGTTCGAGACCAGCCTGGCCATGATGGTGAAACCCCGTCTCTACTAAAAATACAAAAATTAGCTGGGCATGGTGGCGTATGCTTGTAATCCCAGCTACCCTGGAGGCTGAGGCAGGAGAATCGCTTGAACCCGGGAGGCAGAGATTGCAGTGAGATCGCGCCACTGCACTCCAGCCTGGGCGACAGAGCAAGACTCCGTCTCAAAAATAAATAAATAAATAAAGCTCATAATAAATTGTTTTTAATATAGTCACAGTTGTGGACCCATCACTACCGTAAATTTTAGAACATTTTTGTCACAACCCCCCAAAATCCTATACTCATTAGCAGTCATGACCCATTTCCTCCCAAGCCCCACCCAAGCCTAAGCAATCCCTCATCTTTCTGTCTCTATAAACTTGCCTATTCGGGATATTTCACATAAATGGAATCATATAATATGTAGCCTTTTTCATCTTATTTT
This sequence comes from Symphalangus syndactylus, assembly GCF_028878055.3. Lineage (NCBI taxonomy): Eukaryota > Metazoa > Chordata > Mammalia > Primates > Hylobatidae > Symphalangus > Symphalangus syndactylus. The sequence continues at coordinate 23,182,964 of NC_072423.2, read as the reverse complement.
TCACTTACTGTAATGTTTTCAAGGTTCATCCATGATATGAAGTACTACATGTTAATACTTCATTTATTTTTATTGCCAAATAATATCCCATTGTATGACTATACCACATTTTAATTTTCCATTCATCAATTGAGGAATATTTAGGTTGTTTCCACTTTTTGACTATTAGAATTATGCTAACTGTAAATATTCATTTACAGGTTTTTGTGTGGGCATTATGTTTCATTTCTCTTGGGTACATGCCTAGTAGGAGAGTTGCTACATCTTATGGCAACTCTATGTTTAACTATTTGAGGAATTGCCAGAATGTTTTCCAAAGTGACTACAACATTTTGTGTTCCCACCAGCGGTGTATGTGGGTTCCAATTTCTCTACATCTTCACAAGCACTTGTTATTGTCTGTCTTTCTGATTATAGCTTTTTTAGTTGGTGTGAAGTCTCATTGTGATTTTAATTTGCATAGAGGCTCATATTTTTGTTTGCTTACTTGCTTTTCATTTTTGTTGTTGTTTCTAGAAATACTAGGAAGCTAAGGAGAAAAAAAAGTTTTTGTTTTCCTTTTTTTCTTGACTTACAGCAGAGTTAGCCAAACTGCAAAATTTGAGGGCATAATGTCCAAGACTTCTGATATCAATGCAAGTTTAGAGGTTCCTGAACCACCCTCAGGTTTGATAATTCACTGGAAGGACTCACAGAACTCACTGAAAGCCATTATGCTCATATTTATGGTTTATTATGGGGAAAGAATACAGATCAAAATCAGCTAAAGAAAGAAATGCCTAAGGCAGAGTCTGGAGGGCTCCAAATGCAAAGCTCCTGTTGTCATCTCCCACGGAGTCAGGCTGTGTTACCTTCCCAGCATTGGTATGTGACAATATGCTTGGAGTGTTGCCAACCAGGGATGCTTGCCTGAGCTTCTGTGTCCAGAGTTTTTATTGGGACTCCAGCACATAGACTTGATCAATCGTCCACTTGGTTGAACTGAGACTCCAACTAGACTGATAGTGCATGACAAAAGCCCCCTAATTCACATGCTTGGTCTTTCTGGAATGGCCAGTCTCCACCCTAAAATCCAGTTTGCCCAGTCCCCATCTAAACAGAGATACTCCTATCAGGTATGACATAGATAACCTCCCATAAGCCAAGGGCAAAAGTCAAACCTTCTCTTTGGGCGAGACTGAATCCTTTACAACATGGCTGCCACCTGGCCTTTGGCCAAAGCTCTCTTACAGTAAAATGAACATGTATCTGACATTTGGAGGAGCCAGTGTAGAGTAGGAGGCTTTTAACTCAGTTTCTCAATACATTTGGCCATCAGTGTGAATATTATAACCTCACTTACAATCCCAGAGTTACACTGTATTATGATATGGTAGTAAACATAATTTGAAAAAATTAGAGTCAAAAGATAGTAGCAGATAGATATAAGAGTTCCACTCTGCCATCAACAACTGGTCCAGTTCATCATCATATTGTATGACCAAAATGTCTCCCAGAGAAATGCCACTCAGGCTTGAAGGTTCCCATTTGATGCTATCAGTTTCCAAAAACAGAAGTGGCCTTCACCCTTTCAGGTACCAGACTGTCTTTTTAACATGTTTTGTCCACCAAGTATCCTATAGTTTTTAATATTAACAACTTGTGTGGGCTCAGCAATCTTACTGGTTCCCATTTAGCATGTCCAATCAATATTGTCTGAAGGGCAGATCCACCTGTCTTGTGTTTTACATTACTAGGTAAAGGAAATTTTCCTCAGGCAATATCCATCCCCATAGTACATTCATGTAAAGGGGATGCAACCACTCCAAATAGAGTCTGTTCAGACATTCCAGTTTCCATCCAAACTTTCATTTTAATCCCATCAAATGTATTTTCATATCTTTCCAATCTGTTGCCTTGGTTAGAATTTCACTAACAGAAAAACAGTGCATGGGGCTCCCATGTCAAAGAATTTTAGAAATGTTTCTTTTCTTGATATATGATCATGTGATTTTCCTTCTTTCACCTGTTAATATGATAGATTATACTAATTGAATTTTAAATATTGGAACAGTCTTGCATCCTTGAAATAAACCCCAGGTAGTCATGGGGTTTACTTGTCTTACTTGAAGTGAGATTTACCAATGGAATTTAGATATCATGGGGTCTCATTCATAGAGAACTGGCTCACTGGAGGCCAAAATAAATGCAAAGGAACAACAACATCAGAAAGCTGAACATGGCATCTCTTGATTGTTATTATCTGTAATCACTAAATTATAGGGATAGTGTTGGGGCACAACCTGATGCTGGGCCAAGCTGGAATTCTAGCCGTTGAGCCATAGCTGCTAGTTCAGGGCCACCTCCAAAGGGAAAAGTTATGCTAAAACTACAGAGAGCAGACTTATTCCAAGAGACAAAGGAAAGAGAAAAGGAAGAGGGAATGGATAGAAATTTAAAAATAGTTATTAAGAAATATCATAAATAAAGTAGGCATTGGTGGTGTTGAAACAAAAGTCTTAATGCAGCACTCTCAGAAGTTGGATGGACAAATGGAAACCCTTACTTAGTCCCCCAACATTGAAGGGCGCTAAACAAATCCACTTTTTTCAACCTAGTCTGGATAAATTTTTTTTTTTTTTTTTTTTTTTTTTTGAGACGGAGCCTCGCTCTGTCGCCCAGGCTGGAGTGCAGTGGCGCAATCTCGGCTCACTGCAAGCTCCGCCTCCCGGGTTCACGCCATTCTCCTGCCTCAGCCTCTCCGAGTAGCTGGGACTACAGGCGCCCGCCACCACGCCTGGCTAATTTTTTTTGTATTTTTAGTAGAGACGGGGTTTCACCATGGTCTCGATCTCCTGACCTCATGATCCGCCCGCCTCAGCCTCCCAAAGTGCTGGGATTACAAGCGTGAGCCACCGCGCCCGGCCATAGTCTGGATAAATTTTAAAAGCTGCAAAGCAAAGATGACCATGAGAAACCTGACTTCCAATCACCTGGGGTGAAGATACGCAAAGTAGTCAAGATAAGAACTGAAGAAAGCCCGGGCAGGTAGCTTATGCCTGTAATCCCAGCTCTTTGGGAGGCTGAGGTGGGTGGATCACCTGAGGTCAGGAGTTCGAGACCAGCCTGGCCAACATGGTGAAATCCCATGTCTACTAAAAATACAAAAATTAGCTGGGCATGGTTGTGCGAGCCTGTAATCCCAGCTACTCGGGAAGCCAAGGCATGAGAAACGCTTGAACCCAGGAGGCAGAGGTTTCAGTGAGCCGACATCACACCATTGCCCTCCAGCCTGGGCAAAAAGAGTGAAACTCTGTCTCAAAAAAAAAAAAAAAAGAAAAGAAAAGAAATGGGACTGCTACAACTGGACGTCCATAGACAAAGTAAAACAAACAAATAGAAAAAAAATACCTCAACCAAAAGTTTATACCATTTGCAAAACTTAAAAAGGTGGGATGGCTAATTTTGTGTGTCAACTTCATTGAGCCATGTAGTGCCCTGATATTCAGTCAAACATTATTCTGGGTGTTTCAGTGAGAGTATTTTGGATGAGATTTATCATTTAACCTAGAAGACTGAGTAAAGCAGATTGTACCTCCTTCTGTGGGTGGACCTCATCCAATCAGTTGAAGGCCTGAATAGAACGAAAAGGCAGATCCTTCCTTTCGTAAGAGAGAATTCTTCCTGCCTGATGATCTTTAGACTAGGACACTGGCTTTTTCCTCTGCCTTTGGCTTGAACTGAAACATTAGCTCTCCTGGGTCTCTAGCTTGCCAACTTGCCCTGCAAATCTTGGGATTTTCCAGCCTCTATAATTGCATAAACCAATTTCTCATAATAAATCTCTTTGCTTATGTATACATCCTATTCATTCTATTTCTCAGGAGTACCCTAAATAATACAGAGAGGATCATGGACTTAAATCTAAAAATATAAAATGTTAGGAAAAAACACACTTTGAGAGCTAGGATTAGGTAAAGACTTCCTAGATTTGGCACCAAAAGCACAGTCCCTAAAAGAAAACATTGATAAATTGGGCTTCATCAAAATTTAACATTTTGACTCTGCAAAATACCCTGATAAAAGGAAAAAAAGGTAAGCTGCAGATTGGGAGAAAATATTTGCAAACCACATATCTGACAAAGGACTAGTATCCAGGATATGCAAATAATTATCAAAACTCAACAATAAAAAAATTGAGGCTGGGCGCGGTGGCTCACGCTTGTGATCCCAGCACTTTGGGAGGCCGAGGCGGGCGGATCACGAGGTCAGGAGATCGAAACCACGGTGAAACCCCATCTCTACTAAAAATACAAAAAATTAGCCGGGCGTGGTGGCGGGCACCTGTAGTCCCAGCTACTCGGAGAGGCTGAGGCAGGAGAATGGCGTGAACCCGGGAGGCAGAGCTTACAGTGAGCCAAGATCGTGCCACTGCACTCCAGCCTGGGTGACAGAGCAAGACTCCATCTCAAAAAAAAAAAAACACACACACAATAAAAAAAATTGAAACCGTCAGGTGCAAAGGCTTATGCCTGTAATCCCAGCACTTTGGGAGGCAGAGGTGGTGGACCACTTGAAGTCAGGAGTTCGAGACCAGCCTGGCCAACATGGTGAAACCCCATCTCTACTAGAAATACACAAAAAAACTAGCCGGGCATGGTGGTGGGCGCCTGTAGTCCCAGCTCCTCAGGAGGCTGAGGCAGGAGAATCTGGGAGGTAGAGGTTGCAGTGAGCTGAGAATCGCACCATCGCACTCCAGCCTGGGCAACAAGAGCGAAACTCCATCTCAATAATAATAATAATAAAACCAGTTATAACATGGGAAATTTACATGAGATATTTCCATGAGGAAGATATACAGATAGGAAATAAGCACATGAAGAAATATGTCCAACATCATTTGCCATTAGAGAAATAAAAATTAAAACCACAATGGGCTGGGTGCAGTGGCTCACGCCTGTAATCCCAGCACTTTGGGAGGCCAAGGCAAGTGGATCACCTGAAATCAAGAGTTTTGAGACCAGCCTGGCCAACATGGTGGAAAACCGTCTCTACTAAAAATACAAAAATTAGCCGGGCATGGTGGCGTGCCCTTGTAATCCCAGCAACTCAGAAGGGTGAGGCAGGAGAATCGCTTGAACCCAGGAGGCGGAGGTTGCCGTGAGCCAAGATCACGCCACTGCACTTCATCCTGGGTGACAGAGTGCGACCTTGTCTCTAAAATTATATATAAAATAAAACCACAATGATGTATCAGTATATGTTGACAAAAATGGCTAAAACAAAAAATAGTGACAACACCAAATGTTGGTGAGGATGTGGAGAAACTAGATTACTCATACATTGCTGATAGGAATGTAAAAAATGGCACAGCCTTTCTGGAAAACAGTCTGGCAGTTTGTTGAAAAAAAGAAAAGCAAAAACTGAGCCTGTAACTACTATGTGACCCAGCAATCACATTCCTGGGCATTTATCCCAGAGAAAGGAAGACTTATGTTCACACAAAAACATGTATATAAATGTTTATAGCAACTTCATCCAAAATAGTAAAAAACTGGAAGCAATTCAGATGTCCTTCAACAAGTGAATGGTTAAACAAACTGTGGTACATATGTACCATGGAACTCAACAATACTCAACAGTACCATGCTACTTGACAATAAAAAAGAATGGATGGCAGGGTGCAGTGGCTCATGCCTGTAATCCCAGCACTTTGGGGGGCCAAGTCAGGCAGATCACTTGAGTCTAGGAGTTTGAGACCAGCCTGGGCAACATGGCAAAACACCATCTCTACAAAAATACAAAAATTAACTGGACGTGGTGGCATGTGCCTGTAGTCCCAGCTACTCAGGAGGCTGAGGCATGAGAATAGCTTGAACCCAGGAGGTGGAGGCTGCAGTGAGCTAAAATTGTGCCCCTGCACTCCAGCCTCGGCAACAGAGGAAGACCCTGTCTCAAAAAACCAAAAATGGATTATTGATACACACAGCAACCAGGATTAATTATGCTAAGGGAAAAAAGTCAATCCCAAAAAGGTGACAAAAAGTCAATCCCACATAGTTACATACTATGTGATTCCATTTATATAACATTCTTGAAATGGAAATATCATAAATAACAGGCTGGGAGTGGTGGCTCACACCTGTAATCCCAACACTTTGGGAGGCTGAGGCGAACAGATCACTTGAGCTCAGGAGTTCAAGACCAACCTGGGCAACATGGTGAAACCCTGTCTCTACCAAAGGTACAAAAACTTAGCTGGGCATGGTGTCCTGCATTTGTAGTCCTAGCTACTTGGAAGGCTGGAGGTAGGATAATTGCTTGGGGGTGGGCAGGGGAATGGGAGGTAGAAGATACAGTGAGCTGAGATTGCACCACTGCACTCCAGCCTGGGTGACAGAGCGAGATTGTCTCAAAAAATTTAAAAAAAAATTTTTTTAAACTAACATCATTGGCTGGGCATGGTGGCTCACACCTGTAATTCCAGCACTTTGGGAGGCCAAGGTGGATGGATCACCTGAGGTCAGGAGTTCAAGACCAGCCTGACCAACATGGTGAAACCCTGTCTCTACTAAAAATACAAAATTAGCCAGGCGTGGTGGTGCATGCCTGTAATCCCAGTTACTTGGGAGGCTGAGGCAGGATACTCACTTGAACCCAGGAGGCAGAGGTTGTAGTGAGCCAAGATTGCGCCATTACACTCCAGCCTGGGCAACAAGAGTGAAACTACATCTCAAACAAAACAAAAAACAAAAAATCAAAAACTAACATCATTTCTAGGGGTTAAGGAGGAAGTGGAACAGGAGGGAAGTAGGTGTGGCTATAAAAAGGGAGCATGTGATAATAAGAATGTTCTGTATCTTGACTATATCCATGTCAATATCCTGGTTGTGATATAGTAGTATAATTTTGCAGGATGTTACCACTGGGGGAAAGTGGGTACAGGGGATCTCTGTTTTGTTCCTTACAACTACATGTGCATCTACAATTATCTCAAAATAAAAAGTTTAATAAAAACAGAAAATTAAAGTGAAAGAGGACAGCGGGAGAGTGGGTGGGTGAGATGCAACAATGCAAGAAGAGGCAGGAGAGATCTTAAGCACGACTGGGACTTAACCCACCATTGCTGGCTTTGAAAGTGGAGGAGGGGGCCACAAGCCAAGGAGTGTAGGTGGCCTCTAGAAAGTGGGAACACCCCTCAGCTGACAGCCAGCAAGAACATGGGACCTCAGTCCTACAACCACAAGGAATTGAATTCTGCCCACAACCTGAACGATCAAGGAAACTAATTCTTCCCAGGCTGGAGTACAGTGGTGCCATCATAACCCAGGCTGGAGTGCAGTGGTGTGATTACAGCTCACTGCAGCCTCAAACTCTTGGTCTCAATCAATCCTCCCACCTCAGTTTCCTGAGTAGCTGGGACTACAGGCTTGCAACACTATGTCTGGCTGACGTCCTGATTTTAGCCCAGTGAGACCTGTGCTGGACTTCTGACTGACAGAACTGTAACATAATATATCTGCATTGGTTTAAGCCACTAACTTTGTGGTAATTTGTTACAACAGTATTACAAAACTAATACAAGTTCCTCTTGCCTACTCAGATTCACACATACCAAAAACACAGAATGCATATAACCTAAATTCTGGCCACAACATACTCACCATCCATGAAAACCCTGCAAAATACAAACTCAGAAGCACCATGTTGGGTGACTGGCTCCCAGCCCCTCAGAACCCAGCTGACAAAGCAGGTTTGATGTTTTTATCATCCTGGTGATACTGTGTCTTACAGAAAGGATTTTTTTGGTCTCTAAGTATGGCATTATACCCAAATTTTCCTGTATTGGTCAACCTGATGCAGTTCGTCAGCAATGTCTTTTTTTCTAAAAGTTCCTCACTCTACCTTCTGCTTTGTGAGCTGGTTTATTTATCAAGATTGATTTCAAATGTGTCAGTGGCTCAGTGAGGTTTTCCCAAGGAACCTAAGAAGAGTATTTTTTCTCTAATCCACATTTTCCACATTTTAATTATAACATTTATCACATTGTATTATAAAGTAGTCACATGACTTAAAACTAAGATTCTTCCATAGTGCCTTGCTGAATTCTGGACACCTAAGTAGGTGTCCAATAATTTATTGTTAAATTGACTGATGATTTGGTCCTCAACAAACTTGGGGTTAAATAAATGCATGGGTTATGACAAAGCAGAAATCTAAATAACTCCCATCCCTCCCTCCCTCCCTCCCTCCCTCCCTCCCTCCTTCCTTCCTTCCTTCCTTCCTTCCTTCCTTCCTTCCTTCCTTCCCTTCCTTCCTTCCTTCTGTTCATTCCAGGTCTTTAGATAATAACTCTTTCAACCAACTGCCAATCAGAAAATCTTGGAATCTGCCTGCGACCTCCCAGCTTCCAGTTTTTCCACCTTTCTGGACCAAACCAATGTACATCTTACATGTATTGATTGATGTCTCATGTCTCCCTAAGATGTGTAAACCAAGCTGCAGCCCAACCACCATGGGCAGATGTTCTCAGGATCTCCCGGAGCTGTGTCATGGGCCATTGTTCACTCATATTTGGCTCAGTATAAATCTCTTCAAATGTTTTAGAGTTGGACTCTTTTGGTTGACATGAAAAAGTTCAAAGCAGGAAATAAACAATGAGAACCATTAAGCTAATTTCTAATCTTATCTGATAATTTTTAAAAAATATTTTTTGTATCTTGTTGAAACCATTAAAAAAGATATTTTGGATTACCTTAGAATAGCAATATTGGCATTCTCACTCTTCTTACATTCTTAAAAATGAATATAGAAAATTAAATTAAAAACAAATTTTTTTTTTTGAGACGGAATCTCCATCTGTCACCCAGGCTGGGGTGTGGCACGATCTCAGCTTGCTGTAACCTCTGCCTCCTGGGTTCAAGCGACTCTCCTGCCTCAGCCCCTAGAGTAGCTGGGATTACAAGCATGGGCCCCCATGCCTGGCTAATTTTTGTATTTTTAGTAGAGACAGGTTTCACCATGTTGGCCAGGCTGGTCTTGAACTCCTGACCTCAGGGGATCTGCCTGCTTCAGTTTCCCAAAGTGCTAGGATCACTTGATTTCTCTGCTTTTTGATCATCAGCATAACACACTGTCACATATGCTCCAGATAGTTGCTGATATTCAGAATCCTCCACATTTTCAAATATACACATTCTAATACTACAGGGCCTGCTGTTTTCCTACTAAATTTTCTTCCTTTCACATACAAAACGTGTTGAATCTGTGAATTCAACTGATTGCCAGCAACCTGCAGGATCAAATACTGAGTTTGGCTTTTGATTACTTAGGTACTGTGGCTGTAAGAAATTATTTTAGGACAGTCATAGAAGATCCCTGGTTTTCCTTCTCTGCCCTGACCAGCCGTTTGAAGTTCTCATGTTCTATATTTTGTTCTACAGCAGCTGCAAAGTGGCTCTCCAATGTCTTGTCCTCACTGGGCACTTCATTCCCTGTGACCATAGGCAATAATATAGTCAGCTGTCTCACTAGGAGCTACCAGAGTCCCATCCAGTTATATGCTGGTGATGCTGCTATGATCCTGTTTTAAATGTCCTGCCATCTCTGTGTTACTTGCTCAAGATCGAAGGACCTGAGTGGCAGCACCTGATATGCCAAGGTTACATAAAGGGCCCAGGTACTGGCTACCAAGTGATGAAGAAAAATAGGATCTCCCCACTTTGGTTCCTGTGTTGGGAGGCCGGAAGGCAGTTGGATGAACAGCGCCTCTCCAGAGTACATCTGTTTGATGACTGTCTGACTGTCCTGGTCTTCTCTTTTTAAAACATTTCCTGTTATTTCGTAGAGTTCTAGAAGGAGAGGAGTCCTAATTCCTGTGATTTGCTGTCAACCAAATTCTTCCTTAAAACTCCTTTTTTTTTTTTTTTTTTTTTGAGATGGAGTCTCGCCCTGTCACCCAGGCTGTAGTGCAATGGCATGATCTCAGCTCACTGCAACCTCTGCCTCCCGGGTACAAATGATTCTGCCTCAGCCTCCCGAGTAGCTGGGATTACAGGCGCCAGCCACCATGCCCAGCTATTTTTTGTATTTTTATTAGAGACGGGGTTTCACCATGTTGGCCAGGTTGGTCTTCAACTCCTGACCTCAGGTGATCCGCCTGCCTCGGCCTCCCTAAGTGCTGGGATTACAGGCCTAAGCCACTGCGCCCGGCCCCTTAAAACTTCATTTTGAGAAATTAAAAATAAAGATAAAAATATAAAGAAAAGAATAAAAGTGTCCATATTTCTATTCATCAGAATTTAGTTCACTGTTAATTTCTTGAGGTATTTTCAGTCCTAATTTTCTTTTTAGAAGAACACTGGGGGGTAGGGGGCAGAAATTATACATGCTGATTGTACAAATTTAGGAAGAATACAAAGTAAGTTTCACTCACTCAACGAATACTTGTTGAACACCCATCAGGCACTAGCACTCTTCTAGACACTGGAGATACAGCAGAGAACAAAACAGACAAGAAACTCTGATTTCATAGCATACATGTTAGTGGGAGAAGTCACATAAGGAAAATAGTAAATTATATCGTATGTTAGATGACAAGCACTATGGGGAAAAATACAGCCAGGGATGGGGATAAGGAGCATCAGGAGGGTTTGTCATTTTCAGTAGGATGGCCAAGGAAGGTTTCACTGAAAAAGAGACATTGGAATAGACCTGAAGGGGATACAAGAGGTAAAGTAAGTAAAAAAAAAAAAAAAAAAAAAAGAATCTATCTAATAACATCATGAGCATTATGGGGAAGTCATTCCAGATGTCTATGTGAACATGCAGATTTCTGGATGAATGATTATGGATGGATGGACAGAAAAATATACTTAGGAGATACTATCATAAAAACAAACTAGAAAAGATTTTTAAGAATCAGTAAATTATTTAGTACCTATTTCTGGATATCTATGTATCTGGATATAAATGTACAGCATAAAGCATATGTTTTCACACACACATACACACACACGCACACACTTTGTATCAACCACCCAGATCCAGATTTGGAATTGCATTAAATCTATAAATTGATTTGGTTAAATTGACTGTTTTTAACCAAACAAAAGGTCCATCCCTCCTCTTATTTAGCTCTTCCTTAGTGTCTTTTGGTAACGTTCCATAGTTTTCTACGTGGCAGTCTCGCCAATCTTTGAGTAGATTTATTTTGAGCATTTGATGTTCTCTGATACTATTGTAATTAGTATTTTCCTTTTTTTTTTTTTTTTTTTTTTTGAGATAAGGTCTCGTTCCCTCACCCAGGCTGGAGTGCAGTGGCGTGATAATAGCTCACTGCAGCCTTGAACTCCTGGGCTCAAGTGATCCTCCCACTTCAATTCCCCAATAGTTGGGACTACAGGCACACACCACTCTCATAATTTCAATTTCTAATTGTTGCTAAGATAAATAATTTTGACTTTGTATCCTGCAACCTTGTTAAATTCACATTATTTCTATGTTTGTATCAATTTTCTACAATCATCTGTGAATGACAATTTTCTTCTTTCATCTGTAAGCGTTTCATTTCTTTTGCTTGTACTGGCTAGAATCTGTACAAAGTTGAGAAAAAGTGGTGATAGTGGGCACCTTTGCCTTTTTCCTGATTTCTGGGGGAATAAACTTTTCAAAAATTCACAATTAAATATGTTGGCTATAGGTTTTTTTTGTATATCTTCTATTAAGAAGTTCCCTTCTATTCCTAGTTTGTGCAGTTCAAAAAAAAGCAAGTGCGGAATTGTATTGCTTCTTATGCATCTATAAAGAACTTGTCTCCTTTATTTCCGTAAATGCAGTAAATAGGATTAATCTTCCTAAGTTACAGGCAGTCCTTGTTTTTTACGGCTAACTGAACTCTTGCTGGTTTCTATGGTATAAATATTTCCATCACAGCAGACTTTAAATTACTAGTATGAGGTCACTGAACTCGCAGCTGGGAAAGGTGTACTATCGGTTTTGGTGAGCCAGGGTGAGCTAGTTTGAACACATTTTTGATTGTGTAGTTCTCCATCACCAAGACAGAAATTTATCATAACTTCACTAGACCAGTAAGAACAAAGCCACTTTATAAACTTACCTATAAGTCTCTCACATAATCCATGAGGCAGATCAAAATAAAACTCCCTTTTTTTCCCCCAAGTCTTTACTAAGTACCTGAAAGCACCCAACACTATATTAATTGCTGGGGAAAATGTAACTCTCAGAACTTACAATCTAAATGATCTAAACATGATCAATAGAACATGCTTCAGAGAAAAAACACAATAGCAGCAATTTAACTGCTAAAGAAACCCAAAAGTAAGATGGGGGTAGTTTAGGCGGTCTTCCTGCAAGAGGTTACGTGGTTCATCATTAGGTTTTAATGGAAATACGTGATGTGGACTAGCAAAAAAAAGAAAGATACCATATTAGAATAAGAGGATACAAATGAAGGGATGAAAGTAGGAAAGAAAAGGGCACCTGTGAAAACTCACAAACTTAAAATAACATCAGTGTCAACAATGGGCACTGCGTTGCTTCATTTGCAACATACAGCATCATCAGGTAGATATGCCTCTTTCTCAACTCTGGAAGTGGCTAAATGGTGCTTCTGTGACACTAATCAAGTACACCCACTCTGTTTTTCTGCATGTAGTTGACAGTGGACTCAGAAGTCAATTCTCTATTGACATGTTTTATAATTATAGAGTCCTTATAGATTTCTCAGGGTGAGACAAAATGCTTTCAAATATCCAGGGTGTAGGTCATAGAGATGCTTAACAACTATGATCTACTTGCTGGCTCAGAAAATGTCTACCTAAATTTTCTAATTACTGGTCAAGAGCCAGAGAAATAGAACATGCCCATTCAGATTCCTTTGAGTATCTGTCCATAAAGAACGCACAGCAGTACTGTATAATTCTGAGGCTGATAAACAGGTAAGATGTATAAATTATCTTATCCACAAAGAATTCAGTGTTAGTTTACTTAGTTCTCAATCCTCACATAAAAGTCATTGAAAAACAGAATTTTCATATATACATTAATAATTTTAATGATGTATTTGTATCTAACCAATTTAGGTAATATTTTCTTTTACACAGAAGGTCCTCAAATAAAGAATAATACACAGAATACAGTCAATAGGTTATATCAATTTACTTCACATAACAGCATAATTCCGGCCTTTTCCATTTAATAACAAAAACAATCTGTACAGAAAACCCAAAGGCAACCACATAGCATATGTAAAATGTGCAAATACACTTTAAAATGCAAGTTATTCTATAGCATTTGCAAGATAGAATTTCATTGTAATTAAGGAATCTAGTTCATTCTAACTTAATAGTCTTTTGCATGTATAGACAATGCAATTCTACAAGGCACAACTTAGTGCTGATGCTAAAGTATGAAACACATCCTCAGATTATTTATTTGAAAATATTAAAATAGCATCGTGTTTATTTTTTTTAATGAGTCATGAGCTCATTTCTAAAGCTTCATAAAGCATTACACTGATAACATATGTGTGGTCAGGACAAACTGCTCCCTGAACTTAAAAGGTGAAGGACAAGACCCCATATTATTATCTTGTATTAAAAAAGGAAATATACATACATGTACACAGACACCCCATATTACAGACAAGAAACTTCCCATAATCCAAAGGGAGACCATTTCCTTATTAGCAAAGGTGCGCATTACAGTATTTCATGACAGTTAAAAATTACACACTTACCACCTGTTTTGGTCAATCTTGCTACAAAAAGACACTGAAATAGACAATTTTCTTCTTTAAGGTAAAGACAATGTCTAATTTAGAAAATCTTCCTCTTGAGATTGCACAGTGAAAGGTATCATTTAATTAAATATAAAAGCTTACTGTTTTTGTTTTTTTTTTTTGAGACAGAGTTTCATTCAGTCGCCCAGGCTGGAGTGCACTGGCGCAATCTCGGCGCCCAGGCTGGAGTGCAGTAGCGCGATCTCAGCTCACTGCAACCTCCACCTCCCAGGTTCAAGTGATTCTCCCGCCTCAGCCTCCTGAGTAGCTGGGATTACAGGCACTCACCATCATGCCCAGCTAATTTTTGTATTTTTAGTAGAGACGGCATTTCACCATGTTGGCCAGGCTGGTCTTGAACTCCTGACCTCAGGTGATCCACCCATCTTAGCCTCCCAAAGTGCTGGGATTACAGGCATAAGCCACCATGCCCAGCCAAAGCTTAATGCTTTTAAAGAAATTATTTAAATCTACATAGAAAAAAATATCAACTTATTAAAAACCATTAAGAGCACTGTCTATAATTCAAAATCTTTCAAACCCAATCACAATGCTCTTTGCTGCTTTATTGCCCATCCCTGAGAGTAAAGATTTTGTAATTTTTTAATAACGTAAATAAATTTTACATTGATAAGAATGATGTTTAACATTTTTTTTGAAAATATAAAATAAACCTTATATTTTAGTAAAAAAAAAGATAAATGCTCTTGGCAAAGACCACCATTCATAAAAATTGTAAATATTTGTATGTCAATTTCTGACATCCTTTTTACTGGGTAATTTCTATTTTTATGCCATTCATATATCGCTCATTTCCTCATAACCTGTCATTTTGTACCTTTTGTTAATAGGAGTATTTAATAAGTAATGGAGGAAAAGTACAATATAAAACCTAATGGAACTCTGAAGTGAGATGTGTATTCCCCTGTGGTAAAAGAGTTTTACTGGAAACAATCAATGTGATCCAAAATAGACAAAAATTATCTATGAAAGAAAGAATACATATGGTAAGCATCTTCCTTGTCTTTGGCCTAGCCTTCTTGACCAAAATCTTCTGTAAACTTCTTTAATTTCAACAAGTCATGTTCATTGACTGTAGGTTTTGTGTTAGATAGTGACCGCAACATATCCGACTGTCAGGGAAAAAGAAGGGTAGGGAGGATATTAATAATAGAGTTAACAAAATAAAAAACCGTCATACTATCATTATTGTTATGAACTTTAACCTAAGTTTAAATATGAATATTTGCCGTCTGCCATAAGTTACTAACAATAAACTCCCTATTCTTTTTTTTTTTTTTGAGTCAGAGTCTTACTCTGTTGCTCAGGCTGGAGTGCAGTGGCGTGATCTTGGCTCACTGCAACCTCTGCCTCCCAGGTTCAAGAGATTCTCCTGCCTCAGCCTCCCAAGTAGCTGGGATTACAGGCAGCTGAAACCACACCTGGATAATTTTTGTATTTTTAGTAGAGATAGTGTTTCGCTATGTTGGTCAGGCTGGTCTTGGAACTCCTGACCTCAGGTGATCCGCCTGCTTCTGCCTCACAAAGTGCTAGGATTACAGGCGTGGGCCACTGCACCCGGCCCCTATTCTTTCACAGATCTTTCACAATCTTTGATCATGTTATTCCTTTGTGTAGAAACTTACACTTTCTTCCCCTGAACTGATCAAATGGCTCCCCATTACTTATCAGAAGGACAATCCTCTTAGTCTGAGGATCAAGGCCTCCAAACTATGTTCATAATCTAATTTCTGGTCTTATCTCTTTTTCTTAAACAAGAGATCAGTTTTCCAAGTAAGTATAATTCAAAAGGAAAATATCATTCACTTACACTTAAGTGAAGCAGAATACCATTTTATGGAAAATCAACTAACCAGAATTTTAAAATAATTAGTTACAATTAAGATGGAAATGCTTGGAAAAATATGCTAATATCAGAGATTCATTAAAAAACTAACTTCTAAGCCAAGACTCCTGTAAAAGGATATGAAAAATAATAAAAAGGACCACTCTAAGTTACTAAAAATTCTTCAAAGCTGAACAAAGTACAAAAAATAAAAAATAATACACCAAGGATTAAAACAAAGGGGTTTCTGAGTAACTTCTCAGATAAGCATTATGGTTAGTTCACACACAAATACATGGGTGTGTACACATTTACACGTATATCTATGTATCATGTAAAAGTTTCTCCTCTGGAAGTTACTATTAAACCTGCCATTAAAGGTCTTTGAAGATGTGAAACTGACAGAAAATTTTGAAAACTGAGAATGTTCTTCCGTAAGTAAACAACTTTTCAATCACCCTAAGTTTCCTAAAAATAACGTGCCTTACAAAATAAGTCTTGTAGATTAATTCCTCCAATATAAACTATATAACTAATTTTTAAAAATAAAAATAGAACTACAATATTTAAACTTTCTATGGAGCTTTGAGAAGTGAAATAGAAAACACTATAAATATGATGATACAAGCATTAGTATTTTTTTTTTTTTTTGAGACAGAGTCTTGCTCTGTTGCCCAGGATGGAGTGCAGTGGTGTGATCTCGGCTCACTGCAACCTCTGCCTCCTGGGTTCAGGCTATTCTCCTGCCTCAGCCTCCCAAGTAGCTGGGACTACACGCACGTGCCACCATGTCTGGCTAATTTTTTGTATTTTTAGTAGAGACGGGGTTTCACCGTGTTAGCCAGGATGGTCTCGATCTCCTGACCTCGTGATCTGCCCGCCTCAGCCTCCCAAAGTGTTGGGATTACAGGCGTGAGCCACCGTGCCCGGTCTTGTTTTTAGGTTTTTTTTTTTTTTTTTTTTTTTTTTTTTGTAGACAGAGTCTCGCTCTGTCGCCCAGGCTGGAGTGCGGTCACGCAATCTCAGCTCACTGCAACCTCTGCCACGCTGGTTCATGTGATTCTCCTGCCTCAGCCGAGTAGCTGGATTACAGATGCACGCCACACTGCTCGGCTAATTTTTGCATTTTTAGGAGAGATGGCATTTTGCCATGTTGGCCAGGCCCGTTTCAAACTCCTGGCCTCAAGTGGTCTGCCCGCCTTGGCCTCCCAAAGTGCTGGGATTACAGGCAATTTCTGGTTATTTTTAAAAATCTGAGATGCAGGGGAAAAAAAATTTCATCAATCCTACTTTTAAGTTAGGTCTTGATAATAATTATACTATATATGAGCATTTTGGACATATTCTAGCTATAAGCCCTGTAAAGTCAGAATCTTGTGCTTTAAAAAATAGCTTTTTCACTTAAAGGTTCCTCAAAACCCAAGAAAATAGTTTAAAAATAATTACTTTTTATATTTCAAGTTCAATTAACTTTATAATTTTTAATGTGAGTCAACAATATTAAGTAAAATACACCTGTTTATACTAAGATTTTCCAGCAAATCTTACATAACTGAAAATTATAAAGTATAATGTTTTAAAATATTTTCTTAAAAACAAAATTTCAAACCATGGAAACAACTGGCTCCAAAAGTTTATCTCCAGGGACATCCATCCATGTCATTTCAATGGCACCAGGGTCACCTGGAGAGCAAGGTGTTAGCAGATCATCTACAAGATGGTTAGGATCAGCTCGGGAAGGTCCGCAAACCTGTAATAAACAGTAATCTGAAATATTTATTTGAAACAAAATTGAACATTAAGATTTAATCCATTATCAGTAAAGTTAAAATGTATAATAGCTTTGTATGTTTTATTAGAATGTTTACTTTTGGAAAAAAAATTAAGAATATACAACAAAAAGTAGTTATCTCCTGGGTAATGGGATAGATTTTGGTTGCTTTTAGTGTAGTTTTTTTTTTTTTGAAAGGGTGTCTTGCTCTGTCACCAGGCTGGAGTGAAGTGGTGCGATGTCAGCTCACTGCAACCTCCACCTCCTGGGTTCAAGGGATTCTCGTGCCTCAGCCTCCCGAGTAGCTAGGATTATAGGCATGCGCCACCACACCCAGCTAATTTTTTTTTATTTTTAGGAGAGACAGGGTTTCACCATGTTGGCCAGGATGGTCTTGATCTCCTGAACTTGTGATCCGCCTGCCTCGGCCTCCCAAAGTGCTGGGATTACAGGTGTGAGCCACTGCACCCAGCTGCTTTTAGTTTTTTTCTTGATGCTTTCTATATTTTGAGATTTCCTACAATAAATTACTTATGATCACACATACAAGATGAGTTAAAAAAAAAAAAATAGTTACCTGCGGCTTTCTCTTTTTCCCCTCTAGTGCTTAATAAGTGATAGTAATCTTAAAGACCAAAACCAAATAAATTTAAAAATTCTCAGAAGTTGCTCTATAGCTGAGAAACTTCTGTAATATTTGGAACTTTAGTATGAAACTACTGAATCTATCTCTTTCCACAAAAATGCTCTCAAATCTAAGTGCAAAATTGTATGCTAAATGCAGTATCAATGCCATTTTATCATGTACAACTTATTTATAAGTTTTAACAATATCCAGAAAAAGAATCTTTGTGACATAGTCACATGCAAACATTTAGATAGCAACAGTCTGCATCAACTTGGGGGCACTTTTTTTTTTTTTTTTTGAGACGGAGTCTCGCTCTGTCACCCAGGCTGGAGGGCAGTGGCGCGATCTCGGCTCACTGCAACCTCTGCCTCCAGGGTTCAAGCAATTTTCCTGCCTCAGCCTCCCGAGTAGCAGGGATTATAGGCGCCCGCCCCCACGCCGAGCTAATTTTTGTATTTTTAGTAGAGATGGGGTTTCACCATGATGGCCAAGGCTGGTCTTGAACCCCTGACCTTGTGATCCGCCCACCCTGACCTCCCAAAGTGCTGGGATTACAGGCATGAGCCACCGTGCCCAGCCAACTTGTGGGCACTTTCACATCTGTTTCACAATGATCAACTTTAAATATTATCTCAGGATTGGTGTAGGTGTGAAGAAATACATGCTCTCACCTTATTATGTGTATTTTACTGTCTGTCTTTACTCACTAATATTTTAGCTGCATGAGGTCAGGGATTTTTGTCTTTTTTGACCACCCTACTTTCTGATCTACTGCCGGTCCCAGATTAGCATTTTAGAAATAAAATACTAGTAAATGCAAAAAATAAACAGGGAACCTTGTTCTTGTTAACTGAAATAATCAGCTTTAAAAGAAGTAAAGGATGGAGCTGCCGAGAGGTCTGCTGCAGCTGGTGATCCCCAGCCGCAGAGATAGAACTCATCTGGCTGTGTCACCTTCACCCCACTAACAAGGACCTGGCTTCAGCGTCATGTGAGCTCACCCTGGCAGTAATATGCAGAATTGAGTGATAAATTCTCAGTAGGAAAGGACTGAGTTCCTATGTATTTATAGTTTCTAAATGGCAAAGAGAATTTAAGAAAAAACATAATGACTGTGGCATAAACTTAACAGTATTTCAGTAATGAAATGGCTGAAGAAGGGTGGATGAGCAATATTCACCAGGCATCTGAAGTATCACGACTGGTGTTTTATGAGTATTGTATCACTTCATTATCAGAAAGGACTTCAAAATAGCATTATCATCCCTATTTTAGAGATGATAAAAATGAGCTTTAAAGAAGTAATAGAATTTGCTCAAAAAGGTATAACAAGTAAATGGTGCCAGGCTTCAAATTCAGATTTTAATTCAAGCTTGTTAACTTAAAAAATCTTATTATAGTATATGATAAATATATGTATGTGACTTAGTCATATTAGTCTTGACATACATTGTGAGATTAGGTTTGCTAATAGTTTTTCACATCTATGTTCATGAGTAATACTGGATACTGTTGTTCACAGCAAAAGGGTTGGTCCAGATTACCTAGTTCACTGTTACTCCAACTGGGTATCTCAAGACCACAGTCTTTTTATAAAACTTTATCTCAGCCATAGATACTTAACTTGTTCTTGCAGACAAAACAGAACACAGGAGGGGCAGGATAGCAGAATGGCTGAGATTTCGGATTCGGAAACACACCTCACCTCCAGGCAAATCACACGTCTGTCCCACTCTAGCTACGGTGTTAGCACCTAAGTTCAAGACTAACCACCAGTAGGTGGCTGGCCACATGTACCTCTTATTGTTTTTGTGAAGACCAAATGAAATAATAAGATAAAAGATAGAACACAGTGCCAGGCATGTGAATATTTAAAAGATATTAGCTATTATTATTTTTACTTTATGAGGTATTAATGCACCAGATTCTGCTCAAAAATATTCCAGATGTGTCAGAAGCAGCCTTACATCTATACATTTAAGTTTCTACACTTATATCAAAATAATACACAAATACTTCAAAAATCATTTCATAGGAAAATTTAAAACACATTAGGATGATTAATAAGGGCTTTTTTTTTTTTAATACAGGGTCTCACTGTGCTACCCAGGCTGGAGTGCACTGGTGCAATCTTGGCTCACTGCAACCTCCACCTCCTGGGCTCAAGTGATTCTCCCACTTCAGCCTCTCAAGTAGCTGGGACTACAGGAGTGTGCCACCACATCCAGCTAATTTTTGTATTTTTTATAGAGATGGGATTTCGCCATGTTGCCCGAGGCTGGTCTCGAACTCCTGAGCTCAAGAGATCTGCCCACCTCGGCCTCCTAAAGTGCTGGGATTACAGGTGTAGGGCACTGCACCCAGCCAAAAATGGCTAATAAATAAACTTTATTGAAGAACTTGTTTCAGTGACACAGAAATATGTCTATTATGTAAACCCACTTATCGTATTATTATACAACACTGAAATCCTCCCAAATTGTTTGAAGACAAACCAATGACGGTCTTGAAACTTGATTTTAAAAATAAAGGAAAGGGGCCAGGCGCAGTGGCTTACGCCTTTGGGAGGCCGAGGCAGGTGGATCACCTGGAGTCAGGAGTTCGAGACCAGCCTGGCCAACATGGTGAAATCCTGTTTCTACTAAAAACACAAAAAATTAGCCAGGCATGGTGGCACACGCCTGTAATCCCGGCTACTCAGGAGGCTGAGGCATGAGAATTGCTTGAACCCAGGAGGCACAGGTTGCAGCGAGCTGAGATAGTGCCACTGCACTCCAGCCTGGGCGACAGAGTGAGACTGTCTCAAAAAAAAAAAAAAAAAAAAAAAAAGATAGGAAAGGATAGATAAAAATGACTTACCTTTTTAAAATGAGTAGCTGACTGTACCTTCCTAACAGGTTGCATAAGTGCATCACGTACAATGATACTTATATCTGCCCCTGAATAACCATCTGTTTTCTTCCCAAGTTCCCGAAAGTCTGCTTCCGTGAGACTGTTCTGAGTGGTCCCCAGGTGCAGTTTAAACATTGCTGCTCGGGCATGGGGTTCCGGCAAAGGAATATAAATTCGTTTCTCAAATCTTAAAAGAGAAATTACATTAAGAATATATTTAAGTGAAAATAAGGATATTTCCAAGAAGAAACAGATACTAAGTTAAGTGGGCCTGTATCTGCCAAGGTTAAACATACATATTTAGGTTAAAGGGAGAATATCCAGAGCACATTAAAAACAAACAAATAAAATCAAAATAGCCTGGGAGCCAGTTTGGAGTGGCTGAATCTTTCGTGCATGATTTTTGGGTTATTTTGGCCAGTGTTCATATGTCTGGAATTCACAAAATAAAAAGAGGTCCTACAAGATTACAGTTTCCCACAAAATTGTACTCTGAACTCTTGATCAAGGGACTAATGATTAACAATATAAAACAGGAGTAGAGATGACACAGTAATTCTCTACACTCAAAACAGAATTAACTCACAATCTTATAGGATATGTATTACATAAAATGTCCACTTTAATGAATACATCCAGAACAAACAATCCTATATTATAAAGAATAAACACTATGTTTCATTAACAATAATTTTGCTTGCCTTCTTAGAATTTCAGTATTTGGAGATAGAGAAGCAGCGATGAGGGATAATTTAAGTGGTCTAAGCAGACTGTTTTTCCTCCAGGTAACTCTCTGTGACAATGAAAAGAATTTAAAGTTTCCATTGCCTCTAGAGATGGGTGCAGAATAAGGCAATTTTTCAAAAATACCCTGCACATTTCCTTTCTTGGTACTGGATGGTAAGCTAGAATGCTGGCAAATCATCAAGTGAATGGGATAAAAGTGGCAAAAACTGAAGTGCTAATTTTTACCATACAAAACGAATGTAATAGAGAACTGTGAGGAGTGAAAAGTGAAGAGTCCGTATACCTTTCCTAGAGCTGAAGTTTCATTTTCAACTTAAAAATTAGATAGATAGTACACACACACACACATATTTTATTTTATTTTTTTGAGATGGAGTCTCACTCTGTTGCCCAAGCTGGAGTGCAGTGGCACGATCTTGGCCCACTGCGACCTCCGCCTCCTGGGCTCAAGCGATTCTCCCACCTCAGCTTCCGGAGTAGCTGGGACTACAGACAGGTGTGCGCCACCATGGCCAGGTAATTTTTTTGGATTTTAGTACAGACAGGGTTTCACCACGTTGCCCATAGTGGTTCTGAACTCCTGAGCTCAGGCAATCTGCCCACCTCGGCCTCCCAAAGTGCTGGGATTACAGGCATGAGCCACTGCGCCCGGCCTGACATATATTTTTTACTAAAAAAAAAAAAAAAAAATCTTGGCTGGGCGTGGTGGCTCACATCTGTAATCCCAGCACTCTTGGAGGCCGAGGCGGGTGGATCATGAGGTCAAGAGATTGAGACCATCCTGGCCACATGGTGAAATCTCGTCTCTATTAAAAATATGCAAATTAGCTGGGAGTGGTGGTGCATACCTGTAGTCCCAGCTACTTGGGAGGCTGAGGCAGAAGAATCACTTGAACCCGGGAGGTGGAGGATGCAATGAGCTGAGATCGCACCACTGCACTCCAGCCTGGCAACAGAGAGAGACTCTGACTCAAAAAAAAAAAAAAAAAAAAAATCTTACCTGGTTATCTTATTTTGAATTATAGAATTGCCATTTTGCTAAAATTTTATATAAATGGTTTTTACCAAATTGTCAAACTATGTTTATAAATTTTTGAAGCGTCAGTGCCCACCAAGCTTAATCAGAATGAAAGGTAAGCATTAGGTAATATATTTTCTAATATGAAAGACAGAAGTATGTGGAAATCTTGTATATTTGATAAAGTAGGGAAACAAGCAAATGACTACCCTTCTCCCCCTCAAGGCAGGGGAGCAACAGGGTTAGAGCACATTACAAATCTTTTGAAAAGTTGTTAGAATGCCTCCTCACAAGACAAAAAGGGAATTATCATCTACTTGTTACATCTGCAGTGAGAAATAAGATATTTACTGTATTATCCTACCTTCGCCTAATGGCAGAATCCAGAACCCAGGGTATATTTGTAGCTCCCAGAACCAAAATTCCATCATTGTCTACACCAACCCCTGCATTAAAATAGGTAATGCTTTAATTAATTTGTCATTTTGGTGTTCTTTAAACTTCTTCCATATATTCTGTTAAGAAATGTGGTGCTTTACCAATTAAGTGCCTCATCTTGAAAGTCTGTCTTTGAAAAAAAAAAACTGTATTTAATCAAATATCACCTTACGGCAATATGATCCAAATACACTACAATGCAATATGATGCAAATATATGAATCACATCTCCCAGACTGTGGACAAATACTATTAACATTCGTTTCAAAATATTTCTTGAAAAATTTCATTCAAAGTCTACATATTACTTTTACTGAAGTTGTTCCTCGTACATTATAAATGAATACATTAAATCTCTTTTCTATTTTTGTCAGTGAGTCCTACAAGATAATTACAACTGAGTAAAAATTATGTATGCATATGGAAGACAATTGGAATGAAACATGGCAAAATGAAACAGTTTGTCAGAATGGAGAAATTCTGCTTGAATTTTTCATTACTGTTATAAAAATTGTTTATAAAATAAACAAAAACGACTTTAAAAATGAGTAACATTAAATTAGCAGGGCATGGTGGTGCGCGCCTGTAATCCCAGCTACTCAGGAGGCTGAGGCAGGAGAATTGCTTGAACCTGGGAGGTGGAGGTTGCAATGAGCCGAGATCGCGCCACTGCACTCCAGCCTGGGCGACAGAGTGAGACTCTGTCTCAAAAAAAAAAAAAAAAAAAATTAGTAACACTACCTTGCATTTGCACTAGGAACTCCGTCTTAATTCTACGTGCGGCTTCACTTTCATTTTCACTTCTTGAACCACACAGAGAATCAATTTCATCAATGAAGATAATGGAGGGCTTGTTCTCTCTGGCAAGTTGGAATAAATTCTTAACCAGTCTAAAAATAAATGAAAACTTTTAAGTCTCTAAAAAATAGTAAAAGATTAAAACAAAGTAATCTATCAATATTACAAGAACCTGTAAATTAAAAAGCCTAATCATGTTTCACGTACAGAAAATAAGAATGCTACAACTGGATAATTCACTTTATGATTTACTAGGTTGTACATATATGCTATCTTTTCCCACAAAAGAAATTCTAGATTAGAGACTCATTTGACAGAGAAGTGAGTACCTATATTACATCACTTCTCTGAATATCTGTGAGTGATGTAAGAAATCTATTAAGGACTGATACAGTAATTACGGGCAAAGAAAAAACTTTAAAAAATTGATTTACTACTTACTTTTCACTTTCACCTAGCCACTTAGAAACAAGATCAGAGGAAGATATTGAAAAAAATGTTGAGTTGTTGGCTTCTGTTGCTACAGCTTTGGCTAAGTAGGACTTTCCTGTTCCAGGCGGCCCAAATAATAGGATTCCCCTCCAAGGTGTTCTCTTGCCTAAAATTTACATTTAGAAAAATGTCATGAAAATTTTAACACTTAATTGCATCATCTATACTGAGGAATACTCTAAAAAGATTTTCACTCTAAACCTCTAAGAATTAAAACAATATTTTAAAAATAAATCAATCTAAGGTATGTCTTAAATATATTTTGTTTCTTCTAGAGACTAGTTTATCGAAAAGATACTTACATAACATAAGCCTTCTAACAGGAAATACATTTGTTTGCTCGTTCATTCAACCAATATGTATCAAAACCGTAACATGTGCACAGGCAAAAGGATTTCTGCCCTGCATGGAGTCTAGTAGGGGAAAAGAGTTCAGTTAAAAGGTACTTCCTGATCATCTACTGTGTGCACTGCTTGATACCAGAATATTGTACAAAAACTATATCCATAAAAAATGGGCAGCTGGAAGGGATTTTCTTTGAATATTTATGCTCTTTGGAAAAGTGAACCTAACAAAGTTTGGATGACTTGTGAGTTTCTGCTGAATTCTTGATTCCACAGGAAAGCACAGGTTAGTGTTATAGGTAGCAGACTTTCTTTTATTTTTATTTTTTTTCAGATGGAGTCTCACTCTTGTTGCCCAGGCTGGAGTGCAGTGGTGCGATCTCAGCTCACTGCAACTTCTGCCTCCTGGTTTCAAGCGATTCTCCCGCCTCAACCTCCCAAGTAGATGAGATTATAGGTGCCCACCATTACGCCTGGCTAGTTTTTGTATTTTAGTAGAGACGGGGTTTTACCATGTTGGTCAGGCTGGTCTCGAATTCCTGACCTCAGGTGATCTGCCCACCTCAGCCTCTGGCTAGGTAGCAGACTTTCATGGTTGGGTAACAAAAAGGTGATACTACCTTAAATCCTAGTTTTGCCAAAATATAACCAGTGAATACATCAACTCTTTGAGCCTCAATTTTGCTAATGAGCAATTATAATCCTGCCTAAAATAAAACAGGGTGGGTTACAGCTGGCAGTAAACTATCAAATATACATTTAAAAAACTATGGCTAGGCACGGTGGCTCACGTATGTAATCCCAGCACTTTGAGAGGCTAAGACGGGCGGATCATCTGAGGTCAGGAGCTCGGGACAACTGTGGCCAACATGGTGAAACCCTGACTCTAGTAAAAATACAAAAAGTGGCTTAGTGTGGTGGCAGATGCCTGTAATCCCAAATACTCGGGAGGCTGGGGCAGGAGAATTGCTTGAACTCGGGAGGTGGAGGTTGCAGTGAGCCGAGACCACGCCATTGCATTCCAGCCTGGGCGACAAGAGTGAAACTCCGTCTCAAAAAAAGAAAAAAGAAAAAAAAAAAGCAAAAAACTGCTAGGTGCAAACTATGGATGTGTACATGGTATCTGCAAAATAATGATATGCAGTTGAATAATACTGTTTCACTTAACTGTTATGAAAGCAACTGTTACTTGAATTTCATTTTCCTATTTTAAATGTATACATTTACAAGTAAGTGTCTGAGTATGGTACATATACTACACTGGTATAACATGAAATACTTTTAGGTGGTATATACTTTTTATTTAAATAATTTTTTAATGTGTATTGGAAAAACACTTTTTTTCACTTATAATAGGCACAAAACAGTCTTTTCAATAACGTTACTAAGTAAAAATATGTGAGATCATTTAAAGTTCAAATACAGGCAAAATAATCTCTGGTGTTAAAAGCTGAGAGAGAGAGATGACCTCTGGGGAGGAATGAGGCAGAAGGCTCCTGCCAGGTCCCTGGCAATGCTGTTATTTCTGGATCTGGTTGATGACACTGGCATGCTTGCTTTGTGACAATTAAGGAAGCCCAACACCCAGGGGCTCCTGTATGTCTCTGTGTATTTATGCTATACTCTAGTAAAAATGTTGTTCTAAAAAATAAGCAAAGAAAAATATTAAAAATTAGTAATAGTACACATACATGGAAAAATTCATGAAGATGAGACATAAATGACTCATGTTTGAGAAAAACTGGTGTAAGTAATATACCATAAAATGAGTTCAACCATATTTTTGTGCTTTTATAGGATTATGATGTCAACTTTTATGCTGTTACGTTTCATACTCCTGAAGTTGGGTAGTAAACTGCACCTTGAAGCTAGGTGGACAGTGCGTGGCCTACAGGCTTTTTGCTCTTCATCACTGCTCTATACGATATGACCGTCTGGACTCTTCAGTCTGAGGCCAACGTTACAGATTTGCTGTTGACATAAACCAACATGTTTGCAAAAGGAAAAACCTCTGACTGTCAGACTGTGGGTGTGGCCATATTACAGACACAGGCTATCAGTCACAAGAAGGATAATATAAAGGAACGGTTTAGCACAGACATATCACTTACTGCTGGAACTAGAACTTGTAAGTTTCCCCAGATGGTAGGTCAGCAATATTCTCTTCACAGTGATAATGAAATGTCCTTTTGCTACTAGAGGATATGCACTTCCTCTGAAACTGTTAAGTGATTCTTACTCCTCTTTTTAAGAAATGGAAATACTCTTTAAAAATTAATACATAACCATTGCAAAAATTCAGATGAAAGTCAAAAGTAAAAATCTCCTATAATCTTATCCCCTAGGCATACATTAATATTTCTATGTCAATCCAATTATACTTACTTCTCAGCATACATATTTAACAAACATGGAATTATACTATACAGTTTATAACTGCTTTTTGATCTTTGTAATAGATGTGGACATTCTTCAATAAAATATAATGCAGATTTCAATTTATTAATGTAGATGTACACTCTATTTTACTGAGTGTATAGTATTCCACTGCATGTTGGTGAATTACCCTACTGGTTGACATTTAGGTTGTTTTGCAATATATATACACTGCAAATATGGATATGTATAAGAAATAAAACATCTTGTATAAAGATACATCACCACCTTTTAACAGTCACAATTTATTTAAGATAATTCATTAGTGACAAGAATGACAATGCTTCGCCTCAATCATCAATGAACTTTTACAAACTCATGAAATAAAATTATTTAAAAGTTATGTCACCTGTAAAAAGATGAGGAAATTTAATAGGCAGTATCACAGCCTCTTTCAGTGCTTCTTTGGCTCCTTCAAGTCCAGCAACGTCACTCCATTTCACATTTGGTCGTTCTATAACAATGGCACCTGCAAAAAATTACGTTATCTTTAAATTAAGAAAGACTATTTCACCAAAGTTAGAAGACAACATGAAATACTGATGTTAAAGAAACGCATTATAAAATTGGGAAAGTTTTATGTACTAACAACCTTTTTGAAATAGTGTGAGCAGGAAGCAGGTGTTAGGGAATAGTCAATAGGACTAGGAACCAGGTGGATGACTAGATAACCTGGGGCATGTTACTTTACCCTTCTGTTTCAGCTTCCTCACTTGTGAAATGAAAATAATACCATCTGCCCAAACTACTTAGATAGGTTGGTGCGAAAATCAAATGACATAATGAATATTAGAGTGTTTGGAAAAGCACCAAACGTTCCATAAGGTGGTTATATTTGAATACATTGATTTTGGAGTATCATAAGTACTTGTTCTACCATTTCTCCTGTTAACCAAAAGAAAAGGTGATCTAATCCCCTCCTCAACCACTGAAAAAAAAAATATGCTTAACAAATTTAACTCAAGATAGGCAGATAGACAGAAGGGAGAAGGAAACGGAGAGAGGAAAGGAAGGAATGGAAGCAGATGATGGGAAAGAGAGAAAATATACCCCGGCAGATTTGCAATACTTTCCTAAGATTTGCCCAAGTTTCTATTTGGCTGCTAAATAGATCTATTTACAACTTTTGTTAATTAACAAAGTTAACTTACAGGGAAGATTTAGCTTCTGAATGCAGTATATTCAAAAGCCAAAGCAATTATTGCAGTAAGAGTCCAAGAAGGATGTCTTTTAATATAGCCTACTGACAAATTTTCTAGTTCTTTTTTATCAAAAGCTTTTCTAATTTTCTAGAATATGGAAACTGTTCCACTACAAACTATGAAGCAGCCTGTTCTAAGATGACATGTAGTTAGTTGTCTTAAGTCTAACAGAACACCACCACTTATACAATCTACTACTTTATGAAATCAGTTCTACTGATTGTTTCTTCTTGTTAGGAAAGATAATCTGTTACTCTAAGACTGGTTACTAGCAACTTACTTCCCTAAATTATGAAAATCTTTAGCTACTAGATTAAAATTAAATGAAACCATAAGCATTTTGTATTCCAAAAGTTCGGACTACTATAAAGTAAGAAAAAAGTAAATTCACTTTGTCTTTTTTATGTTTCATTAAGATTAGTAATCCTAGGATTTCATGTCAGTTAAACAAAAATAAACTTATTTTATATATGTATACCGTCTGACTAGCTCAAGATTTCTGCCATGAATTTTAAAAATGTGTCATGATTTGTTTTCATATATAATACTTTTAAGTTAAAAGGTGACTTTAGAATGTTTACTGATAAACAATCTCATACTAGACATGGTTTGCAAAATTAAAAAGGGGGGGGATGGGATTACTGAAAAATGCTAACAAATGGAATGTACTTCCAATGATATAAATTTATCCAGTCTTTGACTATACTATTTACTAGTATATTATTTAATTACAAAAAATTCACTGAAAAAATTAGCTACCAGAAAACTCAAATCACAAACCAATTTTTAATTTTAACAAATATACACTTAATATCATAATCTAAAACAGAAGTAAAAGATTTAAAATACTATTCAAAAAATAAGGAAAAATTCAAAAAAGATATAATAGTATGAAATCTAGCAGCAAACCATTAAAAAGTAGAAAAAAAGGATATTCAAATATAAAAGGCTAGGACTCCTTTCATATTCTATTTCATCCTGAAATTTCAAATACATTTCCTCATTTAAATGTTTTAAGTATTTTTTTTCTTTTGTTTGTTTGTTTTATATTTCTGGCCCCTATCATAAGTGATAGGGAATTTAGAGAAATCCCTATTAAAAATTGGTTGTATCGGCCAAGTGCAGTGGCTCACAACTGTAATCCCAGCTCTTTGCGAGGCTGAAGTGGGTGAATCACTTGAGCTCAGGAGTTCGAGAGCAGCCTGGACAACAAGGCCAAACCCCATCTCTACAAAAAAAAAAAAAAAAAAAACTTAGCCGGGCATGGTGGTGTGTGCCTGTGTTCCCAGCTACTCAGGAGGCTGAGGCAGGAGAATCCCTTGAACCCAGGAGTTCCAGGCTGCAGTAAGCCGTGAATGCACCACTGCACTCCAGCCTGGGCGACACAGCGACACCCTTGTCTCAAAAAAACAAAAAAGAAAAAAAAAGTATCTTTTTGAAAATTAAAGATATACAACTGATTTTTACCTGGGGCAGGGTAGGGAGAGGGAAACAAAACCAAATCCAATAGAGCACACAGAAAAAGCGTCTTGCTTTACAACTGGAATAAGGCCACTTGGCACAGACCCACTGGGTTACCCAATAAATGCCAACTGAGTGCCAGTAGTTTCAGGTGGTGGGGACACAGCAGTGTAAACTCAAGTTTTTGCCCCTGGACTATATCTACCACTGAAGTTCTTGGCATCTAAAGATGTTCTCTATTCATTACCTGGTCTGTTGTCAACACATTATCCTTACAGTGTTTTCCTAGACATCCCAGTAGGGTAGGCAAGACAAAAATACTACCAAACCGAAGACACTAGTATAGCAAGGCTGTAAGTTTGGCTCAGGTAGGTGTTTTCACTATTCAGTAACCAAGGCTGGACCTATAAAATGGAAATCCTTCCCAGTTATGTATTTTATTTGGTAAGATTCAAATGAACAAAATACATACTACCAATGGGTGAGCAAAAAATTCAATCTGAAAAATTGTTAGATAATTTATTTCAAAGAAAAATCAAATCTCAGTGATTAACAAAGCCAGCCAACAAATAGATGCCTTTTTAGATAAATAGTGCTACCATTTATTGAGTCCCTAGACTTCGTCAGATATATTAGGTAGTTTTTACACTGTCATTAATCTTAAAAGCCCTGAAAGGAAGCTATTGTTCATTTCTATTTGAGAGATGGGGGACTCTGACTCTGAGAGATTCAGTCACTCGCCCACAATTAGAAAGTTCTAAGTGGCAGACCCTTGAACAGAATCAAGATTTGAATGGAGCCAAAAATCTATGTCCCTTCCGTTATGCCACTATACTATAGTAGAACAGAATGAAAGGGCTTTACAGGTGTGGAAGGTAAACACAGAAAGCTTAAACACTTAAATGTAAACAGGAACACTGAAAAGCAGATGAAGAGCAGTTAAGAAACAAAATAAACCATCAATAAGTGAGCTACAGCAATGGCAATAAAAGCCATGTGTAAGTCCTAACTTCTCCTCTCACAGTAGTAAATTTTAATACCATCAAATTTTGCAGTGTGCTAATAGTATAAATGTTACCTTCTCTAAAAGGGGGCAAATAAACAAAAGAAAGAGCAAGTTGACTGAGAGCCTTTTAAAGGCAGATGTGAAGCCAACAAAACTATTATATAAAAAAGACCAAACCATGATCCTAGAGGGCAAACCCTAAGAAAACACTCTAAACAAAACCAGCACATGACTATTGGGAACCAAAGCCAGTTCTTAAACTTCATTTAAATATAGAGGGAGAACAAAAACAATTCAAATAGACAATTCACTTTGAGTCTTTTTAATAGGATAGTAAATTTAAAAATAAAATCTAAAGCAACCTTGAAGTTGATTCTGTAGTTTCTTTTTTTCAGGATCATCAGATTCTCCTTCCCCATCACTGTCATTCCTAATAAAAAGAATTTAATACATTCAAATGATCACTCATTGCTATCAAATAAGGCAAAAATGAAGGAAAAATTAACCTGAAATATTTGTAATTTAAGTGGCAAAATCAGACATTTACATTAAAAGTTATGCTTACTTATTTTAAAGAATGTAGTAAATAAAATAAGAAGCAGGCACGTTATCATCAACAGAGAATCATGCAAAAGAAAGGGACAAAAAGACCAGAATGAAGTCAGGAACTAGCTCCAAATTCCCATGACATATTTAGGTATGTATTAATTCATAAATGCATGCCCCACACATCACTCCATGAAGGATTCAAGACGAATTACAGGAGAGTTGCAAACAACAACAGTAAAAACATCAGGACTGGGCAAGACATAAATTAGAACAAGAGGTCATATTAGGAGGAAAAAAATCTGCAACATGAATTATCTAAGGTACAAAGGTCTACAACCCTTAGTCTGGGGATTCCAAAGAACAGAGAAAGCTTCTTGATGACAATGAACTACACCTAAAGAACAAGTAGGTCGATCAAGGCATTTGATTCATATCTAGGAATTTATCTTGAGGAAATAATTTTAGACAAGTTCAAGGATTTGACCATAAGGATAATCACACCCACAGTTTGCAAAAGGGGAAAAAGTAACTTACACTATAGGGACTAGCATATGACAGGATACATAGCAACATTTAAAAGTTATGTAGAAATAGTTTATTGGAAAGATATTCCTGATACAATGTTAGGTATAAAAGTGATAAAGCCAAAAATAAGGCATTGTATCATTTTTAAAACAATACCATATAAAGGGAGATAAAAGCATGACATGTTTTACGCCAAAATGGAATTGCCTTGGTTATCACAGGATGGTGGGGCTGTGGATGAGGTAGACACTGCAAAATAGATTCACTTGACACTCACTCCAACCTTCTTCTATCATGCTGTCCAGTACTATAAAGACTGTCCTTATTAAAAACAAACAAACAAAAAAACCCCTGCCGTTTCTCATCTCCCTTGTAGCTGGAGTTCCACGAGACCTAAATTCTTCCAAGAAGGTGGGGGCTCCTCACAAGGAGACAGAATCTTCAGGTGAGGGCACTGGTTTTGCTGAGGGAGCTGCACAGAGGATTTACTGCCTGCTCCCAAGCACCATCAGTGCTTAGCAGAGGAGTTGGCAACTGTGGGATCCCTACTTGAACAACCCTGGGACTGTTGGCCATTTCTCCTTGTGATCCAAGTCTGACTCCCTGGCCCCACTATTCTGTAAGGTAATACCCTATAATATATCCCTTTTTGCTTAAATTAGCCAAAGTGGGTCCTACTGTAAACGAAGATTGCTGTTCAGTACAGGAGAAAAACTGGCATCGCCTGGTCAGGTAATCATCTCAGGAGAGATCCTTACAGGGTTTTCAAGCAAGACAGAAGAGCTTCTATGGACAAGGGACGAGAAGCTTCTGCTGTCAAGGGAGTTTCAGTGAGAGCTGGAGGTCCTGGGCAGTCAAGGTCAACTAAATTCTTCCCAATATTTTCACTTCATGTTTGGAGTCCCTGTTTTATACTAAATGTCCTCACTTTCATATAAGAAACCCTAAGTTGGAATTCAATAATTCGTAAGATCAGACTATCATCTGATTTTTGTTACGTCAATGCTATCGATGAAGAAGATAACATGTTCTTAGGGTGTCACAGAAACTCCCTGGTTCCCCGATCACATCTTGAATATAAAACCTTGAGCTTCAGCTTATCATTTCCTTCAAACTCTGCCACGTAGTTTGAAGAAGCCAAGTCAACGCTGGTTCTTATATTCCTCATGTCCTTCTAAATGGTCTGTGGTAGCAGCCACAAAGCCCTGAAGCACTGCCTAAAAGGTACTTCATTCCTTGTGACCACAAGGTATTAAGTAACCTGCGCCACTGCATACTATGAACAATGAGAATCACATCCTCTAAAGCTGAGCAGAATCTCGATGCTTTCAAACCCAAGCAGGCCAGATAACTCCATCCCAGAGTCTCATTTTCTTAAGGGTGTGTTACCTGGAACTATTGGCATCAATTAATAGGACAGCTAGAGAGGATGTGGTTAGAATATGTTCCCAGTGCTGAGCACAAACTTGGCATGCATGTCATGTGCTGAATAAACAAATTCTGCATCTAGAAGTGATACATCCCCCATCTAGGAAGACATGCCAAAAATCAGTTTCAATGTTTATAAGTTATGCTGTGTTGTTCTCTTTACAATGACAACATAAAGCAAATCTAACACAAATTCACATCAAAAAATTTTGCATAAGATATCCAAAAAAAATTTACATTGGAGTTACTTTTCATTTTTTCCATGTGGTCAAAGGTTTAACTCTCAGGTCACTCCTATAACCTTAAGCTTCCATATTAGCTAATGGCCAGAGAGTAACTGAGTGCTGTTCCTACAAGCATTCTCTCCTCCTACTGGCAGGCAGTCAGGAAGGGTTGTTTGAGGAATATTATCCATTAAACTTGGAAAACTAGGGGTCAGCAAACTTTTTTTTGTAAAGGACCAAACAAGTAAATATTTTATGTTTCGTGGGCCATATAGTCTCCACACAACCACACAACTTTGTTGTTACGGCATGAAAGCAGCCTTAGACAACAATATGTAAAAGAATGGGCAAAGCTGTGTTCTGATAAAGCTTATTCCAAAAACAGGCAGCTGGGCAGCTTTGGCCCATGAGCCACAGTTTGCTGACACCTGTTTTAATCAAAAGAAATTTATTTCACAAATCGAAAGCAAAAAGCCACAATAAAATTGAACAATTTTAAACACATACCCCTTCTCATCTGCTGGACTCGGCTGTCCTTCTTTCACTGGCTTCTGTGCTTTTTTCTCTTTATTTTTCAGGTACTCCTTTAGTTTTTCTGCTCTATCAAGATATTCTGTACACTTTGCCCTGATACTTTGCTTGGCTTTATCACCCTGTGCTTCATCTATTAAAGGGAAATGAGAGAGATTTTTTTCCATTAGTATTCTATGTAGAAAGGTTTGAACTATTAAATATGTATTTTTCAGACAAGGAAATTCCATGTTGGGAGAAGGAGGGAAGATCATCTCTAACTCATCATAGCCAATGATTATCACCTCTTTTCTACCCCTTCCTCCAGCAGGGTTGGAGACCAACAGTGGGTCTGAGTCAGAAACAATCTGAGCAAGACAGTAGGGTATTTTAAGATAATGTTAACTAATAGGAAATTATTTAATATTCTGAAGCTTTCATACTCTTCCCTTACATTTTTGCAGATAGTTCAAAGTTGCTTGTCTTACACAAACTCAATTATAAAAAAGACAAATAGAAGGAAAGCAGTATTAATCATTTCTATGAATGTCTACAAAAGCTTTATTTCAGAAGAGTAAAGTGATGGAAATCCCATATATTCTGTGTAATACCAACATTGTAAATTTTACTACATAAAGGCCTCTGTCAGAGCTGTTTTCAAAGTGAACTTTGGCAACACATGCAATAGATGGGATGAGCCCCACATAGCTTACAGGTTATGACTCATTCTTAGTTTCACTTTAACATAAAACTTCAAAACTAAATGGGAGAAGCTCAAAAGAACATCTTCAATTATCCAACTGCATTCCATTTAAGAGCCATGAGGGCAGGGGTTTTATCCATTTTTTTTCTATTGTATCCCCAGTGCCTAGAACAGTGCCTGCCACATGGTAAACATGCAATACATATCTGTAAAGACACAATAAAATGTCTCCCAAGCTACACTGACTATACTACATTTTAAGATGTTTAGGTATACAAAGTAATAACTATGATGGCTGTCACATTTGCTAGCTAAGTCTCAATACTTAAAAATCACTAGAAAGAAAGTGGAGTATTTTATTTTATTTTTTTTTACAAATGGATAGTTTAGAATTTTCTGGCATTATATTTCAATTTTTTAGATATGAAATAGAATACATTTTTCTTTTCGTGTTTTTAAATAAAATATAACCTGTGGCCTCACATTTAACGACATGAAGAAAATACTGCACAGCATGCTGATAGAGCTGAAGGGCTTCTTCGTAGTTCCCAGCCTTGTCTTCTTGCGCTGCTTTGCTAGCCAGATCTATCGCTTTCTGTTTGAGGGAGGCGAAATAATATTTAAATCAAAGCATAAACATAAATTTGAAGTAAATAATCATATTGAAAGTTGTTTTTTTTTTTAAAGCTTCTCAGCTTGCTGGGCTGTGAAAGAAAACAAAAATAAGTAAAAAATAAACAGTAACAAAAAAAATCATTTTTCTAACTCACAACTGTATTTTATCATAAATTACAAGTTGATAAGATGCAAATTACATTTGTTATATGAATAAATGCTACTGAATGTTACTTTAGTACCAATCGCTAACATTTACATGTAATTTTCACTTAGCTAAAGTTAAATTTAGGGCTAATAAGAAATAATAGAATAATGTGAAAATTCAAACTAAACAAGCATTTAGCGAAATTCTCAAAAATTAAATGCTGCTTTAATCTAAAAGATATAACAATAGTGGAAATGTAAATGGGGTGAAACCTCTTCAGAAGCAATGGGGCAATGAAATATCAAGAATCTGAAAAATACTCATATATTTCAATCCAGTAATTAACTAAAAGGTTTACTGAGCACAGATATTAACAGAGAGGTCTTTTAAATAACAAAAACAAAACCTGGAAACTTAAATCATAAAGGATGCCACAAAACAGAATACCAAAGGATCACTAATATAACATTACGAAATATTTGTAATAACATGGAATGTGTTAATAATGGGCATTTTTAAAAAGCAGGACACAACTTTTTATATGTAGCAGGAATTTATTTGAAACAACAGCAAAAAAAAGCAGCACAGGAAAAAGATGGGAAGGAAATTTAACAGAGCTTATCTTTGATAAAACTTCATATATTTTTCATTTTCTACTTTTTCACATCTTCTAAAAAATGTCCATAAGGAACAAGGACTACTTTTGTGGCATTTTTTTAAAAAGTCCCAGAAATAAATCCATACTAATAAAGCCAAGAACTTTTTGAAAATGATGCAAAAAGCCAGTCAATGGCACCGAGTCAGGCTTTTTAAGAAGTGGTGCTAGAGGAACTAGACATCCATAAGCATACACCTAAAAGAATCCTGACTTAAACTTAATAATTCCTACAAAAATTAACTCAAAAATGGATCACAGAATTAAATGTAAAACTACAAAACTTTTATTCTTATTTATTTGTTGAGACGGGGCTCCATCTCACTATGTCGACCAAGTTAGCCTTAAACTCCTGGGCTCAAGTGATCATCCTACATCAGCCTCCCCAAATAGCAGGACCACAAGTCCACACCACTGCACCCAGCTAAAACCTTTAGAAGGAAAACACAGAAAACTTAGGATCTGGGGCTGGACAAAGAGTTCTTAGATTTGACATCAAAAGCATACTATACAAAAGAAAAAAAAAAGGTAACTGGACCTTATGACAAAACTTGTGCTCTCTGGAAGATTTTGTTAAAAGGATGAAAAGACAATCTATAGATTGGGAGAAATATTTGCAAAACATACCTAACAAAGAACTAGTGTCGAGAATACATAAGGAACTCTCAAAATGTAACACATACATACATGTGATAAAACTGCACGCGGGCGCCTGTAGTCCCAGCTACTCGGAGAGGCTGAGGCAGGAGAATGGCGTGAACCCGAGAGGCGGAGCTTGCAGTGAGCCGAGATTGTGCCACTGCACTCCAGCCTGGGCGACAGAGCGAGACTCCGTCTCAAAAAAAAAAAAAAAAAAACTGCACAAACACACCCACACCCACACACATAAAAACACATGAGGACAAGTAAAACTTGGAAAATATGAGTAAGAGTGGTGGAATATATCAATGTCAATATCCTGGTTGTGATATTGTCCCAGTTCTACAAGATGCTGCCACTGGAAACAACCGGATAAAGGGAATGCGGGATTCTCTGTATTTCTTACAACTGCATGTGAATCTACAATTATCTCAAACTAAAATTCTCCTGAGCTCAGGAGTTTGCGACCAGCCTGGGCAACACAGTGAAACCCCGTCTCTACTAAAACACAAAAGATTGGCCAGGCATAGCGGCGTGCGCCTATAGTCCCAGCTGCTTGGGAGATTGAGGCAGGAGAATTGCTTGAACCCGGGAGGTGGTGGTTGCAGTGAGCCAAGATCATGCCACTGCACTCCAGCCTGGGCAACAGAGTGAGACTCCATCTCAAAAAAAAAATTATATTTAATTTTTAAAAATATGCACAGACACATACAAATAAAGGGCAAACATGATTTATTAAAACATTCCAACTGGGTTAATTTAGGTAGTAAAACTATTCAACAGAAATAGGTGCCTGTAAAAAAAAATGAAAATGACAGTTGTTAGAGATATTAAAAATAAGTATATAACGTAAGCAAAAAATCAAACAATGCAAAAACCAATTGTGTGTAAGAATATTACATTTTGGGGCAGTTGAGCATGGATTGGATATAGCTAGGCTGAGATCTGTAAATGGGAGGAACAGGTCTCCCGCTGGAAGACCATGCTTCCTCTATTATAGCAGGGAAGAAA
This sequence comes from Symphalangus syndactylus, assembly GCF_028878055.3. Taxonomy (NCBI): domain Eukaryota; kingdom Metazoa; phylum Chordata; class Mammalia; order Primates; family Hylobatidae; genus Symphalangus; species Symphalangus syndactylus. The sequence goes on along the minus strand of NC_072423.2, from coordinate 23,145,098 downwards.
AAGAAATGGTTTACTTTAGAATTGATAAAATGTAGTTACATGTCTCACAGTTCAAGTAGCCTAAATTCAAAGCTAAATTTTCAAAAGTTTTATCAGCTAGTATATGAATATAAAACATGGAGTCACATAGTCAAGTGGTGGTTAGGTGATACTGGTCATATAAAAATGCATCACAGCCATGATTGTGCCACTGCACTCCAGCCTGGGTGACAGAGTGAGGCCGGGCACAGTGGCTCACGCCTGTAATTCCAGCAGTTTGGGAGGCCAAGGAGGGCGGATCACTTGAGGTCACGAGTTCGAGACCAGCCTGGCCAATATAAGGAAACCCCATCTCTAAAAATACAAAAAAAATTAGCCAGGCGCCTGTAATCCCAGCTACTTGGGAGGCTGAGTCAGGAGAATCGCTTGAATCCAGGAGACAGAGGTTGCAGTGAGCCGAGATCATGCCACTGCACTCTAGCCTGGGTGACAGAGCAAGACTCTGTCTCAAAAAAGAAAAAAAAGATGCATCTCAAAGCCTCAGTGGTTAAGCCACATAGCAGAAATAAATCCTTTTTCTTTTTTCTTTTTGAGATGGAGTCTCACTCGTCACCCAGACTGGAGTGCAATGGCGCCATCTTGGCTCACTGCAATCTCTGCCTCCCAGGTTCATATGATTCTCTTGCGTCAGCCTCCCCAGTGGCTAGGATTACAGGCGCCCACCACCATGCCTGGCTAATTTTAGTATTTTTAGTAGAGATGGGGTTTCACCATGTTGGCCAGGCTGGTCTCAAACTCCTGACCTCAGGTGATCCACCTGCCTCAGCCTCCCAAAGTGCTGGGATAACAGGCGTGAGCCACCGTGCCTGGCCTAGAAATAAGTTCTTTCTTATCCTAACTATAATTTTCTTCTCAGGTGATTTTGAAATGCTGTGCCACTTACCTCTTCAGCCACTTGTTCCTCTCATTCAGTCAGGCCTCACTGCAGCACCACACTGATTTTTATTAAGGTAAATCTCTTACACTGCAGTAGGTATTATTTAAGCATCTAGCTCCAAACATAGTACTAATTAAACCAGCCTTTCCCTGATGATGAGAATGTCTGTATATGGCTTCTGAGCACTTGAAATGTGGCTAGTGTGACTGAGGAGTGAGTTTATGTAATTAAAATTAGCCACAAGTAGCCACTGTACTGGGTGGCACATGTTAAACCTTTAATCAAAGACAATGAATTAAGAGGATATGCATCTGTTTTTTTTCGGCTGATGAATGCCCCATTTCAACCTTATTTCTGTTAACATTTTTCATCCGAAATAAAATTAACCATGTCTGTTAGCATTTTTCATTTGAAATAAAATTAACCATGTCTTCTATGGTTAATTCTGGAGAGCTAATTATTTTATTTTTTCATTCCAGAAAGCTTTACCGGAGGGATCCATACAAAGGACATCTCCGCACTTCCATAGTTTCTTGATGGACATGTTTTACTCTCTATTCTTCTGCATGATGCTGGCTACTGCTATCTCAAAATCCTCCTAGGTGACATGCACTCGCTGTTCCCTCAGGGCATATATGCTGCCTTCTCTGTATATGACTTTCACTTCAGCCCCTGATGCTCCTGGCATAAGCTCAGCAATTTTTCTCTGGTTGATCCCCTGGGTCAGGTTCCTTTTCAGAGAATGGATCTTCAAAATGTCCAGCTGGAATTCAATTTTTCTGTTGATGTGCCCTGAGCAAAGCAGCGGTCCATGATAACCTTGATATTCTTGGTGGCCTCAAAGCTGTCCAGTTGGTTGAGCAATTCCAGCACGATGTGCAGCACTTCACTGTCCCCTCCAGAACCTCCCTCCAGCTGCGAGGAGCTGATGGAGCTGATGACAGATGGCGGGTCCTTATGCCATGACAAACAGCTCCCTCACCATTCTTGGCCCTTCCCTGATGAATTTCTATACCAATTCAGAGCCAGGGATATGAACAAAGGTACAGTCTGTATGGTGAGCCACAGCCTAGGCAAACAGTGTCTTCCCAGTGCCTAGAGGTCCATACAGTGGTACCACCCTGGGTTGTGTGATACCCAGTGCTTCAAAGAGGTTGGGATGCTTAACAGGCGGCTCGATCACTTCTGTGATGTCCTTAATCTGCTTGTCCAGTCCACCAATCATCTCTTAAATCAAGGTTGGCACCTTCTCCACCATCACTGGTGACACCAGTGGGTCTACTTTGCTGGGTATGATATTGTGCAGTGTGTAGCTATCATTTCTTAGTGCCCCCTGGCAATTGGGTCTCATGTCATTGATGTCGCTGTTTCTGTCCACATCTAAGACAAACTTGCCCTTGGGATACACCTTGACTAACACTTTCTCCTTATCCATGACCCGGACTACTTCCCTCATACAGGAGCCCTGTTACTGCAGCAGCTGTAGCTCCTCCTGCAATAGGTGAACTTTTGCATTTAGTTCATTCATTTGTACCTGCAGCCTCTGGAGGTCCTGGCTCTTATCATTCACAACTGAGCGGAGTTCTTGTCTCAGACAGATAATACTGGCAGAGTCTGTTGCTTGTCTTCCCCTCTTCCAGCTCCATCTGCTCTGGTCCATCAAACATTATCTTCCCTCTTCAGCCAGAGCTAATTTTCTTTCTGAATATAATCCTCACCATCTTCCTTGCTAACACCCTAGTTCAATCTGCTATCATATATGTCAAAACTACTACCCAGCCTCGTGAGTGGTCAGTCTGTTCCCACCCTTGCTACCTGAAAACATACAAGGTAACCTTTGATGGTCTCCCATTAAAAACAATAAAATCCTGATGTTAGAGCTGATCTACAAGGTCTGAAAAAACCTGGGCCCTAGGTACGTGTGGTTCTCCCCGAACCCTAGAATCCTCCTCCTGCACTCAGGCAGCCCGAGCAGCTGGACCCCTCCACCTAGAATGCTCTTCCCTCCTTTCCCCAGATAGATGCATGATGTCTCCTTTTCAGTCCTAGTTCAGATGGCAAGTCCTTAGAGAGGCCTCCCTAATTTGCTATAGCAAAGGCTGCACCTCATCCCTTCTCTTTGCTATCTGCCCCCACTGCACTCTCTCATCCCATCACTGTCATTGTATTTACCTGTATGCTCATCCACTGGCTGTCTCCTTTAGGGAGGTAGGCTCCATGAAGACAGGACTTCACCTTGAGCTACCCATGCCTAGAATGGTGCTGGCATACAACGGGCACTCAAAATTGTTTAACAAATGAAAAAAAACAATTCCCTACTCCTTTTTCAGTATCTTCTTCCTTTTGGTTACTTCACTTCTGTCATTCTTTTTTTTTTTTTTTTGAGACGGAGTCTCGCTCTGTCACCCAGGCTGGAGTGCAGTGGCGCGATCTCGGCTCACTGCAAGCTCCGCCTCCCGGGTTCATGCCATTCTCCTGCCTCAGCCTCTCCGAGTAGCTGGGACTACAGGCGCCTGCCACCACGCTCGGCTAATTTTTTTGTATTTTTTAGTAGAGACGGGGTTTCATCGTGGTCTCGATCTCCTGACCTCGTGATCCGCCCGCCTCAGCCTCCCAAAGTGCTGGGATTACAAGCGTGAGCCACCGCGTCCGGCCCACTTCTGTCATTCTTAACAATTTCTCTCCACTAGATATTTCCATCAACATACAAACAGCCCTCCTTTAAAAAGTCTCATTTGACAACAAAACACTGTTCGGTGTTAGTTCTGTTTCTCTGCTACCTTTTAGAGCCAAAAATCTCACCAGGGTGGCCTCTATTCTCTTTCCTGTATCACATAATAAAACGGCTCATATCAAGGCTCTCTAGCATGCTAGATCCAAACACCAGCTCTGTCTTCTTGATCTTCTGACATTTTACAAAGTTGATTATTTCCTCCTTCTTGTACACTGTCCTCTGCTGAGCCCCCAACCACTATTTTGCTGGTTTTCCTCCCACCGCTCTGGCTGCTCCTTCTCAGTCTCCTTCATTGATTCTTCCTCTCTTATGTGACAATGAAGTATATTCATCAGGTGTGGGCTGGGACTCACTTCTCTGTTTCCTCCCACCCTACATCGGTGACTTAAGGCTGATGATCTTTGTGTGTGTGTGTGTGTGTGTGTGTGTGTGTCTGAGCATGCACATGGTTTTTTTGTTTTTTTGTTTTTTTTAATTTACTGGCCTCTCTCTTCCATCAGAATGTAAGCTCCAGGAGAACAGCAGTTCTATCTGTTGTCTTCACTTCTTTATATTCCCAGAATCTAGCACAGTGGCTGACACAAGACTGAATGACTGTATCACCCCAGGATCAGTCAGGATCCAGTTATCAATATGGAAGTATAAAGGTTGGGAACATGTGGAATTGTCCTTTTCCACTTAGGAGACCCAGACACATCCACCTTAGAAAACCCTGAGAAATGGGGTAAATTCTACAATTGCCTACCTCAGGAGAAAAGGTGTCCCAGGCCCTGTCTGTCGAGACCAATTCTTTCTCCTCTGCTGTGGAGCTGATCCCCACCTTCCTCCGCTGACATTTACTCCGTCAGTGACATGCCTATCAACTGTTCTCTCCAAACTTTCCTTTTTTCCCTCAGCAGAAAAATGTGTTGTCCTATCTCAGACTCACATCTGCAGAACACAAACTACACACCATCTCTCCTCAGCTTCTCGGTTCTCCTCTCCCTACATCTCACTCATCTCTTTGCCTCCACAGCAAAATCCCAAAGAATACCCACGTTCATCCCAGTTTCCTGATCTCCTAGTTTTCCCACAGCAATGCTTTCTGGCTCCTGATAGCCAATCTTATGCTTATCTCACTCCCTCTCTGCAGCATTTAACATACACAACAAATACCCTGACAGTGTCTCCTTGCTTGGCTGTCATGACACCATTTTCTTCTAGTTTTAGTCTTTTTTTTTTTTTTTTTTAAGACACGGTCTCACTGTGTCACCCAGGCTGGAGTACAGGGGTGTGATCATGGCTTACTGTAACCTCCACCTCCTGGGCTCAAGCCATTCTCCCACCTCAGCCTCTGGAGTAGCTGGGACTACAGGCATGCACTACCACACCCAGCTAATTTTTGTAGAGAGGGGGTTTCACCATGTTGCCCAGACTGGTCTCGAAGTCCTGAGCTGAAGCGATCGGCCTCCCAAAACACTGGATTACAGGCATGAGCCACCGTGCCTGGCTTGGTTTTACTTTTGATTAACAGTTCTTTTCCAGGCTCCCATTTCTGTCTCCTTAATGTCGCTAATCCATAGAATTTCTACCTTGGTCTTTGTTTTGCCTTATTCTGTAAACTCTCCAGGATGTGACTCTGTATGCCTACAACCTCTGCTACCACCTGTACGCTAATAACTCCCAAATCCTTATTTCCAGCCTAGTCCACTCTCCCTAGTTCTACACATATGTATGCAAATATTCACCAGACAATCTCCATTTGATTGTCTCCACAAGCATCTCAAACTCAACAAGTTTAGAACCAAATTATTTTGCTCCCTTGCCCTGGCCCCAAATAGCTCTCCTTTTGTATTCCCAGAACCAATCCCTACCTGAGTTGGGTACTCAGATAACCAACCCAGGAATCTGGGAGAAAACCCAGACTCTTCCTCCTCCCTCACTTTTGAAATGCAGATACAGCTGGGAGCAATGGCTCACGCCTGTAACTCTACCACTTTGGGAGGCCGACGGGGGTGGATCACCTGAGTTCCGGAGTTTGAGACCAGCCTGGACAACACAGCAGATCCCCGTCTCTACAAAAATTAGCTGGGTGTGGTGGTGCATGCCTGTAATCCCAGCTGCTACATGGGGGGCTGAAGCAGGGGAATCGCTTGAACCCGGGAGATGGAGGTTGCCGTAAGCCAAGATCATGCCACTGCACTCCTGCCTGGGCAATAGAGTGAGACTCCGTCTCAAAAAAAAAAAAAAAAAAAAAAAATGCAGATACAAGCTTGGCTCTTCTCCATCTTCAATTTTTCTCCTCTGATCAATCCTCTCCACTTTATTTGAATGGATACTCTACTAATTGGCCCCTTACCGCTTCCCATCCCACAGACCTTGCCTCCTTGCCCAGTACGTTTTATTACAATATACTATAATAAAAGTGATGTGAACGTGGTTTATCTCTCTCAACATCTTATTGCACTATTCTCAACCTTCTTGTGATTATGTGAAATAATAAAATGCCTACATGATGATATGAAGTGAAGTGAATGACACAAGCATTGTGACATAGTGTTTCAAAATTATGAACTATTTATTCTGGAATATTTCATTTAAAATTTTTGGAACCAGGTTAAATTTGGGTTATTGAAAGTGTGGAAAGTAAAACCACAGGGAAGTGGGGACTACTGTGTAGCTTTATTACATTATATGATTTTGATTTTTAGTTATCTGCATTCCCTCATTAGATTATAAGCATCTAGCCACAGAGATTTTTGCCTTGTTCAGCAGGAAGTTAATCATTACATGAATATTAATCCAAATTTCCTAGGTTAGAAGGTTGAAAAGGCTGAATGAGAAAGCACACATGTAAACCTACCACTATCAAAATTACAATTCAAGATCCTTCCTACTTAACAGTAACAATTATGCCTTTAATGTTGGTCAGTCTCTGGCTGATTCACTGAAGAACAGCCAATAGTCCAATTCAAGCATGATGCATTCTGGGGCCGCGCACGGTGGCTCACACCTGTAACCCAGCACTTTGGGAGGCTAAGGCGGGCGGTTCACTTGAGGTCAGGAGTTCAAGACCAGCCTGGCCAACATGGTGAAACCCTGTCTCTACTAAAAATAGAAAAAATTAGCCGGGCGTGGTGGCAGGTGCCTGTAATCCCAGCTACTCGGGAGGCTGAGGCACAAGAATCACTTGAACCTGGGAGGTGCAGGTTGCAGTGAGCCAAGTTCACGCCGCTGCACTCCAGTCTGGGCAACAGAGCAAGACTGTCTCAAAACAACAACAACAACCTGCAAATGATGATTATGTTCTAAAGAATCGAAATCACATGCGATAATCTCCGTTTAAGTGGGTCTACTTTGAGTGGTCTTTCTTCAGAATCAATTATCATGGGCTAAGGAGTTCTTCCATTACCTTTGATGCCTCTATCAGGCACTCCAATAAATGCTTGTTCAACAAACTACCGGAAGTCCAAGACGGGGACTCAATACAAGTATTTTAGGCTACTCTTTTGTCCCTTATTGACTTACTGGACTGGGAGTCCTCTACATTAAGCCACATTACATTCTAAACTCCACTGAAGCCCTAGATCCATTCTGGAGATGGCAGACACCATTACATTATGAAATTTCTTTTCTGAACGAATTCCATTCCACAGAAGACTAACGATTAAGCCTAAAATCTTAAGATTCCACGACTTGTGTACAAAACACTGTGCTCATTGCGGTAGAGGAGGGGAAGTGGAGCCACACAGAAGTTTAAGAATACTCCTCGATCTTACACACTACAGTCTGGGAGCCACAGGAGTGTGCACATAAATTCAATGACTTCACGGAGATTGTATGTAGGCTGGCTGTAATCTCAGATTCTTGGTCTGTTCCCATATCTCTACTCACCTGACAGCTCAGAATGAAGGGGTCTGCTGTCAACTTGAGAAATTAAGACCGAACTATGACCACCCTATTTTCAACTGGTCCAGAATAGGGCTTTGCAAAAATTACGTTCTTTCTTTCTCCCTTAATCCTGATTGGAGAAACCTGCCCAGATCTTGGCTGGTTTGGAAGCGGGAAGTCTCAACAAAAGTGAAGAGTCTCACAAAGCCAGTGGCTCGGGAGACCCCAAGAGCGGGCCAGAAACGACCTTTCCGTTGGAAAACGGGCCCCTCTCCCACCTGCTGCAGGTCCCCGGACCCGCCCTCCTGCGCCTCGACCACAGGCGCGGCCGCTTCCTCCCTTCTTCCCGCCCCCCCACCCGCTTCTCGCGCCTCCCCTCGGTCCCAGCTCCCTAGGGGGACGGGAGATGAGCAATGATACCTGAAGGTTGGGCGAAGTGGATGACATGGCGGAGTTCCCAGGCGGTTCCCAAGGGAACGAGGGGCGAGGAGCGCCAACAGCAGCAACGTCGAAGCGCGCACGGGGTAGCAGCCCTCAAACTGGGGAGGCCGGTGGTTCTCGGACCGCGAGGGGCAGCCTCCCTTCCGCAACTTTAGACAACACTCCCTCCACCAGAGCTCCGACCCTCCCCACCAAACTTCCGCAATCCCGAGCCCCTCTAGGTTCTGGTCCTGCCTCTGCTCCGGTCACTTCCGGTCTCGTCATCAGCACGCGCACCCAGTCACCAGACTCCCTTCTCTCGCCACAGCGCAGGCCCTCCCTAGGCCGGGAGAAGTATCCTGGGAGGCAATCGAGCCCTGGCGGAAGTCGGGCTTGGCGCAGGCGCACTGAGACTCTGCCCTGGGGGCGGGGCGGCAGCCTGGCGGACCTAGGAGAGCGCAAGCGCAGAAGCACAGAGCCGGGTTTTGTTATTGTTGTTGTTGTTGTTTTTTTTTCCCCCACCCCCGGGGACGTCTTTTACTTTGAGATGAATTATTGGCCCTGGCTCCCTTCCCTCCTTATCCACATGCCTCGTTGCCTCGTAGCGTTTGAGTGAAAAAGTCATCCATTTCCAAGACCTGCCGACTGGGGGCTTTGGGCCTGTGACTGCGCCTTGTTCACTCCGTGTCCTCTGTGGAATGGGGGCGATCACCGTCCTCGTCTCGGTGGTGAATAATTCAGGAGGGAGTGCGCGGTCAGGCGGCCGCACAGCGATTCGCTAGCAGTCAGGCCGCGGGCAGGTCGGCGCTCGTTCCTGCTTGTTCTTCCCACGCCACTGGGCATCTTCCAAATGACTGTTGTGTTGGGAAGATGAATGTAAATAAGGCGTGGACGACCGCTGTCCTCGAGTATATGGTCTGAGAGGGAAGCACTTGTCCTGTAAAATGGGCATATCAGATATTATTTATGCCAGTTAATGTTTACAAGCAAATGGCTTGAGGAGGTTAAATGCGTCAGGGATTCAGAGGCAGAACCAAGGTAAAACCGTTTCTCAGCCCTCCTATGGTTTGCAGCCACCACCACCCTTTTCTTCTTTTCATAGTTAACCTCAAAGGAAAGCAACATAGATGTTTAATCACTCCATCATTTTTTTCTCACTCATTCCTTAATTTTTTCTAATCTAGCATCTCCGAAAGAATTAAAGTCCTCTCCTCCTCCCTCTTCATTGGTATTTTCAACTACCCAGTTCTTGTTTGTCCAGCTTCCTAATGTTCCTTCTCTGCCTCCTTCACTGTCTCCCTTTCTTACTCCTCCCTGAGCTTAAGCTGAATTTACTCGAGTCTGATGTCCTCTTCTCTCTTTCTTCTCCACTTCTGCTCATCTTATTCTCTTCTTGAGCTTCAGCTATCGATAGACTAGAAATCGCTTCAAATCTGGATCTCTAGACCCACCCCACCCGCTGCCCAGCATTTACAACAGCCTCCCAGAGGTTTCCTTCACAGGGTTTTTCTGCAAGACAAATTCAACATACTCAAATTAATTACCTTCTACCCTAAACTTCTTTCTCTGGTCTCTCCTTCTTAGAATAGTATTGCCAAATCTGTATCATCCAGGCTCAAAGCACAGAGCCTTCTGTCTGCCCTGCATCTACCAGTCCTTTCTTCCCACTTGTGAAATTGCCTTCACAAAATGATGACTGAGACAGTGAAAGAGATCTAACTTAACCAACTCCATCTTACTTTTAACCTCCAAGCTGTCCTTGTACATTCCTGGGCATAGGCTGAACTAACTGTGGGAGAAACTGAGTTTATAATTTAAGCAAAGACGGGCCGGGCGCGGTGGCTCAAACCTGTAATCCCAGCACTTTGGGAGGCCGAGGTGGGTGGATCACTTGAGGTCAGGAGTTCGAGGCCAGCCTGGTCAACATGATGAAACTCCATCTCTACTAAAAATACAAAAATTAGGCCGGGTGCGGTGACTCACGCCTGTAATCCCAGCACTTTGGGAGGCCGAGGCGGGCGATCACCTGAGGTCAGGAGCTCAAGACCAGCCTGGCCAACATGGTGAAACCCCATCTCTACTAAAAATACAAAAATTAGCTGGGCAATGCGGTGGTGCATTCCTGTAATCCCAGCTATTCGGGAGGCTGAGGCAGGAGAATAGCTTGAACCGGGACCCAGGAGGCAGAGTTTGCAGTGAGCTGAGATCGCACCACAGCGCTCCAGCCTGGACTACAGAGCGAAACTCTTGTCTCAAAACAAACAAAAATTAGCCAGGCGTGATGGTGCCTACCTGTAATTCCAGCTACTTGGGAGACTGAAGCAGGAGAATCACTTGAACCCAGGAGGCAGAGGTTGCAGTGAGCCAAGATCACACCACTGCACTCCAGCCTGGGCAACAGAGTGAGAATCGGTAAAAACAAACAAACAAAAAACCCCTCTTTTATCACCAGTAATAAGCCATGTCGTTATGCTGGAACCCCTGATGTGGAGAAGGGCACGTTACCTCTGTGGTATGCTTCCCAAACCTGTAACCTCAATCTAACCATGAGAAAACATCAGAAAAATTCATATGGAGGGTTTTTCTACTTCTACAAAATAACCAGTGTTCCTCAAAAATGTCAAGGTCATAAAAGACAAGGAAAGACTGAGGAACTGTCACAGATTGAAGAGACTAAGAAGATGACAACTAAATGCAGTATGGGATTCTGGATTGGATCCTGAAACAGAAAAGGGCCATGAGTTGAAAAATTGTTGTAAGAATGAGAATAAAGTCTGCAGTTTAGCTAATAGTATTTTATCAATGTCAATTTCTTATTGTTGATAAATGTACCATGGTTATTTAAGATGTTAACAGTAGGGGAAGTTGGGTGAAGAATATATGGGAATTCTCTGTATACCTTTGCAACTATTCTGTAAGAGTTTATTTTTAATTTTTATTTATTTATTTTTACTTTTTTTGAGACAAAGTCTCGCTCTGTCACCCAGGCTGGAGTGCAGTGGCGCAATCTCGGCTCACTGCATCCTCCACCTCCCATAACAATTCTCCTGCCTCAGCCTCCTGAGTAGCTAGGATGACAACAGGCGTGTGCCACCATGCTCGGCAAATTTTTTGTATTTTTGTAGAGATGGGTTTTTGCCATGTTGTCCAGGCTGGTCTCGAACTCCTGTCCTCAAGTGATCTGCCTGCCTCAGCCACCCAATGTGCTGGGATTACAGGCGGGAACCACCACACCCAGCCTGTATTATTTTAAAAGGAAAATTTGTCATTTTAAAATTCTTATTCCCTGGGACCTTACATTTTAGTGGAGTAGAAACTTTTAACTGTTTACATATTTAAAATGTAAATGTAAAAATGTTACGTGTGTAACAGTTTTGCATACATTATCTTATTGTATACTACAAGGTAAATCTTAAATATCCCATTTTTACAAAAGAGGAAACAGGCCAGGCGTGTAATTACGCCCGTAATTCCAGCACTTTGGGAGGCCGAGACGGGCAGATCACTAGGTCAGGAGATTGAGACCATCCTGGCCAACATGGTGAAATGCCATCTCTACTAAAAGTACAAAAACTAGCTGGGTGTGGTGGCACGTGCCTATAATCCCAACTACTTGGGAGGCTGAGGCATGAGAATGACTTGAACTCAGGAGGCAGAGGTTGCAGTGAGCCAGGATTGTGCCACTGCACTCCAGCCTGGCGACAGAGCAAGACTCCATCTCAAAAAAAAAAAAAAAAAAGGGAAACAGCCTCAGAGGTATCAGTAGAAATCCCCCCCAATCCATTCAGCTTTTATATGGTGGAGCTGGATTTTGACCCAGGTCTTCTGACTCCAGGATGACAAGTGCTAGGATAGAGGCAGGAAGCCCTATGGGACCACAGGAGAGAGAAGGCTTAATTCTGAATGAGTGGTTAGGGATGTCTTAAGGAAAGTTCACTTAAACTGAAGTTTAAAATTGTAATCTGATTTTGACGGAGTGCAGGCCATTTCAGGCAGAAGGAAAAGCAGAAATAAAGGCGCGGAAGAATAAAATACCTGCTCTGTTTGAGGGATCCCTGGAATGTAGGAAGCAGAGGCACTGTGGGGTTGGAGTGGCAGGAGATGAAGCTAAAAATGCACCAACTGGCACTGCCAGTTAGAGGCTTGGAATAATGAGTTTGGTCATGATTCTGTAAGATTTGTTGAAAGCTTCTCTCTTCATTCTGTCACAACCTCCTGCTTTTCTCTCTTCCTGTCTTCCTTCTTGATAGAGTTGTGATTTGGTCAGATGTTGGTTTCATGAAGGTGGATCTGACAGTCCGTTTAGGATACACCAGAGAGAGAGGAGGCAGTAAGATCAAGTGGGAGGTTCCTGCAAGTGTTTCATTTTAGAAAACAAGGGATGCAGAGCCAAAAGGGATATTCGCAGTTCCTGCAGTGCAGCCCCCGTTCCTTGCCTCTTGGGCTTTGAAGAATAGATTCTTGCTCCTGGCTTGCTGTGGTGGCTCACACCCGTAATCTCCGCACTTTGGGAGCCTGAGGCGGGTGGATCACCTGAGGTCAGGAGTTTGAGACCAGTCTGGCCAACATGGTGAAACCCTGTGTCTACTAAAAATACAAAAATTAGCCGGGCATGGTGGCAGGGGCTGGTAATCCCAGCTACTCGGGAGGCTGAGGCAGGAGAATGGCTTGAACCAGGGAGGGCGAGGTTGCAGTGACCTGAGATCGTGCTATTGCACTCCAGCCTGGGCAACAAGAGCAAAACTCCGTCTCGAGAAAAAAAAAAAAGATCCTGGCTCCTTCCGTTGCTTTCACCAATTCAACCTGTTAAAATCATACTATTCTTCAAGTGTCAGTTCCAATGTCACTTCTTCAGGAAACTTCTGAAACCTCTCTGAGCTCTCATCGCACTTTGGACCTTGAATTGTCCTTAAATCGCACATGCCAAGTGCCTAACACAGTGCCTGGTGCAGAGCAGATGCTCAAAAATTGTTGATCTTACTAGCAGTGTTCCACTTTTCTAGATTATAAAATCCCCAAGGGCTAAGACTTCATTTTATTCCATTTGCAACCTACCCCCCTGCCTTACCACCTACATGTACAAAGAGGGTGTGTTCTTAAATAGCCAAGGTTTGTTGAACAAAATGGAGTTTCCCTGCTGTGATCAAGGACTTCAGAAGTTAGGAAGGTCAGTGGGGTGGCAGGTGGTGTTTGTGGATTCAGCCTTCGACAGAGTCTCACATGCAGACCGCCCAGGACTTAATTCATTTCACTCAGACCACGTTAAAGGACATGCATAATATTAAGGTCCGCCTCTCATGTGCACCCAGAAGTCAGGTCTCTACTTGTTGAGTTTTCAGCTTCCTCCCTGACCGGAAACATAACTTGAAGGAAGGCAAAGTGCTGAGGGGCCTGATCCCATGAAAGTGACTCAGGCAGTTGTCAGGCAGGAAGCTGGTTGAGCCCATCAGGTGACATTCCTTTCTGAATGTGCTCAGCTACCTTGAAGGCCCAGCCCTTTCTCACTTATTGCTATTCATTGTATTCATATGAAGCCACAGCCAGCTTGCAGACTGATAAGGAGGTGTGGGAATCCACCCATCAATGTCATTCAGCCATATGATAGAGGGCGTGGGGATGAAGCAGCAGTTCCTCATTGCTGGTCATATAAGGGCCAACATGACATAAGGCATTAGCACAGAAGAAAAGATGAGGGGTCTGCCCTCAAGAAGTTTGCAGGCTAGAATAAAAAAAAGAAAAAAGAAGTTTTTTTAGCCACACCTGGCTAATTTTGTATTTTAGTAGAGTTGGGGTTTCACCATGTTGGCCAGGCTGGTCTCCAACTTCTTATGTCAGGTGATCCGCCCACCTCGGCCTCCCAAAGTGCTGGGGATTACAGGCGTGAGCCACCATGCCTGGCCCATCTTGTTTTTTATTTATTTTATTTTTTATTTTTTGAGACAGAATCTTGCTCTGTCGCTCAGGCTGCAGTGCAGTGGCGCGATCTCGGCTCACTGCAACCTCTGCCTCCCAGGTTCAAGCGATTGTCCTGACTCAGACTCCCGAGTAGCTGGGACTACAGGTGCACGCAACCACACCCAGCTAATTTTTATATTTTTTAGTAGAGATGGAGTTTCACCATATTGGCGAGGCTGGTCTCGAACTCTTGACCTTGTGATCCGCCCGCCTCAGCTTCCTAGAGTGCTAGGATTACAGGCATGATCCATCGCGCCTGGCCTTATTTTTTACTCATATTTTCACCTGCAGTTGGCTGAGTCTATGGATGTGGATTTATGGATTTATATGCTTTATAAACAAGGTATTCTTGTGTTGTATGCGTTGCAAATATTTTACCGTGTTAGTATTTGAGTCGTTACTTTTTTGGCATGAAAATTTATTATTCTTTTTGTTTTTTGCTGTGTTGAGAAAGAGCTTACCCACTAGTAGATTATTTAAAACAACAATATCATACCTTTATCTTCTTCCAGTATGTTCAGGGTTTCACTATTTCATCTAAATCTTTGGCCTGTCTGGAATTTATTTTGGTGTTTTATTTATTCCAAATGAGTAGCCAATTGCTCCAATATTATTTAGTTAACATTCATCTTTTCTTCACTCATTTGAAAGGGCAGCCCTTATTGTATACCATTTTCTCACAAGGTTTTGTCTGAATTCTTGATGATGTTTTAACTATTCCTTTTAACCACCTATTCTTACTCCAACAAAACTTATTACAATAGCTTTATAATACATTTCAGTATCTTGTGAGACTGCCCGATTTCTTCTAAGCAGAATGCAACACTAGTTAAGGGCTCAGTTTCTGATGTTAGAATGCTTGCTTCAATTTTTATTTTTCATTTTTTGAGATGGAGTTTTGCTCTTGTTGCCCAGGCTGGAGTGTAATAATGCGATCTCGGCTCACTGCAACCTCCGCCTCCTGGGTTCAAGCGATTCTCCTGCCTCAGCCTCCCAAGTAGCTGAGATTACAGGTGCCTGCCACCAAGCACAGCTAATATATTGTATTTTTAGTAGAGACGGGGCTTCACCATGTTGACCAGGCTGGTCTCAAACTCCTGACCTCTGGTGATCTGCCTGCCTCGGCCTCCCAGAGTGCTGGGATTACAGGCGTGAGCCACCACGCCACCTTCAAAATCTTGACTAGCACATAGTAGGCAATTACTCAATCTCTCTAAACTGCTGTTTCTGCATCTATAAAATGGGGGTGGTATTACTATCTGTCTACTGGGGCTACATGAGAATTAAATGAGACTAGAACATCACAGGATTGGGCTCAAAACATAGTTAACACTCATTAAATGTTTGCTATCAAGAATTTTCAGAATAGTTCAGATTTTTCTTACATTACTTTTCCACATGAATTTTAGTATTATTTGTCAAGTTCCACCTAAAACATTTATTTATTTTGTAATTGAATTGATATATTAATTCAGAGCAGATGGACACATCTTTACAGAGATGAGTTTCCCTCAGGTTTAAAAATCATGATAACGTCTTTCTTCAAGTCTTCTTGTATGCTTTTTTTTTTTTTTGACGTGTCTCACTCTGTCACCCAGGCTGGAGTGCAGTGGGGTGATCTTGGCTCACTGCAACCTCCACCTCCCGGGTTCAAGCTATTCTCCTACCTCAGCCTCCTGAGTAGCTGGGATTACAGGCACGCGCCACCATGCCTAGCTAATTTTTGTATTTTTAATAGTGATGGGGTTTCACCATGTTGGTCAGGCTGGTCTTGAACTCCTGACCTCGTGATCTGCCCACCTCAGCCTCCCAAAGTGCTGGGAGTATAGGCATGAGTCATGGCACCTGGCTTCTTGTATGCTTCTTAGCAGTATTTTATATTTTTCTTCACATGGTTTCTGAACATTTGATTTGGATTTATCTCTAGGAATTTTACTGTGCTATTTTTGCTATCACAAGTAATATATTTTCTTCCCATATTTTCTAGCAGATTATGGTTTATATACAGGAGACCATGAATATATGCAGGTTGATTTTGGCAGACACTTTGTTTCCAGTAGATCATCTACCTATTCTCTGGGGGTTTCTAGGCAAATGATGAAAACTTCTGCAAACAATGATACCTTTGCCTCTTTCCCATACAAAGTTAAAAGTGTCAAAAATAGACATCCTTATATTCTCCCAAAGTTTAAAGGAAATCCTTCTAGTGTCTTATAAAGAATCATTTAACACATGAAATATGATTATATTAGTTTTCTATTGCTGCATAACAAGTTAGCACAAACTCAGTGGCTTAAAACAACATACTTTTATTGTCTCACAGTTTCTGTGGATCGGGAAGCCAGGCCCAGCTTAGCTATGTTCTGTGCTGAAGGTCTCACAAGGCTGAGACCAAGGTGTAGGCTGGGATGCATTTTCATTAGCAGGCTCAACTAGGGATGGATGGGCTTCCAACTGCCTATGGTTGTTGTCAGAATTCATTTGCTTGGAGCTGTAGAATTCATGATAGCTGATAAGCTGCTTCTTGAAAGCCAGACACACACACACACACACACACACACACACACACACGTAGAGTTTCTGCTGCTTCAAGTCTCTCACTTTAGGGAAAGCTCATACCCTCTTTAAAGGGCTCACCTGATTAGGTAGGATTCACTGAAGATAATCGTCCTTTTGATGAACTCAAAATCAACTGCTTAGGTGCCTTAATTACATCTGCAAAATCCTGTCACCTTTGCCATATTCTATTGGTTTGAAGCAAGTCACAGGTTCTGCCTGCACTCAAGGAGAAGGAAATTACACAGAGGTATGACTTACTGGCGTATATCTGCTACAGTAATATTTCAGAACACATCTCTATAAAGGAGATAGGAAAAATTAATATTCTGCTCTTAACATAAGAGAAATGTGTAAGATTTCATATTCTAAATGCTATGCTCACAAGCAGCTATAAAATTTTTGTTGGTGCTATATGTATGTCAATATGTAATTTATGTTTTATAAGACTAAGACAACTGTTGCATTTATTTAGATATCAACAATAGATAATAAAAAAGAGGAGTGACCAAAGGCAGATGCTTATAAAAAAAGATAAAGCACTGCCTTGGGACATTGTATGGAGGGGAAGCATTTGGTTTAGAAAAGAGGAATTAGTTTTCTGTACCTTGGAAATATGCTGACTAATACATATTCCAGCAGCAAAATTCATCTGGATCTAGAAACTCTTATTGTCCACCGAGTGCCCCTTCTCCAGAGTAACTCATTCCAGTTGTCTTTTGGATTGGTAAAATTTGGAGTTCCAAGATTGCTGTCACTAAATCAACACGCAGATCTAGGGTGAGAGTATTGGAGTGGAATCATTTTTTTTCCAAAAATGCACCTCTATTTATTTCTCATGGACTAGTTTCAGGAGAATTTAGGTTCAATTTCAGGAATTCCCCCAGCACCAAATAGCACAATCTCCCAAATAGCAACAATGCCATCATCAGGCTAATGATTGGCTAGATGAGCAAAGGAATTTTGCATATCATTATCTAACTGCATATTTTCCCAGGAATTATGGTCTACATTAGTTGTTCATTGTCCTATTTGATTGCTAAATCAAGTCAACAAGATTAAGCAGAAATAAGTGAATACATCATAAAAGTAGGAATTATGTATCAGAGAGGGCTCAAATATGATGCCTATGATGTTTGTTTAGTAATTTTTTTTTCCTGAAAATAGTATAATGCTCTCTTACTCTGTCACTCAGGCTAGAGTGCAGTGGTACGAACATAGATCTTATCTCACTGTAGCCTGGAACTCCTGGGCTCAAGCCATCCTCCTGCCTCAGCCTCCCAAGTAGCAGGGATTAGAGGTGCGCGGCACCGTGCTCAGGTCCTTCACCTTTTTACAAGCTCATTTGTATCAACTTCAAGCAAATCTTTCTGGAGACCTTAAGCTTTGCTTCCATCTGCCTTTTCTTCCTTTTCAAAGTACATAACTTTATATAATTTCTTGATACTGCAGCCATTTTTAAAAAGAATGTAACTGTCACAGCTGGGTGCAGTGGCTCACGCCTATAATCCCAGCACTTTTGGAGGCTGAGTGGGGGGCAGATTGCTTTAAGCTCAGGAGTTCAAAACCAGTTTGGGTAACGTGGTGAAACCCCACCTCTACAAAAAATACAAAAATTAGCCGGGCGTGGTGGTGCATACGTGTGACCCCAGTTATTCAGGAGGCTGAGGCTGAAGAATCGCTTGAGCCTGCGGGGTGGAGGTTGCAGTGAGCCAAGATCATGGCACTGCACTACAGCCTGGGCAACAGAGTGAGACCCCATCTGGAAAAAAAAAAAAAAGAAAAAAGAAAAGAAAAAATATCTAAAAACAAATTGGCTATAAAAACAAAAAGAATATAACTGTCAGGAAAAAAATAAGCTGCGGTTGTGGTTTTGTGTGGAACACACAGAGAAGCCTTATGATTTAATTACTAGCTAAACTTTTAGTAAAGGGCCTTAGGTAAATTTTTGAGTAACAGATAAGGGTAATACCCTGGGTAGTGGGAAGTAAGGAAACAGGACTGGGGGACCCAGAAAAAGGTCACCCCAATTGCAACCTTAAGATTGAAAATCAGCTGGCTACCTTCTTTGTAATTTATCAGTTTCCCTATGAAAAACCAAAAATTGCCAAACTTCAACAATGTTTTATTAGAAGTTGCTGTTTCAGGGCACTTTAAGGTCAATATCTTAAGTACATAAGACATTCAATACTCGTATTTATACTTTAGCTGAAATAATGTTGGGCTTTGAAATCAAAACATGTGGGATAGAATTCTTATTTGTATGTGTAAATAGATGTGAACCCTGGGACTCGAAGAAGAGACGATATAATTCATGGCACAGCTGTGTTAGAACCAATAATGGTTTTCAATCACTTGGTCAGATGGTGTTAATTGAAACTCTGTCAGGTATGCAGCACTTAAATTTGATGTTTAAGAGAAATGAATCCCAGACAGAAGTCAAACATGGCCCCTTCTTGAAAACTTCTAAAACGACTGAAAAAATAAAGCAGATATATACCGAAGGCAGTCTTTATGGGTCAAAACGAATGATAAATACATTTTACAGCTTATAAGTTATAAACAAGCAGTGAGAGATGTTTCAGTGACCGTGGAAAGGGCTGGGCCTAAACTATGCCTAGAGAAGAAACTAGATACAATGAAAGAATTTACTTATTCATGTAAAGGCACTCGGTGCTACCAAAGAGAGTTGTGTTTTCATATTATTCAAATCGTAATTCCAAAATGGAAGTCTTGGAAGCCCAAATGTTTACTCATAATCTTGGCCAAATTCCACCTTGGAGGAGTAAGTTAAAAACCACAGCCAATTCAATTATTTAATTTCACTGTATTAAACCTCAAGGTTGCCAAATGATCTCATTACCAAATTATATCCTAAGGTCGTCCTGGGAAAATAAGCTATTCTATGCCAGACAAACTATTCCCAAGGGCAATTTTTGGCCAATGATATTTTCGAAGTTGCAAAATGGCTGTGTTTTTCATTGGAAAATTCCATCCTCCACCCCTGGTCCTCTTGGAGAATTCTGTAGCTTACCTAACCTAGCGCAACAAAGCATTGGACCAAAGAGTATCATGCAAAACACACTCAGTAACGTGAATGACCACTAGTTGCAGTCCGAAAAACAAATTTGTCATAGATTTTGTAAAGATGCAAATTGGGTCTGCAAAAATCATATGAGAAACAGTGGATTCCAGTATTAATCACAAGTGCCTGTCATATAGTCTGATTGTTTTGTTTTTGTTTTTGTTTTTGTTTTTTTTTTGAGATGGAGTCTCACTCTGTCGCTCAGGCGGGAGCGCAGTGGCACAGTCTCGGCTCACTGCAACCTCCGCCTCCCAGGTTCAAGCAATTCTCCTGCCCCAGCTTCCTGAGAGCTGGGACTACAGGTGCGCACCATCATGCCCAGCTAATTTTTGTATTTTTAGTAGAGACAGGGTTTCACCGTGTTGGTCAGGCTGCTCTCGAACTCCTGACCTCATGATCCGCCCACCTCAGCCTCCCAAAGTGCTGGGATTACAAGTGTGAGCCACCATGCTCGGCCTCTCATATAGTCTTATGATTAGGGATTCACAGGTTATTAAAATGCTGTAGTAAGAGATGTTATGCTTTGGAACATTACCAATAAAGACATGAAAAGACAGAAATGTTTTGCTTTCACTCTTTGTGTTTTAGGGTTCATTTTTTCCAATGGAGGGACTTTGTAGTAGCAAAAGGTTCAGGTTCCCTCTTAAAAGAGAAAATATACTACCCCTATCAAGGTAAGGAACACCCCTAAGCTAAGTGGTCTTATTGTGCCAGGGACAAGTGAGAAACTCCAGGAAAGGGATATTATAAGAGCCCCTAAGGGGTTGATTTAGGTCAGGGGAAATGTATACCTCGGAGGGAGATGGAAACATTAACTTGTTTAGAAGTTGGCTCTCTTCAAAGACCCCAGAGTGTAAAGTATCATGTAATTGATCCAAGTGGCCAATATGTCAATCAACAAATCTAAATTGAGTTGACTATTATGTGAAAGGTACCTAACTCTCCAAGCTCCTTCTAAATTTCCCTAAAAGGGCAGCATTGTGCATTGATTGTCTAACTCATGAGTATTAACAATACAGATATATTTTAAAAGTACCAACAGTGACATTGTAATTTTATGGTGTTGTGTCTACACATTGTAATGTTGTGCAAAGAGCTCTCTCTGGAGTCCAGAAGTCCTAGGTTCTAAGCCTGCCTCTTCCACTCAACAGCTTTTGGTGCCTTTCTCAGAGAGTAAAGGAAGGGGTTTGGATGAAAGGAGTGTGGTGGAATCAGAAGACTTCAGTTCTATACTCAGCTATCCCACTGCCTTGTCTTTTGACTTCGGGAAGGTCACTTAGCTTCTCTCTTTTGTCTTTAGTTTGCTTGTTGGTGAAGAGAAAAAGCTACATCACCTCTAAATTATCTTGCTGCTTTAAATCAGTCCGTTGAAGCAGAAAATAATTACATCACTTGAAATTACTGTGGATGCTTAAAGTTGCACCTATGCTTTTATGCCTGACTCTTGAGACACCGTGGTATAACAAAGTATTAGAGATTTTGAAGTGAGACTCAAGAACAGATAATTACCTGGTCTAAAACTTAGTTTTATCTTTAAAATTGGACTAGTAATTCCTACTTTACAATGTTGCTGCAAAGATGAGAGATAAACTACAATGTCTGGCTCATAGCAGACACTCAGTAACTGGTGGTGCTTTTTATTTTTACCTCTATGAACTACTTGATGCCAAGGTGTAGCATTAGTCCTATGGGAAAATAAAGTAGACCTTATAACAGTCTCTTGTGTCTAGGGCATCGCTGCGGCGGCAGACACAGCATAATGGTATCTTATGTAATGTAGACTGTCAGGTATGAAATTGTAGGGAAACTTATTAATGGAGCCCAGTACTTTACAAAGGTATTGAATGTTACCTTTGTAAGGTCTCTCACTCAGATCTTACGGTGAATTCTGGCACTTAATGCCCAAGGCTTCTCCATGTGGTCAGGTCAGCTCTGATAGGCTCCAAGTGAGGGACATTCTGCCGACTGAGTAAAGCTGCTTCTCAGCTTGATGTTCTTCTCCATCCTCCTTTTCAGGCTCTTCTTTTTCACCAGCATCCCCAGCACATCACGCCCCCTCCGCTCTGTGTTTCTGCATTTTTACCACATCGTGGATACTGTTGGATGCTTCCTTTTTCTTTTTTTCTTTTCTTATTTTATTTTATTTAATTATTTTAAGACCGAGTCTTGCTCTGTCGCCCAGGCTGGAGTTCATTGGCGCTATCTTGGCTCACTGCAAGGTCCACCTCCCGGGTTCACACCATTCTCCTGCCTCAGCCTCCAGAGTAGCTGGGACTACAGGCACCCACCACCACGCCTGGCTAATTTTTGCATTTTTAGTAGAGATGGCATTTCACCATGTTAGCCAGGCTGGTGTTGAACTCCTGACCTCAGGCGATCCGCCTACCTTGGCCTCCCAAAGTGCTGGGATTACAGGCGTGAGCCACTGAGCCCAGCCAATGCTTCTTTTTTCTTTTAGGAAAAGAGAACAGCATGCAGGTTTCTGCCAACTGTGGCCACTGCCCTTCATCTCCTGTGTACCACCAGTGACCCTTATAAGGTGCAAAGTTATAAACCCTTTCCATGTCACGCAAAGCTTGCTTTTGGAATCAGCTTTAGATTAGTTCATTTATCCCATTTTGAGCACCTGTCATTTGCTATTCTCAGACCTAGGACTTCTTGTTGGCACTCAGAAATAAGCATTCATTCGTGGTGTTTCCACCTTTCACAGTTTCACAGGGAACTCCCTGTGTAGGGCATGATCCCTATTTTCAAAGGGCTTACAGTCTATTCACGTGTGGAGAAATAAGCAATACACAGTCTTGTGTGATAAGGTTGAGTAGTGTTACAAGAAGGAACTTCAGGAAGGAGAAGAGACTGCTTTGGGCTGGCCTGGCATGGCTACTAAGAGGAATTCACTACTGAGCTGCCTCTTGGTGGTGGGAGAGGAGAAGCTGGGCTTTTCAAAAGCAGAAAGGCAGGGGCCAAGGTGGGTGGCAGGATGGTGCCAAGGTGGGTGGCAGGATGGTGCCAAGAATGTGGTCTGTGCAGATTCTTCCCTAGACAAGTTTTAAAGAAAATTATTTTCCAATCAATTCATAAGCTCATCTCTGCTGTGGACGTTCTTTTTACCCTAACCCAGAGAAGAAAAGCAGTATCAGGTACTGGATGTGTGAGCCTGGCTAGACCGCATATCCACATTAAGTACCATTTCATCACCAGTTAAGGTCAGTATCATACAGTTAGTGTGACAGCTAAGATGCAGCACGTGAAGATATTGAGAGGCAGCCGGTTCTTCATGAAGGTGTGATGCCACCTCTCCCTCTGCTCCACAGAAATATGTATATGACAAGTTGGAATTGGGATATATTTATTTCTGTAATTTATTTGTATTTATTTATTTATTTATTTATTTATTTTTTTGCGATGGAATCTCGCTCTGTCACCCAGGCTGGAGTGCAGTGGCGCAATCTCGTCTCACTGCAACCTCCGCCTCCTGGGTTCAAGCGATTCTTATGCCTCAGCCTCCCTAGTAGCTGGGACTACAGGTGCATGCCACCATGCCTGGCTAATTTTTTGTATTTTAGTAGAGACGGGGTTTCACTGTGTTGCCCAAGCTGGTCTCGAACTCCTGAGCTCAGGCAATCTGCCCTCCTCGGCCTCCCAAAGTGCTGAGATTACAGGCGTGAGCCACTGCGCCTAGCCTATCTCTGTAATTTATTAATCTTATGTAATTTTTTTTTTTAAAGAGACAGGATCTCGTTCAGTCACCCAGGCTGGAGTGCAGCGCTGCCGTCATAGCTCACTGCAGCCTCAAATTCCTGGGCTCAAGCAATCTCACCTCAGTCTTTCAGGTAGCTGGGACCATAGGCGTGTGCCATGATGCCTGGCTACTTATTTATTTTTTTGTAGTGATGAGAGTCTCACTATGTTGCCCAGGCTGGTCTCGGACTCCTGGCCTCCAGCTATCCTTCCACTTTGTCCTCCTAAGGTGCTAGGATTATATGCGTGAGCCACAGCCCCTGACCAATCTTACATAATTTTATGTAATTATTTATTTTCAAATTAATGTGAATACTTATGTGAATAAATCTAAACATAATAGGTTTCCTAGCTCTTTTTTTTCTGAAATATTTCTGCAATGGATTGAAAGAAATTTAAAAAATAATTTTAAAGAAATCTTATCAAATGTTTTAGCTCAGAAAACAGAAAATTGTGTCTGGATTGCTGCTGTAATAATGTAACACCAACGGAATGGCTTCAAACAACAGAAATGGAGTGTGGGGCATGGTGGTTCATTCCTGCAATCCCAGCACTTCGGGAGTCAAGGCGGGAGGACTGCTTGAGCCCAGGAGTTTGAGACCCCCAGCCTGCACAGCATGTTGAAACTCTGTCTCTACAAAAAGTAAATTTTAAAAAAAGAAAATAAACTTCTCTGGCATGGCATATGCCTGTAATCCTAGCTACCTGGAAGGCTGAGATGGGAGGATAGCTTGAGTCCAGGGGTTTGAGGCTACAGTGCGCCATGATTGCATCACTGCACTCCAATCTGGGTGACAGAGCAAGATCCTGTCTTAAAAATAAAACCAACCAAACAAAAACCAACAGAAATATATCCTGTCACTGTCCTGGAATCTGGAAGTCTGAAAATCAGGGTGATGCTCCCTCTGAAGGCTCTAGTAAAGGATCCTGCCTGGCCTAATTCTAGTTTCCAGTGGTGGCTGGCAATCCTTTGTTCTCCTTGGCTTACAAACAAATCACTCCATCTCTGCCTCCATCGTCATCACATCATGTTCTCCCTCTGTGTCTGAGTCTCTGTGACCAACTATTTTTTTTTTTTGAGACAGAATCTTACTCTGTCACCCAGGCTGGAGAGCAGGGATGCGATCTCGGCTCACTGCAACCTTCACCTCCCTGGTTTAAGTGATTCTTTTGCCTCTGCCTCCTGAGTAGCTGGGACTACGGCATGCACCACCATGACCAGCTAATTTTTGTATTTTTAGTAGAGACAGGGTTTCACCATGTTGGCCAGGCTGGTCTCGAACGCCTGACCTCAGGTGATCTGCCCACCTCAGCCTCCCAAAGTGCTGAGATTACAGGCGTGAGCCACCGGCGCCAGCCAAAATTTCCCTCTTCTAACAAGGATACCAGTCAGCAATCAAGAACCCTGAGCAATGGCAACATGAACTGAAGCTAATTCATGATCCAAATATTACTAAATGATTCCAAGGAGAAGCAGAACCTAGCGACAGTTAGCTTCAGATGAGTAACTGCCATGAAGAGCATTCTGACACGACATGAAATATTGACTCCCAGGTCAACTTTTGTTATAAATATTCTGTACAAATGACAGGATAAAGCTCCTTTATAAATAAAGTAATTATCTCAGAAAATTTAAGAATTTCACTCTTCTGTGTCTAGTGGTCTGACAAAGGAATTCAAATTATTTTAAAAATTGTGATTCAAAGGGTTTTAGAAAAAACTAAAAGAGGAGTTCAAATACTGTTGCTCCTTTTAATGTTTTTTTTTTTTTTTTCCGGCCATTGGATCAATCCCCAAATATCAGTTTCATCTGCAAATTTTAAAGAAATTCTCCCACTCTTGAATTAATTTTATTTTCTTAGCTCAATCTATCTTTTAATCAACTAACAATCCAGAAT
Organism: Symphalangus syndactylus; assembly: GCF_028878055.3. Classification (NCBI taxonomy): domain Eukaryota; kingdom Metazoa; phylum Chordata; class Mammalia; order Primates; family Hylobatidae; genus Symphalangus; species Symphalangus syndactylus. The sequence continues at coordinate 23,119,923 of NC_072423.2, read as the reverse complement.
GTATTAAAGACAATCTGTATTCCAGTTAGTGGGCTAGTTTTTTGGTCTTAAGTGTGGTAAGAGTGCCCTCTACTGTCAATACTCCAAAACTACAGTTCTCTATCTATGCAGCTGGAATGGGGGATTCAACAGTTAAGTAGTTTGCCTTTTCTTGTAGCCCCCCTTGAAAATTGCCAGCGGTAGTAGGCTCAGGGCTAGCAACACTGAAAGACACACATTAAGAAACCCACTGTGAAGTAAGCCTTGGCCCACAGCCCTCCGGGTTGAATTGAAAAACGCTTACTTCTCTACAGAACAATGCTGTTCAATAGAAAAATAACGCAAGCTGCAAGTGTGAGCCACATATATAATTTCAAATTTTCTAGTGGTCACATTAAGATAACCGTAAAGAAACAAGTGAAAATAATTTTGCGAATGTATTTTTATTGAACCTAACATATTTAAAATGTTGTAATTTCAACATGTAATCAACATAAAAAATTAATGAGACGTTTTCAGTGTTTTTGTTGCACTGAGTCTTTGAAATCCGGTGTGTGCTTTTCACTTGCGGTGCATCTCGATGTGGACTAGACACATGTCAAGTGTTTAGTAGCCCCATGGGGCTGGTGGTTGTTGTGCTGGACAGTACAGGACAACTCCAGAAACAAAGCCAAGATGTGAGGGATATGACCTTACCTGCTTCACAATTTACAATTCATAGCTCAGGGCAATACCTTACCATTTCCCTGAAATCTGTCTAGAAAAAGACCATTATACATTCATACATTCGCTTGCAAGAATCTAGAAGTCAATATTGTGTTTGTATCATTTTTGGCACAACAACAATTATACAAAGTAGCAGCATCAGAACTCTGGAAGGTGGATTGACATTATGTATCCCGCTTACAAACATTCACAGCTTCCAGATCAGCAGTTATATTGATGGAGATTGTGGCAGTGAAATATGAGCACAGCTCTGGCTTTGGGGGCCACGTTCCTGTTTGCTGGGTTGGGCTGTGTCTCTTTGCTGGGCTGGACTGCATTTCTGCTCCCAACTTTGGCAAGACTGGGCTCTCAGGATGGCTGTAACCCTCAGCAGCACATGTCTAGTCATCCCTGACAGGCCTGCTTTGGCCTGGGCCCAGGAACACTGACACTCCTTCGGACTGCTGGTCACACTTTTGGCTTGCTTTTCTTTCCCTTTCCCTTGGGGTCTGAGGTTGGGTGGGGTGGGCTAGTTAAAAATTAGATGCATCCATAAAATTAAACTAGTAATCAACATGTATAATTTTACTAATAAGTATATAACGAAACTAATTAAATGTATTATTGTTTGTGAAGGTCTTTGTCCTCCAGGCTGTATTGTTGGTTCTAATGAGAGGGAGCCATGGGTTATGGTGGAAGGGCATGGCTTTTCTGGACCTTCTGCCCTGGAAGGGGAATCTACCCAGAGGAGGTAGACAGAGATGCAAAGCAAGATCCATGGATAAATCTATTCAACCAGCTTTCTTTATATTAGCAACAAATTGAAACAAATATTCAACAGTAGGAAATTGCTTAACAATATGACATTTCCATATGATGGAAATTATGTAGCTTTCAGATAAGGTTTCAACTAATGTTTTCCCTCTTTTGTTTTGTTTTATCCATGACTCCATGACACCCGAGTTTTGTACGGTTTATTATGAAAAGCATCGTCCCCTTTCCCTTTCACTTCTCTCCTCCCCAGATGTCTCACTACCTCTGAACTGGTCATTTTGAAATTTACTTCCAGTTCTCCAAATCAGCTACATGTATTTTTGTTTGTGGATTTTTGGCTTTAGTCATTATGTATTGGCTCCTAGTTCTGGAGGAGGCATTGAGCTTCTTCCCTTCCCAGCCCCACCATGAATGCTCACCTCTCCTGTTTCCTTGCCCTTCTCCCTCCTACGGCTTCAGCCTCCTCAGGCTGGGCACTGCTCTTCCTTTTTTTTTTTTTTTTTTTTTTTTTTTTTTTGAGACAGATTCTTGTTCTGTCACCCATGTTGGAGTGCAGTGGCATGATCTCGGCTCACTGCAACCTCCATCTCCCAGGTTCAAGTGATTCTCCTGCCTCAGCCTCCCAAGTAGCTGGGATTATAAGCACGCACCACCATGCCCAGCTAATTTTTGTATTTTTAGTAGAGAAGGGGTTTTACCATGTTGGCCAGGCTGGTCTTGAACTTTCGGCCTCAAGTGATCTACCTGCCTTGGCCTCCCAAAGTGCTAGGATTACAAGTGTGCTGCTCTCTTTCTACCCACGCTTTGCCCTGACATTTGTCTCACATCAGATTGTGGTCATCCATTTCGTTGTTCATCTTCTTTGAGGACAGTCTATGCCTTTCCACTCTGTCTTGGGTGTCTGATGCATTCCAGACACTCAGTGTTTGAGGAAAACCAAACAAGGCACGTGGCAGCCCCTAGGCTGCTGCTTTAAGAAGGGCAGGGAATGGTATCAGCAAGTAAAGCCACCCCACTAGGAACTTATAAGGCAAGGGACTATCCTGCTGGTCTCCACCATCTCTCCAAACATGCTATGATATCTTAACCAGCATTCCCCAACCTCCTAAGACTTCACTTTTATGTTGAGGCTTCTCTTTTCTCCCTGTCTTTATATTGGTCAACTTTCTCCCCGTCTGCCTATAATTGGGAAAGCAAAAAGTAAATCAAGATCAAGAACATTTAAAATGAATATTCTCATTGAACTATCCCAAGTGGAGCTGAATTTTCTCCTGAAATAAGATATAGAATGGTGAAGCTTTTAGAGTGTGCCTTGAAGATCAGGAAAGACACCAACAGAAGAAGATAGGGCTTATTTTGCAGAAGGGTGTTCCCAGTAGTAATCCTTTGAGGCAGCAGAGTGGGGTATGTTCCAAGGAAAGCCACCTCTTTACGTTAGCTATAAGTTAACTGTATTTGTAATAGAGATTAGGCCACAATATTGTTGCTGCTTAGATTTGATGCACTCTGGTCTTCCAGAGGAGCTTGTATATATTTGTGAAGTTTGTGAGTTGAATGTTTGTAAATACAGAATCTGCTAGATTCTACTGCATACCAATTTTAGGACAGGCACCATTCTTGATCATGGAGATAGAAGCAATAAAAAAAGACATGGATCTTGTAGTTCAGTAGGTGAGATAATCACAAATAATGAAATAGGTAATCATGTACAATAAATGCTATGATGAGAAGCTTCTGTGAGAGAGTTTAAAGGAAGAAAGAGGAGGAGGGGTGGTTAGGGAATGCTTCCCTCGAGGGAGGAATGGCCGAAACTCACCTTTCATTAGAGAAGATTGTAAGGGATGTGGTGCCAGTGGGCAGAAGTCAAATTCCAAGTATTAAAATGTATGGAGATGGGACAAGTGTACAAAGAAATGTTTGAAAATACAGGTTAAATCATGCATGTAATGTTACACATTTTCAAAAATCAGATATACAAAAATGTAATTTTTTGATAACTGAATTTAGTTCTCATACCGGGAAAAATAGTCTGCCTACTTTTAAGTATATCCAGCTACATTCAGTAATTTGGGGGCATTACTGATTTAAAGCTTTGTCATGCTTGGAACAAGCTCAGCCATATTCAGGATGATTACTTCAGGCACTATTCCTCTCCCTGGGATAGATATTAGGATGTGAGCTTTGCATCTGAGGCACAAGAGACCCCTGGCAGGGGGTGGCCATGGGTATGTCCAGATGCCGTCCCAAGCCTAGACATGCTCTCTTTTCTTTTCTTTTCTTTTCTTTTTTTCTTTTCTTCTTTTCTTTTCTTTCTTTTTTTTTTTTGAGACAGAGTCTCACTCTGTTACCCAAGCTGGGTGTAATGGTGTGATCTCGGCTGACTGCAACCTCCACCTCCTGGATTCAAGTGATTCTCCTGCCTCAGCCTCCTGAGTAGCTGGAATTACAGGCACGTGCTACCATGCCTGGCTAATTTTTGTATTTTTAGTAGAGACGGGGTTTCACCATGTTGGCCAGGCTGGTCTTGAACTCCTGACTTCAGGTGATCTACCTGCCTTGGCCTCCCAAAGTGCTGGGATTACAGACATGAGCCACGGTGCCCAGCCAAGACACACTCTTATACTGCCATTACCCCTCCAGGGTTGTCATGACCTGTAACCCCAGGGGGAACTTTTTGGTAGAGACTTGCTGTCTCCCTAGGCCTCCTCCAGCATTTGAGGCTCAGGCCCTGCCTGTTCTCGGATATTGAAAGTGAAAAGGGAGCTTTATAGTGTGTTTATACTTCTCCTTCCACCCCCAACTTGACTTGCCAAATGACGGGCAAATTTTGTGGCTCCCACACTGACTCTTACCCTCTTACTTCCTTTCCAAGGCTTCTTCCTCTGTCATCCAAATCGGAGGGTCTTTTGTTTTATTGGAGTTGGGGTGGGGCCTAGGAGAACTGGGTCTTCTCTGTTATGCCTTCTTTAAAATACTTTCTGCTTTACTCCTTTCAACACCTTTGCTTGCTAATTCTGGCCATGCCTGGGCTCGTGGGAGAGCCTGAGAGTGTAAGGGAAAGAGGCATTGTTGGGTTATTGGGTGTAGCTGCCTGGAGGTGGCTGCCACACCCAATAATGCATACTTCAAAACACAGACACCCCTCTCTGTTCACAGGAGAACAGGGATTCTAAAACGGCCCATAGTGGTAGGGTGGTGAACAGAGATGATGTGTGTCTCAGGGAGGGCTAATCAGGACAGAGAAGCAAGCGGGAAAGAAATAGTAAAGTCAGGGTGAGAGGTTTGCACCTGGAGGGCAGCGATGGTAGTTACCTAAAATGATCATTGAGTCAAGGGTGTGTCATGGTACAGGCGGGGAAATCCCAAGTGTGCAGAACTTCACCTTATGTTCTATGAGCCATTTGAACCATAGTTCTTGTTTTTCCTTTTTTTTTTTTCCTTTGAGATGGAGTCTTGCTCTGTCGCCCAGGCTGAAGTGCAGTGGTGCGATCTCGGCTCACTGCAAACTCTGCCTCCTGGGGTCAAGCAGTTCTCCTTCCTCAGCCTCCCGAGTAGCTGGGATTACAGGCGCCTGCCACTAAGCCCAGCTAATTTTTGGATTTTTAGTAGAAACGGGGTTTCACCATGTTGGCTAGGCTGATCTTGAACTCCTGACCTCAAGTGATCCGCCTGCCTTGGCTGAGATTATAGGTGTGAGCCACCTCATTCAGCCTGAAACATAGTTCTAAAAAGCTTATTTTTCATTCCTTTTTTTTCCCCCGTTTATTCAATTTAACAAGTGTTGTGGTTGGAAATATGGATTGCTTATTTCTTGAGTACTTACTTTTAAACCTGAGTAAATGCCTAGACATTTGAAAATGCAATAAATTAAAAGCATGTGGTAGCTTATAGAAATATTACAACACACACACACCCAGTATGTCTGAGTGGGTCAAATGGAGTGTCTCTGCAAAATGTGCTTTCTGAATGAGACAGCGATTATGTCACTCATTGGCAATAAACACTTGCGGAGCCATCACTGAGGCTGACAGGAAGTTAAAAAAAGAGTCTCTGGGGAAACAGCTTGTTCTGCTTCTGGTTCCATGAGATGTAAATATGTTTCCCGAAATGCGTACATACATATTTTATTACTTATTACCATATAAAACTTCATCCCTAAGGTAGGGTGCCTGTCGTGATGATGGATTTGAGTACTAGCATTCATTCTTCAAAGGCACAGTTCAGCAACCCCATTCCTGGGGTGAATATACGCCTGAAATGCGAGCTTTTTTTCTTTAACGGCCAAAATCCCCCACAGAACAACCAAAAACCACACCCGAAAATTCCTCCCCATTCTTCCTCAAAGTGTGAATTCATTCTCTTGAGCCAAGATTCACCGAAGACAAGGCGCCGGGCACCAGGTAGCAGAGAAGCCCTCATTCCTAGAAGCTGGAACCCGTGATCCTCTTGTTGGGGCCTGTTAGGGTGATTCTTTGTTGGAACAAACCCCACTCGGAGCTGGGCCCAGTCCCCGGGCAGAGAGCCGGCCCAGTCACATTTGTATCCTAAAGCCAAATATCTTGTCTTATGAAGAAATTAACCAGTTCTCCTAGACGTTTTATGGGAGCAGCAGAGAGGGTGGGTTTGACTGAGGTGAGAGAGAAAGAAAGGCCCGGAGAGAGGAGCCAAGCCTCACTGGCTTAGAGTTATTGGGAAGAACGTGAGTTTAGATAAAGGAAAATTCTAAATGATGGAGTATCTCAAATGAAATATAATTTAATATTTCAAAGTATATAATAAACACAAATACCTATGGTTATTAGTCAACTAAATGAAAAGGTCTTTCTTTCTTTCTTTCTTTCTTTCTTTCTTTCTTTCTTTCTTTCTTTCTTTGTTTCTTTCTTTCTTTCTCTCTCTTTCTTTCTGACTGAGTCTCCCTGTGTGGCCCAGGCTGGAGTGCAGTGGCATGATCTCGGCTCACTGCAATCTTTGCCTCCCAGGTTCAAGTGATTCTCTTGCCTCAGTCTCCTGAGTAGCTGGGATTAAAAGCGTGCATCACTATGCCCAGCTAATTTTTGTATCTTTAGTAGAGACAGGGTTTCGCCATGTTGGCCAGGCTGGTCTTGAACTCCTGACCTCAGGTGATCCACCTGTCTTGGCCTCCCAAAGTGCTGGGATTACAGACGTGAGCCACGGTGCCCGGCCTAGACACACTCTTGTACTGCCATTACCCCTCCAGGGTTGTCATGACCTGTAACCCCAGGGGGGACTTTTTGATAGAGACGTGCTGTCTCCCTGGGCCTCCTCCAGCATTTGAGGCTCCAGTGATCCGCCCACCTGGGCCTCCCAAAGTGCTAGGATTACAGGCATGAGCCACTGCACCTGGCCTACAAAAGTATAATTTTTCTTAGTCCTACATTGTATATTAATATATCATAAACATTAAAAGGTGATTTTGAACTTTTAAACAAATACAAATCAGTGCTATGAATACATAAGAATAAATTTTAAATTCGTGAAGTTAAAATCAAGGAAGATCTTTGGCTTGTTATTATTAATTGTTGCTTAATCATTGCAATAATAACTGCTGTAAGATTTCTGAAAGGGCATCTGAGAGGTGACACTCTTTGCAATGGAACAATTTGAATTCAACGACCTGTGGGACTTACTTCGTTGGTAACAGACTTGGACAATACTAATTGGTCTGGAGATGGACATGTGACCAGAGTTTGGCCAATCAGCATGTTTCCTTGAGGTCAGTCTTCCTGGAGTTGGCAGGATAGAGCTTTGTGCTCTCTGGCCATGGGGTAGGTGTTGATGGAGCTGTACGTCTCCTGTTGCCTGCAGAAAGCCCACCTGCAGGGGTAGACTGAGGCCAACATGCAGAGAGAAGCAGAGATGAAAGGAAGTGAGATACTTTCCTGCCTGGGCTAAATCCCTGGTCTTTGCCTACCCTACTTGGTTAAACGGACGTATATTGCTCCTTTCACTGTGGGCAAGATTATGTTTCTGTTACTTGCAAGCAAAAGGATCTACCTGATCCATTACTCAGTATTATTTCCTTGAATTTGCAAGGAAACTTAACACTAAGGCACTGGTGTAAAGTTTGTGGTCATGTCGTACGTCGCATCTGTAGCTTCATGAGTACTCCTTTAGGCGTTTCTCTGTGTTTACTTATGATTAAGGCACTGCTGATGGGAATGGTATATATTGTTTGATATATTGTTAAACAAAGTTGCACCAATTGAAGGCTTGCTTTACATAGCTGGAAAGTACATCCCCTTGTTTGTGTGTGTGCCCAGTTCCTGGATTAGATTGTGAGCTCCCTAACAGCAGGGATGTGCTACTTGTCATATTCATATCCCGAGGACCCAGCAGAGTTCTGTCCTGTAACAGGCACCCAGTAAAGGTTGAATATTCCTTTCTTACACTCCTGGCACTTCTCCCATTTTGCTTTCTACTGGAGATACTTGGCACAGGCCTCAGTTCTCTGAATGTTGCATTAGCTTTTGCTGTACAGTCCAAGTTCAATGATCTTTGCACCTAGCACAGTGCATGGCCCAATGGCAGGTGCTCAATATGTATGTCGATCTGCTCCCAGAAACTTGTATTTGGGAGCCAGAGTAATGGAGGCTACAGCAACTGCATCTTAGATACTAATCTCCCAAGTTGACTTCTGATTAACCCAAGTTCTGGGAACACCTCTAAGATTTCTAATCTCACATAGTTACTGTAAATCCTGCCCTTAGGTCAAAACAACCTTTATGTTATCATAAACACATACTTACCATAAATCCTTCCCTTAGGCAAATGCCCTATGGTGTATAAGCCCTGGGTCTGGAGGGTATCAGGGTGGGATCCACCATCTCAGGGCCGCACGGAACGCGGCTTCTGTTCCTAAGCCCCTACGACATGTTTCTTTCTGAGAAACTGGATTTATCAGCCTCTTTCTGTGGCCTCTCAGCTTCCTTGGTCTTTGGGGCTAGGTTTCATAGAGCTTCTCACTGCAGAACAGGTGTTAAGATTATGTACTTTTTGGCCGGGCGCGGTGGCTCACGCCTGTAATCCCAGCACTTTGGGAGGCTGAGGCGGGTGGATCACGAGGTCAGGAGATCGAGACCATCCTGGCTAACACGGTGAAACCCCGTCTCTACTAAAAATACAAAAAATTAGCCGGGCGTGGTGGCGGGTGCCTGTAGTCCCAGCTACATGGGAGGCTGAGGCAGGAGAATGGTGTGAACCCGGGAGGCGGAGCTTGCAGTGAGCTGAGATCGCGCCACTGCACTCCAGTCTGGGTGACAGAGCGAGACTCCGTCTCAGAAGAATAATAAAAAAAAAGATCATCTACTTTTAGCATCATGATGTGGGGACTGGTGGCATCTCCTTTACCTTTACGTTCAAATATATTCTACAATGTGCACCGCTTACACATCCTGGGCATGCTCTAAACAAGCTGGATATGCCGCTTATTGGAGTTGCTTCACTGTATTTCTTCTTAACTTCTAAATTCTGAGATTATTAACTGTTCACAGGAAATTGCAAAGATAGTGTGGAGAGTCTCCATTCACTCAGTTTCCCCCACTGGTTACATCTTATTTATTTATTTATTGGAGATGGAGTCTCACTCTGTAGCCCAGGCTGGAGTACAGTGGCACAATATCAGCTCACTGCAAACTCTGCCTCCTGGGTTCAAGTGATTCCCCTGCCTCAGCCTCCCGAGTGGCTGGGATTACAGGCGCCCGCCACCACACCTGGCCGATTTTTGTATTTTTAGTTGAGATGGGGTTTCACCATGTTGGCCAGGCTGGTCTTGAATTCCTGACCTCAGATGATCCACACGCCTTGGCTTCCAAAGTGCTGAGATTACAGGTGTGAGCCACTGTGCCTGGCCAGAAACAATTCCTTTAATGAGGTAGTGGGAGAGAAGAGGGGAGTGGGAAATGGTTTTCATGACTCAGTAAGGAATCACTTGAGAGAGCAGCCATGGCCCAAATGAGTTAAAGAGGACCACTTCTTAGTGATGGGGACCACCTAACCTGGAGAAGGTTACTGGACTCCTCTGAATTCCAGTTTTCTCATCTGTAGAAATATCGTAACAATGTTTAGCTTCATAGTGTTATAAATCCGTACTTCCGTACATTAAAGAAAAATAAAAGTGGTGGCTGGGTGAAGTGGCTTACACCTGTAATCCCAGCACTTTGGGAGGCTGAGGTGGATGAAGTGCTTGAGCCCAGGAGTTCGAGACCAGCCTGAGCAACATGGCAAAACCTCACCTCTACAAAAAAATACAAAAATTAGCCGGGCATAGTGGCGGGCACCTGTGGTCCCAGCTACTCGGGAGGCTGACGTGGGAGGATCACCTGAGTCTGGGGAGATTGAGGCTACAGCGAGCCAAGATAGCAGCACTACACTCCAGCCTGGGTGACAGAGCAGGACCCTGTCTCAAATAAATAAATAAATTAGGCAATTAGTATACATTCTAATTGCCTGGGGAAGTTGTTAAAAATGAAGATTTTGGCCGGGCACAGTGGCTCATGCCTGTAATTTTAGCACTTTGGGAGGCCGAGGTGGGAGGATCATGAGGTCAGGAGATTGAGACAATCCTGGCCAACATGGTGAAACCCCGTCTCTACTAAAAATACAAAAATTAGCTGGGTGTGGTGGCGTGTGGCTGTAATCCCAGCTACTAGGGAGGCTGAGGCACAAGAATTGCTTTAACACAGGAGGCAGAGGCTGCAGTGAGCTGAGATTGTGCCACTGCCCTGCAGCCTGGCGACAGAGCAAGACCCCATCTCAAAAAAAAAAAAAACCCAAGGAAAAAAGAAAAAAAGATTTTGAGGCTCCTTTCAGAAATTCTGACTCAGTCGGCATAGGGTGAGGGCCTGCCCTGGAATCCTCATTCTGTAATCAACCCTGGTGATTCTGTTGAAATTGATTTCTAGATTTCAATTTGAGAATTATTCTGTCCATTGATTCTGAAACCTGGCTGCGATTTATAATTGGCTGGGAACTTTAAAAAAATAATAATGCCTGGGCCATACCCCAGATCAATTACACCAGAATTTCTGGGGGTGGAGCTTGGAAACTGTATTTGTGAAATACTCCCAGGTGATTCTAACATGAAGCCAGGGAAGGGAGGATCCTAGCTAGACGACCAAATGTCTAGGGCGATATTGGCATTCAGTTGCATGCATGGAAAGAGTGGTGTTTACTCATGATTTAAGATGGTTATTTAAACCTTACAACAATTCTATGACATTGGTATGATTATTTCTACCTTTTGATTTAAAAAACCCAGGGCTTAGAAAAGTTGCATTATTAATTTGAGCGCTGAAACCATCATTAGATTCTGGAGTTAAAGGCCTTTTCTACATATCTTGCTGCCTCCTTCCACTAAGAGAAAAACAAATTTAATTTAGTTTTAGAATTGAAATCAACTGATTATCAAAATGCCTTAATAAGAAATTTCCCCTATTGAAATCTGTTTTTAAGCATTGTGTTATAAACTTAGGTAGGTCATGTGCATGTAACCTGAGGAATGATCAATGAACTGGACACAACCTTGTCAATGGGTAAAAAGTGTTGCTGATTTATATGGAATTTTGCTTATGTGGAAAGAAAGTGAAGTCAGGTCGGGAGCAGTGGCTCACACCTGTAATCTCAGAACTTTGGGAGGCCGAAGTGGGGAGATCACTTGAGATCAGGAGTTCGAGACCAGCCTGGCCAACATGGCAATACCTCGTCTCTGCTAAAAATACAAAAATTAGCTGGGCATGGTGGCATGCACTTGTAATCCTATCTACTTGGGAGGCTGAGGCGTGAATTGCTTGAACCTGGGAGGTAGAGGTTGCAGTGAGCTGAGATCCCACCGCTGCACTCCAGCCCAGGTGACAAAGTGAGACTCCATCTCAAAAAAATAGAAAGTGAAATCTATTTGTTGCTGGTGGCAAATCCATAAGGGTCTGCAGCAACCTCAATTCTTGCCTCCTCAGAAGAAAGAATTCGACTGAGGGGCATAAGGCAGAAGGAGAGACTGAGGCAAGTTTTAGAGCAGGAGAGAAAGTTTATTAAAAGCTTTACAGCAGGAATTAAAGGCAGTAAAATACACTTGGAAGAGGGCCAAGTGGGTGACTTGAGAGATCAAGTGTGCAGTTTGCCTTTTGACTTAGGGTGTTATGAGAAACAAACTCACCTGTCCAAACCCAAAGAATGGTCTCAGGGACCCAGAGAACAGCGAAAGTGAGACTTTTAATGATGGTCTTGCAAGATTGGGAGTCTGATGGGCAGGCACACCCAGTGCAGTTTCAACAAGCAATTTATCTCCCAGTGCACAGGTCCCTCCCCTCGTTCCTCATAGGCTGGGAACACATAGTGCTGACAGGCCGCTGCACCTGTGGACAGCTCATGCCAAGGGAAGAATCACAGGGGAAGGGATGCAAGACCCCGGAAGTATGCCAACATGTAACATCGAAGGAAATAATGTATACAGTGATCCCTTTCCAAGACAAAGTGCCTTGAATCAGCTTGTTGTGGGATTCAGGAGGACGAGAGAGAACTCGGGTTGAAACAGGAGAATCTTTACTGAGTGCACTCAAGCCCAGCTGGCTTACGTCCAAAAGACTCCAGCCTCATAGGCTGGGAACACATACGCAGGGGGTCACAATCTTCCCGGACGTCACCTATTGATTGTTGGGTAGGGACTTTAGGTGTTTTTTTTTTTTTTTTTTTTTTTTTTAGGGTTGTCTTGCTGCGTTTGGTTGCAGCCCACAATGCATTGCAATCCCAGTCAGCTCTGGGGCTCTTCAAGTATTTGATTTATGACCTAAATAAAAACTGGGCAGGCTGATAAGAACAGACAAAATGAGCTATTTTGCAGGCTAGTAAACTTACATCTTAGACTACACTTCTTTGGTTTGGGTGAGGGCAACTAAGGGGTGGAGAAGTGGGGGAGGGGGAGGCAGACAAGCAGGCATTGGCTATCCAAGAAGGGGCCTAGTATATCCTATTTGCTATATAGTTTGCTGACCTAAGCCTGAGGGGGAAATTAAAGAAAAATACAATTAAAAAGAAAGAGAAATCAGTTTTCCTGTTTTAGGCTAACTTTTCCCAGAGGCAGCAACAGGCACAGCCCAGACCCAGGAACAGTTTTGATAATATTACCTAATGTGCTCTGGAGACTCTCCCAGCACTCCCTCAACATAGGGAAAAGAACACAAAATTTCCTTTGTTTTATGGAGTGAGTTGATAGATTCCTGTTCTCTGTAACTAGTGACTTCAAGTATTCTGTTTTATCTAAGAAGTACAACGAAGGTCATGAGAAGCCTAAGCAGGCCTGAACTACAGCTGCCTAGGCACCATAGTGAAGGTTGTAAGACAAGCTTGTGTGTGCCCAGGCAAACCTAGATAATGGACATCTGGGTTGCTTGGCAATAGTTATGTGCAATCTTGTCTTTGTCCTGCCTCTGACTGCCTGCTTTCACACCACTGTAAGCTTGCTTCAAGCTAGCCCACCCCCTTCTATGAAGTATGTATAAAAGTCAAGTACTGTTTTTGTTCCGGGCCCAGTCTTTTGGACGTCAGTCAGGTGGGCCTGAGTGCACTCAATAAAGATTCTCCTCTTTCAACCCGAGGTCTCTCTCATCCTCCTGAATCCCACAACAAGCCGATTCAAGGCACTTTGTCTTGGAAATGGGTCACTGTATACCTTATTTCCTTCAGTGTTACATGTTGGCATACTTCTGGGGTCTTGCATCCCTTCCCCTGTGATGCTTCCCTTGGCATGAGCTGTCCACAGGTGCAGTGGCCTGTCAGCACTTGGGAAGGGCTGCACATGCAGCGTATTTACTGGAGTTCTGCACATGCTGGCTTGAGGTGTTTTTCCCTCGCCAATAAAGCGTTCTTCTCTTAACAGTCTGACGTTCCGAGAGGAAGGTCTATGCTAGTTAAACTCCGCCATTTTGCCTCTTCGTGTGCATGCTTGAGCCCACTGGCCCAACTTCGGAGATCTTATTAGGAACCTGCTGATTACCAGTGTGGTTTTTTTCTTCTATCTGTTGGGAGACTGCCTTTTCCAGGAAGTCACCCAATAGATAGATAATTGGCTGCCTACAATTATTATTTTAGAGAGGCAGTTTAACAACGACCTGACCATCACCTGATGGCCGCCTGACATTCCTGGTGTGTGTGTTGGGGGGGCCCCTCTCCTGCCCTGCTCACGTCTGACTAGCTACCTATTGTCATGTATTGTCCCCCATACATATCAGCGACTTCCACTTGCTGCAGGGACGGAGACTCCTTCCAGGAAAACCATTCAGTTCCTCCCAGACAGGTGCTTCCTAGAACAATTGGCCTCTTGTTTCTTCAAGTTGATTGTCAGTCATTGTTCTGAATCTCAGTGGAACATCAATTCATGTGCCAAAATTGAAAGAAAATATTTAATCCCAAATCTTTTCCCTCGGCTCCTCCTTTGCAGTGTTTCATATCTGATACAATCTCTATAGAGGGATATTGACAGTGTCCCCATCATCTTTCCTTTACTTTGTGGCGTTAAAGAAAACGAAAATATTTCTCTACAAAATACTGCAGGTTGTTGAGCTGAAGAAGGTTAAAATGCAGAGGGTGGATATCGAGGCTCCTTATGCTTGCCTGATGGGAAGATGGTGGTTCACAAGGACAAAAAATCTTTCTCCCGTTTCCCTTCTTTTCCCATCTAAAGACAGAAGTAAATTCTGTCTTCGCTGGAGATGGCTCTGGCTCTCATCAGCTCAGAAACTGGCGCCAGCAGGGCTAGGGGACTCTAGGAGCAAACTTTACTCCCTTCCCACAGTTTTCCCACCTTGAGAGACTGGAAATTTTATATCTCATCACTGCTCTAAGATTTATTGCTCTTTGATAAGATACTGTTTAAGCAAGTCCTCTAAGCCACTGATTTGGGACAGTTGCTTTCTCCTGCATAATGGGCATGGCACGCATAAATAAAAATGCTTGGTTTTCTCTTGTTCACCTGTGTTTTGTTAACAGGAATCTGTCCCAGCAACAAACTTAGGAGGGTTCAAAAAAGAAATGATTTTTTTTTCTCCCCTTCCACATCATCAGCTGCCAGACAACTTGGGAGAGGCCGTGGCATTGACTCAGGCTTACTCACAGAGCGCCCAGGGCCTGGGGCTGTTTGGACACCATCATTAACTGCCCCACCCATGGCTCCGTTTACCCGTGGATGAAGGAAGGGCTCTTTTCAGTTAAATAGAGGAATCTTATCTATTTCCTGCATTCACGGAAGGTTGAATAGGGTACAGTTTTCTCAGTAGGTCACGATGCAAAAACTTTGATTTTGAAGGTAGGCTTTGTTTGAAAAAGAGACTAATATTCTAGGTTTTAGATTTTTCAATAGTATTCCAGAATGATAGCTAGAATGCTACTGAGAAGAAGCTTTACATTTGTGTGATGTATAATTGCACAACCAGCCACTCCCTGATGTGTCTGTGCCCAGTGTAATTTCTTCTTTCCTCCTTCACAGGGTCTGCAGTGACAGCTTCAACAAGGTGGCTGAATGGCTGCTGGCTCCCCCACTCCATCTTCCATTAATGGTCTCCAGCATCACCTTGTATCATTCTTATCTTTTCTAGAGCCTCTAAGACAGCCCACAATTCATTCTATCAAGGACTGTCTGGCAAAGCTCAGTTTTCCTCCAACCTGCAGCTGGCACACTACTGGTGTTTATGTATCACTCTGACTTTTCCTAAAGCGTATATTTAAAAAATAGCAGCTTTATTGAGATATAATTTACATACTATAAAGTTCATCCCATTCAAGTATATAATTAAGATTTTTTTTGTTTCGTTTTGTTTTGTTTTTTGAGATGAAGTCTCACTCTGTTGCCCAAGCTGGAGTGCAGTGGCGCGATCTCGGCTCTCTGCAACCTCCACCTCCCTGGTTCAAGTGATTCTCCTGCCTCAGCCTCCCGAGTAGCTGGGATTACAGGCACATGCCACTGTGCCCGGCTAATTTTTTTTTTTTTGTATTTTTAGTAGAGAAGGGGTTTCACTACGTTGGCCAGGCTGGTCTTGAACTCCTGACCTCGTGATCCACCTGCCTCGGCCTCCCAAAGTGCTGGGATTACAGGCGTGAGCCACCGCACCTGGCCTAATTAATTTTTTTAAAGTTTTTTCACAGACTGTGCAACCATCACCACACTACCTAATTCCAGACATTTTTATTACTCCTAAAAGAAACCCTATACCCATTAACAGTCACTTCTCATTTCACTCCAACCCCATCCCCACCCCCAGTCCTTGGCAATCACTAAAATATTTTCTGTCTCCATAGATTTGCTTATTCTGGGCATCTTGTTTAACTGGAATCATACACTATGTGGCCTTGTGTCTGGCTTCTTTCACTTAGCGCCATGTTTTCAAGTTTCATCCATGCTGTGGTACCTGTCAGTACTTCATTTGTTTTTGTGGCTGAGTAATACTCCATTGTGTGAATGTGCCACATTTTATTCACCCATTGATTAGTTGATGTACATTTGGCCCGTTTCTATTTTTAGCTGCTATGGATAATGCTGTTATGGGCATTCATGCCCAAGTTTTTGTTGACATATTCTTCATTTTTGGGGGCATATATAGATGGGAAAAATGGCTGGGTCATATGGTAACTCTATGTAAAGAGTTCATCTATTTTTCTTTTCGTTCATACCTGATCCAGATGACAAGTTTAGATCAGTGCTTCTCAAACTTGACCCCCATTTAACAAGACCTGGGGGCTTGTTAAAATGCAGGTTCGTGTTCAGTAGGCCTGGGGTGGGTCCAAGGTTCTGCATTTCATCGTCAGCTCTCAGGTGATGTGGATCCTGTTTCTCTAAGGACCTCACTTTGAGTAAAAAGGAGCTAGATAACTGTTTCCCATGAGAAGACCTCCTGTTAGGGGATTACTTCACATGACACTGAAAAGGTATAAATATATTATATCACTGTTTTGACAGTGATTGTTCTACCTGATATTTCTGTGTGGTCTGTATTTAAAGGACCAACTGAAGTGTCAAGTCACTTTAAAAGAGGGCTCTTACATGCTAGTGTTAATTCACCTCTGATTGTTTATTTTTATTTTTATTTTATTTATGTTTTTTGAGACAGAGTCTTGCTTTGTCGCCACACTGGAGTGCAGTGGTGCGATCTCGGCTGACTGCAACCTCCGGCTCCCGGGTTCAAACGATTCTCCTGTCTCAGCCTTCCAAGTAGCTGGGATTACAGGCGTGTGCCACCAAGCCAAGTTAATTTTTGTATTGTTAGTAGAGATGGGGTTTCACCATGTTGGCCAGGATGGTCTTGATCTCCTGACCTCGTGATCTGCCCACCTCGGCCTCCTAAAGTGATTACAGGCGTGAGCCACTGCACCAGCCTATTTTTTTTATTTTTTAGAGACAGAATCTCACTCTGTTGCCCAGGCAAGAGTGAAGTGGCATGATCCTAGCTCATTGAAGTCACGAACTCCTGGGTTCAAGCAATCCTCCCATCTCAGCCTCCTGAGTTGCTGGGACTAAAGGCATGTACTACCATGACCAGCTAATTTTTTAAGTTTTTAGTGGAAATGGAGTCTTGCTATGTTGCCCAGTATGGTCTCAAACTCCTGGGCTCAAGCGATCCTTCCGCCTTGGCTTCCCAAAGTGCTGGTATTACAGGTGTGAGCTACTGCACCCTATTCAAGCCCTAGAGGTTTTGAATGACTACTTGTTTGTATTTGGCTTGGCAGTACTTCTGATAATTAGCATTAAATAAACCTGAACCTACAAGTAGCTGGCAAGCTTATAATGGTGAGCATTAAACATGTAAGAAAATCCGATGACACATTTGAAAATATATAACTGCCTGGAAAAGTCTTCAGAATATACCCTAAAACAGTTTTTATAATTTAATTGCTGGTACTAAAGATCAAATGCTTGACATATTAGACATTGTGGGAGATCCTTCTGAGGCAAGAATATTTTTTCTTGCTCCTACAGTTGTGAAAAAATATTTCTTCTTCATGAAGATTATTGGGATGTGGATGTGAAAACAGTTTCTTGTAAAATTCTATCAATTATTAGGTTTTGACTGTGAACTAAATTCGCTCCCTATATTTTAGATAGAAAAGATGAGACAATGGACACTTTTTTGATAGATTTCATGGGTATATATCCATCTCATTTACTCCATGTTGTAGATTAACTACCATATCCCTAAGTGGTTCCTTCAACCGTAATTTTATATTTTTGTGTTATACTGGTTAACTCAAGTGCTGTTCTGTGTGTGACAGACAATTCTGATATATATTTTCAAAATACTCTTCATCATTCCAGAATTTTCTTTCACATTTGAACATTTATAAGTATTATGAATTGCTATAAATTTTGGCTATAGGTAAGATTATCCAACATGTCTTGGGTGAAAATCACAGCTTACACAAAAATAAAATGGTATTTTAGGTGTTAACAAACTCGTTCTAGATCAGAGGAGATACTGCGAATCCATGAGTAGTCACAGTGGCTGCCACTCCTTTTCTTATCTAGGCTTACAATACCATTGATTTATCACACCCACAGACCTTTTGTAACTGGCAATCATTTAATCATTCTAACCATAACATTGTAAAAGATGAGGCTTGCAGCTGGGCGTGGTGGCTCATGCCTGTAATCTCAGCTCTTTGGGAGGCCGAGGTGGGTGGGTCACTCGAGGACAGGAGTTCGTGACCAGCCTGGCCAACATGAGGAAACTCCATCTCTACTAAAAATAAAAAAATTAGTCGGGCATAGTGGCTCGTGCCGGGCATGGTGGCTACTTGGGAGGCTGAGGCAGGAGAATTGCTTGAGTCCAGGAGGCAGAGGTTGCAGTGAGCTGAGATAGTGCCACTGCACTCCAGCCTGGGTGACAGAGCGAGACTCCATCTAAAAAAAAAAAAAAATCATTCCCTAATGTGTTCAACCCAATATAAAATCATTTGTATTTGTCTCAGTGGAGTCTGAGAAAACTTATCTTCATATGCACAAAGGATTCCCATAGGTTTGTCTCCTAGTTTACATGATTTCCTCCCACCCCCCATTTTTATAACACCTGTAGGTGTTTTTGGTTAAAATAAAATTAATATTAAATCATAGTTAATAATTATAATGCATATGTTCTTATCTAGATTATCTTCTTGAAATAAAAGTATTGCTTTCTCTTCTTGTCATATGTGCTGTTGGCATTTTTTAAAAAAATCACAAAATCTCTATATGTTAGTTGAAGCACATTTGGAAGTATAAGAAAACAGAGAAAACCAGAAATATTCTATCAGCAATGGATACTCTTGTTTTTTGTGTTAGTCTGTTTTCACATGCTAATAAAGACATACCTGAGACTGGGTAATTTATAAAGGAAACAGGTTTAATTGACTCACAGTTCAGCATGGCTGGGGAGGCCTCAGGAAACTTACAATCATGGCAGAAGGTGAAGCAAACATGTCCTTCTTCACATGGCGGCAGCAAGGAGAAGTATAAGTTAAGAGGGGAAAAAGCCCCTCGTAAAACTATCAGATCTTGTAAGAACTCCCTCACTATCGTGAAAACAGCATAGCGGTAACTGCCCCCATGATTCAATTACCTCCCACTGGGTCCCTCCCTACAACGTGTGGGGATTATGGGAACTACAATTCAAGATGAGATTTGAGATTTGCATGGGGACACAGCCAAACCATATCAGCTCTTCTAAAAGTCCATTCCTTTGGCTACTCATCTGCCAGGTCCAGAGCTTCCTCTTGCCACTTCTGTGAGGCAAGTGAAGCAGGCATGGGGGTAGGAGGATGGAGGAGAAAGCTTGACCTCCTGAGGTGGGCTTTGAATGAAAATGACTGATCCCTGAATATACTTATTGGACCAGGCAGTTCTTCAGACCCTGACCAGTAGACCACCCAGTTTCTTGTCTCAGTGGGAACCTATGATTCTTTCCAGTCCAGTTCTGGGGCTCTGCTTATTTGAATATTTGATCTAAGGTTCAAAACATTTGATTTCATATTCTTAATTCAACTACATTGCTGTATAAGTGAAGTCAAGTCACCACTAAAGTTTAAAATCTCACTTACTCTAAGGTTGCTCAAACTGTTGTTCCAATAATGTCCTATATAACTAAAGAAAAACTATTTTTTTCTCTTCCTTCTTTACTCCCTTTTTCTGGTTCAGGATCCAATACAGATTCACACATTCATTTAGTTTACCTGGTTGGATTTTTTATTTTAATTAATTAATTAATTAACTTTGAGACGGAGTCTCACTCCGTCACCAAGGCTGGAGTGCAGTGGTACAATCTTGGCTCACTGCAACCTCCACTTTCTGGGTTCAAGCAATTCTCCTGCTTCAGCCTCCCGAGTAGCTGAGATTACAGGTGTGCCACCTCACCTGGCTAATTTTTGTATTTTTAGTAGAGATGGGGTTTCACCATGTTGCCCAGGCTGGTCTTGAACTCTTGACCTCAAGTGATTCACCTGCCTCGGCTTCCCAAAATGCTGGGATTACAGGTGTGAGCCACCATGCCTGGCCTGTGTTTTCTAAAAATCAGCTTTTTTGAGGTACAATGTACACATAATAAAATGTACCACGTCAGGTGTGCAGTCCAGTGAATTTTGACTTCATGCTTCTATGTATCCACTTCAATGAAGATATGGAACATTTCCATCATCCCAAAAGATTCTCTTTGCTCCTTCCCAGTCAGTCTCACTCCTGGTCTTAGGTAACCTCTGATTTCTTTCTGTTATTTTAGATGAGATTTATCTTGTTTACAATTTTGTGCAAATGAAATGATACAGTCTGTACTCTTTTGTGTCCAACTTCTTTAATTCAGTATAACATTTTGAGATTCATATATATTACTATATATAATATGTAAACATATTATTCTGTATTTTCATTTTTTTGTTTCATTGTTCATTAAAAAAATTAAAGTAGCATTCTACTGTATGGACATATTAAGATTTGTCTATCTGTTGATAGACATTTGTGTTGTTTTCTTTCTTTTTTTGGTATTAAAAAGAAAGCTGTTATGAATATGTTTGTACATGTCTTTGTGTGAACATACGTTTTCATGTCTCTTGGGAAAAACTGCTGGATTTTATGCTAGGGGTATATTTTTATTTTCAAGAAACTACCAAATTGCTTTCTAAAGTAACTATATCATTTTGCATTCCTGTCAGCAATGTATACGAGTTCCAGTTCCTCCACATTCTTGCCAATAGTTTATGTGCCCAGTTGTTTTAACTTTAGCAATTAAGATTGTACAGTAATACTTCATTTTGGTTTCAATTTATATTTCCCTGATAATCAATGATGTTGAGCATCAGCTGATAAGATTTTAAATTTACAGACAGTAATAACTTTTATCATGCACTTACAATATGCTAAACTAAGTTTGAGCACTTTGTTTGTATTATTTCATTCTCATAACTACCCTATGAGGTAGGTACTACTATCATTCCTGTATTAAAAATGAAGAAAGAAGGCACAGAGAGGAAAGCAATTGGCCCAGGTTCACATAGCTAGGAAGTGTGAAGCCAAGTATTAAACCTGAGTCCAGAACCTGTACGCTCAACCTCTATCCAACACTTGACCTACGAGTGGTGTCTAATAAAAAACTAACACTCTTTCCTGACTGCTTCAAACCATTTCTCTTGCAGGTTGGTTTTCTTCTTCCCCCTTGCCCTCTGTCTAGTTCTGGTCTTGCTGGTCCCCTCACCCTGAAGCCTTTCCTTAATTGGTAAAATGACCTGCCTAGAAAAAAAAAATCCATTTTATCTAGAAATCTCTTCCCTTTCTTGTATCCAGAGGCTGTTTACATCTTCCTTTTTTTAAAAATCGCGATTTCTTCTCTCTCTCTCTCTCTCTTGAGACAGGATCTTGCTCTGCTGCTTAGTCTAGGATGCAGTGGCGTGATCATGGAGCACTGTAGCCTCAGTCTCCTGGGCTCAAGTGACTCTCCCATCTCAGTCTCCCGAGTAATTGGGATTTCCCCACAGGCAGACGCCACCATACCCTGCTAACTTTTGTGTTTTTGTAGAGACAGGGTTTTGCCATGTTGCCCAGGCTGGTCTCAAACTCTGGGCTCAAACGATCTGCCTACCTCAGCCTCCCAAACTGCTGGGATGACAGGCATGAGCCACCATGCCTGGTCTCTTTTTTCTTTTTTAAACTTTTGTTATGAAACATTTCAGACACAGAGAATACTTTATGAACCCTCACTTTATCTGTAAAAAATATTAGTAGTTATCTTAAATCAAGGAGAATATTAAGAAATCATAACTCTGATATCATTATTACACTTGAAAAAAATTATATCAGCTTCTTAGTATCATCAACAAATCTCCTTGGTCTTCTCATTAATTTGTTTTATGGCTAGTGTGAAGCAAGATCCAAATAGTTGTGATCATTTGATATGTCTCATAATTTACTTGAATTTATAGGTTCCCCTTTGAACTCTTTTTTGTTCTTGAAGTTTAATTGTTGAAGAAAACAGGTTGTATGCTTATAAAGTTTCCTATAATCTGAATTTTCTTTTTTTTTTTTTTTACTGAATCTTGTAGTATAGTTTAAATATACTTTTTAAAAATGTTCTTTTTATTTTCTGAAATTCGTAGTCAGATCTAGAAACTTGATCATATTCGGGTTCAATTTGTTTTGCTTAGACTACTTCAAAGACGATGCTGTGAGCTTCCACCAAAAAATCGACAACATCTGACTGTGTCTGTTTTTGAGATGGTATCAGCAATTGATAATCATAGCCTAAAATATATGAATTCATTAGGGGTTGTATTCCTATCATTTCTTCTGTATTTATTAGCTGAAATATATCTACAGAGAGAAAACGTCTCCTTATCTACTATTTAGTTATTTAAGATTTGTAGAGGAAAAGTAAAACAAATGTTGGGCTCTTTCTCTTTTGCATTGGTTTTCAAAACAATAAGTTGATTAGGAGATGGTGTTCTTTTTTTTTGACATGGAGTCTGGCTCTGTCGTCCAGGCTGGAGTGTAGTGGCGTGACCTCGGCTCACTGCAATCTCTGCTTCCCAGGTTCAAGTGATTCTCCTGCCTCAGCCTCCCAACTAGCTGAGACTACAGGTGCGCACCTCCATGCCCAGCTAATTTTTGTATTTTTAGTGGAGACGGGATTCACCATGTTGGCCAGGCTGGTCTTGAACTCCTGACCTCAAGTGATCCATCTACCTCGGCCTCCCAAAGTGCTGGGATTATAGGCGTGAGCCACTGTGCCTGGATGGTTGTGTTCTTTAAGATAGTAGAAGAATGCAAATACGATGTGATGATGCTGGTCCATTTGCCAACAATTAATCATGCAAACTCTTTTAGTAGAGTCTCATCCTTGGTTTTCCTGAAGAACATGCCAATGCTAATGGGAAATTAGGCGTCTTATGCCAGAAAATGAGCACAAAGAGTAATGTGGCTCTTTTCATCTTCAAAGCATTTCAGGGCTAATTATTTCTCCCATCTCCCCAAAGAAGTAGGTGTTATTAACTTCATTTTAAAGATAAGAAAAAGGAGAGTTAAAGAAGGGATGAGAGCCACCTGCCCCAAGCTAAGAGGGTGTCACCATGAGAGATGAGATTGTAATTTACATGTGGCTTGATTTTTAATTTCATCCTGAGGAAGGGAGGTCCAGGCAGAGCCAGAGAAAAGGGAACTGGGGATCTCTGACTCCATTCTGATGCCAGGAGTTGTGCAGTGTGTGGAACTTGAAGTCACGCTGTGGCATGGGCATTATCAATGAAGTATTTGATGCTGTAGTGCCTGACCTGTGGCAGGTGATGAGTGGATATTTGTTAGTTCACCATACACAATTTGCAACTGTATATCTCTGTCCTGTGACATGGACAGGAACCTCCTCACTAGATTCAGACTTCTCAATTACTGTACAGCAGGCAGTTGGAAGGTGACAGTTGTTTTTTTTTTTTCCTCTGGGTTAGAAACAATTTAGTTTACACTGATTACCTCTTATGTACAGCAAAGATAATATTAATATTTATACTAAGCTTGGAACATAGTCTGTGCTGAAGGACCCCAGGTAATTGTGAGCCTGAATCAAACAAGAGATCATATAATTCTTGGGACTCAGTCTTCTGAACATCTGGGCTGGTACTTGACTTTTCCACTGTAGAGATGTTGAAGTTAAAATAATTTCAACATCTTGGAGCTGGAACATACAAAACTTGTGTTCTCCACCCAGAACAATTGCCCTAACAGCCCATAATCACCTGGTCCTCAAGTAAGCTTTCATCATCAGCACCAAACCCACTGTGGGTGGTGCCAGTGTGGGGAAAGTCAATCAATAGAAGGTGTTTCCAAAAGGAAGAAACCTGGAAACCTCTTTCTGACATTCATTTTTGTTTCTTTGTTTTTAGAGACAAGGTCTTGCACTGTCACCCAGGCTGGAGGAAAAGGCACGATCATGGCTCACTGTAACCTCCTGGGCTCAAGTGATCCTCCCACCTTGGCCTCCCAAAGTGCTAGGATTACAGGCATGTGGCACTACACCCAGCTAATTTTTAAATTTTTTGTAAAGATGGGGTCTCATTATGTTGTTCAGGCTGGTCTTGAACCCCTGGTCTAAAGTATTTCTCCCACCTCTGCCTCTCAAAATGCTGGGATTACAGGTGTGAGCCACTATGCCTGGCCTAGATTTTTCTTATTTGTTACCTAACAGCATCTCCTAGCCTAAAATCAATTTGGTGAGCTTTATGATGACTTGGCAATTTATCTCCTCCTTGAAAAGAACAGCTAACACCTTCCATGTACTGTAGACTTTTAGTTCATGACTCAAATGCCACGTTACTCTTTGTGCTCATTTTCTGGCATGAGGTGTCAGATTTCCCATTACTGGGCGAGAAATCTCTCTGTTTAGTTTGCACCTTATGTCTCTCCTCTCTATTTAATTCTTAACTCATGTGCCAATAACCTATTAATTGACTTTTTTTTTAAATTTAAAGGAATTGCATTTCTTTTTAGTTTTTCTCCTTCCTTAACTTCAAGCTAGCATTGATTCTATGGTTGCTCAGCTACTTAGAGACATTCTTGTAATTGTTTGGACAGGGAAAGTGGAAGGGGAGAGGTCCTGTCCCTCTTACACAGCCTCCTCCTGCTGTGAATCCACTCAGATGTGCCCCACTTTCCTCCGGCTCTTTCCTCCCTGGCTAATGATATCTTCGTGTCATGACTGATGACAGTAGGGAAACACTGGTTTGCTCATCAACTCCTGGAATACAAGAGCTTAAGAAAAGTAGGTTTCTGACTAATATCAAGGACATATTATTTGACACAAGAAGAGAAAACGAACCATTTTTGCCATCCTGGCAAGTGATGCATATAATTCAGTAATTCAGTTAGGGGTATGCTCTATGATGAGGGACCCCAGGGAGGCATCTACTATGGACACCAATCATGCTCTCCTCAGGGGGGTGAGCACATTGTGGACCAAGTGAGTCTACATGGTGGTCTGGCTTTGTGCTGAGTCTTTGGGCTTCCCCTTCAAAACCTCCTTTGAAAAGGAAACTGATAATAAATCTTGAGAGAATTACATTTGGTTCATTCATTTTTTTCCTTTTTTTTTTTTTTTGAGACAAGGTCTTGCTCTGTTGCCAAGGCTGGAGTGCAGTGATGTGATCTCAGCTCACTGCAGCCTCTGCCTCTGAGGTTCAAGTGATTCTCCTGCCTCAGCCTCCTGAGTAGCTGGGATTACAGGTGCATGCCACAATGCCCAGCTAAGTTTTGTATTTTTAGTAGAGATGGGGTTTCACCATGTTGCCCAGGCTCATCTCAAACTCTGGATCTCAAGTGATTCGCCTGCCTCGGCTTCCCAAAGAGCTGGGATTACAGGCATTAGCCACCACACCCGGCCTCCATTCTTTTTTTTTTTTAGACAATGGAAGGCAGTATGGTATTTGTACAGTTTCACTGAGTTCTGAGTGTGACTTTGACTTTACTTCTTACTAGTAATTACTTAAATTTCTAATATCACTTTTCTCATTTGTAAAATGGAGATCATAATACATACCTGATTGATTTATTGTGAGGTTTGAAAGAGATAATACATATATAATTGCTTTGAAGAAAAGGCTGGGTAAACAATAACAACTAATAAGCTGCAAAGCACCATAATTATGATGTGTTGTTGATCATATTAACGATATTTATTTAATATGAAGTATTAAATGTATACTCCACTCTTTGAAATCTTAGTCTCCTTTCTCACAATGAGTAAATTTCATTTTATTCTTGTTTTTCACGTTATAAGACACCATAACCCAAAGGTAGAAAGTGAAAACTTCACATAAATTGTGTGTGTGTGTGTGAATGTAATATGGTTAATGATTCTTAATTCTTCTCAAGCTTTAAAGACTATCAGTTTTTCTTCCAATTAAAAAATCTTGAAATATATTAATACAAATACAGACAAAAAATTTTCTGTCTATCCCTACTGTTGAGGTAAAACCAATCTCTCTGAGGTTTGTAACTTCACTACAGTCTTTAGAGTACAGAAATCATGATAGTTAACATTTCTTGCACATTTACTGGTGGCAGGCAATATTCTAAGCCTTTTGCATGTATTATCTCATTTTGTCCTTGTTATAACCCTATGAGGAATTGCTAATGTCACCTCCACTTTACAGACAAAAGGACTGAGGCAAAGTGAAATGTACTAATTTGTTCAAGGCCATGGTGTCATTAATGGCAGAGTGGGAACCAACCAGTCTCATGCTAGAATCAGTGCTGACCATTGGACCACCTGTGGTCAGTGCAGAACCTGCCGGAAGCTTGTGATTCTCAAAGTGTGGTCTGTAAACAACCAGTTCTGAACCACCCAAAGGGATTCATGTTCCTGGGTCTCACCCTAGACCTCTAAATCCCAGGTCTCTGAGGATTTGGGTCTGGAAATGTGAAATTTGATTGTACTTCTTCACCTGTCCTCCACACACATTATTCCTTCTTGATTCTGATGTGCAGTGAGGTTGAAGGACCACTAGCATAAGGATCTTTATCTAGTTGGATAAAAAACTAAACCTTTGATTTACTTGCTATAATGTTTAATTCTTTCTTTATATTTCAAGATATTAAAATAGCAACACCATCTTTCATGGACACCACTTCCTGTCCTAACAATCACTGTCTGCACTATGACACTGTGAGAGGTACTTGACTGGTTTCTACTACTAGGCTAGGACAAGTTTATTTAATGTGTAGTCTGAAAAGAAGTTTGTGAATTCTAGGAGAGGAAGTAGGGATGTACAGATAAACTGTGGTCCCGGGCCTCCCCATGGCTCAGGGTCTAGAGAGGAACCAGGCACGAATGCAAATAATATAAGATGGTCTTCAAAAAGTTCATAAAAAATGTGTATCATGAAAAAACAATGCATGGATTTCAATTTTTTCGTATCAAAATAAGCTCATACTAACTAGTTACAACATGTCTAAACAGGATCTAGTTTGAGGTGCTAAGAAAGATAAGACATCAGTTTGAAAAGAGCCCCTATCAAAGCAATATGAATTCTGCTAAAATTGGAACAAGAACAAACATCAAATTTATGGTGAAGCTTGAGTGCAAGAATGGTGAAATCACTGATGCTCTGTGAAAATTTTATGGAGACAATGCCCTAAAGAAATCAGCAGTTTACAAATAGGTAACTCATTTTAAGTAGGGATGAGAGGATATTGAAGATCGTGAAGAAAAAAATTCATCTTGTTTGTGCCGTAATTGAAGAGGACTAATGATTAACAGCACAAACAATAGCTAACACTGTAGACATCTCAGGTGCTTCAGCATACACAATTCTGGTTGAAAAATTAAAGCTGAGCAAACTTTCTACTTGATGGGTGCCAAATCTGTTACAGCCAGATCAGCTGCAGACAAGAGGAGAGCTTTCAAGTGAAGTTTTAAACAAGTGGGATCAAGATCCTGAAGCATTCTTTGAAGAACTGTTACAGGAAGTGCAACATGGCTTTACCAGTATGACCCTGAATGCAAAGCACCATCACAGCAATGGCTACCAAGAGACAGAAGGGGGCCTGGTCAGGAGCAAAGGTTATCGCGATGGTTTTCTGGGATACTGAATGCATTTTGCTTGTTGACTTTCTGGAGAGCCAAGGAACAATTACATCTGCTTATTTTGAGAGCATTCTGAAAAAATCAGCCAAAATGTTATTTAAACACCAGAGAAGGCTTCACTAGAGAGCCCTTCTCTACCATGACAATGCTCCAGTTTGTTCCTCTCATCGGATGAGGGGACATGTGCGAGAGTTTCGATGGGAAATCATTAGGCATCCGCCTTACAGTCCTAATTTGGCTCCTTCTGACTTCTTTTTGTTTCCTAATTGTAAAAAAAAAAAAAAAAAAAAATCTTTAAAGGGCAGACATTTTTCTTCAGCGATAATGAAAAAGGGACTGCATTGACATGAATTCCCAGGGCTCTCCTTTCTTCAGAGATGGACTACATGGCTGATATCATCACCTAGAAAAGTGTCTTGAACTTGATGCAGCTTACGTTGAGAAGTAGAGTTTATATTTTTAATTTTTCTCTTTATAATTCAAAATTTCCATGAATTTTTTAAGTCCCCTCATATGTGGGAGTGAGTGAAGAGACAGAAGTCCAGAATGGGACTCATGAAGAAGTGTCTGTTCTCAAGTTTCTATGGGGGGCACTCTTGGAGCTACAAGTGAATCTCAGAGTCCTCCAGGTCTGGGAGAAATTGAAGTTGCTGGATAGAAGGACTCACTCTTAAATCCCATTTTAGGAGGCAGAGACCAGGACAGAGTTCTCATCTGCAGAGTCTAGTGCAGTGCTTTACATACCTGGTACAGGCTGATTTATACATCTCCCCCGCCCCTGCCAAATGACCTTCGAAGACTTCATGAGAATGTCCTCCCTTCCCATGGGGTGTGGAGGAGATGGGGATGGCTAATGGGTACAAGAAATAACTAGAAAGAATGAATAAGATCTAGTATTTGATAACACAACAGGGTGACTATAGTCAATAATAATTTAATTGTACATTTAAAAATGACAAAAAGAGTATAATTGGATTATTTGTAACACAGAGAATAAATGCTTGAGGGGATGGATACTCCATTCTCCATGATGTGATTATCACACATCGCATGCCTGTAATAAAATATCTCGTGTATTCCATAAATATGTACACTTACAATTACCCAGAAAAATAAAAAATAAAAAATTAAAACAAAATTCCTCCCTTTCCAAGTAAAGCCAGCTGACTTTGTGTTTCTGAGGCCTGTAAATTCCTGCATTCTCTCTCTTCTTGAATTGGATCCTGACATCACATAGAACTAAGTGTTATTAGAGGAAAAAGTATTTCATATCAATATATTTCTATATAATAACAATTATAAATATATATATTTTATAACTGCTATTATATATAAACATATATATTTATATATTTTATATAATATAAATACATAAATTTTATATATTAAATATATATTATATATTTATATTTTATAAAATATATAAAAATATATATTTATACATTTTATAATTTATATATTATATGTGTGTATATATATATGTATATATATATATATATATTTTTTTTTTTAGAGACAGAGTCTCACTCTGTTGCCCAGGCTGGAGTGCAGTAGTGTTATCTTGATACACTGCAATCTCACCTCTTCCCAGGTTCAAACGATTCTCCTGCCTCAGCCTCCCAAGTAGCTGGGATTACAGGCGCCCACCACCATGCCCAGTTAAGTTTTGTATTTTTAGTAGAAACAGGGTTTCACCATGTTGGCCAGGGTGGTCTCGAACTCTTGACCTCAAGCAATCCGCCCTCCTCAGCCTCCCAAAGTGCTGGGATTACAGGCATGAGCCACTGCACCCGGCTGTATTTTTTATATTTGATACAGGAATAGGCTTATTTAATCTCAGATTAGGGTCAAGAATGTAACGTTTAACACGTGGATATAGTATGTTTGTTAAGAATGCTGCCTGGATTTAAATCGGGTTCTACCATTCACTAACGTTGTGACCTGGGGGAAGTTACTCAATAGCCCGAGGCATCTGCATGTTTTTCCTTTTCATTTATAAATTGGGATGAAAATAGATCTTACATAAAGTGTTATTGCAAAGCATGTATAAAACGTCTTCCTCATATGACTTTAAAAAATGCTCACACAAGGCGCTGTGGGTGTATGTTCTTCACCATTTGGAAACAAGGTTTGGACTTAGTAGAAGCAAGCTTCCTTTAGCAAAGAGCTGCGCTTCTCCTTGGCACTTTTCAGTTGCATCACCTATCAAGGCAGAGATTATGGCCTGCAACTGAGTCAGCGCATTGGCTGATGCTACAGAGGAGGAGAAGGGAGGAGGAGGGAGAAAGAGGTCAGGCATGTTCCCATTTGAGCAGCTCTCCCCTGGGGGGGGCTGATACTCTCAGAGGTGGTCCTGGGCACCCCAGAGCCCCGGGCTTGGGCTCTCCTTAACCTGGCTCACCTGGGGTGTGGGTGGTGGTAGGGGTGGTGTGCCAAGGGCTGGTTGCTCATCTCAGGACGACGTCAGCTTCTGTTGTGCAGCTGAGAGGTCCTATGCCTCACAAAGATGCTCTGGAATTTCCACTGCTTAAGAAATGCAACTTTTTAATCATAAGAAATGATATATGGTGATTGTTGAAAATTTGCAAGATACACCAAAGATACAGAAAAATAATCTTTAATTTTGCCAGCCAGAAATAAGTATTATTAAAATTGTTTAGGCCAGGTGAGGTGTCTCACACCTGCAATCCCAGCACTTTGGGAGCCCTAGCTGGGCGGATCACCTGAGGTCAGGAGTTTGAGACCAGCCTGGCTAACATGGCAAAACCCTGTCTCAACTAAAAATACAAAAATTAGCTGGGCATGGTGGCATATGCCTGTAGTCCCAGCTACTTGGGAGACTGAGGCAGGAGAATCCCTTGAACCTGGGAGGTGGAGGTCGCAGTAAGCCAGTAGAAATTAGGAGCTTCTGCTTCTTGTTATAAAGCACTTAAGGGTTGCTTAATTTTGTATTAGCAAATTAGATATTTAGAGGACTTGAAGACAGTATATAATATTTTTTTGAGATGGAATTTCGCTCTTGTCACCTAGGCTGGAGTGTAGTGGCCTAAGGGATTTGTCACTCAATTTTTTGCTCAGATATGCCTTTACACATAGTATTAAGCATTTTATTTATTCATATATATTTTTAATAGAGACTGTGTGTTGCTATGTTGCCCAGGCTGGTCTCAGACTCTGAACACAAGTGATCCTCCCGTTTTGGCCTTCCAAAGTGTTAGAATTACAGGTGTGAGCCTGGTTAATGAAGCATTTTAGAGGCGAATTGTGCCACTTCTATCTGGTTTTGGTTTAACTTTGGGGTCCTGTTTAACTCTATTTTTTTTCACTGTGGTCTTTTTTTTCTCTTGTTTGCTTCTTAGAAAATTTCACGTAGCCTGTTTTCTGTAACAGTTTATCATTTAATATAAAATTTCTTCTAGACAAACGCCAGAAGTTGAAAAGACAAAAAGTATAAAATAAATCCTCAAAATAGACTAGTTAGGATAAAGAATTATAAATCTGGGGCTTTTAAAATAGTTTTTTTTCTATCTCAGTCAGAAACTTTAAAGCAGTCACTTTATCTTCCCTGATTCAGTTTCTCCACAAGTGAAAAGGACACGATAGTCCTCAGTGACTAGTTAGGACCCTTTATCGTGAACTGTGAATGGCTGGAAATGTGGGAGGCTAATGTCATTCCACTATTGTATGGGAGAGGCATCATGTGAATTAGTGGGAATCACCTTAACAGTGAAGAAAATAATCACTTGATGATTTATAGGATTCTGGGGAGAATGCTGAGAATTTGTGGCTGAAACTTCTCTTAGGAAAAGAGAGAGAGATTGAGTGAGAGCGAGAGCGAGACAGAGAGAGACAGAGAGAGAGAGAGAGAGAAAGAGAAAGAGAAAGAAAGCAAGAGGCACATGCTAGAACAAAGCTCCTTTCATTTGTTCCTGGGAGGGGCTGGGTGTGTCGAATCATCCCTCAGCCTGGATGCTGAGTAATCAAGTATAATATTTGCAAAGCTTCAACCTATAGGTAAGAAAAAGCACCAACAAAACAGTCTCCTAGGTTATTAAATATTTGTCCAATGACTACTTGTGTTGAACTAGAGGAAGTTATTGCTTCATAAAATTGTATAATGAATGAATGAATAATTCATTCTTTGAGCTATGTATCTCCCCTCCAAAAAATCTACTCTTTTAAATATATAGCCAATAAAATGGTTTTTGTGGTAAATAAAGACAGGGGAAAGCATTATGGATTATTTTTGAAATTATAGAGCAAATGCTTTTTCCTACAAACAGGTGTATTCTTTGTCACTAAATTAAAAAAAAAATCATTTATTTGGCTGGGTGCGGTGGCTTACGCCTGTAATCCCAGCACTTCGGGAGTCTGAGGCAGGTGGATCACAAGGTCAGGAGATCAAGATCATCCTGGCCAACATGGTGAAACCCCGTCTCTACTAAAAATACAAAAATTAGCCGGGCGTGGTTGCAGTCATCTGTAATCCCAGCTACTCAGGAGGCTGAGGCAGGAGAATTGCTTGAACCCGGGAGGCGGAGCTTGCAGTGAGCCGAGATCGGGCCACTGCACTCCAGCCTGGGTGATAGAGCAAGACTCCGTCTCAAAAAAAAAAAAAAAAAAAAAAGAATCATTTATTTTACAAATATAAAGTGTTTGGGATGAATCAGATGCACTGATCTTCAGTATATACAAAGAGAACTGGAGGAAAGGTATTTAAGGAAATGTCAAACTGACTTTAAATTTTGGGTTGAATTCATCCTTAGTTGAATTCCTGTCAGGTAGGGTTATTTCCCACTCATTCATTCTCTACCCACTATGTGCTAAGTACCCACTATGTGCCAGATACTGTTCTAAGTTCTTGGACTACATCAGTGAAAAAGACAGACCAAAAAAATCTGCTTAGATTTCAGCTGAAGGAGGCCATCAACAGTAAACATAATAAGTGAATTGTATAGTATATCATATAGAAAACTATAAAGTCTGGCTTTATATCTGCTTCTTATAGATTCAAAGTTCATCAAGAAGAAGGGAGATCAAAAATACTCTAGAGTTCACTATTCATGGGCCCACATAAAAAGCTTTTCATGAGGCAAGAGATTGAAGATTATAACAGGATAATAACACCATATTGTTATTTTGATATTGTTGCTCTCTGAGTTATTAGTATGAGTAGAACCTTTTTTCTTAAAAGTCTGATGCTTCTAAGTCCACAGGTTAACATAATTGACATGACAACTTTGTTCTTTCCAGGCATTTCCTTCAGGATGTATGTATTTATTTATTTATTTTTACAGTATAACAATTAGTGTAGGTATCTGACTTATAGAAATGCAAAGCTAAACTGTAGTCAGCTTGAGATCCACAGTTAGGTCTTATTCTGGGTCTTGCCCAGGGTCTGACACACTCAACAAATGCTTATTCAGTCAATCACAGACTCCAATCAAAATGTCCAGTTAAAGCAGAGAAGCAGAGTAGAAACCTGTTGAATGCAGAAGGCATTCTTGAGGCCACTCTTTCCTAAAAGTAATCAGCAGGCATGTTCTCCAGAAACTAGTTTGAAATTCTGTAATTTAAAAAATGTGAACTACTTGTATAACTCCATCCTCTCCCACTTTTCTGTTTTCTAGTGTCTTTTTAGGTAGAATTCTAAAGAACTTAAAATTTTGGCTGCCATGGAAAAGAATATTACTGAGAAACGGGTCTTCTCAGTCAAATAGAATCACAGTTTTAATACTCTTTCCACTGAATGGGAACCACTTTTTTTTTTTTTTTTTTTTTTTTTTTTTTTTACTGTTTTGCCTAAATCAACAGTGTGTTTTGTCAATGATGTTACACCTGAGACTTGTGAGTCCTTGCCTTACTTGGGTTCAATGAGAGGATGAGAACATTCAGGTACAGGGTCTGACCTCCAGAGATACTTCAACAAGTGAAAGCTTTTGACAGGAAATGTTCTATTTAATCTTTTGTTAACATATCTGTCCAATATACCTTGTATTGTCCCAGCTCTGGATCTCCATTCTCAGGCTTAAATGGTCTCCTGATGTCCAATGATGCTGCCTCCATGATCCTTCCCCAGTCATAGCCAGACTGAAAAGGTCACACTCATCTCTGAACTCCTTTTGTCCTTTGCACCTCTCTTATGTCCCTTATTACATGCCTCCAGATACTTTCCTGTGTTTCTTATCTTCCTACTGTACCCTTTGGGGAGAGGGAACATGTCTTATAGCCCCAATCGAATGGTGCCTCTTTCACACAGTTAGAATCACCCGAAGGCATTTCGCTTTACTTGAACTTCCTTGGGTATTGTTGAATTCCTGTCATTGGAAATGTTTCTGCCCCGGCTGAGCAAGCACTGAACAGGAGTGTTTTAGAAGGAATTAAAACTTCAAAAAGGAGAATAGAGAAGCTCTACCATTTAAGTGCAAGTCGCTTGAAATCTGTAGACCACAGTAGCAAGCACGAAGCAGGTGTTCAATAAATGTGGTGAATTCAATGTCAATAACATGCTCCAGTCTTTTGTCCACTATTACCCGAGCCTGCCTAACCAATGGGCAAGGTGGTACCAATTGCCATCATTAGGAAGCACATGCTATGTGCCAGAAACTATGTAAAAATTGTCTCTTCATCCATCTCTGTCTATATCTCATTTTATAGATCTTATTGACAAATGAGAACTATATATAGATCTCATTTTACAGATGAGAAATCTGAAGCTGAAGAGATTAAGCAATTTGCTCAGGATTTCTCAAGCAATGAGTGGTTAGATTTAGTTTGCAAATTTATGACTCTACTCCCAAATTCTCATTTTCCCTCCTACAGCTGGATAATAGAATTTTTAAGAAGCATCCTTCCACACCTTCTCACCTATGATCTTCCCTCCACTTGCTCCACTGATGCCTGAAATTCTGTTTTTGGAGTTCACTTAGTTTATGACTTTGATTCTGGTTAACATTAAAATACCCAGGACATGGGGGAGGGGAAGCTGTTATCACTCTTAGTTTAGTAAGTTAATATAGCGAGTTGCTCTTATTCATTAGTCAACAAGCACTTATTGACTGCATACTGTACATCAGGTCTGTATCAAGCGTTGGTGTTATAAAAATGAATGAAGCTTGGCACTTACCTTTAACACTGTTGTAGTCACATATAGGAGAACGTAAGAGATTATTATGAAACAATGTAGTAAATGTACAATCGGGAATTCTAGATAAGCACAGCAGAGAAGCAACCAGTTCCCTTTCAGGTCCTTTCCTGAGACTGATTCGGCTGGAAGGGAGTAGGTCTCGCCAAATGAAGAAGCTGTGGGAAGACAGGAGGACAAGAGCAGTCTCCACGCAGAGATTTCAGAGCAGAGCTGCGTACTCCTTTTTCTTTTTGTTTCTTTTGCTCTGTTACCCAGGCTGAAGTACAGTGGTTAGCTCACGGCTCACTGCAGCTTTGACCTCCCAGGCTCAAGCAATCCTCCCATCTCAGCTTTCCAAGTAACTGGGACCACAGGCATGCACCACCACACTAGGCTATTGTTTTACATTTTTTGTAGAGATGGGGTCTCACTGTGTTGCCCAGCTTGGTCTCAAACTCCTGGGCTCAAGCAATCTGCTCACATTAACGTCCCCAAATGCTGGGATTACAGATGTGAGCCACCGTGCCAGGCCTGAGTAATCCTAATCACAGGATTTTAAAAAGAAACTTCCTGTGCCACCCATTAAACAATATCTCCTACCAATTTGGTAGTAAATATTTTGCTAATAGTACCTAATTTTTAGGTAGGCACACTGTGTTTATACATACATCCATTCCTTCTTTTTTGATCGCCTTTCTGTTTAATGGGCAGCTACCTCTTTTGGCATCTAGCAGAATGAGCTGCTGCAGTTCACACAGAAAGAATGGAGATCAGAGTAAATGTACAATAGGGAATTCTAGATAAGCGTGGTCCTGCGTGGGCTGAGGGGATTGCCGTACGCATGTCTGTAGGTACGCATGTAACTCACAGCCCCTTCCTGCCCAAACATGTTGGAGGCCTTTTGGAAGCTGTGCAGACAACAGCAACTTCAGCCTGAATCATTTCTTTCAATTGTGGACAAGCTGCCAAAAGGCTTGAGTAGGAGAGGAGTGCCGCCGAGGCGGGGCGGCGCGGGGCGTGGAGCTGGGCTGGCACAGTGGGCGTGGCGGTGCTGCCCAGGTGAGCCACCGCTGCTTCTGCTCAGACACGGTCGCCTCCACATCCAGGTCTTTGTGCTCCTCGCTTGCCTGTTCCTTTTCCACGCGTTTTCCAGGATAACTGTGACTCCAGGTAAGCAAGGTGGGGTAGCAGGGCTGGTGACTTCCTTTTTCAGGGAAATTCATAAAAATCGTTATTTGAGCTGATTTGAGACGGTGAACAAAATGGACTTATGTCCATTTTGGGGCTGTTTTCAAAGACGGGCTGTCGGGTTGAGTACTGTCGCCTCTCATCCCCCATGTTGGCAGTATTTCCAGCTCCCAACCTTTTGGGCACCAGGAACACCACAGAGGGAGTAAAATCACTTAACCATACAAGGTAAGAATATGAAGAAGTCACATGGCTCGGAGGTTTTGGTGGTAGAGGGGTGCAACTGTGATTCATGGAGTAGAAAATACTTCTGAGGACATTTTCAGGCCTACCTTGGAACTCAGAATGAGTTTTGCAATGCTAGTTTCAGAAAGGGTGTGGTACCCGCAAACTGGGGAAAGTTGAGAAGTATTGGTGTATCTGGCTGGCTCTTCTCCCTGGCTGACGTTGTAAGGCTGAGATTTAGGCATATGGACTGCCCTTCTTTTTGGCATTTTTAAGCATCAGATCACTGTTCATCTACTTGCAACTGCATTCTTCTAAGCCGAAATTATTCTCCCTCCAGTTTTCTGGGCTTCAGCATAACTTTAAACAAGTTACACATTTCAGATGCATATTCTTGGACTTATAAATTATAATGGCTGCTTGTAGTTTCTTACTCATATGCTGTAAGCTTTTTCTTATGGCTTCATTTAAGCATATCATACTAAAAACCAACATGCCAGGCTATTCCAGAGACTCGTAACCAGATCCTCAGAGCTGGGGTTTCTTAGGCATATTTCAGCCCAGCCCCCTCATTCTGTAGATGAGGAGCAGAACTCACAGAGGTGATGTGGTGTCCAAAGTCACACAGCCTGTAAGTAGCACCGCTGAGATCGAATCAGGCCTTCAAACTTGCAGCTCAGGCTGTTTCCACACCACCATGTGTTCTGTTACCATCTTTTTCATCTCCTACATCTCCCGGGAGGTTTTCAATAATGGGTTTCAAACCTCAGTCCCTGCCAGTTAGTGTAAGTGTTTGACGAGTTCCTTTCTGGGTGGAGATGAAGCCTGTCTGAGGAAAGGAGTCTCCAAAGGAAATGAGTCAGCAGGTTTATATCTTTGCTTCCTAACGCCTTGAATTGTGCCACTTCAATCCCTCTGGGTTGTGGATTGACTTTGGGGCTATGCAGTCTCAGCGATTTGGACCATTCTGGTGTGGCTGAGTCTGGCTGTAAGTTTACTGCTTGGCAACAGTGGGCCGGGTCAGTGGTCAAGATCAGGCTTCTAAAGAGACAGGAGCAGCTATGATGCTTCAGAGCAAAGCAGACGCCCCCCTGCCATGGGAAATTAAAGCAATTCATCTCATTACTAATAGCTGTATTGTACTTTCTTGCCCACAAAGCACTTTTCATATACATTGATTCACTTAATCACTTCGTTTAGTCCTCATAGTCTTTCACATTGCAGAAACTTCAAAATATCCTATTTTCTTAATCCTGTACGTCCTTTGCTCCTCAAAGACTTAGAATGTGGACAACGGAGGTTGTGTTTTTTGGCATTCCATTACTGGTATTATAATAGGCAAGGTTTCTCATGGCATTCCCTAAGGACTGGTTATACCAAACACTTGAGAGATGTTTTTTACCATGTCTCTCCATCTTTAAAATGAAGCAGGCTAGGCTAAATGATATCTACAACACTCTGACACAATGAAAAGGTAGTTTTTTTTTTTTTTTTTTCTTGGGATGGAGTCTTGCTCTGTCACCCAGGCTGGAGTGCAGTGGCACGATCTTGGCTCACTGCAACCTCAGCCTCCCAGGTTCAAGTGATTTTTCTGCCTCAGCCTCCCAAGTAGCTGGGATGACAGGCATGTGCCACCATGCCCGGCTAATTTCTGTATTTTTAGTTGACACAGGATTTCACTATGTTGGCCAGGCTGGTCTTGAACTCTTGACCTCAAGTGATCTGCCCGCCTCGGCCTCCCAAAGTGCTGGGATTACAGGTGTGAGCCACTGTGACTGGCCAAAAGTTAAGGTTTTCAGGAATGAAAAAACTATGCTCATAGCTCTGTTTAAATATGCACACCCGTGACGTGTGGTTGAAGAGTGTGGTTGATGGTCTATAAGTAAAATGAACATACATTGTTCAAATCAGGATATGTCTGAGAGTAAACAGGGCACTGTTATTAATGTCAAGACAGCAGACATAAACCAGGATTGTCCCAGGAAAAGTGGGATATATAGTAATCCTATCCGCAGGACTTTTTTCTCACCTAAATGGTCTAAAGACAAAAAATTTGAGGACCATTGGCTCAGATGCATAAAAAACTTAGGAAATCTTCATACAAAGACCAGTGACAAGCTATAAGTCTAGAGAAGTGGGCACAGCCCCTACCCCCAGCCCAGTACATGTGTCTCCATTCACTGGGGCCACTTGCAGTCTCTGAATTGAGTCAGTTCTCCCTGTCCCGCATTTTTGGAATGGTAACTCCTACTTATCCTGTAGGACTCACCTTTAGTGTGACTTACTCAGTTGTCACTGTCTCTGAGGAGGTGTCACTGAGGTTTCTAGTATGGGGGGGTCTGTCACTGCTGGGGATCCCATAGTGACTTGTGTGCTCATCAAAACACTTAAAACATTCATCATGCCACTAACTGACAGCTCCTTGGAGGCAGGGGCTATGTCATGTTCACCTTTGTTTTCTTAATGCCTACCCTGACACACATTAGGTACTCAGTTAATACTTATTAGATGAAAGCAACATCATACCAAGAGTTTACAACATAAGTGGCAGAAAGGGAACAAGGGCTTCTTCAAGTAGGAAAATCATAGGGAAGAAGTTTTGTGTCGATTAAACAAACCATGCAGGATATGTTGATATCTTCAAGGGGAGACTTCAGGACATGTAGGATTTTTGGAACTCGAGAGACTTCTGAGAGAACAGATGCCAGCAAAGATGCAATTACCAAGAAATCAGGTGATCAGGTGTGGCGGGGAAGTGCCAGGCTGGGAGCTAGAAGCGATGAATTCTAGGTCTGGTTTTGCCACTCTCACTCCCTGCGTGGGTGGCCTGGGAGACTCAC
This sequence comes from Symphalangus syndactylus, assembly GCF_028878055.3. Taxonomy (NCBI): domain Eukaryota; kingdom Metazoa; phylum Chordata; class Mammalia; order Primates; family Hylobatidae; genus Symphalangus; species Symphalangus syndactylus. Next base: position 23,080,999 of record NC_072423.2, on the reverse strand, counting down.
TTCATCTTTGTCTGCCTCATTTTCCTCATCTGTAAAATGAAGAGGTGTGGCCAGCCTAGATCCTCTCCAAGATCTTGTCCCACTTTCAAGGTTTATAATTTAGCACAGATTGCGAAAGCAAGGTACTTGGAAATAAGTTCTTTTTTTTTTTTTTTTTTTTTTTTGAGACGGAGTCTCGCTCTGTCGCCCAGGCTGGAGTGCAGTGGCGCAATCTCGGCTCACTGCAAGCTCCGCCTCCCGGGTTCACGCCATTCTCCTGCCTCAGCCTCTCTGAGTAGCTGGGACTACAGGCGCCCGCCACCACGCCCGGCTAATTTTTTTGTATTTTTAGTAGAGACGGGCTTTCACCTGGTCTCGATCTCCTGACCTCGTGATCCGCCCGCCTCGGCCTCCCAAAGTGCTGGGATTACAAGCGTGAGCCACTACGCCCGGCCGGAAATAAGTTCTTAAAACTGCATTTGTATTACTACTTGAACTTCCATCTATCTCACTTTTCTATGGTTAAAATAAAGTTCCTTTTAAACTTTTAAGTGCTGAAAGACTTTTTCTACACTGCAACTATAAACGAAGTTCTCCTTGTTAAAATGGTTACAGGGTTTTCACAGAAATGGAAGGAGACCCTTGTGACAAGGCAATAAAATGAAAAAAAATTCGTAGCAATTTTAGCACTTTCAACAGAAGTCATTAGGCACATAAATTTACCACATAGGAATTGCTAATCTCTACTCTGGTACTTACAATTTTACAGCATTTGATCATGCAAAATGGTCTGTGTAGGAAGTTTGTATTTTTTCCATGTCATGTATTGCTAACATTGCTGAGGTTTGTTTAAATGCTTTGATTGTCTTGCAACACGGTCATGTGGCAACTGTGGCCAAAGTCATCTTTTGAGCTATCTCAGACCAGATCAACTTTATAGTGTTTTTAGGTCACTTGGGACTAATCATAGAGCCACTGATCAGATTTACCAGGCAATATTTGATTGATTACTTGGTGATTTTTTGCCACTACAACCATTTCCATGTACAGACCTTTTCTGTTTCCTTTAGCCAGCATCAAACAATGCTGTTGCTGCTGGGACCCCAGATACTAAGGGCTGTATGACCTTCCCAGACATGAAGGAGCATTTTCTGAGAAAGGAGCCAGTCAGCATAGGAACAGGAAGGCAGATCTCTTTGCGTTCATGCGCTGAGGATTAGCATGCAAAGGAAGGGACTCACTCAAAGGGAAGGTCTGCCAGTGGTGAGAGAAAGCCCCGGAGATGTTAGGATGTCAGGTGTGCACCGATTTACACCTCCAACAGGGACCTGGATCTAAGCCTTGAATTGCAACAGAGCATTAATGGTATTGTGTAATTAACTACACTAAAAGCCACAATGATCTTGTATCCACAATCATTTAGACTAAATGTATCTCAAAATGTTATGACGAGTGAATGAATAATGCTTTAGTGGAATAAAATGGTAAAATGAACATCTCACCCTTTGATCCACTTCTAAGATCCATTTATAGGTGTTGCAGCCAAACTCCCTCAGCACATTAATTTAAGATCTTAAACACCATTTTTCTATACAAAGGAAATCACTAAAAGTATAGTTTGTTATTGACTATGCAAAATTATTCTAGTTTCTCTCGGAGGATAGTAAATACATGCTGGGAGGAACTACTTGCGTTTGTTAAAGCAGTTTGTTTGTTTTCATATTATTATCAGTGCAATTAGCTCTCAACTGGTGGAAGTGTTAAGAAGCTTGCAGGGATCTGGGTTTAGGCTTCCCTATTTGGTGAAGAAATAACTTATTACTTCTTATACATGTTGAGTTTTACTTGTAGATGAACATGGCTTTATTAATATTAAATGTGCTGCGGAAGGCAGCCAGGTTTCCTATTCTGAAAGTCTGTCCACAGATTCCCCAAACCTTTTGTGAAGAGTTTCTTTGTATTTTCCCAGTGGCGGGCACATTGGGTGAAACACTCCACAGGCTTTCATTTTTGCCTCAGTATACTCTGCTGACCTCAGTATACACCTAATGCCAGTCACCTTTCCCTGGGGTGTGATGTCACCTGTCGGCCCTTGCCCCTGCCCCTGCCCTGAGGGGAGAAGGAGTAAGGTGGTGGGCTTTAAAGAAAAGTAAGAGGCCCACCTGACTTCAGGGGGCCTCATCGTATATTTGCAATGGGAACTGGCCTGAGTGCATGGCTGGATTTATCAGGGACATACGGAGAAGGAGGAAGCCCGTGGAGATGACCAGTGAGCATGAACAGAGTCAACAAAACATTATTTTTGGATAATCAACTTGCTTTTTCAGACTCTGAGATATAATCGATTTGAGTCCATCCTACACACAAGCCATATATCCCGTAAGAGGGAGAATTCTGAAGAAATGTTTAAAGACCAGGAGTCCTCTCCTCCATCTTATTCTCGTCTCTGCATTCTGAATTTGTGTCCAGGTATAAGGTGCAAATTGCAATCCTATTCATCATGCCTTTGACTCTTGACACACGTTTGGGTAATGGCCAAAGGCAGTCCTCTATCTTAAGCAGTGGAGCTTACTTTCTGATGCCGGGGTGCATGTCCTACCTGAAGACCTTCAATGTCACATTCGGCCCTTGTGTGTGTGTGTGTGTGCTCGAGGCTTTGGGGGAACACTTCGAGTTTAATCCCTGTACTGCTCACCCAGGGGTAGTAATATTAATTCGCTTCCCTTAGAAACATGCTGTCCTGGCTTAGGCAGCGTCTCAGGAGTCCATGTAGTTCAGCTCTGCTCCCAGAAAGGGAAGCCCTGACTGCCTGAATTTATCCAATTGTCTTTGGAGTCGATCAGTAACTACTAGACTAAATAGAACAGTGAAGCTTTTTAAATCTGAGGACCCTGTTACACTCTTAAAAATTAATGAGGACCCCAAAGAACTGTTTCTTTAAAAAAATGTAGATTATATCTATCACTATTTATCAAACTAGAAATTAAAACCAGACACATTTTGAAATGTTCATTTACTAATTTATTAAAGTAATATAACCATTAAATACTAATATGAATATATATATTTTTAAAAAAGTTTTCTAAAGTGAAAAAATATAATGAGAAGAGTGATATTGTTTTTCATTTTTGCACATCTCCTTATTATTTGGCTTAACAGAAGGGACGTCGTATAGCCTCTAGAAAACTCCACTGCCTATTAGAGATTGAGAATGATGATGTCTTAGTATTATTATGAGAACAGTTTTAACCTCATGGACCTCCTGAAAGGGTGTTAGGGACTGCCAGGAGTCAAGGCACAACACTTTGGAAATTGCTGTGTTAGAATTAAAGAGCTCTGAGATGTGACAAGATGCCTAGTTGCTGCTATACCCACTTTAACAGGCTACATATTTTGAAACTGTTCCCTCTTTTCTTTAACTCCCATACTACTTATTATACCACTCACATGTCTTGGGCAGCTCTGTATTCTAGTTATTTGTCTACATATCTGCCCAAAGCGACTACGAGCTTAGAGAAGGAGGAGGTCCACTGATCCTTGTAACACTCTGGGTAGTGTCTTACACACAGATGCATATGATGAACACAAACAATAACCGCTGCTGTTTATTAAGTATTGTTATGTGCTGGGTGTCCTGCAAAGGCATTACTTACTTTAAGGGTTTTCTAGCACTTCTATCACAAAGCACCACAAACCAGGCAGCTTAAAGCAACAGAAGCTTTATTCATCCACAGGCTTGGAGGCCAGTACTCTGAAATGACGACGTCGGCAGGGTCATGCTGTCTCTGAACGCTGTAGGGGAGAATGTTCCACGACTTTCTCTTGGTTTCTGGTGTTGCCAGCAGTTCTTAGCATTCTTTGGCTTGTGGAAGCATCCCTCCAATCTCTGCCTCCATTGCCATACGGCATGTCCTTCACACAGGTGAAGACATTTGTGTCTTCACATCTTCCCTCTGTGTATGTCTGTTTCTGTGTCTCTTCTCTTATTCCTTTAAGGACACCAGTCATATTGGATTAGGGCTCACCTAACTCCAATGTGACTTCATCTTAACTAATTATATATTAGTTAAGAAATAGGAAATACCCTGTTTCCACATAAGGTCACATTCACAGGTAATGGGGATTAGGACTTAACATCTTTTTGCGGGACACAATTCAACTCATAACACTTACTAAATATTAAGCTGAACCATGCGAAACTGCTGCAGTTCGACTGTTTTTGTTTTATAAAAATTTTAACTTTGTAGTTTAACTGAAATCCTAATGGAAACAATATGTGATAAATAAAACCAAGTGATGTTGATTAGTGCTGTCAACTTTTCTGACATATGCGGGAGAAGAGGTGTGACCACTGGGCTCCCGACAACGGCCACTGTGGCTGAGCAGGCCCAAGACTGCAGAGTCTGGACACACAGAGGACCTCACATGCCTTCGGACATTTGCCTGGCAGTTTCTTCACAACTGATCTTACTTTTGAATTTACAGGAAGTTCCTTGTTTCTTCTGAGATCAATTACTTTGTTTAAATAGAATTCTTACAGTGTTGGCAGAATGCAGTTGAGAAGACGTTAAAGATGCTTTAGAAACTAACCGCTCCCTTGTCCTTGCTTCCAGGCCCACAATGGATGCCCTGCAGCTAGCAAATTCGGCTTTTGCTGTTGATCTGTTCAAACAACTATGTGAAAAGGAGCCACTGGGCAATGTCCTCTTCTCTCCAATCTGTCTCTCCACCTCTCTGTCACTTGCTCAAGTGGGTGCTAAAGGTGACACTGCAAATGAAATTGGACAGGTAAGCCCCAAAACCTTGCTTCTACTTTAAGTGGGAATACAGTTATTAGAACCCATACGCAGTGCCTACGGAATAAAGGAATGTAGACTTTGTGGCCAGAATTGGTCAAGATTCAGAATTGTGCCATTCTAGGACTCTCTTAATCTTTTTTTTTTTTTTTTTTTTGAGACAGGGTCCCACTCTGTCACCCAGGCTGGAGGGCAGTGGTGCGATCTTGGCTCACTGCAGCCTCCAGGTTCAAGCGATTGTGGTTCCTCAGCCTTCTGAGTAGCTGGGACGACAGGCGCATGCCACAATGCCGGACTAATTTTTGTATTTTTAGTAGAGACAGGGTTTCACCATGTGGCCAGGCTGGTCTCGAACTCCTGACCTCAGGTGATCCGCCTGCCTCGGCCTCCCAAAGTGCTGGGATTACAGGCATCTTAATCTATTTTTAAACGTGAAAGCTCGCTTGCAGGTAATGCAACTCACATTTGGGACAGGCACCAGGCTGTGATGGAGAACCTGGAGGTCTGCTGGGTAATCACAGCTTTTTCATTCTGACTTATAATATTTTTAATTTACAGTGGGTTTATTGAGATGTAACCTCATCATAAATCAAGGAGCATCTGTATCGTTTTAGGGTTTCTTTCTGGCTATGGTTGATTATCTAGCTTTGTAAAGTTCTTAGACCTTCAAATGAGATGATTCTCCTGATTGTTCCATTTTAAGTCCTCATGTATTTTTAGATAATAGGTGAATGTTATTCTATTTCATTATTACTCTTATGCTAATCATTCTAGGTTCAATAGAATTTCTTTTCCATTAGCTCATAAGCATTTAAAAAGGCAACACATCACACTCCGGGGACTGTTGTGGGGTGGGGGGGAGGGGGGAGGGACAGCATTAGGAGATATACCTAATGCTAAATGATGAGTTAATGGGTGCAGCAAAACAACATGGCACATGGATACATATGTAACAAACCTGCACATTGTGCACATGTACCCTAAAACCTAAAGTATAATAATAAAAAAAAAAGAATATGATTGTACAAAAAAAAAAAGGCAACACCTTCTTGTATTCATATGTGCCCAGAAAGTATGGCCCATAAGAGTTATTTAGGTCAGGATGAAGAATTTACACTTGGGACTTGAAGCAGCTTCACTCCTGCGAAGAGGAGATGTATCTTCTCATCGAGCCTCATCTCTGAATGAGCAACTCCACTATCCCTACCCAATCTCCCATTCCTCATTTCTCATCTACCATTAGAGAAAGGCCAGAGAAAGAGAACTTCCGGGTAGTGGGTCTGTTCCTCAATAATTCCTCAAGATCTTCTCAGTATATGCAACTGGTTCCCCAGCAGTAGTTACCTGGGCTCTTAAATTTTCTGGTCTCCTTCATCCATCTTTAGGCATGAGAGTTATGCACTGTCTGGGACCAGCATTTGACCCTGCAATGCTGAGGCTATGTAATTCACCGGCACAATGTGTCGGTTTGGCGACATTCATTATCTGGGTTGTGGAACCACAGCACGGCCATTATGAGTTATGGAGCGAGGAGGGTATCATCTTATGCTGACATTACATGTTGCAGTGTTGCAAGGCAGAAAAGATGCTGGACTATTGGAACAACACCAAAAAAGGAACAAAATATAATGATTTAAGCGCTCCAAATGATAGTATCCTGGTTTTAAATGGCTTACAATATTATTACAAGAATAATTAACAGTTTGAATCCGTATAATATTTTACGTGTTTTACATATAAGTAATCCTCATAACAACTCAGGAAAGCAGGCATTTTCAGCCCATTTTACAGAGAGGAAAGGGGGCTCTGAAGAGTTGGAGAAGGGTTGGTGAAGGCTGGGATTCATAGGCAGGGCCGTCTGACTCTAGCCTCTAGCCCACCCAGGGCAGCCCACCATTTATTGTAGCTGCCCATCAGAAATGACACATCTATTTACCTGGCATTTGCTAAAGCACCCAGACGGACTAGATAGACTCTGGCTAGAGGCACTTGTCCTGAAATCTGATTCCTGCCTGATGATGGCATCTCTGATTAATCTCTTTCTCTGGTCTCTGAATTGGATAGAAATTATAACCTGGCTTCATCGTTCTCCAAGTTTGGAAATCCTTCTGTGTGAGTATTAAGGGCATCACTTTGAAGAAAGGACAAATGTTCTCGATGGCTGATTTGGAAGAGTACCTTTATGGTAGTGTTTCTCCATGGGGACAATCTGTCCTCCCCTTCCCACTCTGGGATAATCTGGCAATGTCTGGAGACATTTTGGGTTCTCACAAATAGTGGGAGGATGCCACTGGCATCCAGTAGGTCAGGGATGCTGCTAAGCATCCTGCAGTGCCCAGGACAGCCCCACAAAGACTCATCCAGCCTGAATGTCAATAGCGCTGAGGTTGAGCAGCCTTACTTTACGGGAACTAGGCAGGAGGATTCTGTATGCCCAAGGACGTTGGTCATTATCACGTGTCCACTTCAGTGCAGCACCATTCAGAGGCAATGCTTTTTGGGTAATGGATTTTTCTCTTAACAGGTTCTTCATTTTGAAAATGTCAAAGATGTGCCCTTTGGATTTCAAACAGTAACATCTGATGTAAACAAACTTAGTTCCTTTTACTCACTGAAACTAATCAAGCGGCTCTACGTAGACAAATCTCTGAATCTTTCTACAGTAAGTTGTTTAAAGCAAGTGGCAAGACTTAACTTTTTACAAGGAGTGGCATTTTCATGCTGTTAGACCTACAACTTTTTTTCAGTGAAACTCATTTCTAGGATGTTCACTTGTGATTTGAGGCTTTAAATAAATAAATCCTAGTGGAGAGGTTGAGTATAGTGGGAATCAATTGCAGTCACATCTTCTAACTCAAAATATAGAGAAGCTTATGGGCTTTCCTTTTCCCTTTCAAATAAATCTTACCCTTTCTTTTAGCTTCCTCTGAGAGAATGGAGAACAGAGTAATTAACTCTCTAATAAATGTAGCTCCATAGATAATGAGCTGTCTTACAAAGTGTAAGACAGCTCATGATTTAAACTTCTTTCTCCTTAAAGAGCAGGGCATGTGGCCTGGGACAATGTTTTAAGCTCTCCACCTCATTTTTTTATGCACACAAAATTCTTCTGATGTTTCTCAAAATCAGTAAGAAAAATAATAACTATGAATTCACAATTTTCATCAGTCACAAATTAGTTTTGTTGGCTGGGCTGGTCAGATGGGGATCTCCACAGACAGCTCTGGTTATTTAAGTTTAGCCATTGCTCTAAGGAATCATACAAACAACACTATGGTACCAATTGTTGTAATATTTTAAAAATCTGTATTTGAAACACACAGACAATATTCTAGACTACATGAAGGTTCCCTCTGTACTTCAGTAACATAGAGTTGATTTAGTTTCTGTTTTGATGGTCAGAATTTCAAGCTTTCCAAATCTAAAAGCTAGACTACCAGTTTTTAAATATTTTACCATGATTTTGCAACTTTCTGCAGTAGGTATTTTTGTGGTTAAGATCTTTTGAGGACATGGGTTACTAGATATTGTGGGTATACTTTTGTTGCTTAAAGTTACATATACACAACCATTTTTCTTCCAACAATCATCTGAAGAATTAAAAAAAAAAACTGAGATGTGAGTTGAAGCCTGAGTATACAAAATTTCTAGGAGCTCCCCAAATGATCATGAAAGAGACAATGAACACATTTTTATTGCTGGCAGTGAGGACAATGGAGGCCCTCCTTCATCTGGCTGAGGCTTTCTAATGTTTTCAGGTGAGATTGCTTCTCTTAGTCAATGGTGACAGTGAGTCCCAAGGTTGATTTGCAATTAACTGAAGCTAAGTTAATTGGCTAAGGCTGAAGCTGCTCTGAAGAAATTCAAGAAGCCCTGTGCTTGGAAGTGAACTGACATGACACTGAATCAAGTTATATTTCGTTTGGCTGACCTTCCACGCAACATCTGGAACGATCTTAACCAGACTAGGAGTTGTGAAGTTTTTTTTTTTTTTCCTTTGAGATGGAGTCTTGCTCTGTTGCCCAGGCTGGGGTGCAGTGGCATGATCTCGGCTCATTACAAAAGATTTTTTAAAAGACTGCTTTCCATTGCTTCTGCTAGGTGCACAGCATCTGCAAATTTACCAGTTAAAGGTCCAAACAAGTTTGGTCTGTGGAGGATCTCTTGCATTGGAACTATCTGGGTGTTAAAAGGGCAAGTTCTTCAGGCCCTTTTAACACCCAGGTAGTTCTTGATTGTCAAGGTGGGAATGGGGTTTAGGGTTGCACATTTTAAATAAACATTAGAGTAAGAACTCCTGCTATGTTCTCTACTGCAGTGTATTTCCAACCTTAATTTGCAGATGGCACACCAGGAAATTTTGTTAAAATGCATTCTGATTCAGTATGTCTGGGGTGGGGTCTGAGATTCTTCATTTCTTACAAGGTCTCAGGTGATGCTATACACCACCTTGGATCACAGTTTGAGTAGCAAGAGTCTACAGGATATTTAGTTCAGCAAGGACAAGCGTTTTCTGCTCATAATTCTCTTTTCTATACATTTCCTATATTCTAATATATATGTATCTGTAGATATACAACATTTTCATGTTTCTGAAATTAGAACCCATAAGAGAATTGGGTATATTTAACATACTATCTCTTTTGTTTTCCCCAAAGCTGATATTAAATTGATAGATGCATTTAATAATTGAAATTATCTTATAATTGAAAAGAATGGAACATTCAATACAAAGAAATTCACTGACTTCTACATGAGGTTTCAATTCATACGGTGTTACCAATTTTGAAAGTGTACATATAGCAGCTGATATTAAATAATCCTTTTGTTAGAAGAGAACAACAATGCAATAGCTTAACTACAGAGTCTGATTTTATGAACTGCATGTTTTTCAGGAGTTCATCAGCTCTACGAAGAGACCCTATGCAAAGGAATTGGAAACTGTTGACTTCAAAGATAAACTGGAAGAAACGAAAGGTCAGATCAACAACTCAATTAAGGATCTCACAGATGGCAAGTACCCTTTAATTGTTCTGCTATCAATCACCAAGTAAACAGGGCCTTCCATCTCATAAATGCTTGCTCCAAGGATAAAAAAACATCTGGAGGATTCTCTGGATATTTTTACCACACAAGCTAAATTCTTTCCCTTCAAGCCATGTAAACAACTTGGATTTCTGGGCAATTCTTGTATCATCTCATCACTTGGTAGAAACTGTTGGTGCTTCAGTGTTAGTCTACTTTGTCTTGCTCTCTGACGAGCTGTCACAGGCCCTAGTGGAATCCTAGCTGTGCCTCTAACAAAGTATGACTTTGAGCCAATCATGAGGCCATTTTTCAGTCTGGAAATAGAGGGACTGGATTATAGGCTTCATGATCCCCGAGGCCCCTTTCAGGTAACAAATTTTACAAATTTGTTAAGGAAAAAGGGACATAGGCAACATACGTATAAGAAAAACCGGCCGGACGCGGTGGCTCACGTCTGTAATCCCAGCACTTTGGAAGGCTGAGGTGGGTGGATCACGAGGTCAGGAGATCGAGACCATCCTGGCTGACACGGTGAAACCCCGTCTCTACTAAAAATACAAAAAATTAGCCGGGCGAGGTGGCGGGCGCCTGTAGTCCCAGCTACTCGGGAGGCTGAGACAGGAGAATGGCGTGAACCCGGGAGGCGGAGCTTGCAGTGAGCAGAGATCACACCACTGCACTCCAGCCTGGGAGACAGAGCGAGACTCTGTCTTAAAAAAAAAAAAGAGAAAAAAGAACACCAAACCAAACCGTAGTGTCAGCTTGTCCTCGGTGCCGCAGCTCCCCATGCTGGTCGTTCCTCTGATAGCCCCGGGGTCCCAAGAAGCTCCTAACCGGTTCTTTCTCCGGCTCAGTGCTTCCCCCAGGCGTCTCCCTCGTGGAACTCCTCGTCCCTCCTTTAAAATTGCCGGTGAGTCGTCTTCCTTGCTGGAAAAGAATTAGGGTTATGATGATTTTGAGGGCAAATCAGTGACTTTGTCCCCTTCCCCAGTGGATATATTTATAATTGCATCTGGAGGGACCCGTTGGGAGGCCGAATCTAGTCGTGAAAGAATAAAGCCTACGAAGTCGCTGCTGTCTAGGGAGGGATACACTTCCGGGGCAAGGGAGACACACTTCCGGGGCAAGGGAGACCCACTTCCTGCGAGAATGACTAGCTCCCCCAGCTGCTCTCTCTCTCTACTGACTGAGCAAGTTCTAACAGGACAGTAGCTGCAGGATGAGAACATGGAAAGAACAGGGTCTCTGGAGTCATTCAGCACCTAGGTTCAAATCCAGACACTGATACTTACTAACTGATATTTGGACACAAAGCTTCAATTTACTGAACTGTAAAATGGGGCACATATTACCTGATTTAATTTTTAAAATTGTATTATATTGTGTTTTATTTCAAAGGTTTTGGGGAACAGGTGGTTTTTGGTTACATGGATAAGCTCTTTAGTGGTTACTTCTGAGATTTTGGTGTACCCATCACCCAAGCAGTCAACACTGTATGCAATGTGTAGTCTTCTATCCCTCACCTCCTTCCACTCTTCCCCCACCCCACAAAGTTCATTATGTCATTATTATGCCTTTGCATCCTCATAGCTTAGCTCCCACTTATAAGTGAGAACATACAATGTTTGGTTTTCCATTCCTAAGTTACTTCACTTAGAATAATGGTCTTCAGACTAGGCATGGTGGCTCATGCCATAATCCCAGCACTTTGGGAGGCCAAGGCAGGTGGATCACCTGAGGTCAGGAGCTCAGGACCAGTTTGGCCAACATGGTGAAACCCAGTCTCTACTAAAAACACAAAAATCAGCTGGGCATGGTGTCACGCACCTGTAGTCCCAGCTACTTGGGAGGCTGAGGCAGGATAATCACTTGAACCTGGGAGGCGGAGGTTGCAATGAGCTGAGATTGCGCCATTGCACTCCAGCCTGGGTGAGAAGAGAGAAACTGTGTCTCCCACAAAAAAAAAAAAAAAAAAAAAAAAAAAGAATAATGGTCTTCAGCTCCATCTAGGTTGCTGTGAATGCCATTCTTTCTTTCTCTTTTTTTTTGAGACAGAATGCTGCTCTGTCGCCCAGGCTGGAGTGCAGCGGCACGATCTTGGCTTACTGTAATCTCCACCTCCCAGGTTCAAGGGGTTCTCCTGTCTCAGCCTCCCAAGTAGCTGGGACTACAGGTGTGTGCCACTACGCCCAGCTAATCTTTGTATTTTTAGTAGATACAGGGTTTCACCATGTTGGCCAGGCTGGTCCCAAACTCCTGACCTCAGGTGATCCGCCTGCCTCAGCCTCCCAAAGTGCTGGGATTACAGGTGTCAGCCACCGCATCCAGCCATGAAAAGACTTCTGAATTTGAAATGGGAGGCTCAGGATTGAAGTTGAAGCTCTGTCGTTTACTGGCTCCCACACTTCTTTGTTCTTCAGGTTTCTTCAATAACATATTATATATTCAACATATTAGATAGTGTTGGCAGGACCAGTTACATAATTTGCATGGTCCAGGGCAAAAGTAAAAATGCTGGGCCTCTTGTTTAAACATTTATTAAGAATTTTCAGGTGGTGACATCTGAACATTAAACCAAGTGCAGGGTCCTACACAGGGGTCACAGGCCTGTGAAGTGGGCCCTGAACATTGGTCTGAAAATTGGAGATTAGGTAAATGAAAACCCTTTATAAAAAACCTGTGGGCTATTCAAATGTGAGGAGTTCTTTTTATTAAGGGATCACTCCCCTTGAATTGTTTTGGCTGTTGGGATTTAGCTTTATAATAACTACAATTGTGATTGAGCCCCATGGTGATTACAGTTGACCTTGAGGCAATCAGCCTGCCTGCAAGGAGTGCAATTGAGGGAGTGGATGGAGAGCTGTGGGGTGAAGGCGAGAACCTTCAGACATGCTTTCCAGCTGAGGAAACTAGAACAGCTCCTTGGCCTCTCTGAGCCTCAGTTTAGTGCACTGTAAAATGGAGATAATGATCTTTGCCTTATAGGACCATTGTGAAAAGACTGAGATAATATATGTGAAATTCTGCCATAAGGAAAGTGATCACGTGTTTTCATTCAAGAGCACAGGCTTTGGAGTCAGAAAGAGCTGGCTTTGAATCCTGAATCCACCCTTGTTTATATATCATCCTTGGAAAATGACTTATCATCACTGAGTCTCAGCTTCCTCATTCGTAAAGTAGGAAGAAATATATATCATGTGTATCAAATAGCTTGTATACTGCCTGACACAGAATAGGCATTCAGAATGGTAGCTGTGCTTTCCTTTTTATTTCTCTTCTTTTCTTCCCCTCTCCTTCATTCTCCTCTCCTGACCTCTTTGGTAGATCTGGTTGTGTCAAGGTAGAAGGAGAGAAAGGAGTCCTTCTGAAATTTGATGGTTGGAACTACCAGGCCTTACATGGTGTGACTCCACGAAGTGGTAAATACTCAGCGAATATGCATGTGAATTTCAGATGTAGTTTGGAAGAATAATTCTGCTACTTGTGTTTTCCTAAAATTGTTGCAGGCCACTTTGAGAACATTTTAGCTGACAACAGTGTGAACGACCAGACCAAAATCCTTGTGGTTAATGCCGCCTACTTTGTTGGCAAGTGGATGAAGAAATTTCCTGAATCAGAAACAAAAGAATGTCCTTTCAGAGTCAACAAGGTATGTGGGGAAGCATGTAGCAATAAAAGGAGCCCAATTATAGATGTGAAAAATGATAGGGACAGAGTGGGGCATAAATCCATTCCAATGAGGAACCTGAGGGCACGGCTGGCAAAGTGCCTTTCCTGAGATGAACAGCTGGAAGGTAAGTGGTACAAAAAGAGCCAGAATCCAGAGGCCCTCCCTCCTCTTTTCCAGAATGTCTTCAAGGATCTGAGCTGAGTGAAACTTTATATAATTTTTAACCCAGCGAGGAAAGCTAAGTCACTGGCTGAAAAATAGCTACAAACATCTGAGAACTTTAGCAGAAAAGGAAAAGACCAAACTCTATTATCAGAGGACTTTGGATTATCATGAAACCTTGACATCTAGGAATCTTGTTCCTGATTGATTAACTTCTCTAGCATCTCATTTCCTTATCTGTTGATAGTGAAGTATATTGTTCTGGGATTTTAATTTATAATTTATAAGATGCTTTGATGGCTGGGCGTGGTGGCTCACGCCTGTAATCCCATGACTTTGGGAGGCCGAGGCGGGCAGATCACCTGAGGTCAGGAGTTGGAGACCAGCCTGGCCAACATGGTGAAACCCTGTCTCTACTAAAAATACAAAAATTAGCTGGGCATGGTCATGGGTGCCTGTAATCTCAGCTACATGGGAGGCTGAGGTAGGAGAATCACTTGACCCTGGGAGGCAGAGGTTGCAGTCAGCTGAGACTGCACCACTGCACTCCAGCTGGGCAACAAGAGTGAAACTCCATCTCAAGAAAAACAAGCAAACAAACAAACAAAACCAGATGCTTTGAGGCACTTGTTGGCTGTGAAAAAACAAAGTATAGCTTACTCATTGGCATCACTGGAAGTCATTATGGGAAGAATTAAGAACCTGTTTTGCAGGCCAGTCTCATTGATACTGTTGAAGTAAATATGTTAAAATAATTAATAGAAGGTGGGCGCAGTGGCTCATGCCCGTAATCCCAGCACTTTGGGAAGTCAAGGCAGGCAGATCACAAGGTCAGGAGTTTGAGACCAGCCTGACCAACATGGTAAAACCCCATCTCTACTAAAAATACAAAAATTAGCCAGGCATGGTGCCTGTAATCCCAGCTGCTCAGGAGGCTGAGACAGGAGAATGGCTTGAACCCAGGAGGCAGAGGTTGCAGTGAGCTGAGATTGTGCCACTGCACTCCAGCCTGGGTGACAGAGTGAGACTCCATCTCAAAAAAAAAAAAAAAAAAAAAAAGAAATGGGTTAAGTACCTCTTTTGTAAATGAGACCAAGGAACTGAGACTGGAAATTTTACCCATTTTATTGGAAAACCCAGAGATCTATATGATGATGTGATGGGGTCTCCGTGGGTGGGATCTGCCTTGTGTTAGACTGGAGGCAGCACTTCAGTTAGTACAGTACTTGAAGGTAGCTTAGTTACCTGCAGCTCCTATGCATCAGTTCTAGTTTTCCTGCTTCTCCCAGTACTTGGAGTACCTAGCATCAATATCTTGTTTTTGCCAAATATAGTAGCACCTTCTTAATGCTAGCATCCATGAGGAAAAGCCCTGCAAGATACAATCTACGCCTGGGTTAGCTGGATGGGTTCCATTACTCTTTCTTTCTTTATTCCCATGGAATTTTTTTCATACTCTCCCCTGTCCCCTGCCAGAATGTGCTTTCCACAGTGAAATCTGTTTACTTACATAGATCCCCTACTAGTGCATGGGATTTTTAAGGTAGGGACAATGTGTTATTCACCTCAGTGTCTACAATTTCTGGCCAAGTCTCTAACACATCAGTAGGTGCTCAGCAAATTTGTTGAATGAATGGTCAGTCCCTAAGGGTCAGTTTGTTTAAACAATCAATAGCAGACAAAACCTGACTGGACTTTGGGACTACCATGGTTTCCTATGCAAGACCCAATGGGCATTTTCACTGGGAGAAGACAATGATGACTGTTACTGCTTCTCACCGACTCAAAATATCCATGGGTGCTGAGGGATGGGTAGGAGGCCCTCCTACCTTCCTGAGCTTAGCTTCCCAACTGCAGTGGTCTTCTCAAAGCTGACTGCAGAGACAGGATTGACACTGCACCCAAGAGGTCTGTCTGAGGTTCTAGAGGCATAGCTTAGGCTCTTCACACTCTTGTGTTTTGCACACACAGTTCCTTGAGTTTTAAGCATGGCTCTTTGACCTTCTCAGTGTTGTCTTTTATCTGGAGTGGAAGTGGAATGTGACTTTACCCAGCCTCTACTGTGAGTTAGGGAGGGGTATTGGCCCCACTGGCCCTGATGGCATCCACACAGCCTTTACTGTCATGGAGTGACCCCTCTGGCTCCTTTGATCAGTGATTGGCTCTCCTCCCTAGCAAGGGCTGGCAAAGGGTTCCTAACTCTGTTTAAGTGAAATCTGAAACAGGTTGCCAATGGTGCCTCTCTTCAAGATCCCAGAGCCAGCCTGGAAGGAACACCATGAAAATGTTGCAATAGTCAATGAGTAGAATGTGGACTCTTGTGTCAACCACACTAAGGGTCGTACTTTTTTCATTAAGAAAGTATTAATGTGTGTTTTTTGAGAAGGGAGGAAGAATGTGTGCTATTCCTTTATTCTTGCTATTAAATCATAAAACTAGGTTATATAAGATCCTGGAAACTCAGCCTTTATGAACAGAATTAATAAGAGTTTGAAATGTCATTGATCTCTCAGAGTTTCACTTGATAAAGCAATAAAACTCTATTCACAGTTGCCTGAGGCTGCACCCTTCTTTTGAATGCAGATGCTATTACTTCTCCTTTGTTTTCTTTGAATTGCTTTGTCAGCCCTAGAACTTTTTGAGTGACATTACTAAACCTTTTCTCATGCCCCATGGTGTCTCCGGTAAGGGTTAGACTAAATTGGTGAAGTTACATTATTAAAAGTTTAGTATAGTACTTATTCTGATAAAGATATCTATCCATATATATCTATATTAGTATATATGTTGTATTATATTTTCTGGGGTAGATAGTCTTTATTTGGTCCTCTTTTCAGAAGATATGTCTCAACATGTGTTTCAGAAAATAAAGTACCCATAGTCAGTGCCGATACGTGAAATTGATGACAGTTTTTGGAGGCCACAACTATGTGCACATTCAGAAACTATGAGCAGTCTAACCTATTGGAGATTTTTAGACAAATTTCTTTGGGAGGAATATATTTTAAGACAATATCCTCTTTAGTAGAAATAAAAGGAAGAATTATCTGTTAACCTCCAAAGTAGTATGTTTTAATATAATTCTGTTTTTGGTTACACATAGAGTTGAGGTCTTCCATTATTTATCAGCCAAATATTCAGTGAGCAACTACAAGCTGGGGTAGAAAATAAGACTTAGTTTCTTCCTTGACTGTATTCTAGTTGGGGTGGGAAGTGGAAAGACAATCACTAGATAATGTTTCTAACACTGTGGCAAGTGTTAACATAGAGGTATATACAAAAGTAAAATAAATAAGGTTTAGCTCTGCTGGAGAGAGGTATTGGGGAAGGTTCAGCTTAGTATTTGAAGATACCAAATGCAAGTTTACTGGAGTATTATCCTTGCAGGCTTGATATGAAGCTTGAAATTTCTCCCCAAAGAGATTTAGTTAACAGGCAAATATCCCATGGGAGGTATATGTCAATAGGTTATACTACGTTACTGTTAGTCTTTTACATCTTAGCGTGAATTGATTTTCCTTCAGGAAATCAGTCATCTCTGGAGCAGAGACAGGAGGCCAGGTGTTAATAGGAGCAAAGAGAAGAAAAGGCCTGGGCAGTGCTTGGAGATAAAGACCTGAACGATCAGACCCTTCCATGGGCTCCCTTTAAGAAGAGCAGGAGGGTGAGACCAAGGGCTAAAGTTGGGAGACTGAAAAAATGCAGACCACCGGGGCATTACTTATTTCTCCAGCTCTGATCTGCTGTTGTACTAGGGGTCTAATCAGGCCTGTGTCTGCCTCCTTCTTGAATAGCCCAGAGAATTCATCTAAACAGCCTCCCTACAGCAGCTCCCCACTTTAGGTGGCCAGATGGGAGTTCTAGACCAGGGTTGTCTCTTGGGACATTGACACAGCAGCCAAGTTTATTGTTGCTGGGGCAGACACAGTTGGTGTGGCTGGTTCAGGGGCTAGCGTTGGAACAGTGTTTGGCAGCTTGATCATTGGCTATGCCAGGAACCCATCTCTCAAGCAGCAGCTCTTCTTCTATGCCATTCTGGGCTTTGCCCTATCTGAGGCGATGGGGCTTTTCTGTTTGATGGTCGCCTTCCTTATCCTCTTCGCCATGTGAAGCTCTGTGGGGGTCACCTGCCTGTCCCTGCTGCTGTGACTCCACACCATTCCTGGTGCTGGGTTGTGCTAAGCTTTACCATTGAACACAACGTTTCTGAAAAAAAAAAAAAAAAAAAAAAAAAAAAAAAAAAAAAAAAAAAAAAAGAAGAGGGCATACAGTGGAGCTCAAAGGGACTTACAGATAATTTTAAAAAGACTTAGAGATAATTTTAAAGAACATTTTCCTTTTTAAAAATTATGCAATACTCCAAGCATTCAGAAAATGATAGAGAATAATAAAACAAACACCCATATACTGATCAGTCATCTTTTTGAACTTAATATTTTGCCTTAATTATTTCAGATATTTTAAAGAAAAAATATAACAACAGTTGCATTGCTTTGTATGTGTCCCTTCACTGCTCACTCTACTGTCCTGTTCCTCTTTCTTCCTCCCCAGTGGTAACCATTATTCTGAATTTACAATTTCTTCATTCTACTGACAAGAATACTGAGGCCTGGAGAGATTGAGTGATTTGCTCAAGGCCACAGAATCTGTTTATGTCACATTTGGGACTAAAAACCAAGGTTCTTATCTTCAATTCAGACTTTGTTCATTAGCTTGGATCTGAGTAGGTGGCAGTACAATGGGGAGTGGGCAATTCAAACCAAAGACAAACAGAGAGGTCACAACAAATATTGTTTTGTTCTGCTATGTGCTAAGTTTGTTGTTGTTATTGTTCTGTTTTGTTTTGAGATGGAGTCTCGCTCCGTTGCCTGGGCTGGAGTGAGTGCAGTGGTGTGATCTTGGCTCACACCAACTTCTGGTTCCCAGGTTCAAGCAATTCTCCTCCTTCAGTTTCCCAAGTAGCTGAGATTACAGGTGTGTGCCACCACGTCTGGCTGACTTTTGTATTTTTTAGTAGAGACAATGTTTCACCATGTTGGCCAGGCTGGTCTCGAACTCCTGACCTCAAGTGGTCTCCCAAGGTGCAGGATTACAGGCGTGAGGCACCACACCCAGCCAATTTTTGAAATCAGGTATTTTATTAGGAAAAGCTATATAAATGGTTATGTGGGTTTGCAGGAGAATTTACTTTCAAGTCAGCTCCACCAGGAATAGTTTAAAGATCTCATAGGCATCTGTAAAGAATAACAAATGTGGCCGGGCGCAGTGGTTCACGCATGTAATCCCAGCACTTTGGGAGGCCGAGGCAGGCGGATCACGAGATCAGGAGATCGAGACCATGGTGAAACCCCGTCTCTACTAAAAATACAAAAAAATTAGCTGAGTGTGGTGGCGGGCGCCTGTGGTCCCAGCTACTCGGAGAGGCTGGGGCAGGAGAATGGCATGAACCCGGGAGGCAGAGCTTGCAGTGAGCCGAGATTGCGCCACTGCACTCCAGCCTGGGCGACAGAGCGAGACTGTCTCAAAAAAAAAAAAAAAAAAAAAAAGAATAACAAATGTTGCCTATATTTACAGCCATACGGTCTTATTTTTAAGGTTTGATCTATGCAAATACAGTATTATATATACTTCCTGCAATGTGTAACATATAGATTATAAAGTATGTGAATAACTTTTCAAAGGAACACAAACTCTTCACAGGGCAGTCTCTGGTTTGGGTGCAATACAGTTTGGATCTCAGTGGATGATGAATTATAAGCCATAATAATCTGACACTGTGTCAAGAGCGAATTTGTGTATATATGTGTACATATATATTTATGTGTTTGCATATATATGTGTGTATATATGTGCATGTGTGTATATATGTATGGGGTATATATGTAGTATGTATATATAAGTGTGTGTATATATAGGTGTGTGTATATGTATATGTACATAAGTGTGTATATGTATGTATGCATATATATGTATATGTGTATATATAGGTGTATGTATATATGTATGTATGTCTGTATATATATATAGGTGTAGGTATATATGTATGTGTGTCTGTATATATACATGTGGGTATATGTGTGTGTGTGTGTATATATATATATATTTATGCATGTGTAAATTGAAAAGTAAGCAGTCCAAATTTTCCCTTTTACAGACAGACACCAAACCAGTGCAGATGATGAACATGGAGGCCACGTTCTGTATGGGAAACATTGACAGTATCAACTGTAAGATCATAGAGCTTCCTTTTCAAAATAAGCATCTCAGCATGTTCATCCTGCTACCCAAGGATGTGGAGGACGAGTCCACAGGCTTGGAGAAGGTAAGGAGAAGGCAGTTGCTCTCCACAAAGGCACCTCCTGCCTTGGCAAAGAGTTGTGCCAACAGGGCTGTGTGGGCCGTGAGAGCTGGGCCGGCAGCCCTCCCTTATTGCCACGGGCTCAGTCACCTCCAAGGGCCCGTGGTTCCTTCTGGGGCCTTTCCTCCTTAATATTAACAATAGCCAACATTTATTTGGCACTTACAGTGTTCTAGGGACTGTGCTAAGTTGTCTATGTACATTATCTCATTTGATTCTTACAGCAGTCTGATGAGTTAGAGACCGTTACCACACTCTTGTTTACCAGTGAGGGAGCTGAGGCACAGAGGGGTAGGTAACTGGTCTATGGGCAGGGCTCAGAGTTAGTTCAAATTCCCATTAAAAAAAAAAAAAAGTAACTTTAGCTTTAATTTAATTTTTTAAATCTGATGCCATTCTTAGTACATGAATATTCTGGATTTCCTCGTAGAGAAATTACAATAAGCATTCAAGAAATATGTGTAAAAGGCTTTCTAATTTTATATTCATTTCACTATGCAACATCACAATCCAGGCATTTGTTTCTATAAATCTACTCTCGAACTTAAGGTTGGGTGCGGTGGCTCACACCTTTAATCCCAGCCCTTTGGGAGGCTGAGGCTGGCACATCACTTGAAGCCAGGAGTTTGAGACCAGCTTGGCCAACATGATGAAACCCTGTCTCTACTACAAATACAAAAGAAAATTTAGCTGGGCATGGTGGAGTGTGCCTGTAATCCCAGCTACTTGAGAGGCTGTGGCATGAGAATTGCTTGAACCCAGGAGGCGGAGGTTGCAATGAGCCAAGATCACACCATTACACTCCAGCCCGGGTGACAGAACAAGATTGTCTAAAAAAACCCAAACAAACAAACAAACAAACAAACAAAAAACTACTGTCTAACTTAAAATGAAAAAACAGAACCCTGTCCTCATAAATTTCAGTGCAAAGGGAACACTGTTATAGGCTGGGGAGGAGGAGGACACAGCTGGGTGGCTGCTGGGTCTCCTGAGTCATATACTAAAAACTTCTGGGCCATCTTTGATGTTCCACTCAGACTGCTTTGAAACTGGGCTTATAATAACACCTTATGTTTTCAATCAAGCCAGGTCTTTTACAACTGGAAATAAATAAAAATAATTTCTTTTCATTTTTGTCCTTCAGATTGAAAAACAACTCAACTCAGAGTCGCTGTCGCAGTGGACTAATCCCAGCACCATGGCCAATGCCAAGGTCAAACTCTCCATTCCAAAATTTAAGGTGGAAAAGACGGTTGATCCCAAGGCTAGTCTGGAAAATCTAGGGCTGAAACATATCTTCAGTGAAGACACATCTGATTTCTCTGGAATGTCAGAGACCAAGGGAGTGGCCCTATCAAATGTTATCCACAAAGTGTGCTTAGAAATAACTGAAGATGGTGGGGATTCCATAGAGGTGCCAGGAGCACGGATCCTGCAGCACAAGGATGAATTGAATGCTGACCATCCCTTTATTTACATCATCAGGCACAACAAAACTCGAAACATCATTTTCTTTGGCAAATTCTGTTCTCCTTAAGTGGCATAGCCCATGTTAAGTCCCCCCTGACTTTTCTGTGGATGCCGATTTCTGTAAACTCTGCATCCAGAGATTCATTTTCTAGATACAATAAATTGCTAACATTGCTGGATCAGGAAGCCGCCAGTACTTGTCATATGTAGCCTTCAAACAGATAGACCTTTTTTTTTTTTTCCAATTCTATCTTTTGTTTCCTTTTTTCCCATAAGACAATGACATATGCTTTTAATGAAAAGGAATCATCTTAGAGGAAAAATATTTATTCATTATTTGTCAAATTGTCCGGGGTAGTTGGCAGAAATTCAGTCTTCCACAAAGATAACTCCTCTAAGGAAGACTGGAAGCTCTTCTTCCCAGCACTATGCCTTCCTTCTTTGGGATAGAGAATGTTCCAGACATTCTTGCTTCCCTGAAAGACTGAAGAAAGTGTGGTGCGTGGGACCCACGAAACTGCCCTGGCTCCAGTGAAACTTGGGCACATGCTCAGGCTACTATAGGTCCAGAAGTCCTTATGTTAAACCCTGGCAGGCAGATGTTTATTCAAATTCTGAATTTTGGGGATTTTCAAAAGATAATATTTTACACACACTGTATGTTATAGAACTTCATGGATCAGATCTGGGGCAGCACCCTATAAATCAACACCTTAATATGCTGCAACAAAATGTAGAATATTCAGACAAAATGGACATATAAAGACTAAGTAGCCCATCAGGGATCAAATTTTGCTGCCAAATGCGTATGCCGCCAACTTACAAAAACACTTTGTTCGCGGAGCTTTTCAGATTGTGGAATGTTGGATAAGGAATTATAGACCACTAGTAGCTGAAATGTAAGACCCCAAGAAGAAGTTCAGATCTTAATATAAATTCACTTTCATTTTTGATAGCTGTCCCACCTGGTCATTTGGTTGGCACTAGACTGGTGGCAGGGGCTTCTAACTGACTCACACAGGGATTCTCACAATAGCCAATATCAGAATTTGTGTTGAAGGAACTTGTCTTTTCGTCTAATGTGATAGTGGGAAAAGGAGAGGAAACTACTGCCTTTAGAAATATAAGTAAAGCGATTAAAGTGCTCACATTACCTTGACACATAGTTTTTCAGTCTATGGGTTTAGTTATTTTAGATTGCAAGCATGTAACTTATATTAATAGTAATTCATGAAGTTGGTTGGATAAGCTATCCATGTTGCAGGTTCATGGATTACTTCTCTATAAAAAATATATATATTTACCAAAGATTTTGTGACATTCCTTCTCCCATCTCTTCCTTGCCATGCATTGTAAATAGGTTCTTCTTGTTCTGAGATTCAATATTGAATTTCTCCTATGCTATTGACAATAAAATATTATTGAACTACATGTCTTGTTTTTTTTTTTCCCCATTAAGTTAGACTATTTTGAAATAGAACCAAGCCATGCATTCACAAAAGCATCCCTGAGGCAGGCAGATCACAAGGTCAAGAGATCGAGACCATCCTGGCCAACATAGTGAAACCCCGTCTCCACTAAAAATACAAAAATTGGCTGGGCGTGGTGGCACGCACCTGTAGTCCCAGCTACTTGGGAGGCTGAGGCAGGAGAATCGCTTGAACCTGGGAGGCGGAGGTTGCAGTGAGCCGAGATCATGCCACTGCACTCTAGCCTGGCGACAGAGCAAGACTCCATCTCAAAAAACAAAAACAAAAACAAAGCAAAACAAAGCAAAAAAACCAACTCAAAACATAAAAACAAAAAAACAACAACAACAAAAACAAAACAAAAAAACCCCCAAACCCCCCAAAGCATCCCTGTATGTAAAATGCTCTTTAGAAGATTGAGGCAGACTAAAAAGAAATAAGAATAATCACTTCCTCTTTTCCCTTGTTTTCCTTTCTTCCTAGCCACCAGCTCTCACTTCTTCCTCCCACACTCCTTTCATCCTAGGGAGTAAAAGACCAGGGCGGTGCTAGAATGACTCTCAACTGCATAAACGTCTATAATGGAATCAGAGACCTTGTGGCAGGACATAGAGATCTTCCCAGCCCTTTTCACTCTAAACCCACCCTCAAAAGTCATTTTACTAGGTACACTGTATGTGCCTAAAACATTGTTTCTTCTTATGAAGAGTTTTTCTCAATGCCATGCACGTTTGTTTTAAATTAGTTATGGTGTCCCTGAACCTAATATTCAACATAGCCTCTTTTCTGTCCCTATTGTGTGCTTGAACTAAACGTGTCTCCTCTTTCAACAAATGATGAGTACAAAAGCTGACAAATGCCCCCACATCCTTAAAAGATTATTTGTGCAGGATTGCTGGGGGTGGTCAGAGCTAGATTTTGCCCTCTTAGTTCATCATCCCTCTTACCCAGGCTATGAAATACAAAATGTGAGATGACTGTGAAAAGCATTAGTGAGTTTTTAGAGGAGGGGAGAGGTTAGTGCCTCTTTAAACCAGAATGCAGGGAGCTTAAAGTGTCTCCTGGCATTTGGAAAACACTGAAAATGTTGGTCATCTTAGCTGGGACAGTCTAATTCAGTGATTTTTCAACCATGGGAAATTCTGCCCCCTAGGGGACATTGTCATTATCACAACTGGGGACTGTCATCTAGTGGATAGTCTGGCGGGTTTTGTCTAGGATGAGGAGGAAGATGCAAGAGGGTCGGTTTGGAAAGGAAGAATTCAGTGCATTCTGCAAGCACCCTGCCCAGCCCAGCTCACTAGCAAACTGGTCACAGGTATATTATCTCATTTTGTCCTCTCCACAAACCTTTCAGGAGGAAACCATGATCCTATCTTATAAATGAGAATGCTGAGACAGCGAATGGATAGACAACCAACTCAAGGTCACAGAGCTAATGCATGTTGGTGGCTATATTTGAACTCATGAAGACTGACTCCAGAGCTGGACTTCCTAACCTCTGTGCTCCATGCCCTCTTCCAACTGACAGCAATCCCTGACAGGCGGTCACTGAATGAACCTGAAAGAATTCCTCTCTTCCAGACCTTCTGTATTTAGGAGTTCCAAAATATTTGTCTTATCCTGGCCATCCTTTCCTTGTCAACTAAAACATCCCTAGAGTCAGAGACAGTCCACCAGTAAGGGGCCCAATTACTGCCTTTGCTTATTCTCACAGTGACCCTGGAGTTAAGGGCTATGCCTATGTATTTTACGAGGAAATATGGGCTCAGAAGAATTGGATAATGCATCCAAATGGGTAAATAGCAGGGCTTGGATTTGTGAACATTATGACTATGAAAACATATATTTAGTTATTTCTTTACTGATGAATATTTAGCTAGTTTCTAGTTTTTCTGTTATAAATAATATTACCATGGACACCTCTATACTTAATCATCTGTAATTATTATTATTATTATTATTTTTCTTTGAGGCAGTCTCTCTCTCTGTTGCCCAGCCTGGAGTGCAGTGGTGCAATCTTGGCTCACTACAATTCCCTCCCCCCGGTTCAAGTGATTCTCCTGCCTCAGCCTCCTGAGTAGCTGGGACTACAGGCATGTGCCACCCCACCTGGCTATTGTTTTGTATTTTTAGTAGAGACGGGGTTTCACCATGTTGGCTAGGCTGGTCTCAAAATCCCGACCTCAGGTGATCTGCCCGCCTTGGCCTCCCAAAGTGCTGGGATTACAGGCGTGAGCCACTATCTCTTTAAGATTTCTAAAATCTTTGTGATTGATATGTTGTGAATATATCACAATTTATTCATTCTACTCTTGATGGACATTTGGGTATTTCCAGGTTTGGGCTATTACAAATAGTACCATTATGAATATTCTAGTACATGTTTTTTGATGAAATATGTGTGCATTCCTGATTGTTACATATATATATATATAGTAGCGTATGTATGTACATATACTCATTTACCTAGGAATGGGATTGGTGACATTTATTTGCAAATAGCTTTGGTAGAGAATGTCAAGCAGTTTTCCAAAGTGTTTTTCCCAGCGCCTCTCTATCTTTCATTATGATTGTATAATAATTATGAGTGATTACTTTTTCCAACTATGACTCCTTCCATCACCACTGCCATTCTTGGAGTAATTATTGTGAGCCAGCCACTTTGCTAGACATGACATATGTTATAATTCAGCTTCCACAGCAACCCTATGGGGCACCATTTGAGGTGAAAGGTGCTAAAGTTCAGACATGCGAAACAAAAAAGCTTGCTGAGCACAGACGGCTACTGAGTTATATGGTTAGGACTTAAACCCCAGCTCTCTGACTCCACAGTCTATACTTTTTAATTACTATGATTTGATTATATTACAAAACTTACTTGTATTTGGCCATAAAAAAGAATTAAATCATGTCATTTGCAGCAACATGGATGGAACTGAAGGTCATTATCTGAAGTAAAATAAGACAGATTAATTATCTTAGGTGAAATAACCCACATAAAAAGAGAAATATCAAATGTTCTCACTTACATGGGAGAGCTACAATATTTGATCACATGGAGGTAGAGTGTGGAAAGATAGAGATCAGAGACTGGGAGGGGTGAGCTGGGGGAGAAGGGGAAGATGAAGAAAAGTGGCTTAAAGGGTACAAACATATAGTGAGATAGAAGGAATAGAGTCAATGTTTGATTTCAGAGTAGGGTGACTGTACTTAACAAAAATGTATTGTACTTGGGTGATGGATAGCCACATACCCTGACTTGATCACTACACATTTTACACATGGAACAAAATTTCATGTGTGCCCATACATTTTTACAAATGAAAAAAGAAAGAGACCTAAAGTCCCTTTAGCCTCTTTAGTATTGGTTGCTTTGCATCAATAAATTGATGATTCATAGGAAAAAAAAAAACAAAAATCTTCAAGGGCAGATTTTCCTCTATGTTAAAAATGAAATGTTATGTTGAATAGAAGACAAACGAATGTAGATAAAAATCAAAGTTAAATGTTTACATAATAAGTAAACATTCCATAAATATTTACTTTTCAAATATGTCTGGTTAAATGTAATTTTTGGAAAATTCTGTTTCTTTCTCAGGAGTCCTATTCAGTCAACTGTATGGCATTTGTGATTTATATCAGATAAAAAAGACTTCCCTTCTAAGTTTTAGCTCTTGGACTAGAAACCACTAGCACAACATTCTTACTCTCAACCCCACTCTGCAGTCATGGAAGATTTAGGCGATGGGCGTTTCCCTGTTCTTTTGTCCTTATCACCATCCTCTGCCAGACAGTAACAGCTGCTTGAGTTTGTGAAAGCTTTTCGAGAAAAGAGATCAAACTGTTTCACTAACAGAAAACGACTATTCCTTTCCCAAGTTCTGGAACAGACAAAGGAAATGGCATTATTCTCCATTAGAGATGAGATAGATACAGACGTGTCCCTGGAACTTCCGACTGCATTTGAGGAGTCTTGCCAGTTGCACGTGGCCTGAAATGACAGCCCTCCCTGTCTCTATCACAGGCTGCTTTGCACTTCTCACGTCTCCTGGGACACATAGAAAAATAAATACCAAGGCACATTTTCAACGGATGGAAAATAGAGTTTGAATGGATAGGTGATCTATGTGTTTGTGTTGGTTGCCCCTTGCATCTAATGAGGGTTTCTCTGATGACATAAAACAAGATTGTCTTGTGTTTCTGAAAGTGTGTCTGGAGGAACAGTAGTTGTGTAGGGTATGAGAAGCTTCTACGAAATAGGAGTCCATGGTTGAAAAATCTTGAAAAAGCTGTTTTGAACAAAATTAAACAGATTCTGTAGTACTCTTCAAGCTTTCAAGAAGTTGATGTGGCCAGGCACAGTGGCTCACACCTGTAATCCCAGCACTTTGGGAGGCTGAGGCAGGTGGGTCACCTGAGGTCAGGAGTTCGAGTCCAGCCTGGCCAACATGGTGAAACCCTGTTTCTACTAAAAATACAAAAATTAGCTGGGAGGCTGAGGCAGGAGAATCACTTGAACCAGGGAGGCAGAGGTTGCAGTGAGTGGAGATCACACCATTGCACTGCAGCCTGGGCAACAGAGCAAGACTCCATCTCAAAAAAAAAAAAAAAGAAGTTGACGCAGTTGACGTGTTTTCTGAATATCTGGAGGAAGGTACAGTGTCTGGTTTCTTATTTATTTTATTTTATTTTATTTTTAGAGACAGAGTCTCACTCTGTCACCCAGGCTGGAGTGCAGTGGTGTGATCTCGGCTCACTGCAAGCTCTGCCTCCTGGGTTCACGCCATTCTCCTGCCTCAGCCTCCCGAGTAGCTGGGACTACAGGTGCCCGCCACCACACCAGGCTAATTTTTATATTTTTAGTAGAGGCAGGGTTTCACCGTGTTAGCCAGGATGGTCTTGATCTCCTGCCTCGTGATCCGCCCGCCTTTGCCTCCCAAAGTGCTGGCATTACGGGCGTGAGCTACCATGCCCGGCCTGGTTTCTTAAATTTATATGACCTCTAAACCATTTATATGACCTCTAAACCTGGTAGTCACCCTGCATCTTGGAGGACAATTGTTTAGTAGAGTGAGTTTTGGGAAAAGTCAACTTAACTGGGAAATAGACTCAGTAAGAAAAATCAAGATTTTTCCGGTTGCCATGTGGATGCTGTGGAAAGAACCCTGGTGTGGGAGGAAGCCCTGGATTCCAGCAACCAAACCACTCCTATCAGTGGCCCAGGTTCTACCTGTATATGAGGGAGGGAGAGTCTTTATCTCAGTGATTTCTGAGATTCCTCTTGAAGCTAATAGTTCACAGGGCCCAGACAAATCCTCTATCCTGAGCCATCCCTCACCCATCCATCTATGTGGAGATGGCTGCCATTTCCATCTCTAAAAGCTTGATCAAGGGTCTGACACTCCTCTCTGACACTAGGAACAAAGGTTGTCCTCCCAAAGGTGAAGGGGCATGATTGATATGCCCCCCACACAACTTTGGCAGGAAAATGAGAACAAGTGAGGCAAAGACTCACTTGTTATATCAATTCTAGGACCACACATTAGTGGTGAAATGACTTTTTCTTTCTAGCGATCCCAGAAAGTTACTGAGGGAGGTAGGAAATGTCAAGACAATACAACCAACTTCTCTTCCACACCATATAGCTGCTTTTCCCCTGCCCAAATATAAACACAGACCTGCCTCTTTCTTGCAGGCTACCTAGTCTTTTACTGTTTATTCAGGCTGTTGCCCACATGAGCACCATTGCATACAGGTGTGTAGGTAGATCCCTGCACAAGGATATCCTACAGAGATGGTTAGAGGCAGCCGAGGTCAAGCTTGTAGTCCACTTGCATAGCAGGGCTCCAGGGTGTGGGGCTGTGCCTGTCTGAGAAAGGGTCACCTCTTTTGCATTCACAAAAAATAGGGTATAGGCTAGCAGTGGCCCTGTTCAGTACTCAGAAAAATTTGCAGGAGAAAAAAGAGCATCGTTACAACTTCAGTACTACTATCATTACCATTAATGACATCATCATCATCAGTTCAATATGGTACCTTGCTAAGACAATGATCCACTGTAAAATTAGGGCAATTAGGAGTATACAGATTTTAGGAGCAAATAAGCTGATGAGAAGTAGGCTCTGCTTAGGAAGATGGACATACCCTGGGGGAGAGCATGAGTGAGGGGTGCTGGTATCAGCTGATTTATCGCAAGGAGCAGTCTGATAGCCGTGATGACATGCTGAGACCTGACTGGAGTCAACCTGGGGTCCAAAAGGAGTTGTTGCCATCTCTAGTTCCATCTTTCCTTAGGGAGGACGCCTGGATAAAGGGAGCTGGATGCCTAAGAACCAAAGCCTGGGTACTGGAGAGATGGACACTTGTGCACAGCACCCAAATAAACAAGCTTTATTTCCTTTGTCAAGAGCTGGGGTCGATTGCTAAATTTAGTCAGCCGCTAGAGGGCGGGGCTGGGAAGTTAGGATGAGCAGTTTTCTCTTGCCCTTAATTCTTCTTCTTGCTGACTTAGGGGAAAGCAGGAACTTCATGGATTGGGTAATTAGGTCAATGGCTTTCCACATAGAGAACAGGTTTTCCCATCGTTGGGCAGGTGTCATTGCAATGTCGCTGGCCTCAGAGTTGGCCTGCCTGAGCTGGCGAACAGGAGACCATTTGGATATTGTTCTCTTCGTTACCAAAATTCATCACAGGCACTGATAATGGAGGTATAGTAAGCATTAAAGAAGATTTGCACTCTGTATTCAATCATTTTAAGCACATCATTCCCAGTCATAAATTTATTTTTTTCGTTTAATGACATTGTATTGAGCATCCAATAGACAGCTGTCTGAAACGACCTAAATAGACGGTCATTTGCTGTCTCCATCTTGTCCACAAGGTTATCAAGGAAATTTTCGTCAATCTAATAACTTATCTTTTCGTTAATTCTTTGGATAAAAATTTATTGGCCAAAGTGTGAGGGAAGAGGTAGGAATAAGACACAGAGCTCATAGCCGTGTAAGAGAAAGTGAGCCGCGAGCACAGCTGTGATGGGTTATTCGAGGGGCGCTGGAGCAAGAGGGAGGACCCCCGGCTCAGTCTGAGCTGAGTCTGAAAGGACCAGCAGGAATTAGTTAGGAAAAGAAAGCCCAGGGGGATAGTGTCCCACGCATAGGAAGGACTCAGGAGAAAGGAAGTGGCTGTGGGGTCCCGGTGGGTGGTGAGTGTAGGCAGGACTGTGCATGACACCCCAACACTCTAGGAAGTTGAAATTCATCCCAAGGACGATCAGGAGGAGGAGGAGAATTCACAGAGGTGCCTCTCAAGCTACCTATGGTGAAGGAACAGTTTCCCCCTTTATATTACCAATTCATCATAGACCAATACTTAAGTAAAACAAAATAAATATGAGCTCCAAGGAAAGTAAAATAAAAAAATGAAGACACCCAAAACAGAAGCCCTCGCTTTTCATGATTAGTTTTGACATACATAAAATTACTTGGTGAAATTGTCCTAACAGTTTCTATATTCATAATCTCCATTTCTATACTTATCTCATGATGGCCAAGTTTCAGAATCCACAGACTGACACAGACATGGAGCCTCCTTAGAGTCTCAGTAGTTGAAACGAGGGCATAGGAGAGCTCAGATTTGCATTTTTGAAAGGTGTACCTGGCCAGTGCCTGATGAAGCCTGAAAGAATGAAGACGGGTGAGGAGGGAGTTGAAGTAACCCAGGTGAGAGTGTGTGAGACCCCAGCTTCAGCAGTGGTGGTGGGGATGGGAAGAGGAGATCAGGATATGCACTCTGGAGAGCCATTTACCCAATGTAGATGCAAATGGGCGTGGTGATTTATTGGGTAGGGATGTGTGGGAGAAGGACCACAGGGGGATTGTGATGGTTCTTCATTTTCAGGCTTATACAACTTAATGGAACTATCTTGGACATGGGAAGTGCAGGGTGACTGTGAACAGGACTCAGTCTTGAAGGGCAGTGCTATCTGCTGGCATCTCCAGATCTAGAAGATGGTTTGAGATGATAACCTTAGGTCTCTAGGAGCATTTTTAGAAAAGTCCCTGTGTTTATTATGGACAAAGTTTATTATTTTGCAACATTTAAGTTTCATAGGTGTCCTGAGTTGGAAATGTAGAATAAAAAGAGTTAGCGAATTAGCTGGTTTCTAAATATCTTTTTGTTATAATTGACAGAAAATGTGCATCTTGGACATGGAATTGCTAAACTGCCTCTGAGCAGTGTATATTACAACTTGTTTACCAGGTTGGCAGCAGAGGGGCAGAAGGAAGGATAAAGGGAGAGAAGTATGCAGGTGCGTTCATATTAACATTTTGATGATAGCCATTGATGTGCGTGCATCTCTTTTGGCTGCACTATAGGAACATACTAAGTAATTCAATGGAAACATAGCTTCTTGCTAATATTTTTAATGGTATAGATCTGCTAATAAATTCCCTTAAGAAACATTATACTCAATGTATTCTGTTGCTTTAGGTTTCATTTTAAATTGAGCATTAAGGGAATGCAGTATTCTGACTGGAATTCTGCTAATGCTTTTATCTAGAGGTCTGTTGCCATTTTTGTCTTCTATGAAATTTTTGTCCCAAGAAAGGTGGGGTTGCATTTTTTTCTAACAGCAAAAAAAAAAAAAAAAAAAAAGGGGGAGGATGGGGAGTAGGATTTTTTGTTTGTTTTCATTTTTAACATGCTTTTAGTTTTAGCTATGTTGATTTTGAGATGCCAATGGGACATTCAGCAAGACAGGAAAGGATACTAGTGTTTCTAGAGGCGAGAGATGAATCAGCTTATGGTGGAGTCCAAAACCATGGCTGGGAGCGAGCATCAGGAGAAGAGAGTGGGCTGAGGGCAGAACCCAGGGAAGCCAGGATGTGTGGCCTGCCAAGGAAGAGGAGCCACAGACAGACAGGACGAGTTTAAGAAAGGAATGATTTAGAGAGCCAAGAGCCCAGTGCTGCAGAAAACCCAGCTCCGTTACAGACTGAAAAGTTCCTATTGCATTTTCACTGACCTGAGCAAGAATGATTTTGGAGGCAGGTCTGCAGGGTTTTCTTGCTCTATTAGCACGTTAATATTATCCACAGAAGGAATTCAGCCCATTTCAATTGCAAATTCCTGATGAGTAACGCTATGACAAGGGAACAAAAACTTAAGGGAACAAATCCTGGAAACCTGTTATCCAAGGCACCCACGTATGAGGTGGAAAGTCATCTCCAAAGATTAAAGAATGCCAACATAAAGGAAGCCCACTCTGAAACTGAAGAAAAATTTGATTTGCTTCCTCTTACCTTTGTACACCTCAGTTTCCTACTAGTTTAAGTTTAAGTAAGTAACCTTTGGCGAGTAGCCTACCCTCTTCTCTGTAAAGGAAGGGGAAGAACGAGGCCACTTCTATCTTCCTCCACAGGGGAGGAGAGCGCCTTGTCCAAAGCTCAGTCAGCCCCTCTCCTGCTGCAGCTGAGATTCACCTGAGCTTTTGGCATGCAAATGGTGGTGTGGAGGTAATTTAGGAAGGGATTGGAGATTGCTCTTTATAAGCGTAGAGACAGTACTCATGTTACATCTGTTTTCAGAAGGTCTATTAGCATTTACCCCAGATTTAAAATAATTTTAGGTGAAATATATTTAACATTTGCCTAATATTTAAGACAATCCTGGATGAGTTCGCTCAACCCCTCCCTCGCAACTTGTACTTCTAGTTTTGCCATTGTCTTCTCTAACAGTGTGAAACAGAATTTTCATTTAAACACGGGGTCAAACCTAAAAGATGGCCCATTAATAAAAAAAAAAGAAAAAAAAACAGCACACGCAAACCACTGTTTGATTGATTTATTCATTATTTATTTTCTTGGAGCCTTTCCGGATACAACAAAACTAATACCATTCGTTCAATATACTATGTAAGATAGTAAAATAAAGTACATCTAGACATTGACTTAGGATCTCTGAGTGTGGAAGAAATATTGGCTGCTGCTGCTCCATGAGGCTGCTGCCTCAAAGACCCAGGCCTTGGCCTTTGAGGTTCACAAAGCTCCAGGGCTGCCAGGTGGTGAGGTCAATAGGAAATGTCTGAAATTACAGCTTGCGTGATTGTGAAACACCAGGTAATGCAGGCTGAGGGGTTCTGTGAGCATATACAGAATAGTCTGAAGGCACTTGTGGTTTTATCAGTTAGAGCATGGGGGTAAATCTGCAGCTGCTTATTTATTTGGTAACAACTTTTAATTTTGCAGTAAACCCTGTTGACAACATTGAGCTTAAAAAAAAAAAAAAGAGCATATTTAATGAAAAACCAAGGGTGCTGAATTTGCTTTTTTCCTGTTGATGATGTAACTTGGATTAAAATTTCCCATTAACCACGGGCTGCACTGCCATCACTGACCACATGAAATGGTAACCTGCTGGAGAAGCACCAGGGTCTCTGCCAAATGTTACAATTTAGCACATCTGGCTGCAAAGGCCTTCCATGCAGCCCTCTGGGAAGTGTGATGTTTCATTCAGATCATGTGACTATTGTCCAAATTAACTCATTCTAATTCCAAGTTTACACAGGACAAGTGAAGCAATAGCTATAGATGTGTGAGTTCCATCTTACAAGAATGCCCCCAACAGTTAAATGAGGTCAGTTTTATGTCAGTGCCATGAGCTGTTGCCAATAGAAAATTATTTATGTTAATTTAAATAATGGTTCCAATTTTCTTTTGTGGGATTCACAAAACTTTTGAAATATTTGTCTATTAAATGAGAAACATCTGACAATATTATGCATTTAATTGTAAATTTAGTAAAAGGTTCATAATTGAAGATAATACTTATTTCTATAGTGATAACATAAATAGAAAATTTGGAAATGTCAGTTTTTTTTAACTTTTAAAAAATATGCATTTATTTTTCATCATTTGTTTCTCTACAAAAGGAAAATAATGTCACTGTTATAATGAACACATTTTCTTTTCTAAATTAAAAAAATCCCCCAAGTCAGCAATAAACTTGGAATTGGTTGTAGGGCTCATAAAATTCATAATTGTGTCCAAATACACTGTTATTTTACAAAACTAGAAGTTACAGTTGTAAAAATGTATAAACATTTATTTTAAAAATTGCTTTTCCTTTAATTTTTTACATTGACATATAACAATTGTATATATTTATGGGGTATAGCGTGATGTTTTGATACATATTATGTGTAGTAATCAGATCAGGGTAATTAGCATATCCACCATCTCAAGTATTTATCATTGCTTTGTGTTGGGAACATTCAATATACACCTAGCTATTAGAAGGTATATAATATGTTATTATTAACTAAAGTCATCCCACAGTGCTATAGAACACTGTAATTTTGTATTTTTCAACAAATCTCTTTCTATCTTCCCTCCATCTCTTACCAATCTCTGGTGTCCTCTGTACAAGTTTTTAAATGTATGTACAGAATAATTGCAGGTTTTTTGTGAAGCCTTCATCAGTTGGATTTTAGAAGTGTTGGAATCTTTGAAAAACTATATTATGAATCAAATCATGTCCCATATTAGTTTTAAAGTTTTGTTGTTGTTTTTAGTAAACAAATCATTTACCTTTTCATTGCATTTCCCCCGTAAAATCAGTTAGAAGTGTCTACACAAAGCATTTATAAAACAGAGCATAAGAAAACCTCAGCTTTTAGCTAATTAAAAGTATCAAAAACAAAGCCTGCAGACAGGACGCCATATAAATTAATCACCAAAAAAAGAAAGAGGGAGCTGAACAAATTTAAGAATAAGAGTTCAAATGTGTGTGATGTTTAATTTTGAAATTCTATAATTGCATTTTGGAATATTTCAACTCGTGGGAGGGATCTTTTGATAGGATTTGTACTTTTAATTAGACAACTTCATATATATATGTATATTTTTTTTACCAGTACAGAATGGAACGAAGGTCCTCAATTTTGCACTTTCCAAATTTGGTGAAATGTTCAAAATAATAATAAATAGATAACTTATTTGACAAGTTCCGGCTTGTTGAAAACATTTTCTCTGAATAGAGGCGAAGAAACTGTAGCTGTGACAATATTTGAGCTGGATTATTTAAGAATTAAATTATGGGAAAGTTTTAATCAACAATATCCCCCATGTAGAATTTGCTCTGAGCTTAGCAGGTGTCTCAGCATCTACTGAAAGACTATCTTCTAACATTCATTAATCATAAAATGCACTTTGAAGAAGATTTCTGGAAATTTTATAAAAGAATTAAAAATAATACAGCACATTGAAAAACTAAATTCTTTGGAAAAATAGTAGTGACAGCTTTAGAGACCAGGATTTCTAAAATACCTGAGATTATACAAGAATAATGATTTTGTGTATGTTTGTTTTTTTTAATACTGAGATAACAAACTTAAAAAGTTTTTTCACATTTTGCTTAGTGTGTACGGGTACATGCTATTTTATTTTTAATTAATTATTATTTTTTGAGATGGAGCTGGAGAGCAGTGGGTGATTTTGGCTCACTGCAACCTTCTTCTCCCGGGTTCAGACGATTCTCCTGTCTCAGCCTGCCGAGTAGCTGGGATTACAGGTGCACGCCACCATGTCCGGCTAATTTTTGTATTTTTAGTAGAGACAGGATTTCAACATGTTGGCCAGGCTGGTCTCGAACTGCTGACCTCAGGTGATCCACCAGCCTCAGGCTCCCAAAGTGCTGGGATTACAGGCTTGAACCAGCGCGTCTGGCCAGACACATGCTATTTTAAAAGAGAATTTAATTAGGGCCAGGTGCAGTGGCTCACGCCTGTAATCCCAGCACTTTGGGAGGCCTGGGTGGGCGGATAACCTGAGGTCAGGAGTTTGAGACCAGCCTGGCCAACATGGAGAAACCACGTCTGTACTAACAACACAAAAATTAGCCAGGCGTTGTGGCGCACACCCGTAATCCCAGCTACTCGGGAGGCTGAGGCAGGAGAATCGCTTGAACCCGGGAGGTGGAGGTTCCAGTGAACTGAGATTTCACCACTGCACTCCAGCCTGGGCAACAGAGCAAGACTCTGCCTCAAAAAAAAAAAAAAAGAGAATTTTATTTTTGAAAACTTTTTTTTTTGTATAGAATGATTTTAGAGGTCCACCAGTGAAATAAAAGCAGTTGTCAATTCAGATTTCATCTATCTATGTAACTTTATCTCTATCTCTATCTCCATTTCTATCTCTATCTCTATCTCTGTAACTGTAATTATTTTTGATGCCCTTTTCCCTTTCAGAATTGTCCTGGTGTGGAAGACTAATTATGTGGTGGCGCTCTCTATATAACAGGGCGGAATAGTAAAAATGCTCTCCAGAAAAGAGCTTTTCAGGTTTCCTTTATCTCCACTGGCCTCAGGCGAGGTGTTATTTTTGCTAGGTGTGAGGTTGTTTCTGGTTGTTGTCTCGACCCTGACACCATAGAGAGTTTGCTTCTATGTCTGGGTGGATGTCAGTGCCGAGAAGGAAACAGCACTGTCACTTGAGAACTAGCTTAATCTGTGAGGAAATAAAACTTAGTCTCCATGTTTCCTCTGTAAAATATTAACTGTTAAGGTGCCTTCCACCTCAAAAGCAATGTTATCAACCATTGAGAATCGGTCACTTCTGTTCAGTCCGTCTTCCACTAGATGGCGCTGTCCGTCATGTTATAACAGTGCCGCCCAGGGTCTGGAACCGTCAGTTGCTACAGCTTTTCTTTAAGATCTGTGAACTCCCGCCCTGCCTGAGACCTGCCCCTGCCGCTGTGGGGAGGTTGTTGAAGTGCTTTCTTCTCCTTGCCACCAAGACACTCTGCAACATTCCTTAACGTTTCATTCTAGGCCACCTCCCCAAGCTTAAAAAATTTGTTTATGGTAAGTGCGGTTAATATGAGGTGTAACTTGCTAACTAATTTTCAGTGTACAACAATGTATTATCAGCTATAGGTACAGTGTCGAACAGCAGATCTTTGGAATCTATTCATCTTGCTTAATTGAAACTTTACTTTCCGTCTTTCTAGAACTCATGTTGCACCCGGTATGACTATGATTTACCACCCACAGTTCAGAGTGGGGACACTGAAATACGTGGCTCATAGAGGCTGGTGGTACTGGGTCTTGGTGAGTAGGAGCAAGCAAGACACTGCCCAAAAGCACCTCTACCTGCATGAGCATCCGTCCACAGGTAAGACCCGGGACTCAGCCCCAACTCACCTGATGTGGCTCTGTGAGCACCAGGTGTGTGGGGCTGGGAGACAGGGACCATCCTAGTTTAGCTTCCATAAAACCTTCAACAATGGCTCTGCAAAGTGCATATAAAAGGAAAAATCAGTGGAATGAATCCCAGGGCAGCTGAGATCTGTTGTGGATCTACTCTGTACCAGCCATGGGCTAGATGCTTGATACACACAACCACGTTTATGTGTAGCACAAAAACGCTGTAAGGTAGGGACTGGTACTTTGATCCTCACTTTGTTTCTTGAACTTTTGCTAATTGTTCTTTGCTTCTGCCTCAACTCCACCCCTTCTGTCCCTTTCAGTCTGATACACCAATGGACTGCCCTCCTAGCTTGGTTTCCTAAATTCCAGTACCATTTGGTGCATTACTACAATTAACTGATGAAAATCATGAGCCTCTTTCATGTTAGGGAACTAGGTCTTCTGGGTGGAATCCAGCCCTGAAGGCTGGGAGTTGGTAACTTTGCCTTGTGTTTCTTGTCACGAGATGCCTCATCCCTCATTCTAGGAGTCCTAAAAGTTTCATATGTCTCAGCATCTCCTGAGAATTTTGTTAAAATACAGATTCCAAGGTACTATCTCTATAGGTTCTGACTTATTATCTAAGGTAGGCTCGAGAATGAGTATTTTGAAAGAAGCATCACGGGTGATTCTGAGGCAGTTTCCAATGATCCTGAGTTGGGAAACTCAGCGCCATGGGGCTGGCTCATTGTCATGGATGCCCTATCTCGGTGCCTGCTTTTTGGCTCCCTGCCTATCTCTAGAACAGGTACCCCGTGTGAAACGTGCTCATCAGGGATCTGTCCCTTCGCCCCTGGGAAACTTCTGTAGTCCAAACCAGTGCCTTCACCCTTAGCTCTGTTTTCAAGTGTGAGGCTCTTGCTCTTCCTCAGAGACGGGTGCCATGAGTAACCTTTTCCTTTCGGTCGGGCCTACTCCCTATAAGCAGGGCATGGCCTCACGCCCAGTGCAGGCTTGGTAATGCCTTAATTGTGGAGCACACAGAGAACAAGTGTTACCAGGATGGGACAATGGTGGCAGGAGCCATGCTTCTGCCCAGCCCTAGAGGATGATGACGATTTCTCAGGCAGGATAAGGGTGCGGTGGAAGCTATTTCTAGGAAAGGAAAAGCAAGAACAGTGAAAGGGCAAGGTGTGTTTGGGAGTCTAGAGAGGCTGTGTGGCTGAAATGCATGTGTCAGTGGAGAATGAGTCACAGATGCAGGGTGTGGAGAGGCTGGACATCCACCGTCAGGAGATTGTCCTTCATGCTGGCTAGGGAGTGAGCAGGTGTCCTTTTGCAAGGGGGAGACCGATTGAGTGAAATAGGGGGACTCAGTAGGAGAAAGAAAAGCTGATCAGAGGCTGTTGACTGTGATACAGAATAAAAGTAATGAAGGCATAAACCAGGACAGTGGTAGATAAACCAGATCACAGAAGAGAAAATGTAGAGAAGTTTGATAGGTAGAAGCTAAGCATCTTGAAGCCCAATTGAGGGTAGGGGTTGGTAAACAGGAGAAATCAACAACTAACATTTCAAGCTGAAGAGAATAAACAGATGGTGAGGCCATTCTACAAGACAAATAGAATGTGTCAAACTAAGTAACACATAGAGAGGGAAACTCTCTAAAAGAAAATATTTATTTGGCAGTAGCATTGCAATGGGAATATGTGTATCATAGTAAATTAACTATGCGTGTATTCAAAGAGGTTGAGGCAAGGAGAAATTTTTAAAGGTAAAATAAGGAGGATTACATAAGTTGTTTTGAATTAATTATCCTTGGCTACAAGAATCAATAACAAGGGTGGCATCAGTCCAATGTTAAACAGGCAGTTGGTGGACAGATGTCCTTGTATAAGGAATTTTTTTGTGTGTGAGGTTGTGATGTCCTTTGTGCAAAGTTATGGTTTTTGCAGAGTCTTTCATGATAGTTCTTGTTATCAGGCATATGCGTGTGAAAAAAATCCCTTCTTGCCTTCTCTGGCTCCATTTTTTCAGGGCTTGACATAAATGACTCCATTTGATTCTGACAACATTCACATTTCCCCCTTCTGTTCAAGATTTTTCTCTGAAAGCATCAGCCATCAGTCATCTTGATAAGTTTTGGTTATCCCTCAGTGTCAGTGTGGACCTGTCCCAGGTTGCTGATCTGATCCTCTGTTGGAGAGAAGTGACTGGTGACTAGGAGGCTGGGTCAAAATTCTTTTAGCAACATTTGAGCAACAAGGGAGGTTTGGAAGGAGTGGCTCTTGACTAAGTCGACCTGGAGTCCATTGTCAAGTTCAATTTTTGTCTATTCCATAGGCCTTGGCTATCATCTCAAAGCACCGGGCCAGCATTAGTCTGCTAGGATTGTACTTAGCATTGTCTTGCTCAAAAAAAAGGTAGGCACAAGCAAGGGAAAATTAAGAGGGGCAAGAATCTCATTATGCTGGGAGTTTTGTTCTGTCACTGTGAGAAAAGCTATCCACAGCAGTCAACTGCCTATACCTCATCCTGGTTTGGAGTCTGAACACCTCCAGTAATGGAATCAGGTGGTCTAGTGAACTTTTGGTGTGACCCATACATCAGGCATGAGACTTGTCCCTTAAAATTCATTTAATTTCAGCTATAGGGCT
The DNA here is from genome assembly GCF_028878055.3 of Symphalangus syndactylus. NCBI lineage: Eukaryota > Metazoa > Chordata > Mammalia > Primates > Hylobatidae > Symphalangus > Symphalangus syndactylus. Next base: position 23,041,222 of record NC_072423.2, on the reverse strand, counting down.
TCAGGAACAGAACAATTATTGTTCTTAGTTGGAGCATTGTAGCTAGATATTGGAGGAAAGTAAGATAATTCAGAACCTAGTTCAGTCTACAGGTAGATAACCAGAACTCAAAAACAGTGTATAGGGCTACAATCTAATGAAAAGCATATTATAGCTATAGAGAAATATAGTTTTTCTCTCTATAGTAATCCTGATTTTTATCAGAGATAATCAAAGTAAGACTAATTTGTTTGTAAAATAAGTTTAGTTTTTATCAAATTTTACCTGATCATTTACATAGTGTGACAAGAGTAATGATTGACCACATGGTAATTTCAGATTAAAAAGCCCCTTGAGGCTAGAAAGCCGAACCAAGGCAGACTTCAGACTTTGTCTGCAGGACGTATAAACAACTTAAAACTAAAATCTAAGTCAAAACCCTGGTAATATAACCAATACTTGCAATCGTATCCTGTTATAAAAAGAGGAGATTCTTATTGCTAGAAAAATAAGAATATTCACAAATAGTTTCCAAATTTTGGAGGGATCAATCAGCAAAAAAAAGTAAATGTTTCCACTTTTGTTCACAAGAGTATATTTTACCAAGCTGCAAGCTGTAGATAAAGAGAAAAATGTTAAAGAGAAAATTTCTTTAAATCTGGGAAAAAAACATTTAAATAAAGAACCAATAGTTTTCAAATAAAAGCCATAAAACATAATCTTTATCAGTTATTCAATTTCATGTAATTAAATTTTTGTTTTGCTTGATCTTGATTAGCAGTTTCACAAATTCAACAGTTTCTCCTTTAAAGTGAAGGAAAATTTTTATTCAGTCCATCATCTAAACATTATTAGAAATCTGGATTCAAGAGTACTGGTTAGAATCTGTGCCATGAATCTGACTGCAGATGCCTTTAGAGAAGAATTAAAACAATAACTGTGGATGACAAAAACTTAGAATAACCATGGTTAAAAATCTGGAAATTGCTGAGAAAATTTGTTTTTTTTTGTGGCATACAACAAGATAGCCAGAATTAGAACTGATGACATATTAGATTTTAAGGAATTTTGTATAACTTTGGAACATTCATATCAATAACATACTCATAAATGTAACTGAGATAAAAATCTAGCATCAGATATCATTTGATAATGTTTCCCATATAATTCAACATATTAATTCAGCCTAATTTAGTTTAATATGTCATTAACATAAAACTTTGAGATGTTCCAGGGTCCTCTGGAACATCCTAAAGTTAGTTTGAGATTAAAAAAAGATTTAATTTAGAACTTGATTGTGGGGAAGCCTGCCAAAAATGTCAAAAGGTTCAAAACACTTTATCAAAATGGGATAACATGTCACTGTGAAATAATAGTCATTCATTTAAACAAACTGATATTCAAAAGACTTTAGAAGCAAACATAGACAGTCACATGGTTGTAAGAAGAAAAATCCTTAACCCTTTCAAAGTTCGGTTTTCCTAAGTAGTAAACTAATGAAGAAAACATGAAGCACAAGAAATGACAAAATATTTGTTTCCCAGGCCAATTACTAAAAGGTAAAGAAACAAACCTCCTTCATTGTGATTGCTTCTGCATATGGGAAGCTTGTTTAGATAATCTGGAAGTCAAACCTGATGAAAAGGTATTTGAATTCAGTCAAGCACAGGAAGAGTCTGTGCCCAAATTATGAATGTACACCATATGACAGAAGAAATAAACAAGAAAGCCAGTACATTGAACAGGGGAACATATGGCTTTTAGAAAAAGTAAAGGCACCTGAAATTGCCTGGATGCAAGCACAGTTCAGACAGATCAAGAAAAACTAAGAGTACAGAATCAAGTTATACTGGAAGAAAACACTGCTTTTCTAAGCCTTCAGGACCAACATTTCCCCATCAGGTCACAGCAGCAGATTAATAAATGGAAAAAAAAGTTATAGGAACTGATGAGAAGGTTGAAGGAGAGAATTACCATCCCAGCCAAGCAAAAAGCTGTGCTTTCTCAAGGACAGAAACAGCAGGAGGCAGTGATGCGTGACTTGCAAATCAGGAGCTGTGGATACGGCAGAAGTTGAACTTCCAAGATGATGAATCTGAAAAGCTTCAAGAGGAAAATTCTACCTTGAGAAATAAAATTGCCATTCTAAGTGAAGAAGACAGGATTCTCAACCTTAAATAGGGAAATTAAATGGATCTCAGGAAGAAATATGGCAGAAATAAAAACTGTAAAACAATAAGAAGTTGCAGTTCAGAAAATGGTTGAAAAAAATTCAGAATTAAAAGAAAAACTTTTTTTTTTTTTTTTTGCTAGAAAAGATCAACACTTTAAGTAAATTTTGTTATTCCAACATAGGGGATGAAAATATTCTAGTTTTGTATTAGTATATTAACGCTCGATTTTTGGAAAAACTTCTAAATAATTCCTTTTAATTACAGCCAAATTGATTACACACAAAATTTCTTTCTTTTCTTTTCTTTCCTTTTTTTTTTTCTGAGACAGTTTCGCTCTGTTGCCCAGGCTGGAGTACAGTGGCATGATCTCAGCTCACTGCAACCTCTGCCTCCTGGAGTCAAGCGATTCTCCTGCCTCAGCCTCCTGAGTAGCTGGGATTACAGGTGCACGCCACCATGCTCGGCTAATTTTTGCATTTTTGATAGAGATGGGGTTTCACCACGTTGGCCAGGCAGATCTTGAACTCCTGACCTCAAGTGATCCACCCGCTTCAGCCTCCTAAAATTGTTAGGATTACCAGCATGAGCCACTGTGCCTGGCCAAAATTTCTTTTCTAAATTTATTATTTATATAACATTTGCAATGCACTCAGAACTTCTACAACATGCTTGGACCTTTAGTTTTGTAGTTTTGTGCTATACTTCCTTTTACCAGTCATTTTATTTTAGGACAAAAAATTTACTTTCTTTTCTTCTCTTTCCCTTTCCCTTTCCATTTTTTTTTTTTTTTTTGAGATGGAGTCTTGCTCTGTCACCCAGGCTTGAGTGCAGTGGTGTGATCTTGGCTCACTGCACCCTCAGCCTCCTGGGTTTGAGTGATTCTCCTGTCTCAGCCACCCCAGTAGCTGGGATTACAAGCATGTGCCACCATGGCTAGCTGATTTTTGTATTTTTAGTAGAGACAGGGTTTTGCCATGTTGGCTAGGCTGGTCTTGAACTCCTGACCTCAGGTGATCTACCAGCCTTGGCCTCCCAAAGTGCTAGATTACAGGCATGAGCTACTGTGCCTGTCCCCCTTCCCATTTTGAAAAGTTCTTTGGTTTTTAATCTTCCTTACCAAAAATGTATTTTTATACCTATAATTTTCTTTCTTTCTCACATGCTTACTGGTTTCTATTTTGTTTCTATTTCCCTTCTAAGTCTGAATTTTGAAACAACCATTAAATGACCTCTGACTTAGACAATAAAGAACTCATTTTCTATGTCTTTCTTATAATTTTTCCCATCAAAAATACATCTTAGTTTTCTGGTACACTTTGTGTACAGAATTATATATACTAATTAGGAATTTTACTTATAGTAACCTTAATTTCTAGTGAAACCTTAGAAGTGAGCAGTTTTGAACTCTTATTCTTATACGAACAGCTTATAAATACATATTTTGTAATTTTTAGAAACATAGCTTCTCATAGAACAATTTTTAATAGTTAACAATTTTATTAATAGAGTCAAATATATTTAGTTGTTATATAAAATTTAAGTCAAGAACAAACTTGTACTTGTGTTCAGCAATTTATTTTTCATATTGGAAAAGACCGAGACACTTAACGAGTATCTATTACTTAATTCAACATAGTGTTACTTTAACATTTCAAATTACATGAAAAGTTTATTTATAAATATTTATACAACTTATATTTACCAAATTTACTTTTTTTACATAATTATACCTCGATTAGTTATGAAAACTGCAATATTCAACAGGTCTAGTCATTATTTCAAGTGATTTCTTTGTTAACTGCTTTTATAGCCTGTAAATATCAGGCATTTATCACCCAAGTAAGAACTTTAAAGTAAATATGTGTGTATTTTGCCAATAATTCAGAAGGGACAGCTATTTTCATTAAATTAACAATATTAAACTAGTCTTATTCATCAAAGACTTACACAAAAATCATTTTGTTTTTAAGCTGGATTTATACTTTCATGACTTTAAAACATCTTGGGGAGACAAATATAATCCCATGTGACCAAGAAACCCAGGCAAAATGTATGCTGATAATTCTGAAGACATTTCTATTTTTATATTATCAATAATTTAAAAATGATGGGAACTTAAAAACATTTGAGTTAGTTCCTGTATTTTTGATAACATATTTGATTTAAACAGTTATTTTTTTCCCTTTAAGTTAATTGATTAACTAGAGCTCTTTCATGAATTTTGGTTGAAAGCTATTACATACACACAACATGAAAACACACAAACAACATAAATACAGAAGCAGATTCCCCAGCTTCCTTTTTATTTATTTATTTACTAGTACTTATTTACTTATTTTTAGAGATAGGGTCTTGCTCTGTTGCCCAGGCTGGAGTGCAGTAGTGTGATCATAGTTCACTGCAGCCTTGAATTACTGGACTCTACTGATCCTCCCACTTCAGCATCCTGAGTAGTTGGGATTACAGATGTGAGTCATGGTGCCCACCTCCCCTACCTTTTACTATATTTAGTCACGAGACAGTAAAATATAGTAAAATAAACTCATGACATTAACTGTTTTATGTTTTTATCCAAATTGTGTTTCTGACAAATGGGACAAATCTATCCTGCTTGATAGCTTAGCTTTATGATTTTTATTTGCCTGATAATTTTATGAAGGCTGTGGACCATACTTGGGATAAAACAGTTTGGTGTAAAAAAGTATTTTACCATGTTTTCCTGTCTTTTTTCAATTTTAAGTGAGTTGAGAGATTAATTCTTTCAATGTTTACATTTTACAGTCATATGTTGTTTAATGATGAGGATACATTCTGACAAATTTGTCATTAGATGATTTTCTCATTGTAGGAACATCATAGAGTGTATTTACATGAACCTAGATGGCAATAGCCACTACACACCTAGGCCATATCATATTGCCTGTTGCTACAAACCTGTGCCGCATGTAACGGTACTGAATATTGTAGGCAATTGTAACACAATGGCAGGTTTTTGTGTATCTAAACATATCTAAGCATAGAAAAGGTGCAGTAAAAATATGTATTATAATCATATGAAACCTCAGTCCTGTATGTGGTTGGTTGATGACTGAAATGTTGTTATGTAGTATATGACTATAGTTAGAATTGGTTGAATTGTGCAATACCATCTCCAAGTGGTCTTAAATTTTAGTAACAAATTTTCCTTTGCTTGCTAGTCTGGTTTGCTTGACTAGTCAACGCAGGCAGGGAAGCATTTTAGAAAAATTTATTTTCATTTTTTTATGGCAGACCAAGTAAGTTTTATGCTGGACAGAGATATATTATAGCTCTGAGCTCAAGACATTGACCTGTTTGACCTGGAAGCCTTTTATAAGAACATTTATCTAGTTCTTTCCTTTCAGACTATCAATCCTTCAAATAACAGTTTCATTACTCTAAGTGATTATTAGGCAGTCAAATCCAAATTTACATTAAAAGGGATGACTCCTTAAGAGGCTGTCATTGAGAATGGTCTTTTGGTGGGGGAAGTGGAAGTTGAGAGAAAGATTGCATGGGCCTTTTTCTTTTGTGGCAATATTTTTTTTTCCAGTGAGCTGCATTTTTATACTAGTTTTTATACTGGGAGCTTCCATCTGTTGTAATTGAAGTTTAAAGATTTTAGTGGTTTTCTTTGTAGTAACGTCCTCAAGAGTGTAGGCAAGTTGGTTTGCTAAATTAATTAGATAGGGAGTGGGCACAGTTTCCCATTCTGTGTGAACTCCTTTAACAAACTGGGAAAGTTTTTAAGAAAGGCAATTCACAAACATAGAATTAAAATTATTCAAGTAGAATCAACATCAATAGGTAATTGATATGGTTTGGCTGTGTCCCCACTCAAATATCATCTTGAATTCCCATGTGTTGTGGGAGGGATCTGGTCAGAGGTAATTGAATCATGGGGGCAGGTCTTTCTCATGCCATTCTCATGATAGTGAATAAGTCTCATGAGATCTGATGGTTTTATACAGGGGAGTTTCCCTGCACAAGCTCACTCTTTGCCTGTTGCCATATAAGAGGTGACTTGCTCCTTCTTGCCTTCCACCATGATTGTGAGGCCTTCCCAGCCACATGGAACTTTAAGTCTATTAAACCTCTTTTTCTTTATAAATTACCCAGTCTTGTGTATGTCTTTATTAGCACCATGAAAATGGACTAAATACAGTAATCAAGAATTAGCTAGGAAACTTCTAAGAAAAATAAGTTTAGGGAGTTTGAATGATCTGTTTAATAGCCACAAATTATCCTTGGTGTAATTTGTCCATTGATTAAAAATGTATATGAGAATGGACCATAAATTTTGAATAGATAGCTGGGTGGAGTCACAGAAAGGTTAGCATGCCTCAAGATTTCAGAATCTCGTTTCATTTCTTAATCTTTGAGAGCAAAAAATAAATAAACAAAGAAATCCTGTAAATCCTATCAGGCCATGTCAGGGGTTTGGACTAATGTTTTAGATGGTGGATACTGCCCTAGTGTCTTTTAATTTTGGCCATCTTGTGCCTACCATATGGAATGTTCATTTTTACTCTTAGGATATGTTCAGAAATGAAGTAGGGGGAAAATAGTAAAATAGCCAGATAATTTACAGACATGTGTAGCCAAACCAAGATGAAATCAAAGAGTGCTCACAAAAATTTTAGGCCAGGCAAGCAGATCAAACAAAAATAACTTAAATTAGGCATATAAAAAGATCCCAATCTGAATTCACCAGAAAAAATGAGGTCCTCACAAACGGAATGTAAATTTGGTAGAAGCTAGAGTACTCTCCAAAAGGACACTCATCTTTACATCAGAAAGCGCTTGCCAAAAAAGACTTTATAGTCTCAAGAGGGATGCAGGGTCCTTCATTTAAGGCAGTCTTATACCAAAAGAGAAGATCCCAAATAAAGTCAAAAGAGCTCATCAAAAGGAGGGAGTGTAAGAATCAGAGAGGAGATTCATCAGGGTAGAAAAGGTGACGACTCCTGGAAGTAGACAGTGCAAAGGGCTCTGCTGGGACCACACTCAGTTCCAGGGGCCATTGATCCATCTGAGGCGAGCTCACTCTATCCTGCTTCTGGACACTATTATGTCAAACTAAATAACAAACAGAGAGGAAAATTCTCTAAATAAAAAATATTTATTCAGGAGTAGCATTGCAATGGGAATACATGTGTCTTAGTAAATTATACATGTATTCAAAGAGGTTCAGGCAAGGGGAAGTTTTTGAAGGCAAAACAGAGAGGATTATGTAAGTTGCCTTGAATCCATTGTCTTTGGCTACAAGAATCAATAGCAAGGATGGCATCAGTCCAAGGTTGGACAGGTGGTTGCTGGACAGATGCCCCCAACAAAGTATTTTCTAAGGTTTTGATGGCCTGTATGCACAGTTGTGGTTTTGCAGAGTCTTTGGTGATAGTTCTTGTTATCAGGCATATGTGTGTGAGAACCCATCTTCATGGCTTTCCCAGGCTGCGTTTTGTCAGGGATTGGTACAGGTGACTCCATTTTGATTCTGACAACTTTCACAGATGAAAGCCAGCTTGGAGGAAATAGATTGAATTCAGTTTGGATGTTCTAGGTTTGATGTGTTGACAGTTTTCTACTGGCTCAGATGTCAGCACTTCATTTAAAATCATGTATTGAAATATTCTTTCATAACTTTACTGCATAATCTGGTGGAGTGCTGTGTATGTGTGTGTGTGTGTACCTGTGTGTATAGTTTGGGGTGGGAAGAGATGTTTAAACCAGTGAAACATAATTATGCCAATTAAAAATAAAATAGTTTATAATTTAAAAACTGATGTTTTGTTTATTGATTGGGGCACAAGATTAGGTTCCTTTTTTCCACTCTGTTCAAATTAAAGAACTCTTATTAGTCATCTTACTTGTTATGTAATATTTTTCTTCCCTTTTTCAGAAACTCCTTCCCATGACAATTAAAAAACCTACAGGATGCATACTTGCTCCCAGGAATCATTGTGATTACTAGAATACTATAATATTGGGGAAAAAAAGCTATCTAAGTCTGTGGAGGGGTCTCATTCTATTGCCGTGGTCGCTGTCCCTGTTCAAACACAGGCACAAGGTACATGACTTCATTCGTTGCTAAATGATCTGGGTGACCTGGGTATGTAATGTCCCAGCCAGGTTGCTCTTCAGTGGTAGGGCATCCCTGTCCACTGAAGCAAAGCTCTTTGGTGACCTAACGCTGAAGTCAGTATTGCTGGCACAAGGATAGTGTTTTGAGGATAGGGTGGGAGATGTCTTTGCTCTGATTAGTATTCTCAGTTACAAAAAGACCACACCACCGTAGGCCTGGACTCTTTACAGTTACACTGCCATTTTGGTGCTGATGTTTGTCAATGTATACACACTTGCAGCCATTTTTCTAAGGAATGCCACACGATGCCCAGGTCTAGACCCATTTTCCCCCCAAACTTCCATATCTCAGCTTTTGAAGCAGAGGAAGAACTTCCTTCCATTGGATTCAGGGCTTGCTTCTACTTCTTGTCGTAGAATGATACTTCTTTAAACAACTTGTTAGAATCAATCAAAACAATAGATGAAAGTCAGGCGGCTGTCCCACTGCTGCCTTCAAGAGATGTCTTACTTTCAGAGTTGCCTCAATGCCCGGTGTCAAGTTATACTAGACAACATAATCAGGCCATGAGTACTTATCAGATGCCCACAGATGGTGTAATACATGGTGCTCACACACTCAGGCCCTCCTGCAAGGATTTATAGGTGATAAGTGCATAATTAAGTGAAGTATGTCACAGAAAGGCAGTAATTACAACCATATCTTTAAATGGGAGGGGAAGGTTAGAGAGGGGGAGAACGGATTGGGAAAACCTAACCAAGATGGCCGACTTTGAACCATTCAGAAACTCAGTTTCATATTTAATAAACACTTACTGATCAGCTACTAAGTGCCAGGCACTTCCACATAATTATTTTTGCTCTAAGAAATATAATTCATCCTCAAGTATATGCTGCATGGCTCGAAAAAACAGCAATTCTTTGAAATCATAGAGTTCCTTAAGGCCCAATAGACCTAGATCTTTCATTACAACATTGTAGCCTAAAGAGTGTAGCCTGCTTGCTCAAATGTGCAGGAGTTTGCCAAACCCCAGATGCTCAAGAGAGTTCAATGAGCAATTGTCGATAATTATGAATCCATGCACAAAAATGGATGAAGAGTTCCCTTGGGTCATTTAATTTTCTCTTTCTTTATAGATCCTGAGATCATTAAGCTTGAGTTGCTGTGGCCTTTCTTAAATTGTAGTCAACATTTGGATTACTAATTTGTGCCAACTTCACAGGGAGGCACAAGAAACGTCAAAGACCTGGGCCACGTCTATGTTTCTCAAACATTCAGGGATGGACCACCGAGCAATTTTTACTATCAAACTCAAATAGCATTGTTCTTTGGATGTAAATACAGGCAAACAGTTTTTGAGGCAGTAAAGATTTAAGAGTAGGAAAGATATAGGTTTGAGTTACCCTATTTAGAGTTCAGAGACCTCAGCAAGTCACTTCACCTCTCTGAGTTTCCACTTCCTAATCTGTAAAATTGAGATAATATTCCCTGTCTCCTACTGAGGGTTAAGTGACATAAACTAATAAAATACCTAGTTTAGTGCCTGGCAATAGTAAATATTCAACAAATATTTGTTACTTCTTTTTCCATTCTCCTAAATTAAATATCATCTTATACCTAGTCCTAATATAGATAACTTGCAACAAATGCCAAAGGCTTAAGACATTATTTCAATGAAATAATTCTATTTATTAACATTTCATTTCTGTGATTTGGGGAAGTGCTGTTATGTAAATATGGTCAAGGAAAATTTTAATCCAAACTGTGCCACCCAGGGCATTGTGAGATCATGGCTTGAGCCCCTCTAGCCAGTATGGTTTAGGGATGACTGTTACTTCCCATAATAAGGTAACCATGTAATCACATAATTCCCACTGATTTAAATAGTTATTTCCAAGATCTTGGGAAATAGGATCATTGGGAATTTCCAAGATCTTGGGAATAGTATCATTGTATTAATACAAACCTATCAGATGGATTTCAAGGTCACTTGGACTCTAGCTCATACTTTTGCCTCCTTGTACCTCATTTTCTACTAGGGAAGACTGAAGGCATCCTTTCAGTGGTAGACACCCTACACAGATATAGGACACAATCATACATCTTAGTTCAAGAGACTCAGGGGTTGCTTATCTCCAGCCTTCTGCTTACAGTTGCTAAGACCCTGACGTCCTCTTTCACATGGTTGAAAATACTCCCCATTGATATTTTAATGGTTGTCCATCAAGGCCAGGGACATCTAGAGAAGGCCACATAGGTTATAGTAAGTTTTCACTTATCACTAGTTTATCACACCAGCTAGCTGACAGCTTCCACTTCTGTGGGAGTGATGCAAAGGTCAGTTTCTGGTTGGGGCCTGAATGTTGGGGGTTTGGGGTACAGCAAGAGAATGCTGATTAAGGAAGTGGGTATTATGTGATGTAGCCCTGGACTGTATGTCTATAGGAGCAGTGGGGATTTTGGAGGAGGAGATGAAAGTTTTGGGCAGATTTTACCTACTCTACTGTTTTGTCTTACTTGCTCTGACTCATCTTCAAGAGCAGGTTGCTTGAGATTAAAGAGATTGTTTCTATGGTAGATGCAAATGATTCTTGAAGTTCAGTAGGAGTTTGCTGAGGGGTTGCTAACCTCTCAGGGTGTGTCCACAGATCAGGTGGTACTAATTCTGGCTTCTGAGTGATGTTTGATGAATATAATTGAAAAGTAAGGAAAACAACAACAGTAGCAGAAGCAAATCCCATTGCCATTCTTGTTTTTAGACCAGAATATGTTTGTAGTGGGTCCCTATACCTTTCTGAGCCTGAAAAAGTTGACCTAGCAGGTAATAGAAGCTTTTTATTATGTAAATCTTTGGTACCTAGTAAGTACTCAGTTCATGTTTCTTTTTCTTTTTCTTTCTTTTTTTTTTGAGACAGAATCTCGCTCTGTCGTCCAGGCTGGAGTGCAGTGGTGCGATCTCAGCTCACAGCCACTCCACCTCCCGGGTTCGAGGGATTCTCCTGCCTCATCCTCCTGAGTAGCTGGGATTACAGGCGCCCACCACCATGCCCGGCTAATTCTTGTATTTTTAGTAGAGACGGGGTTTCACCATGTTGGCCAGGCTGGTCTGGAACCCCTGATCTCGTGATCCGCCCACCTCGGCCTCCCAAAATGTTGGGATTACAGGCATGAGCCATCCGCGCCCGGCCTCATGTTTCTTAATGAATGAATCGAACTTATGTTCTGGTGGTTGGGAATGTGTAAGAAGGTTGAATCCTGAGTATGATATTTAATCAGATCTTTCAACCTTGACAGTTTGATATGATTACCAGTTAGTCCACTGTCCTCCCATACAATTCTTATGTGAACAAATATGGCACCCAATTACACCTAATGCAGAGTCTGAAATTGTAGAAGAGCAGAGCTGAGAGCAGTCTTAGAGTTTCATTTATTCAACCCCTTAATTTTGCAGATAATGAAACAGAGGCATAGTTTTAATCCTTTTGAAAACATGTTAATCCAGATTCCCTCCTGGCTGTAATGAATAGGTGCTGATCTCTTTCACTGCTGACCCAGAGCCAGGATTTTAGAGATTAGTTTGCACAACACTACCTATAATATAATATTTGTAACTCTGGCATTTTCCCACCTCCGTTTATGTGTACCCTCCCACCTCTTGAACTTTCATCGCCAAAGGAATACATCTACAAGCTTAGAATTACAGAAATCCATATGTGCATGTGGGAAATAAACATATTTGGAGCAGGGGAGATTTTTTTCCATCCCTCATATTTTCCTAGATGTAAACTTTTTTAAGTTTTGGGGCTGAGATATAGGCATAGATAAAGAGAATTACTGACTAAATGGGAATAGGTTGAATTCTTCAAGAATGTATATCATCTCCAGAGAACAAATCTGTTTTGTGAGGTAGTTTTGGGATGCAGAGACACTGTTCTGGGCAGAGTCTGAAATCACAATGACACATCCTACTGCTTCCAGTCTTACTTGTTCTAGACTTGATTCTGGCTTGTTTTATGGCATGATTTAAAAAATTGATCCCTGTCACTCAACTCACAGGCCTTGTTGAAAAATTCCTCACCAATATTTTTAGATTAATGTGGCTTCACTGATAGTCTTCGAATCTAAAAATAAAGAACGCACTCATCAAAAGCAATTGTAAGACTGGTAGCAATTGATAGTCCGTTTTATAAGAAGACAACACATTAAAAAAAAACAAAAACAAAACAAAACAAAAAAACACCTAACAATTATCTGTGGGTACTTTTGGGGAGTTGCTAAAGTTAAAGGGCCCTGAATTTGTCAGCTATGTCCTTGCTGCCTTATTGTATTATTTGTCATACAAAAGGACCAGATTTTCTGAATCTGAATTACTTAGTACTCATACAATTGTTTTATGAACTTTTCATGAACCGGCATGATATTGGCCAGCACAGAAAAGCTAGACTCTGCTGATACAGATTGCAGACTTGATTTCTGAGGTTTTAATCTAGTGGAACATGGAAATAACCTGAAATTCACAAACTTTTTTTCTTTTTTCCCGGTAGAAAGAATAGATGTTTAGGAGAAACCGGATCAAGCAGAATCCCTGGCAATTTGTACTCATTTCCATTCTAATACAGTTTCTCTGTAGTCATCAGTACTTGTTTTATGAGTTGCTTTTCCAGTAGTGGTGACACTTTGCAATAACACTTTTGTCTTTGTGGCTTCTGATATAATGATTGGGTGGTGGAGGAAGCTGTTTGCCTGTGATCGAACCTATTTGGAAATTGAAACTGCAGAACATGGTCTCACTCACAACACCTTATGACCAACAAAAGAGTGCAGATCACAGGCACGTATGTGTGTAGAACACCCTTAGATTTACCATGAGCAGAGTAAATGTCTCAAAGAAAGAATATTTTTCTTAAAATATTTTAGATGAGAGATGGAAAGCAAAATATAGACAAACTATGCTCAGTCAGAATATTGCTAACGGTTTATGGATTTTTCAGAACAATTTTCCAGGTTACCAACTAATAAATATAGAGAGAATACTGGTTAGAAAATAACTTTTAAAACATTATAGTAGTCATTGATTCAAGCAAAAATCGTTAGTGGATGCTAAAATTTGAAAATGTTTGATGAGGGCAAGCATAGTTACAGTCTCAAAATATCTCCCTCCTTTGTATTTATCCAATAAAAGGGGCAGTAATAACTTTACAATGGAGAAATCTACAGGACATCACCCAACCAAATGATCAAAAGTAGAATGATCAAAGGTAGCATGGAAAAAAGGAAGATGATGTGCCTCCTGAGGTGATGCCCCAAGATAGCTTAGGCATTGTGCTTGCCAAAAATGTGTAACTCGAATCTAATCATGAGGAAACTTAAAAATAATACCCCAAACTGAGGGACATTTTATAAAATAACTGGCCATTACCTGTCAAAATGTTAATTCCATGAAAGTCAAAGAAAGGCAGAGGAACTTTCCTAGATTAGAAGACAAAAAAGATATGACAACTAAATGCAATGTGCAATCCTGGGTTGGATCCTGGACTGAGAAAACTGGACATAAAAGACATTTTTGGGATAACTGGTGACATTGGAATATGAACTACGGACTGTGGATTATGTTACATTTCCAGATTTCAGTACTTGTGCTATAGTTAGGTAAAAGCATGCTGTTTTCCTTAGGAAATGCATGACAAAATATTTAGAGCTAATAGGACATGATGTATGCAACTTATTCATCAATAGTTCTGAATACATATATAAATATACACACACACATACACATGCATATATATATGTATTCACAACTATTGATGAATAAGTTACATAGATGTGTGTATATATATGTATTCAGAAATATTGACGAATAAGTTGCTATATATGTGTGTTTATATGTGTATTCAGAACTATTTTCTCTCTATGTATAATATTTATATGTATTCAGAACATATAAATATCATATATATAGAGATAATTGTAAAACAAGTGAGACAAAATGTTAATAATTGGTAAATCTGGATAGATGATATATATAGTTCTTGTAAGTATTCCCACAACATTCTACACATTTGAAATTTATTACAAGCAAAAATAAAAAAGAAACAGTTCTTTCAAAAAAGTCATAAAGAAAAAGACAGACTTGATTTAATAAAAATTAAAATCATATGTTTTGAAATAAATAACTATATTTAAATGTCAAATGACAAAAATGGAAGAACATTTACAATAGGTACAGTTAATATTTATAACAACAAAAGAGGATGTATGAATCAATAAGAAAATATGAATTACTCAATTTTAGAAATTATTAATGGACACAAAGACACAGAAAAAAAATAACCTACAAATGCCAATGAATATGATTAGATGCTTAACTTATAACTAATCAAAAAATGCAAAATAAAACAAGGTGATTCCACTTTTTGCCATTTTTGGCAAATTTATAAGAATTGATATTAGAAGAAATTGTCTTTCTTATAGAGAGAAGAGGACTTCCTTTTTTCTGTTCTCATGAGAGAAGAACAGATTGACTAAAAATTCCTCTCTTTCCACTCCCCATCCATTTCACCTAATGAAGATTGGTTAGATTGGACAGAACAATGATCTCCATTGGTCTAAAATAACTAATTTCTTTGTTGAGAGCATTCGTGTGCTAGGTACTACATCATGTATTTTATATACATAAATTATTTCATTCACCTATCACAATAATTTGTTTTACAAATAATAATAGTATTATTTTACAAATGTTTTAACTTTATCATATATACAAACTAATTGGATGGTAAGAGAAGCAATGCCAATCAAAGGAGGAGTTGGTAATTCATATAGTGCTGGGAACATTGGCTGGGTATTTAGGGAAAACAATTTATTTAAATCCCTACCTCACATCATAGACCAAAATAAATTCTTGGTAGATTAAAAATAAAAAGTTAAAAATAAAACCTAGAAGAAACTGAAGATGAATAACTATCTGCTCTCTGGAAGTGGAACAACTTTGTAAATATAAGATAATTACGTTATCAAGAAAAGATTAAATTTATCACATGAAAATCTATGTTTATCAGAATCAACTAGTACATATCTACATCATGGACTGATTGCCAGTGATGGTTTGTTTGGAGACAGCTAGGGCCCTGTAAAGAAGTGTCTCTCCTAATAAGCTACATGTTCCTCCAAGGAAGCTACTGTGTTCTTCTAACTTGTGTGTTCCTAGTTTCTTGCACTGCACCTAGTACACCTTGTGCATTGTGTTTTCTGTTTTGGTAAATCGAGTAAATGAAAGAGTGTATTCAGGTGTGGCCAGAGGAGAATGATAGAAAAGCACAAAGGCATGTTCCTAGACTGATGACATACCAAGGGTAATGATAGAGTTGGAACAGTTTTATGCTTGAAAGATATTTGATTTAATTCTACACCCGTATTTCTACATTTGTTAGGAGTGTGGATAAATTATATGAATATTCTTTCGTGCCCAATAAATTGTTATTGGAAGCTTCGGAGATGAAAACAAATCAGTAGAACTCTGACTTTCTAGGGAGGCAACTACAAACAATCAAGCCCGAGTTTTAACACTATCTGAACGAAATCTTACTATATGGAATCCCTCGTGTGCATGGTTTGAAAAAACTCATAAAGGTTGTCACATTTATTAATTTACACTTAATGACTAATGTTCAGAAACCATTTAATTACTATTATTCAAAAATAGCATTAAGTCTTTGCACTTAGAGATGAGGTTTAGAGCCTGAGGGAGTACATTTGGATCAGTTGAGAGTAGGTGGGACAGGTATGAGACTGTGGTGGGATGAAGGCTGTGGTTGAGGCTTTTCTAATATATAGGAGAAATTCCACCAGATGTTAATTTTAGATCTGTCTTATTCACTTCTAGATGCATCTACCATAGTATTTAATAGGTGCTCAATGATTATTTGTTGAATGATAACTGAGTGTAAAAATAATATGGAAATAAGATATGAAAGTATGGAAGAACTTTAGGCACCAGGACTTCTGCTGGAAGCCTTGATCTGTTGAAAGCAACATGTCTAGCACTTTTCTTGGAAAACTACTTTATTAAAATATAATTCACATGCAATAAAATTCACCCTTTTAAAGTGTATAACTCAGTGACTTTGAATAAATTTACAGAGTTGTACAGCCATAACCACAATAAATTTTAGAACATTTTCATCATCTCTAAACAGAACTCTATATATTAGCAGTCCTCGTTACCCTTCCCTCTAGTCCTGGCAACCACAATAATCTACTTTCTCTCTCTATGGATTTGCCTATTCTGGATAATCATGTAAATGAGATTGTAAAATATGTGGTCTTTTGTGACTTGCTTCTTTCACTTAGCATAATGTTTTCAAGGTTCATCTATGTTGTAGCATGTATTAATACTTCATATTTTTAAAGGCCAAATAATATTCCATTGTGTGAATATACTACATTTTGTTTATCCATTTGACAGTTGACAGACATTTGAGTTGTTTTTTCTTTTTGGCTAGTATGATTAATATTGCTATGAACATTTGTGTACAAGCTTTTGTGTGGACATAGGTTTTCATTTCTCTTAGGTTTATACCTATGAGTGGAATTGCTGGATCATATAGTAACTCAATGTTTAGCATTTTCAGGAACTGCCAGACTGTTTTCCAAAGTGGCTGCATCATTTTGTTTTCTAAAGTGTCTGCATCATTTTACATTTCCACCAGCTATATATGATGGTTCCAATTTTTCCACATCTTTACCAAGACTTGTTGTCTGTTTTTAAATTATAACCATCCCAGTGTGTATAAAGCAGTATCTCACTGTAGTTTTATTTTGCATTTCCCTAACAACTAATAATATTGGTCTTTTAAAAATGGTGGCTGGGAGTGGTAGCCATGCCTGTAGTGAATTCTCCTTGAAAATTTCCCCTTGGTTTCTGGCCAGTATTTAAACGATGGGGATTCACCTGGGATGGCTGAGACCACCAAGAGAATGAAGGTTGCTCCCTGACCAGGGTTATTTCCTCTCTCCAATGCTGTTTTCTCTTTATGACCATGACTCTTCTCGAGGTCTCCAATAGCTATCATCGGCAACCATAGCCAAGGCCCTCCCAAAGGCTCAGTCAGAATGGATAGGAGGTGTGAAAAAAGAAAGCATGGTCTCTATATTCCTGTCCAACTTTTCAGTAATTCTAAAAGTGTGCTAAAGAAAATAAGTCTATTCCACTTCCTCATGTCCCCTGAAAAAACAGAAGCAAAATGCACAAAATTTCCATACTTTTCCAGCAAAGTTGGATGAGCACCAGGAGGTGCTGCATGTCCCAGTGATTTTATCCCCATTTCTCCAGAAGTAGGAAGAGAAGGGTTTTAGATACATGAGATAGGGATGTGAGAGGATTGTTTCCTGGGTCTGGGTCAAGGAATTAATGTCTGTTCTCTCAATTTATCAATCTATTCCCTCCACTCATCAGGTGCCCCCCACCCCACCCTGCCCGCTTTCAAAACAAAACAAAACAAAACAAAACAAAACAAAACAAAACAAAAGCAACAGCAAAATCTTGTCATTCTTTGTGGGCGTGCACACCAATGTCTGGCATGGTGGGGTTTGTCTAAAATGAGTTATATTCCCCAAGCACACTGGGAGGTATGATATGGGGCCATTACTCTCCCAGAAACCCTCCTGATAGAAGGGAGAACCGGCTGGGCATTATTTACATGTATGTTGCTTCTTTTAGCTTCCATTTTATGCACAACTTTTACCAAATAAATTAAGTTTTTGAGGGTGGTCTTCTTTTTAAGTTTTTCAATGGTGTGTCCTATAGAAGTCATTGCTGGGTGCCACTGGAGACACTTAGTACATGGACATAGAAAATTGCAATTGGGTGCTAGAGTCACAGGGAAAATAACAGAAGAAAGGTAGGCTCCAATTTGTCTTTGGTGTTCCCCTAAGAATACTCAGAAAATTAGGTGGTTACACCCTGTTTCCACTCCATGGTGAGAGACTAGCTTGAAGGATGCTTAAAACCTGGCTCAAAAGAATTGTAGAATGTCTAAACAGTCACTTGTCTGATTGTGCAAATGAGTGATTTATGTTAGAGGAGTTGTACAAAAGGCTGATCTTTTTCTTTCCTCTCCTGAAGAGAGTGGAGGTTGGTTACTAGATTTTAGGAGAGGAAAATGGGATGAAAAACAAAAGAGTGCAAAGGCAGTACATTCCATGCATTGCTGATGGGATCTCCCTGGAGTACAATTCAACACAACGCATTCCAGCTTAAAAATGTTCACGCATTTTTATCCCGTAATTCAACACCTAGATATTCTATGCTAAGGAAATCATCTGAGATTCAGATAAACTTTTAAAATCCCACTGCTGATGGGATCTTCCTGAAGTACAATTCGACACAATGCATTGCAGCTTAAAAATGCTCATGCATTTTCTCCAGTAATTCAAGACCTAGACATTCTATGCTAAGGAAGTAATCTGAGATTCAGACAAACTGTTAAAATCCCACAGCTGGTGGGATTTCTCTGGAGTAAAATTCAACATGATGCATTCAAACTTAAAAATGTTAATGCATTTTTATCCAGTAATTCAACACCTTGATATTCTATGCTCAGGAGATCATCTGATAATCAGATAAACGTGTTAAAACCAGATATTTTTAATAAAACTGTGTATATAAATTAGAAATCACTTAAATGTTTAATAGGAGAATGGATGTCATTAACATAGTCACTAAAATAATTCTTATGATCGGAATTTTAAAATATGAAGAAATATCTAGGTTTAAGTATTAAATGTTAAAAGGACACAAAATTACAAATTAGTATGAGCTCTGCTATGTATAAAGTGTGTATGGAGAAAAGGAAATTGTGGATTTTGATGGGCTTACAAATTATCTTTACTTTTCTTTATGTTTTCAGTATGTTTAATATTGAAACATTTTCTCAAATGACATGTATTATTTAAAATTCATTTGCAGTCGACTACCCCAAATTTTCTACCATCTCCTTAATTCAAAACTTGTATTGCTTTGACAATTATATTCTCAGTTATATGATTATTGTTAAAGCTGGTTCATGGGAACCCAATTTCATGTTTGCAAGTTGCATGCCACTCGTTCCCTCAGATTCTGTTATTACCTGGTTTACAGGTTGGGCGTTCACAACTTTAACACCCACAGCACCATAGGGCTTTCTCATGTAGTGGGGTAGGGTCTTCATTTTTAATATAATTGCAGACAGTGCCTGCTCCCCAAGTTATGATCCTCACTCAGTCATGATGCAGGATGAGTTTTTGTAGATCTCGAGTGTACTGTCCTAAAGTTACACTTTGTGACAGGAGCCTCAAGAGGAGGAGCCTTTTTGTGGAAATCCAAGGGCCTGGCTTTGCTTTAATACTGCAAATTGAACTAAACGCCCTCAAAATATCTCAAAAAAACCTCCAAGGATGCGTTATTTTTCTTAACCAAATATGAACCACGTTTTGAAAAAGAGCTGATGTTGTTCTATGATGATAGGTAATATCTAGTGAGTTTTGCAGGTGAATGAAGTCTTCTGAGGTATTTGTACTGAGAGAAGGAGAGGGAGAAAGAGACACGGAAATGGGATGGGGTGGGACAGAGGCGAATGGGGATGGAGGAGATGAGGAAGAGAGAGATGAAGAGAAAGAACAGAGACAGAAGGGAAGAGGGGAGAGACACCTTTTGTTCATTTGCTAGGTACAGTCTGAGATGCCAGAAGAAAAAATAATAACTGGTGAAGATGCTCAGGAAAATATCCTAGACAGCTGTGGAGTTGCAGTCATGATAGAGTAGCTAATAACAGTTGATAATATCTGAAAAGTCTAGCTTCACACTTGACTGAGAACCTCACAGTTCTGTCACTACTCAATTCATTTGATGGTGTGCATTGGGATAGGTGATGAAAAATATTCCGCTTGGATTTTGTGTATTCTGTTATAAATTATGAACTCGTGTTACACAGTGACTGGAGGGCTCTGTAAGTTTTTTAGGGAGAATAAGGGACAGAGATATGACGTTTCCTTTTACTAAGGCTTTAACCCCTAACCTGTGTTTTTCCCACTGTTCCCCTCGAAAGGAGAGGCCCTCATGGTGGAACGGTTTGCTCTAAAGGAGTGATAATGTAGAGATAATCACTTTAACTTAAAATTCATTGAATTGATGGCCATAAATGCATGTCTTGTTTTCCCCCTTATATGTTAATTGTCCTGATTCACAAACCTGTATTTAAAGTGACAGAATAGCTTGCTCAATGCCTCTCCTTATAGGTTTTCATAGGCTGTAGGACTTGCCTGGTTCCTCCTCTGCTCGATTGATTTTTGAATGGACTTCATCAGAGCACAGACCTTAGCTGGGGATGGTTCTCACTGGCTTCTAGGTATGTGCCGGGAGGTGGACAAGCTATTGTTGGTAGAGATGCCTCTGGGGGCTAGTTGTCCTGGTAGTGAAGCTGTATGTGTTGCAGATCTTCATTCTTGGGATCAGAGAGTCAGGGAGGTGCTAAAGTTATTCTGCTACTTTTTTTTTTAAACTTTTATTTTAGGGCCGGGTGTACGTGTGCAGGTTTGTTATATAGGTAAATTGCATGCCAGTGGGGTTTGGCATACAGATTATTTTGTCACCCAGGTAATAAGCACAGTACCCAATAGGTAGTTTTTCGATTCTTACCCTTCTCCCATCCTTCACCCTCAAGTAGGTCCCAGTATCTGTTATTCCTTTTTCTTGTCCATATGTTCTCAATGTTTAGCTCCCACTTACAAGTTAGAACATGTGGTATTTGTTTTTCTGTTCTTGTGTTAGTTCCCTTAGGATAATAGCCTCCAGCTCCATCCATGTTGCTGCAAAGGACATGATCTTGTTCTTTTTAATGACTGCATAGTATTCCATGCTGTGTATGTACCACATTTTCTTTATTTAGATTATTCTGCTACTTTCTAGCATTATGATTATGAGCAAATTAAGGCCTCCTCCAACTCCTTGTTTTCTTATTCATCATATTGGGATAATAATGTCTCTCCTCCTGACTTATTAGGAATGAACGAGATAATGGGTATGTAAGGGCCTGTTACATATTAGGTCCTTGAAAAATGTTTATTGTATCTAAATGCAGGTCATCTAGTTGGACTGTAAGCTCCTATTGCATGAGGCATCATGAGTGCAGGGACAATGGCAGTCCCCTTTATTAAAGGCTCTAACCCTAACCTGTGCCTTTCCCACTGATCCCTTTGAAAGGAGATACCCTCATGGTGGAATGCTTCGTTCTAAAGGAGTGATAATGTAGAGATAATCACTTTAATTTAAAGTTCATTGAGTTGATGTATACTCAGTGCCTGACACATTGTAGGCACTTGATAAATAATTGTTCAACAAATGAATGTCTAGGCTGTTATTTTACTATAATACTGAAGGGCATTAGGGTTTTGCTTGGGGTTAAGATCTAATCAAAACATACATTTTATTTATTTATTTATTTATTTATTTATTGAGACAGAGTTCACTCTGTTGCCCAGGCTGGAGTGCAGTGGCATGATCTTGGCTTACTGCAACCTCCATCTCCCCAGTTCAAGTGATTCTCCTGCCTCAGCCTCCTGAGGCAGGGATTACAGCCTCCTGAAGCTGGGATTACAGGCGTGCACCAAGGCACCAGGCTAATTTTTGTATTTTTAGTAGAGACGAGGTTTTGCCATGTTGGCCAGGCTGGTCTTGAACTCCTGACCTCAAGTGATCTGCTGGTGTCAGCCTCCTAATGTGTTGGGTTTACAGGTGTGAGCCACTGCGCCCGGGCAAAATGTACATTTATAGATTTAAGAAAATATGTTTCTTGTTAGCATATTACGATATTTATTCTATGTAAATAGAGGTTATATATCTAAGGAGATAAAAACTTCAAAGCTTTTAAAAACCATGGTATTTCATCATTTAAAGCGGGGATCAGCAAACTTTTCAGTAAGGGGATAGATAGTAAATATTTGCAGCGTTGCAGGCCATGTGATTTCTTCTCCACTACCGCTGTTCAACTCTGTCATTGTAGAGCAAAAGCAGCCATAGACAGTAATAAATGAATGGAAATGTTTCGTTCCAATAAAACTTTATTTAAAAAAACAGGCAGAGGGCTGGATTTGGCCCGCAGGCTGTAGTTTGTAAGCCATGATTTGAAGGATGAAGTCCTCATTTACAGTTTTGGAAGAAATAGATAATGTTATAAAGATTTGGCTAAGAAATAAAAAAAAAAGCTTTGTGCAATACTAATTATATGTAATCATATCAAAAACATGAATAGTTGTAAACACGTAAGAGCTTGGAAAACCATATTATTATTCTTTTTTTTTATGGGCGAGAAAATTGAAATTTTCATGATGTAGTTGCCTGAGGTCTCAGGCTAGTAAGATTCAGCCCAGGGCCTGCTTCTTCTGATTGCAAGTTTACTGCTTTTTCTATGTGTTCTTTGCTGTCTCACAGCTTTGCCTGTCTTTGATCTCTGTGTCTCTGTCATATTGGGGTGGACAGTTGACATTTTTTCAATCCTGGAGATGTCAGTTTTGAAGTTGAAAGAACTAAGGGCTTTTATGAGAGGAGCAATTGATATCTTAAGAGTGATTGCAAGTTTTGAAATGAGTTTGTGTTTTAGTCTTTATTGTTATTTTAATAGATTTTTTCCTCTTTTTATGTGTCATAAGACTCTTACATTTCGAGGATACAAGATAAACATAAGGAAAACTGTCTGCTTTAGATAAAAGCTGCATTTTTTTCATTAGGTTGAAAGTGTCTATGCTGACATTTTTCCTATAAACATGTTTTCTTTTCTCAATATTGGGTTGTAAAATTAAATGACAAAGAGCCTCTTTGTAATATTTCAAAAATACTGCCTTTATCAGTACGGGAAGATTAATCATATCATTTTGCATCATAAACTGGCAAAGACTTTGACTGTTGAATCATTCTGGCATCCTTAAATTTTTAATTCTAGGCAGAAAAGGCTAATTGCTGAAAGATTTATTGATTGGCTCATAATTCATGCTGAGTTGTAACATACCTAGGAGGAATCATCTAGCTCTATACTTGATGAAGTAAACATTATTTTTACAGCCTGTTGACATAGAACTTTTTTTTTTTTTTTTTTTTTTTTTTTAGCTTGCCTTGAATAGCACTGTCAGGCTAGTTGACCTCCAAAATTCTTTCAAAGCCTAATGTAATTCTCTGGCACTTGAAGTCACTGATACTAGAGAGGCTCCCTTTCTTCAGTCATTCAATGATATATTACATGTGTAAAGTACCAAATGCAGCTTGGCATTTAGTAAGTGCTCAAGAAATTCTCATCCCCTTGTTAGTGATTTATCAAGCTACCTTAATGTTTAGCTACATTTAGTGTCAGATTTCAACATCGCTCATTGAGCAATCGCACCACACCAAATTTTTAGGCTTGTAGGGCACAGTCATCTGTAGTTAGATCTTTGTTGAATTATTTAAGAAGATAAACAAATGTAAACCTGGATTAAAGACATTCAAACAGGTTTATATTCTTCTCAGGTATCCAGAAGCCCAGTGAAATTTGAATATTATCCCCCAACAGTAACAGATGTGACACCTACTTTCAGGAAGCCAGGCAAGAACTCGTCCTGTTCTAAATGTGAATGGTATACCCTTTTGGAAAGGCTATGATGGGCAACATGAAGTAGTAATCAATGACATAAAATATTAAATAATTCACGTGTTAAAATTTTCCAAACTCTTGCAAATCATAACCAATGACTAGACTGGTTTTTAGAATTTTGTGGAAGAATTTAGAAAAAAAATAATTATTTTCAAATGATCATGGAGTAAAGAAAACTAACAGCACATTTCTTTTCTATGCTTACTATTGAGAATTCAGAAAAACTCTGGATGCTTAGTCACTAATTTCCACTGGTCAATATCTTATAAAACTTGTTTTATTTATACACTAGCTACATAAGTAGTTTATATTTTCCATAAAGGCCATCTCTCTATTTTAAAAAGTTTTCTTTTGAATTTCCCTATGCCTGATATATTTGTAGGGTCGTGGTTCAGGTAATATTGTTGTCTGACAACAAGTTAGAAAAGGAAGATAAAGGGCTCAGTAGGAGAACCAGGTCAGAGAGGAGTCCTCATTTGTCCTTAAGACATGTCAGTTCCTGGAGTTTGACTCTTCCTAGCTTTCTCCTATTTGCTCCACACTTTTTGCCCTATCCACTGACCCTCATGTTTACAGTCAGCAACATAACAGGATTGTAGAGTGCTAGAACCAAAAGTAACATCAGAACATGCTTTGGCTAAGTTTAAAAAGTTTTATGTTTTCAGTTGTAAAATATGTGTGTCAATAATCAAATAATAATTCTCATCCCTACCACACACCTACTGCAGGAAAACAAAAACTTTGAAGTAGCTTAGAGCACATTTTGCAAATCCTGTGTAATAACTTAGAAAGATTTTAGAATAATGCAAAAATTCAAATATAAGAGACCATCCAAGACAATGTGTATATGGAGTAAAATACATTTCTGCTTCATGGTCTTCTAGTATAGAAATTTGAATTGAAAAGTGTGAGCCAAGTATTGTTTTGAGGGCTCTATAAATTGGAAAGAGCAAAGAAAATATAAGCATATTAAGATAAATATTCAATGTAGTTGAAAGCATAGCATTTGCTTTAAAAAGTGTATGCCACTCTTTTCTTTTCCCTTTAATCTATCAATGATGATTTTACTCTGGATTCCAAAATGGCATTGGAAAAGTGCCACAGAGGGAGGGGCAAAGTTGATATATTTCCATTCCTGACAGGGTGTGGATGGAAGCTTACCTGACCAGCTGTTAGCAGCAACTCTGAAGGCAAGAAGGTAAATGCTCGAATTGCCTGATATAATTTTTAACAATGAACACAGAATTGGAAAACCATTTTAAAGGATAGAATCCCAAAGGAGATGTGATTGAAATAGAAGGATATACTTGTTTTTATTAAGTCAAATACTTAAAAAAAGAGAGTTAGTTTTATGATGTTTTGGATTTTCTGCAGATGTGGCAGTCATCACCGGGAGATATTAACAATACTTGTCGCCTCGCTCAGCCCCAACCACCTGTTCAGATGCCTGATGTATATGATTGATTTTTTAAAAATGTAGATGTTTGAATAACTTTTTAAACTTTTGCATACTTGACATATTGTATTTTATCTTTTAATGAATTATTTCTGAACCATAAGATGGTATAATATTTAGAATATCTATATTTTAAACAATGTGAGTTTAGATTTTTTTTTTTGCACCGTAAGTTGGAAAATACTTTCGATGGTATTGTTCACAAGTATTTCTTTGTTTTTAGACATTGGTTATTATTGGTTTGAATATTTGTTCCAGCAGAATAGCATCTATTTGTGTAAAGTCTGAATTTCATTCTTGAGTTGTTAGTAGCTTTGTGGGAATTATATAAATTATAAGACATGAAATATTTTTGGAGTATAAATATTTTTATTCCTACTATATATAGGAAAAACCAGTTTTACTCAGAATATTTTGGGTTGTTAGAACGTCTATTTTGTCTAAACCTTTACATTTTTACTATAAGGGAAAATTATAATAAATGAACTTTTTCTTATATAGTAAATGAATGTTTTCTTATATTGTAGTAAATGAACTTTTTCTTACACAGTAAAAAATTAATAAAAAGCTGATTCTCTTATGCAGAATCTCTGTTAATTACAGCTGCCTGCAGAATATATAAAGTTAATATGAAATGCTAAATAATCTTCTAACATTTCAAACATTAGGATTATCTACAATGAAAAATGGGCAGATGATAACAAATCAATCCATAAATCTTATGAAGGGCTCTCATGTGCTGCCATTGTGTTCTTCACTGATGGGTACAAGGATGAATTAAAAACACTGAACCCACCTTCAAGACAATTGTGATTTGGAAGTAAAGACA
Organism: Symphalangus syndactylus; assembly: GCF_028878055.3. Lineage (NCBI taxonomy): Eukaryota > Metazoa > Chordata > Mammalia > Primates > Hylobatidae > Symphalangus > Symphalangus syndactylus. The sequence goes on along the minus strand of NC_072423.2, from coordinate 23,015,025 downwards.
GAAGTATAAAAAATAATTACCTTACAGTGTGATAGAGGAGTTAAGGGAAACGAATGCTGTATGGTTATTGTATACAGTGGTGACTAATTAACTCTTTAGAGGGAGAGGTTGGAGGAAAGTGGAAGAAGGTTTTATGTGTGTAATAAAGCCAGAAGGAAAGAAAACAAGCAAAATAGATCATTTGTTGATACCTCAAACAACATAAAAATGGAAAAAAAACCTTTAAAAAATTAAAAATGTTACACATTTCAGATAATCAATATTTAAAAATGTATCTTCAAAGCTAACAACATAAGTTAAAATCTTACAGGAAAGATTTTCTTTCTTGTAAAAAATTGAAAGTAGATGAAGTTTTAAAATTAAGTTGAAAATACATTACTTTCAAGGTTTTGAAGTGATAGAGTGCCAGAAAATATTGACAATTTTCAGTAAATAAGAGTAAAAACGATTCTATAATAACAACAAAGAAGATAAATAAAGGAAGATAAAACAGCTAGGGGAAATTTTTTTTAAAGAACAAGTTTGAAAAACACAAAATGTTTATATAATATGAAGAGTTCATAATGATCAATAAATAAATGGTCAAGACCTCAATAGATAATTGACAAATGAACAAGAGACAGTTAATATGTGAGAATTTATAAAGAGAAAAGAACACATGGAGAAACGTTCAAATGTTAGCAAGTATCAATGCCATGTACATTTAAAAATAATACAATTTTCTTTTTATTTTTTAAGTTATTAAGAATGGCAATAATATCTGAAAAAGGTGATTATGACATAGCTGTTTCATCTGTAACTTTTTGTTGACAGTATGAAAGTTAAAAATCTTTATAATATTAGACCTAGAAATCCCATGTTGAAGAAGATACTCTGAAGAAATAATATGAAGAGAAATAAAAGCTATATTTATGACAATGTTTATTGTAGAATTATTCATATTAATAAAAACTGGGAAGCTAATTTAAATATCTAGCAATATGATGTTAGTTTAGACATTTAGATATGTCAATATAATGAGATATTATAAGGCCATTAAAAGAACAAGTATGAAGACAGTATTAGTGAGGATAAACACTTAAGATGCAATTTGAAGTGAAAACAAGTGAACATAAAATGTTCATATAAACAGACACGTACACACACATGAGTGCAGTGATTGAGAGATTGGAAAGCACACGGAAAAATAAAGGCAATTTATTTTTCAGTATAGTGAGGGCAGAATTCCTCATTACTATTGTTCTGCCATCTGTATAACAAATTAGACCTTGAGAATAAAATTCCTTCTTCTACTTCATTAGAGGTTAAATTGTGAATCACCTACTTGGAAAATATTATAGGCAAAAATATGATAGTATTTGTATTGATATAAAATGACATTTTTTCTTTTTCTTCTGACTAAGATCTGCTTATCATCTCTTTCCTATATAGCTATGGTCAGTAGGAGGTGACATTGCGGATAGTACATGGGAGCTATCATGTAAAGCACTCCCAATTAGGCTAAGGTTGTTTGCAATCTTGAAATCTCAATCTATATTTATGATACATTTGCACAGATTTCAATGCAATTTGAGAAGGATTTTTTTGAGTAAATTTTCAGTCTAGAGAAGCAACCTCCATAGAGATTGTAGGAATCTTTGGAGGACAAACTGGAGCTTGAGATGTGCCTCCCAGAGAGGGAGTTCATGGCCGTCCTGAGATGGACTCTCAGTGCTAGGAGGTCCTTTCTACAACCAGTGGTCTTGGTAAGAGACACAAACAAGACATGGACCTGCTGGTGGCCTCTGCATCCCATAGAGCCACATGGTGGTCACTCAGGACATGGCCTTTGTGAGCACAAGTGTTACCTGCTCCAGAGGGTGGCCTGGTATAGGAGGAAAGAGGGTAGCCTTGAAATCAGACTGAAAGAACTGATTTACACACCACTTGTGCCACGTAGTGGTTGGATGTACAATGAAAGTTGTTTCTAACTTGCAGGATTTTTTGAAAAATAGAGACAATATTTGTGAAATGCCAGACATATCACAAGCTCAAATTGAACAGTAGCTATTAGTAGTATGTCATTGTGGATAGAGTTAGCACCAATTACTTAAGCTGAATGAACTTTGCAGGACCTTACTATTTTAAAAGGTTATTTCAAGTCTGTTTGAAAATAATGATGACTGAAGTAAATTGCATACAAGTTTTTCAAGTTGTAGGTTACTAAGAGGCAGCCTGTGTGAGCAATTGCCTTTAGACTCAATCAAACAATAACTTCTTTGTGTGGTGGATATTTTCCAGAGTAAACACCAAGTACGGCCTGTGAATGCTTGGGGAGCATTCCCTAAATGCATCTGGAGCCAAAATTTCATTTTGAAAAATTTCCCTTCAATTTTCCATATACAGTATTCTTAGCTATTTTGTTAGGCACTAACTTGCAATGTCTTAAAATTAAATGCCATGTTTAGTAATACATCTACAATACATTTTAAAATTAAACTTTATACATATATACCTATATGAACACCCACACACACATTAATACATAAGTGCATAAGAAATAAGTGTAAGCTTAATATGTAACCAACACTCCAATCAAAAAAGGAACCAGTACCAGCTTCCTAGAAGTCTCCTTCATGACTAGTTTACGTGGTGTCCTGAGGCTGGCTCATACCAGCTCACAAGAGCTGATTCTGTGCATCTTTTCCCAACTCTGGATACAATGGTGTCTTGTTGGCAGTTTGAAATTAACCTTAATGGGGGTATTTACACCATAGAAATCAGCAAACATTGTGAATCATGGATTTTTGTTGACTTTTGTGTTTTGGGAGACAGTTTACTAGTTTGCTGCTGTCCCTACCTATGGCTAACCACAGTTCTCCCCACCCATTCCTAAGGGTAGCCACTCTCTTGACCTCTAAAACTGCAGATTATTTTTGCCAGTTTTGGAACTTTATGTAAATGGAATCATACAGTATGAAAGTTTTTGGCTGGGCGTGGTGGCTCATGCCTGTAATCCCAGCACTTTAGGAGGCTGAGGTGGGCAGATCACGAGGTCAGGAGATCGAGACCATCCTGGCTAACACGGTAAAACCCTGTCTCTACTAAAAATACAAAAAATTAGCCGGGCGTGGTGGCGGGTGCCTGTAGTCCCAGCTACTCGGGAGGCTGAGACAGGAGAATGGCGTGAACCTGGGAAGCGGAGCTTGCAGTGAGCCGAGATCATACCACTGCACTCCACCTTGGGCGACAGAGCGAGACTCCGTCTCAAACAAACAAAAAAAACCAAAAAAAGATAAAGTTTTCATGTGTAATTTCTTTTTTTTCTTTTTTGAGATGGAATTTCACTCTTGTTGCCCAGGCTGGAGTGCAATGGCACGATTTCAGTTCACTGCAACCTCTGCCTCCCAGGTTCAAGCGATTCTCCTGCCTCAGCCTCCCAAGTAGCTGGGATTAGAGGTGCACGCCACCATGCGCAGCTAATTTTGTATTTTTAGTAGAAACGGGGTTTCACCATGTTGGCCGGGCTGCATGTATGATTTCTTTTACTCAACATTATGTTATGATGTGATGTGAGATCCATGCTATGTGTTTATTCTGCTGATGATGGACATTTGCGTTGTTCCTAAGTTTTGGCTGTTATGAAATTGTTGCTATGAACATATTTGTACATATTTAAAAAAAATTCTTAAGGTGATTTTGCTACATACCTTTAAGAAATCTCTCTTACAATTACATTTTTGTATTATAATATTTAGATCTCTGCCTTTTCTATTTCTTGCTAGATTGGTCCTATTTTGAATCCAATTGATTTGGAATTTGTGATTTAGTCATTACTGTTTTCAAATTAGTGTCCATGTAAAAGGCATTATTGAAATGCCAGGGATTTGGTCTATGTCCTATTGCTCACCACACAGAGAGGCAATCACTGAGACAAGTGTTGCCAGGGAAGAAGGCTTTAATCAGATGATGTTAGCCAAAGGGATGGGGATAAATCTCAAATCACTCTCCCTCAACTTACTAAAATGGGAGGTTTATATAGTGGGGAAGAAATGTAGCTACATATGGGAAAATAAGAATTAGGGAGGGGAAAGAAAATAATCAAGATGAGTGTGGATTCTGCCATCTCTTTTTCTGCATGCCATGATGTGAATTTCAGTTGCTTGATACTCTCTGGGAGGTCTGCGAATGGGTTTCCTGAGGAAGGAATTCAGATAAGACAAATGTAAGTTTCAAGCTTTAAGACCAGAAGGGTCAATTTCTATGTTTATTCATAAAGACCACAAATTCACTTCTATGGAACAGTTAGGCTGGTTTCAAAGGGTTTTTTGATGAGGACAAGACAACTAACGTTAAATTTCTTTTTCTTTTCTTTTTAATTGCAACAACATAACATCACATGATTTTTACTAACAGTCTAAGCTTATTTTTAATAAATAAAAGCAATGATAAAAAGCTTTAAAGTATTTTTAAAGTGTTATATTTTAAAATTGCCTATTTGAATCTGTGTTATTAGAATAATCAAATCTTAATGAGTGCTTCCTACAAAATACTCCTTTCCCTTTTCTATTTCATTCTGTAAATTAATATCTTACTCTTCTATGCTTCTTAAACTGTACTCCTGAATCTGCAAATGCATTATCTGCTCTGTTAGGTCATAGATTTATCAAAGGCAGAGATTGTGTCTTGTTCAGTTCATCTTTTATATATAGTGACTAACCCAGTGGGAGAACTTCATAATTAGGTTGGTGTCATATTTAGGCAGTTTCTAATTAAAAAAACTCACTCACCCCCACCCCCCAAAATAACCAAACAACCCTTCAGAAGGTGGTTAGCAGATGACATTTTAATCAAGTTGTTAAATATTCATTATTTGCCATGTTTTAGACTTGTATGTAAAGCCAGGAAAGATCTTTCTATTATAAGCACTTACATACAGTAACAAAACTTTAGCAGCAACTGTCCAGCTGTTTTTTTTCGTTGTTTTCTGTTACTATTGTTCTCTCAACTCCCTTGGAAGGTGAGGCAGCATTAAAGCTGCACACAACTGTAATGAAAGCTTAGAACCAGGTAACACTCAGAAAAGGGAATTGTTGCTGGGATGAGAGCATCACAGTACTCCTGGAAAGTAGTTCACAAAGTTTATAGAAGCTTGATGCAGAAACAGGCAGAGAGAGTTTTAGAGTGTTCTGTAGCCCACAGAGTGAATAAGTGTAGTGCCAGAATTAGAATGGAACGGAATGTGAAAAACTGTGTGATCTAGGACGAAGCAGCCCTAGGCATGAGGAGGTCTTAGCCTTGCTTTGCTTCTGGACAGCTGCATGATTGTTGCAAGTCACTTCACCTCATTTGGCCTCAGTTTTTTTTTAATCTTGAGAAGTAGGGAGTTGGCCTGCATGAGTAGTCATGTCCTTTCTAAAGCAGGCAAGACTCTGATCATTCAGTTCTGGGAGTGCTCATGCTAGAAGGCAGAAGGGGTGAAGCCAAGTGATTAACTGGAACATTTGAAGGGCCAGGTTGGGATAATTCAGCCTTTCTATCCAACCCCTTCTTTTCCTTCAATATAGTCAGGCTCTAGTCTTCTTTTAATAGTGATGACCAAATTGCCAGAATGCCCTTTACGTTCTCCTCCTTTGATGCTGAAAATTTTGATCAAACATCAACCTAAGTTATACAACAAAGATTTTAAAAAATATTAGACTACATTTCACACAAAATTTTATCATTAATCGAAAGCCTGTGAAATCCTCCCAACTTAGACCATCTTTAATTTGTTGGTTTTCTTTTCTTTGTTAGTAGACTTGTTACTAGATGGGTAATGTGAGCTATGTGTAGAGAAAATCTGTTGGACATCAAGATGTTTACCAACATATGCAAGGGAAGCTTTCTGAGATGTGAGGCATTATTGAATTTCCAGATACATCCAGGACATCCATTACTCAAAAACACCCACCAATTAAGGCATAATGCTCCTGAAAACACTCTGGTGATCTATGATTACCCTGAAATTAGTTTGAAAATACAAAGTATGTCTCAAACCCAGTTTCCAGATGCAAGATGAGAACTGTGAGTTAGGTACAGACTTGACAGAAAGAAAATGTAAGAATAAAATGGACTATAAGCTGAATAAGGGGGGAAAGTACCCACACATAGCAGGCATGTGTTTGATCGCCTATCATCAGTTGGGGATTTACATTTCTATCTTGGAAATACACAATATCCATAGGCAAAGAGACGAAAGAAAAGGCATTTCATTTGAGAGGCATAGGTCAGTGGTGAGATCTACATATTCTCTTGATAATCTGGAATAGATTGGGTGGGGAAGGCAAGATACCTGTTCTTAGGAAGTCACTGTCTTACTTTGGTTCTATATTATCTGTGGTTCTACACTGTCAAAAGAGGACATTGAACCCGGTGATATGGTTTGGCTCTGTGTCCCTACTCAAATCTCATCTCACACTGTAATCCCCATAATCCCCACGTGTTGAGGGAGGGACCTGGTGGGAGGTGATTGGATCATGGGGGCAGTTACCCCATGCTGTCCTCGTGATAGTGAGTGAATTTTCACGAGATCTGATGGTTTTATAAGTGTTTGGCAGTTCCTCCTTTTCTCGCTGTCTCTCCTGCCGCCTAATGAAGAAAGTCCTTGCTTCTCCTTCTCCTTCCGCCATGATTGTAAGTTTCCTGAGGCTTCCCCAGCCATGCAGAACTGTGAGTCAATTAAAACTGTTTCCTTTATAAATGACACAGTCTCTAGTATTTCTTTGTAGTAGTGTGAAAATGGACTAGTACACCTGGTGACATCAAAACCCCCAGCATCATTCAAGATTTATTGTCTCTTGAACAATATGAATGACTGACTAAAGTGCCTCAAGTTCTGTAGTTTGCATGTGGGACGAGTCAAAAGGCGGTGAGAATGTTAACAAGGGACATGACCCATGGGAATTTGCTGGGCATATCCTCAGTCACAGAGCAATGAGGGGAGAGTACAGGCAAAAGGTGTCAGCAGAACCAGCCACAACCTGTGGAGAAGAATGAGATGGGATGATGTTTGCTTGGCTGCTAACTTGGTAATAAAGAATGTTAGCCTTTGGCTTCATTTTACATGAATAAAGGGAGTTCTACCACAAAGTGGGTAGGATTATGTCTCCTAAAAATATAGTTTAAGTCCTAATCCTTCTACCTGTGAATATGACCTTGTTTGGAAATAGGGTCTTTGCAGATGTGGTCAAATTAAGATGAGGTTGTACTGGCTTAGGATGGGCTCTAATTCAATGACTGCTGTCTTTTTTTTTTTTTTTTTTACATCATAACAGCACTTTTGCCTTTATTTACATTGGTATAAAAATATCCCATTTCTGATTTCTTGAGTCAAATTAATTGAGTGTTAGCCACAAGCTAGTTGAAGAGGAAGACATTACTACTGCTAGGCTAATCTTTATTAAACATTAAAAAAAATCAAACCTCCACTTTCCCCTCTTTCCTACCTTCTTTTTTCCCTCGACCTTAACACTTAGTAGATGATCTCATGGCCTACTTCTCAGAGTATATAGAAGCCTTCTGTTGGGAGGTCTCTCAACTTTTAATACCAAATCTCCAAACCCACCTATGTCTATACTTATCCTGGTCTCCTTCCCTGTCTTTAAAAGAAGAGGGAAATTTGGATACATACATGGACGATAAAGAGAAGAATGTGAAGATGGAAGCAGAGACTTGAGTGATTTGTCTACAGGTCAAGGAATGTCAGTTTGCTGGCAACCACCAGAAGCTGAGAGAGAGGCATGAAACAGATTTTTCCTGAGAGTCTTGAAATGAACCAAATCTTCTGACATCTTGATTTTGGATGTCTGTCCCCCAGAACCATGGGAGAATAAACTCCTGCTATTTAAACCACTCAGTCTGTGGTAATTTCTTATGGCAGACCCAGGAAACGAATTGACACTACTAAATGAAAATAGATCTCTGTCTATCAATATCAATATCAACACCAATATTTATACACAGGGATGATAATGACCTTAGTTTTCCAGTTCTTAATAGCATACTGAATAATTGTGCATGATTGTATTTCAGGTATGTAAAATAAAATTGTTTGTTCACTTATTTTCTTCCAATCACCATTTTCTCCTTCTCCTTTTTTTTGGTTTTAGATTGTTATAAGTTTTACAATGGACTCTCTTGTTGCAGCAAATACCAAATTTTGCTTTGATCTTTTTCAAGAAATAAGCAAAGATGATCGTCATAAAAACATATTTTTCTCTCCCCTGAGCCTCTCAGCTGCCCTTGGTATGGTCCGCTTGGGTGCTAGAAATGACAGTGCACGTCAGATTGATGAGGTACGTGTCCACTAGGGTGCTACACAGGGTCCTAAACTCAGGGTCCACACTCAAAGTCAGATGCTAATCCCACTCAGGCAAGCCAAGGGGCTTATTGCACCCTGGGCTTGGTCAGAACCCATCCCTGTCTCTGAGTCTTTATTTGTATTTTCCCCACCTTACTTCCTCTTCGTTCCTATCATTCTTAAAGTCTCACTTAAACTTCTACCAATTTTTTTTTTTTTTTTGTGAGAAGGAGTCTTGCTCTATCTTCCAGGCTGGAATGCAGTGGCGCTATCTCGGCTCACTGCAAGCTCCGCCTCCCAGGTTCATGCCATTCTCCTGCCTCAGCCTCCCGAGTAGCTGGGACTACAGGCGCCCGCCACCACTCCCGGCTAATTTTTTGTATTTTTAGTAGAGACGGGGTTTCACGGTGTTAGCCAGGATGGTCTCGATCTCATGACCTTGTGATCCACCCGTCTCAGCCTCCCAAAGTGCTGAGATTACAGGCATGAGCCACTGCGCCCGGCCACTTCTACCTTCTTTAGGGTGCTCCCCAACTTCACGTCTGGCAGCTTTTCTCATTCATCTCTATCTTTATCTCTGTATGCATGTCTGTCACTCTTTTACTCTATGATCACTAATACCAATATTGCTAGGGATTTTTAGTATGTGTATATGTCTTCTCTCTCACTCATTTCATTAAATAAATATTCATTAAGTACCATATATGGTTCCAGTGGCTAGACAGCTTGGTGTCCTCCTGGACTCTTTCTCTTTCACTTTACACCACGTTTGTTCGAAAATTCCGTTGGCTTTTCTTTTGAAAGATATCCATAATCCAGGCACTTCTCCCAGTCTCCTTGAGGTCTGAACCACCACCATCTTTTCTCACCTGGATACTGCAGCAACTTCCTGATGGGCTTTCCTGCTCTCACTGGCAATCTATCCTTTGCACAGCAGCCCAAGAGACCCTTTAAAACCTGAGCCAGATTCTATTTCTCATCTGTTCAAAAACCTGGATTTCTCATTTCACTCATGATAGCAGTTCAAGTCTTTACAATGGCCCACAAGGATCTGGAGATCTGAATCCCAGCTAAGCCCTGTGACTCCATCTCTCACTTTCATCCCTCCTCACTGTACCTGTCACACCGGCCTCCTGGCTTCCTTGGGTAAGCCATGCCCATCCTATCTTGGGGCCTTTGCTCTGGGTCCCTTTGCCTGATGGCTCTTTCCCCTGGTAAGTGACCTCAGCTCATTTTCTTCTTCAAGACTTTGATCAGTGTTTATCTCCTATACGGGGCCTACTTTGACCTCCTAATCTAGTGCTGCATCCTGACCTCCAACCCATAAGGGATACCTTTTTTTCATGTGGCATTTTCCACTGTCTAACATACTGCATACAGAAATTAATTACTATGTGTCTTGATTTTTGTATGCCTCCTCCACTAGAATATAATCTCCTAGAGGGCAGGGATTTTTGTCCTAGAACAGTGCTTGGCTTACAGTAGGCACCTGATAAACATTTCTGGAATAAATAAATGAAGGTGATAAGAATAAATCCCCAAATAAACTACAAGTTCCCATGGTTGGCCTTATACTTCCTTGGACATAGCACATAGTGCAGGGGTTATGCACAAATCAGGCTGCTTCCCCTGAATATGGAGCAGTAGAATTTATGGATTAAGACAGAATGTGTTTCTGGGGTCATTCTGCTTTATTCATCTCTTAAGATTTGGTGTATTATTTTCTTATTCCATTAGCAAAACTTAGCTTTAGAGTGTGGTTTGCATCTTGCAGGGCAGAATTCAGATGTTCTTTCTTAGGCAGTTGGGGGCACCTGCTGACCAAATGGGTCTGAGTAGTGCAGGATATGACACCTGTCTCCTACCTTTCTACCAGGCTCTGGATAACTTGTCTTTTGCTGTCCTCACTCCCTTGATTCATGTGAAACTCTAGATCAGCACTGTCTGACACAAACATAATGAGAACCACATAGTAATTTAAAAATTTTTAGTAACTGTATTACAAAAGTAAAAAGAAACAGGTGGGACTAATTTTAATAATAATTTTTTAACCTAGTATATGCAAAATATCATATCCACATATCATCAATATAAAAATTTTAATGAGCTATTTTATTTTATTTTTTATACTATTTTCAAGATCTGGTGTGTATTTTGCACTTACAGTCAATTCAGATTGGGTATCTATGAAATGCTCCATAGCTACATTTAGCTTGTGGATACCTCTATATTCTTTTAGTTTGGTTATATTGATTCATAAATGCTCTCCCAGGGTAGCAGTTGGTTCTTCTCCTCCATTCCACCTCCCAACCCAAGGACAGAAGCACCCACTTTCCTTTAAACTGTTGTTGATTGTTTTGTTTGACTATGTAATCATTGTCTTTGTCTCATTATGAAAACGTTTCTGAAGTTATTCAGGCTTCCCTGTGTTCATACTATCTGAAAGACCCCATCCCATTATCACGCAGATACTACACTTCAACGAATTTTCCCAGAATGAAAGCAAAGAACCTGACCCTTGTCTGAAAAGCAACAAACAAAAAGTGCTAGGTGACAGCTCTCTGGAGGGGCAGAAAAAAATGACAGAGTCTCTGGATCAGCAGGTGAGTCACCACCATAAGAAACTCTTGCCCTTCTTTTTTACAAACTACTTATTCTGGCTGTAGGATATTTGGTGATAGTTGCTTATCCCCAAATATTAGACTCTGGATACCATCAACAGCAATAACCTCATGTGATCTGTGATTCCTTTCTGAGTATGGATCTCAGATGTCCTTGGCTATGAGCTAGTTTCCTAAAGAGTAGGATCTGGTATCTTCTGCTTATGAGAAAGAAACCTAGATCATCACTCTGTCACTCATCTGCTTCTACAGGCCACAGAGCCCCAACATAGAGCATGGTCAAAGATAAAGGTGGTAAGGGGTAGGGTCAGCTGTGGAATTCTTACTGTCTCCCTCCACCTCTGCTTGTTCCATTTCGTGCTGAAATCTGTGCTGACAGACAAAACTTTTATTGGTTGCCTCATGCCAGGAGGAGGAAAGATATTCTCCAGGGTATGCATCCCCCTAGCTTAGAAAGTTTAAGAGGAGGGTGGAGAGATGATTTTCTCTTTCTTTCTTTCTTTCTTTTTCTTTCTTTCTTTCTTTCTTTCTTTCTTTCTTTCTTTCTTTCTTTCTTTCTTTCTTTCTTTCTTCCTTCCTTCCTTCCTTCCTTCCTTCCTTCCTTCCTTCCTTCCTTCCTTCTTCTTTCTTTCTTTCTTTCTTTCTTTCTTTCTTTCTTTCTTTCTTTCTTTCTTTCTTTCTTCTTTCGTCTTTCTCTCTCTCTCTTTCTCTCTCTCTCTCTCTTTATTTCTTACTTTTTTTCTGAGATGGAGTTTCACTGTGTCGCCAGGCTGTAGTGCAGTGGGCCGATCTCGGCTCACTGCAACCTCTGCCTCCTGGGTTCAAGCGATTCTCCTGCCTCAGCCTCCAGAGTAGCTGGGATTACAGGCATGAGCCACCGCGCCTGGCCTCTTTTAAGTATGAAGAAAATCAGGGTGTGTGAGTCTGAAATATAGTGAGCGTTGCTGAGTTCCCCAGACATATTTGTCCTGGATGATCTTGATATAGATGCGGGAGCCATAATCTTCCACTGGGACCACTTCTCACCCTCTATTCCTCTGTTCTTCCCAGCTCACTTCCCCCCGCATGGTAACAGAGACAACTGACATCTTACTAAGAAGCTCCATCTTGCTTCCGTACAAAACATGTATCCTTTAGTTGTGTTTAGCTCTTCCGATAGACACAGTGAAGGTCACATTTTGTTTCTTCTTTCCTTAGGCTGAGTCCTTAAACAATGAGAGCGGACTGGTCAGCTGCTACTTTGGGCAGCTTCTCTCCAAATTAGACAGGATCAAGACTGATTACACACTGAGTATTGCCAACAGGCTTTATGAAGAGCAGGAATTCCCAATCCGTCAGGTGAGTTGCACACGAATGGTGACTAAAGCTACCAGGTAGTGTACTATTTAAAAATCAGGGAGTAGCTGGGTTACTTACCTGCCATCTAGAACACAAACCTCTTTGACAGGATGATGCGCTGTGGACTGGTGAGGTGTCCGGGACCTCCCTCTTTCAGTCCCACACTTTTCTTCTCTTCCAAGTGTTCAATGTGAGCAGTTTACGGGGCCCATTGTGGGTGGAATAGAGTGGGTGGAAAAGGGTTGTGTGAGTAATGGAGACTTTGGAGCACGTGTGGGCTTGGTAATGGCATCCTCTCCTGACTGTCTTCCCCAGTCAAGGTGCCTGGTTGCTGCACTTCTCTCTCCCTTATCTGTTAGGTGCCCCCAAGACATTTCTGTGGAATCTCCTTTTGTGCCAGGATCAGGCTACCCCTGCAATGCAATTGTGTTCACTATGCTGTTTTGAGAGTGGGGTAGCAGGAGGAGACTGCATTTTGGTGTTTGGAGCTGAAAGGCACAGGACTTGTCTCTGTGGCTAAACAGCTTTGTACCTAGAGCAAGCTGTGTCTCCATCTGGGCTTCAGTTTCCTTTCGAATCACTGGAAGGAGCCACGTGCTAAACAATAAATGTGGGGTATATGACCAATGGCAAAGACATGACATGGCTGGTTAGCGTGGGACCAGCCAGGGGTCGGGTGGCCTCCTTTGGCCAAAATAAGTGTGTTCCCTTGCAATGAAAGTAAGATTTTTCACGCTGGATTTTTTAAAACTAGCCTTTTTATGAGCTATAAATTCATATATTAAACAATTCACCTGTTAAAAGTACACAAACCAATGGGTTTGGTATATTACATGACTGATTTTTTCTTAAATTGTAGTAAAATACATATAAAATTTACCATTTTAACCATGTTTATGTGTATATTTCAGTAGCATTACTTACATTCACAACGTTGTGTAACCATCACCTTATCTATTTCTAAAACTTTTTTTTCATCACTCTAAACAGAAACTCTGCAACCATTAAGTGGGAGTTTAATTCTTAAAAACAGAAGCATTTTCCAGCCAAGTCTCTCAAGTTACTTGGTATTTACCTTGGGATGGCTCCACAGATGGGTTGTTGAAATAAAAGGATATCCAGTAGGAAAGGCTTGTCCCATTGTAACTATAGACTGTTCACGAATAATGTTCGATAACCTCATTTGTCACTACAAAAACCGAAATGTCTCTGGCTAGTTTAAGACTGGGGATGGCTATAAACTGTCAGGCCTCTCCCTGCAATGCGAAATGACCAGGCTCATCTTTCTTGGGACACTTCTCAGGAGAGCCTCACACCTAACTACGAGCATCACTGCCTGACTTTATTGCACGATTTCCCTTTTATTCCAATGGAACAGGAATACTCAGATGGTGTGATTCAATTTTACCACACGACGATTGAAAGTGTTGATTTCCAAAAAAACCCTGAAAAATCCAGACAAGAGATTAACTTCTGGGTTGAATGTCAATCTGAAGGTAAGAAAGCCCAAAAGCATGGGAGCTGGTATTGGTTTCCATTTTAAAGAAAATTGGTCTGCTTAGCTTTGCAGATTGCTGGTCTACTGGGGGCCAGAAGTTCACATATATGGACTGTGTTCAAAGCTTGGTTTGCAGAATGAGATACCATCTCACACCAGTCAGAATGACTATTATTAAAAAGTTAAAAAATGACAGATTCTGTCAAGGCTTCAGATAAAGGGGAACACTTATACACTATTGGTGGGAATGTAAATTGGCCATTGTGGAAAGCGGTTTGGAAATTTCTCAAAGAAGTTAAAACAGAGCTATCATTCGACCCAGCAATCCCGATACTGGGTATATATCCGAAGAAATAGAGATCATTCTACCAAAAAGACATATGCACTCATGTTCATCACCACACTATTCACAATAGCAAACACATGGAATTAACCTAAGTGTCCATCAATAGTGGGTTGGATAAAGAAAATGTGGTACATATACATCATGGAATACTACACAGCCATAAAAAAGAATGAAATCATGTCCTTTGCAGTAACATGATGGAAATGGAGGCCATAATCCTATGAATTAACACAGGAACAGGAATGCAAACATTGTTCTCACTTATAAGTGGGAGCTAAACATTGAGGACACACAGGCATAAATATGGCAAGGAACAATGCACCCTCCAGATACTAACTGGGGGCAAGGAGGGAGAGAGGAATGGGTTGAAAAACTACCTATTGGGTACTATGTCGACTGTCTGTGAGCAACATGCCATGTAACAAACCTGCGCATGTACTCCCTGTATCTAAAATAAAAGTTGAAATTTAAAAAAACAAAACAAAAAAGCATGGTCTGAACAGCATCAAACAGTTAAACTGCTTAGATATTGCTGTTATTTATTATTGCAGTTTTGGTCTCTGGTCTTGCTGGCTCTGGGCGGGAAAGGAGGACACCAGCCTCGTTAGTGCTGATCTAGGTGGGGCTTAGAGAATGCTCCCTTCTGCCGGTGCCTGTGTGAATTTGAAAAACAGAATAAACTCTTCCCTCTAGGACCAAAGTTAGTGAATCGAAGGGTCAGGTCAGGCTGCTGGACACAGACTAGGCCCCTTTTTGATTATTGTGTGGGGCTGGCGAGGATGTTCGTGTACAGTGAAAAGTTTGGAGTGCGTGAGAGAGCACAGGTAGTGCATTACGTCTCCTGCCTTCAGAGTGAGACCATGACCTCAGGCATTTGCGTACATTTTAAGTGGCTGGAGGCTGGGAAATGATAGTTGACTTACTTTAGGCTGTCCTTGGTACCAGAGCGACACTTTTGGTTCCTCCCTTCCATTTCGTGACTTTCTCTCCCTGTCTCCTCTTTTTCTCACACTGTCTTAGGGATGGGATGCGCCTGCCTGCCTTTCCTTGGGAGAAGTCTCTAAATTCCAAAATTATTGCTTCTTCCTTCTTTCATAGGCCACAAAAATGACCATTCTTTCAAGGCTCTACTCAGATGTCAGAAGGAAAGCAATTCCTTAACGAAGTTCATATTAAGGCCTGGATATGTACTTTCCCCTTAGTGAGTTAACCTAACTCCTCCAGAGTATTTTTGTAGATGATGTCAACCTAATCTATTATTATGGGATTTAAGCAGAGCTCTTCTTGAGATGGAAGATCTTTTCTTCTTAAGACATCTGCAAACATTCAAGTAACTGGTGATCTGGTAGTTCAAGGTAGAAAAGGGTGTAACCCAAAGATAGGATATTGCCTTCTAGCCTGGGGCTTTTCAAGTGGGGCTTAGGGCTGTGTTATTGTGGAAGGAGCCCCAGAGCTGAGCCCAAAGGTGGAAGGCCTGAGGACCCATTCCCGCCAGTCTTACTGCTTCTTGGCTGTGTGACTTCAGCTCTCCCTGGATGCAATTGATTCTTCTATGAAGAAGGGATAACAATACCTCCTTATCGTGGGATGGATCAATTAATTGATTAAGGTGGGATGGAATGAGAAAGAGCATATAAAAGTATCTATAAAATAGGTTTTATATCATGGTCTAGCATATTTATGTGTATTTTTGTTTATATGTAAGCATATATCTTACGCTATGTTGAGTGCTTGAGACAGGAAGTTTATATTGTAGTTCTTTGTTCTCAGGGGAGCTTATCATATTGTCAGATGACTAACTATATAATTTGAAAGATAAACCATAGTATAAGATGTCTATTGACAAGTTGCAAACACAAGCAATACAGGGAATCAAAGGAGATTCCTTCTGTTACAGTGCTGTGATTGGACACCCTGCGAGGTGGAGTGAGAGAGTTTCTCCCCTGCCCCATCACCCCCTCTCTTACCTCCAGCCGGGACTGTGAATTAATCTTCTTGGATTAGTTCTTGAATGAGACGCTCCCTAGTCTTGGGGGTGATAAGCTGCATTAAAAAGAATTATTGGCCTGGCACGGTGGCTCACGCCTGTAATCCCAGCACTTTGGGAGGCCGAGGTGGGCAGATCACCTGAGGTCAGGAGTTCAAGACCAGTCTGGCCAACATGGCAAAACCCTGTCTCTACTAAAAATAAAAAAATTAGCCAGGCATGGTGGCGGGTACCTGTAATCCCAGCTACTCTGGAGGCTGAGGCAGGAGAATCACTTGAACCCAGAAGGCAGAGGTTGCAGTGAGCAAGGATCACGCCATTGCACTCCAGCCTGGGAGACAAAAGTGAAACTCTCAAAAAAAAAAAATTATCTACACAAATGCTTTTGATACAATTCATACTCAGGATATTCTCTGGGATCTTCTTTTAGGTAAAATCAAGGAACTCTTCAGCGAGGACGCTATTAATGCTGACACTGTGCTGGTACTGGTGAATGCTGTTTACTTCAAGGCCAAATGGGAAACATATTTTGACCATGAAAACACAGTGGATGCACCTTTCTGTCTAAATGCGGTACTGTATCAGAACTCATGGTTTTCTAGCTGGCCAACTCATAATTTCCACTAGGAATGATTTGCAATATGTATACTCAAAAAGTTACAGCTTACATTTACAATAAGAACATTTTTCGTTGATAAGAACCAGTACCTGAATTTCACTGAGTATTTTTGTGCCAAGTGCTTCCTGCGTGAGTATTTTTCCATTTGTTATTTGATTTGTTCCCCCAAAGAGCATTATGAGATGGGTGTCATTATGATTTCTACTTAGGATGTGAGGCAAAAAATGGAAAGGCTAAGTTAGTTAGCCAGATTCATTCATTAGGATTCAATCTGTGATCGTTTGCCCCAGAAACTTGTGTTCTAAGCTAGTAGATTTAGAATGGGAGGAAACGGAAAGGGTTGGGTCCCAGCCATCCACTTGTTGGCCAGCTAGCTTATTACTGGAGATGCATTTTTCTCTCAAGCACCGAATATCCCCATCTGCAGGTTGATGACCCCTCACCCACCACCTTGAGGTTATTATGAGATTTAAGGTGCCTGGGGTTGTGCCTTCCCTCTGAAGGAGCAGGTGTTGTTATTTAATATGGAGATGATTCTCACTTAACGATGTCTGCCCTTGGTGCTGTGGTGGGGTCATCCAGGCCAGCTGGCATGGGGTGGTGTGAGGCCAAGAGGCTGGGCTGGGGTAGGCCTTATGGTGGGACAGCTTGGCAGGGCGTGTTTCTGCTGACTTAACAGTGGAGATGCTTTGATAGTAAGTTTACCAATGGTCATCTTGGGAGCTGAAGAACTGATTAAAAAACATGGAAAGGGCCAGATGAGGTGGCTTACCTAGCATTTTTGGAGGCTGAGGAGGGAGGATCACTTGAGACTAGGAGTTTGAGACTGGCCTGGGCAACACAGGGAGACCAGGTGTGGTGGTCCATGCTTGTGGCCCCAGCTACTCAGGAAGCTGAGGTGGGAGCATTGCCTGAGCCCGGGAGGGTGAGGCTGCAGTGAGCTGTGATGGCACCATTGCACTCCAGCCTAGGTGACAGAGCAAGACCCTGTCTCAGAAACAAACAAGCAAACACCCGGCCCCCATCCCCGTCATGCCACAACAAAAAAAGACACGGAAAGATAAAGTGTTGGCAAAGTAAGGGCCACTGATGAGTGGGCAGACTCTTGTAGGCTGGATCCCTGGTGTGGCTCAGGACTTCTCCTGCAGAACCTTCTCATCTTTAGGAACCCCTGTCCTCAGTGAAGCTGGGGCCATATGAATTTGGGAGCTTCCCATAGCCATCCTGTGACCTCCTATCTTGACTACTACAGAATGAAAACAAGAGTGTGAAGATGATGACGCAAAAAGGCCTCTACAGAATTGGCTTCATAGAGGAGGTGAAGGCACAGATCCTGGAAATGAGGTACACCAAGGGGAAGCTCAGCATGTTCGTGCTGCTGCCATCTCAATCTAAAGATAACCTGAAGGGTCTGGAAGAGGTAAATCTTCATTTCCGCATCTCTACAAAATATTTAATGATAGATCTTTAGAGAACAACACTGTCTACTATCTACCATCTCGAGGAAATACAGTACCTCAGCTGTCAGAGACATTAAGGAATGTATAAGAATCAGAATTAGATTAGATATTTATTCCTCATTTGTTTAGAATTTAACAACAAATGCCAAAAATATTGGGATTAGAGTTTCTTCTTTAATCTCATAGCTCTCTGCCACTGTTTCAGCAAATCAAGGAATCTGGGTTCTGAGTAACTTGAGAAGTTTTTAAGTTTTTCCTTTTCTCTGAATATCCTGACTTCCGGCCTCTTACTCATACCATTTTTCTATAGCTCAGTTAATTAAAGAATTAACTGAATCCTGTTTTGGGGAATATGTACCTTGAAAGAAGTGTAGAGGGTGACAACAGAATTGATTGCTTGCGAGGTAGGAATTAATAAAGGCTGGAGAAGCTCAGCTACAGATTGTCCAAGGAGGTAAAGAGATAAGGACAGAAGGAGAGAGAAAATGAGAGAGAAATACTAATATAGCAGATATAGTAGTTACAACATCAATAACAACCATTATTCAGAATTTTCTATGTGCTATCACTGTGTTAAGTACTTTATATACATGATTTTATTAATGCTTGCAAGAACTTAATTATATTATCTGTTTTATGGAAGAGGAAATTTAACTTCAGAAAATTAGGGCTTGGCCACAGCACCCAACTAATTGACTGAGCTTTGCTGTGCTTTGAACACTTGTCTGTCAAACACCAGAACACACTGGAACCTGAGTTGCCCCCTAACTTCTTCTAAAGAGGAAAGATATTTGCTCGAAGTTTTAGATGAAATCAGACTATTCTCTAGCTTAGGGAAAGGGCTTGAAGGTCGTCACTGCCCACTGAAATGGACTCAGGCACCTTGAAGTTACTGGGGGCATTCTTTGCGGTCCCATAATCTGATGCTAAATATTATTTCCTTCCTCTTGTAGCTTGAAAGAAAAATCACCTATGAAAAAATAGAGGCTTGGAGCAGCTCAGAAAACATGTCAGAAGAATCAGTGGTCCTGTCCTTCCCCCAGTTCACCCTGGAAGACAGCTATGATCTCAATTCCATTTTACAACACATGGGCATTACAGATATCTTTGATGAAACGAGGGCTGATCTTACTGGAATCTCTCCAAGTCCCAATTTGTACTTGTCAAAAATTATCCACAAAACCTTTGTGGAGGTGAATGAAAATGGCACCCAGGCAGCTGCAGCCACTGGGGCTGTTGTCTCGGAAAGGTCATTACCATCTTGGGTGGAGTTTAATGCCAACCACCCTTTTCTCTTTTTCATTAGACACAACAAAACCCAAACCATTCTCTTTTATGGCAGAGTCTGCTCTCCTTAAAAGGCGAGCACTGTCTAGTACTTTGGAGCTGGAGGAAAATATCAATTACAATCTTCCCCTGGCATACGATGGGCATTTGAGTTTTTGGTAATATCTAAAGCATTCCCTTCATCCTCTAGCCATCAGCGTATGCTTATCTTGATCTTTCTGTCACCCTGTAGCTTATTTTCATCTGAATCTGTTAGTATTGAAGGGCTGTTGTTCTCTACCCTAAACTTTCAAGCATGAAAATTCACCCTCTGTGACCTGAAGGTCAACACAATTCAGAACAGTACCTACCTCCTTTTGAAGGAATCCTAAAAGTTCAGGTCATTAGACCATTTCTAAGAGATGGCCACTTTAACATGGGCGGCAAGAGAACATATCTGACTGGAACGTGTTTGGAAACTCAGCTCTGTTTCTGGGGTAGTTATGATTGTGGTCATCACTGGGCAAGATGCCCTGTTTCTTCCTTTGACAGCTACTGCATGGAAGATGTCCCGTGAGGTCTTTTCACCCAGGAGAAGGTAGGGCTTGGGTGTATTTAAGTGGTAGCTCAAAGACGTATGAATGCCCCAACCAGCACTCATTTTGCACAGAGCAGAGGAATGATATTTGTCTTGTGATTTTGACACTGCCCCAGGAAAGTGGCTAGTGGATTTAGAGGAGGTTTATCTCAGTTTTCCTTATTGAGTCCCCCAACATTATCATCAAACACTTTCCTCTGTCTCTCCTCCCCCTAGCTCCAAGAATTCCCACCTATGGCTAGTTCCTCTTATGCACCCAGCACAGGCAGGTGTGGAGAGGAGTGCTGCTGGCATTGTGGACGGCTGGCCTCCGTGTGCCCCTCTCTCTGCTTTCTGGCCACATGGACTTTTGTGTCTTCTGAGAGGTCTCATGCCAGTCCATATGGTGAGAACAGGCTTGAGCCTGGGCATGGTGTCCATAGAAATGCTTGTTGGCTGGGCATGATGGCTCATGCCTGTAATCCCAGCACTTCTTGGGAGGCCGAGTCAGGTGGATCACTTGAGTCCAGGAGTTCGAGATCAGCCTGGGCAACATATTGAGACCCTGACTCTACAAAAAATACAGAAATTAGCCGGGCGTGGTGGCATGCACCTGTAGTCCCGGCTACTCAGGAGGCTGAGGTGGGAAGGTCACTTGAACCCAGAGGGTGGAGGCTGCAGTAAGCTGAGATGGCGCCACTGCATTCCAGCCTGGGTGACAGAGCAAGACCCTGCCTCAAAAAACAAACAAACAAACAAAAAAACCCCAAAAGCCAAAACAAAACCTGAAACCCTTGTCAAGAAGGCCATTTGGCTCATCTCAAGCTCTAGTCTACTGAAGGCCTGACCCCTGAGTTTTCCTACTCACGGACTCAGGGCCTCTGTTCTCTGGTGTGGTAATCTGGGTTCCTAATTTCTGTCTTAGCTGAATGTCCGACTCACATCTCTTTGGAGTCAGTCTCTTTCCTATCGAGGTGGGTTTCAGGTCTTGCTTGTGGCTCAGTTTCCTTGGCCCACCTTGTGGCTCTCCTTCTCCCAGCTGCCACCAAGTCGTTCAGTGTGACCGCAGCAGTTTTTTGCTGGAGAAGGCAGGTGAACCACACCTGCTCCCATGCTAGCCTCCTCTCCCTTTTCTCACCTACCCCAGTGATTTCTTTGTGCTCTGAGAGACAAGTTCCACATTCTCCATACAACCTCATTGTTGAAGCTCACTTACGACCTAAAACAATTTGTCGTTGATAACGTGAGGCAGTTTGAGGCAGTGCCTTTTCCAGAATGCATGTCCCATGGGTCAAATTAATCTCAGATAACCAAAAACTTCATGTCCCCTGTGGTTCCTTTTGGGGTTGACGTTTTGGGGGCTGTTTCCATGTCTGACTTGGCATCACTGCCAGACACTGAGCTGGAAACCATGACCTGTATATAGGCCTGCATTGCCCGGCATTTCTTTTGTTCTTATTCTTTTACTTGGTAAACACATTTTTTTTTTTTCATTTACATCGGGATTTCTCAGATTTTGAAGCATGAGAGGGAGAATGTATCTATTTACACTAATGAGGAAAATTAAGAATCTTAAATCTTTATGTAAATCAGTAAACATTCTTTACTAACCTTTGATTTATTAACAAGTTTCTTCTGAATGAATAAACCACTTTTGTTATTAGTTAAAATATATACGATATGTTGCCAAATGATTTTTTTAGGGATATAAATTTAACTTCAAACTGTCATCCAAAAATATAAAAATACATAATCTATGAAACTAACAATTCATCTCAGTTACACAGGAAAAATACATCTTGCCCCAGTAATAGTTTCTCCCAGCTTTCCATCATAATTACATATGAAGGTATATAAAAAAGAAGAAAACTGACAATGCTGAAACCGGAGTGATAGCCAGCTGATCATCAGAATATAGAAGAAATTTCTGCCGACTACAAGTTTTTCTTTTTTTTTTTCTTTGAGATGGAGTCTTGCATTGTTGCCCAGGCTGGAGTGCAGTGGTGAAATCTTGGCTCACTGCAACCTCTGCCTCCTGGGTTCAAGCGATTCTCAAGCCTCAGCCTCCTGAGTAGCTGGGATTACAGGCACCTCCCACTATGCCCAGCTAATTTTTGTATTTTTAGTAGAGATGGGGTTTCACCATGTTGGCCAGGCTGGTCTTGAACTCCTGACCTCAAGTGATCCACCTGCCTTGGCCTCCCAAAGTGCTGAGATTACAGGCTTGAGCCACTGTGCCTGGTCCCTGCTGACTACAAGTTCACGAGGCTGGGCAGTGAGGCATCATTGAGGGGTCACCTGCATCTCATTGCCAGTGAGTCAGTCTGCCTGTTTTCTCCTATTGCTGCCTTCCTCTGAGTTCAGAAACACACACTCTCTCTCAACTTGAATTTTGGACGTCTATCTCTTTACTTTGTACTTGCTGCTGTCCTTCACCCTCTGTCTTTCTTATTAGTTAGTTTCTTTTTTTCTGCAGCCATTTGAAGACTGAATGACTTCTCAATTATGACTTGGAAGAAGGTGAGGACAGGCATTTGTTCCTTCCATCCTAGGCAGTTTAGTCATCAGAAATAAAATACTTTTGGTGAAGCCAAGGACAGGAAGAGCCTTGGTGGCAGTGTTCTTGGATATTTTATCTACACTGTCTGTTTAAAGTGTCCCAGACCCAGGCTATACAAAGAGGAGAATATTTACCTGAGCCCAGCAGAACTACACCAGATGGAAGCCTTTCAGACACTGGAAATTATGCTCCAAACAGCGAGATCTTGATTCTTCATTTTTCTTGCACCAGCAAGATTGACCCAGCAATATGGTGCCCAGGGGTAGAAAGAACATACAAGTCAGTAGGCCGATATAATTGCTGGAAAGCCAACCAGAGCATGATTTTAAATCAACAAGAGAACGAGCTCCCCACTTCCTTAGTTTAAGGTTTCCTCCATATAGCAATGTTGACAGGTATGCCAACATTGCTATATGAGGTAATAAGATGAGGTAATGTAGATTCAAAAACAATTGTTTCACTTATGCTGACTGTAAATATTCTGGTAAGAGAAACATTGACATATAGTACTCAACAGGCTCCCTAATACATACAGAATCTGTATGTTCAATTGCGTTTCAATTCAAGTCCTCCTTATAACTTCATACATTGTCTAGTGCATATTCCTCAAACTCTTCTGCAGTTTTTTTCCTTGAGCTGGGACAAGCCAGAACATGTGTTGCTTCATTCCTAATTGCTGTTTACAGCTTTTGCATGCTGGTATTTTTAAAAATTACACTGTCATTAACCCGAGGTGGAGATCCAATTGAAGCAACAGGGTGAGGAAGCTTGTGCAGTTGTCTTGATGGATTTCTTTGCTCCACAGTTGAATGCCAATTCCAGATGTGTTCTTTATCCACACCACTCATCTTGCATTCTTAGTTTCCCAAATCCATTTTATTTTCTTCTTACTCAATGAAAAGAATCCAAATCCTTTTTTTACCCAATGAAAACAGCAAATATCCCCAAATGTGCATACTTAAGTATATTAAGCATATTAATATACTTATTAAGCATATTAAATAATAATATATTCATAGTATTTATATTAAGTATAATATATACTTAATATTTAATTTATAAATGCTCATATTCTAATGTAATAAATTTCCCATTTAAATACTGTTTTCCTTCATGTGCCCCAACAAAGTTTTAGCTACAGATAGGTGAAAAGGATTTAAAAAGCAATCTAGTGCACAACAGTGGGGCTGAGAAACTTGCACACCTCTTGTTGACACACATAGGTCCTGAACAGATCATTCCATGTTCAAGATTAAATAAGTAGAAACAAAAGTATAAGGTATGAAAAAAATAAGTGCCAAATAAGAAGAGATATATCATGTTATAAATGAGAGAGAGAGAGAGAGAGAGACTGACTTCATAAAATGATTTACATCAAGAACAGGAAGAAGCTTTTAGAAAACTTTTGGGCATAATTAATAGGATTTAAGGAGACACAAAATCTATGGAACTGGAGTGCAATGCCATGAAGATAAACTCTGATAAGATGTGAAAAAGCTAAATGAGATAAAAACAGACCACTAGGGAACAAAAAAATGCAATAGATGCCATAGAAGAATTTAAATAGACTTTAAAGGCAATAAAGAAGCAAAACTGACATGCTGGAAACTTTAGTTAGTGATGAATAGGGTGTATTTGAGTGTGTCTCTTAGAATGTATAGGAAATAATAAGAGAGAAGTTGGTAGATATAAAGAGAGAATAGAAAGTAAACCCAACAACTATGGTGCTTCTCAGGAAAAAAGAAGACTAATTGGCATAAAGTCAACAATCCAAGACATGATGGAAGAAAACCTTTTTAATTCGGATAGTCACAGGATCATACTGAATGATTCCCCCTTCCCCTGCAGAGCAAAAACAGACATGCTAAGAAACTTTAAAAGATTAAGAAAGTAATCCTGTCAGCATTTGGGCAAAAAAAGAAATAGTTATAATGTATAAAGGATAAAAAAAATCAGATGAGCATCAAATTTTGTTTTGTACAAAATTTCTGAAGATAGTGAAACTTAGTGCACAAGTCTGAGGGAAAATATTTGATTAATGAATTTCATATCTAGGCAGGTTGGCTTTTGTGTACGCGTGGAACAGAAAACCATTCTCAGATCTATTTCGGTGTATACAAGTGCAGATACATTTTATCTTTAGCTCCTGACACCATGCTGCAAACATCACAGGAATTAAAATTAAATGCATGTTGTTTTGAGTGGCATCCAATGCAGTCAAAGACTCAAAAAGCTAGTGGATTAATCCATTTCATACTGCTAATAAAGACATACCCAAGACTGGGTAATTTATAAAGAAAAAGAAGTTTAATGGACTCACAATTCCACATGGCTGGGGAGGCCTCACAATCATGTCGAAGGAGGTAGAAAGGAAGGCAAAGGAGGAGCAAACTCATGTCTTACATGGCGGTGGGCAAGAGAGTATGTGCAGGGGAACTCCCCTTTATAAAGCCATCAGATCTCATGAGACTTGTTCACTATCATGAGAACATCACAGGAAAGATCTGCTCCTATGATTCAGTTACTTCCCACCAGGTCCCTCCCATGACACCTGGGGATTATTATAATTCAAGGTGAAATTTGAGTGGGGATACAGAGCCAAACCGTATCAGCCAGTAAAAAAATTCCTTCAGTAAAACTAAGACCTCAATTGATAATCAATGGAAGAAGAGAAATTCCTCATTTAGAATTCTCACTATACCTAATAAATTGTTTTTCCCCTTAGCACTGGTTTTTTTTTTTTTTTACAATGTTGGGTTCAGGCATGGAATGAGTTTCAATATCCAGAATAAGACTGCAACCATGAAATATCTGAACTGGGACAGTAATAACACTAATACTTCTTGTGCTTATTGTGTGCCAGCTTTGGTCGAAGACCTTTATGTGCCCACTTAACACTCTCACTCATCCTAAGAGGTGGATTATTATTCTTATCCGCCCTTAACAAATGAGGAAACCGAGGGACAAAGAGATTAAGTAATTTGCATAACATCCCTCAGATAGCAAATGATTGAACTAGGATTTTTAACCAGGCTGTCTGGCTGGATGTTATACAGAAGATGTATCACCACTACTCAATGAAAGTGTCAAGAAGTAGAAGTTCCCAACAAGGTTTGTAAGCCACTAACACACTTGCCCCAAAGCACATCCAGGCCCTACCACCCTGAAATTGCCAAGGCAAGTTGTGGTAAACCCCAAAGCAGTATTCATAGTCTAATGAAGAATCTCAAATACAAAGAGAAACCTACAACTCAGATCTACCACATGACTGTAGAAAATAATCACATGAAAAAAGGGTATCAGCCTCAACAGAGTTGACAGGTCAAACGAGATTTTTAAAAATACATAAGTAATATACTTGATAGCATCCATAAAACAAGAACAGAGAATTATTAAAAAATATTCATTTAGAGTTTCTGGAAATAAATTTGATTATTGCAATTAAGTAGATTGAATAATAGAATTAAAATGGCTGAAGAGTTAGCTGGTAGATAGAGCCGTGGAATTGTACAAAATGTAAAATAAAAGGATAAAGGGATCAAAAGTACTTAAAAATGTTGGCCAGGTGTGGTGGTTCATGTACTTTGGGAGGTCGAGGCAGGTGGATTGCCTGAGGCCAGGAGTTCGAGAGCAGTCTGGGCAACATGGTGAAACCTTGTCTCTACTAAAAATACAAAAATTAGCTGGGCGTGGTGGCATGCCTGTAATCTCAGCTGCTTGGGAGGCTGAGGCATGAGAATCACTTGAACCTGGGAGGTGGAGATCGCAATGAGCCGAGATTGCACCACTGCACTCCAGCCAGGGTGACAGAGTGAGACTGTGTCTCAAAAAAAAAAAAAAAAAAAGTACTTAAAATGTTAAAATCATGTAAGGTCGTTTAAAGGGTTTCAACATTCATTAAGGGGCATTTCAGGAAAAAAGAACAGAGAGATAACTGAAGAATAGAAATACTCAAAGAAATAAGAAAAAAACGTAGAGAATTGAAAACAGTCATGCATTCTCATTTTGAAAGGACCCATTCAGAACCCACACTTCCACACTGTCCAAAATTAAAGAAGATAAATTCAAAAATAATATATTCTAAAAGGCTTTTGTGTTAAAAGGTCAAATTTATAAACTGGAATGAGAATCATATAGAGTTTAGCTTCTCTTTGTCCTACAAGAAGACACAGAACAATATTTTGAAGTTCTGGGAGCAAAAAATACTGTCAACTGAAATATTTACCCATAAAAAGTTTTATTCAAGTGTGAGGGCAAGATGCATGAGCAAGCACTCTAAGTTTACTATCTGAAAACTTTAACCTAAAGGAATGACCAGAAGTTCTGCTCCAAAAAATTTTTTTAAAATGAATTGGCAAAAAGTATGGAATATGAGTAGCAGTGATGCAAAAAAGAGAGTAAAACATGATTGAAGATTAAATTAGAAATAATAACTTAAGAATTAAAACTTAGATGATCTCACATTGAGAGGTAGAAGACAGTAGGCTTGAGGAGTGCAAAGGGAATTATAGAGAGAATGGAAGGAAGGAAATAAAACCTCTGGGGTTCTTGTTCTTTTCAGGGGGTGATGGGGAAAATAGTCTAACCCTGGACATTAATTTAAAAATTATGTACAATATTTGTGTTAAACTAAACTATAAGCAGCTGAAGATTGAAATAGAATGCACAGTCTCCAAAAGAGTAGAGGGAAAAAGAATGAAAAATGCTTGAAAAACAAATCAAAGGAATGTAAAAAAAAAAGAAAGCAAGAAAGCATAGCGTGTACAAAGCATAAAACAAGACAGCAAGTAAGTCCAAATATGACTAGTCTCAAGAAATGTGGATGTCTTAAATTGGCCAGTTTAAAGAAAGACTGCATTAAAAAGACAAAGATCTACTTATAGACAATTTATAGGACACAATTCTAAAACAGTAGAAAGAGGATTAAAATAATGATAGAGAAAAGGAGACACTAGAGAAGTATTAAAAAGAGAAAAGCAGAAATAACAAAAGTAACATCGAAAAAATTCTACCCAAAGTCCAAAACAGTACTAAGAACAAAGATAAATATTTCAGTTTGATAAAAGATGCCATGTGTTAAAACTAAAAAATAATATCACCTAATAGCATAATTCGAAAATACTAGGAGATATAAGTAAAAGAAGAAATTGAAACATCTACAAAAATAGTGAATAACTTTAACACACCTTTTCTAGTGATCAATAATTTAAGTAGAAAAAATTACACAGAGAAAAAATTAAACTTTTATTTCATTTATTAGAAAACAGAAAATAATTAAAATACATAAATTGTTTTTTCCCCAGAATTTTGAAAAAAGAACAACATGCTTCACAAACCTAAATAAAGGTAAAAATAATAAAGACAAACGCAGAAATGTAAAAAGGGAAAGACAAAAGCTTAAAAAAATTAGAGTTATGACAAAAAGAATAATGACACTAATCAACAATTTAGGAACAAGGGAGGGATATATGCTATTTTGTATTTATGGAGGTATACCTTTAGGGTAAATTCTTAGGAGTTGCATTGCTGAGCTAAAGTACAATTGCATATGTAATTTTCTTAGCTATTGCTAAATTCTGGTTATGAGGATTACACCATAGCACTCCTATTAGCAATAATATGTATCTGCCTATTTCTTCACATCCACACCCACAGAATGTCATAAAGGCTTTGGGTGTCTGCCAAACTGATAGATTAAAAAATACTATAGTAGTATATATTTAATTTAAATTTCTCTGTTTTGAGTGAATTTATGAGCATGCAATCACATGTTCAGTCATTTATATATCTTTCCCTGTGTCATGTCTGTTCTTTTTTTTTTGACATTTATGTAGGTGCATTTCTTCTTGATTTTTAAGAGATTTTTATGTGTTAGGAAGATTAACCCTTTGTATTAGAATTAGCATAAACCTTTCCTCGGTTTGTCAGTTCTCTTTGACTTTGCTTATTAACTCGGCTTTAAAATTTTTTTGTAAGCTGAATATACCAATCTTTTCTTCTATTGCTTCTAAATTTTTAAAATCAGGTTTTCCCCACTTCCAGGTTTTAAGGTATTTACCCATACTTTTTTCAATTACCTGTAGAGTTTCATTTTAAAAATTTAGATCTCTGATTCAATTGAAGCTTACTTGGCATGAGATAAATATGAATACTATTTTAATCTTTTTTCAAATGGCTATTCAGTTGGTCCAATACTACTTACTAAAACATCTATCTCTTATCTCCAGCCAGGATTGTGAATTAATCTTCTTGGGTTAGTTCTTGAAGGAGACACTCCCTAGTCTTGGGGGTGATAAGCTCCATTAAAAAAAATTATCGGTCAGGTGCGGTGGCTCACGCCTGTAATCCCGGCACTTTGGGAGGCTGAGGCAGGCAGATTACTTGAGGTCAGGAGTTAGAGACCAGCCTGGCCAACGTGGTGAAACCCCATTTCTACTAAAAACACAAAAATTAGCTGGGCATAGTGGCAGGTGCCTGTTTCCCAGCTACTCGGGAGACTGAAACAGGAGAATCACTTGAACCCAGGAGGCGGAGGTTGCAGTGAGCCGAGATCACGCTATTGCACTCCAGCCTGGGTGACAAGAGTAAAACTCCATCTTAAACAACAACGACAACAACATCTATCTTTCCCTTTGGGATTTGAGTTGCCACATTTATCCTATACTCAATTTGCATATGTGGTTAGGTCTGTTGATGGATTTACTAGCCTCTTCCTTTGGTCTGTTTATTCATGTACCAACATCAGTGTTTTAATTATGGAGCTTTGTTACTTTTCCTTTGCAATGGTTTCCTATTTATTCTTGTTGTTTATTTTTCCATATGAACTTTAGAATCATATTGTCTTGCGATTTTACTATTTTTTCTCTTTTTAATTTTTCCTTGTGATATTTAGGACAGTTTGTATTTTTGTTCTGGACATTATTTTTATACTCTATTATGACCTAATGGCCTCACGGTAGGTACTCTTTTATTTACTTAGGCTTTTATCATTTTTAAGGGGTATCTTTTGACACCCATCTACTGCCTGAGTAATAATCAACAGATTTATATTCTACCTTCTAATTTCTTTCTAGCATTTCCTCTCATTTTTGGTCATTTTTTTACTTTGGGAGCCCATATAAAACATAGAATATTTATATATTACTTTCCTACTCTTATTCACATGTTTGCTTTAGTCTTAGAGCTATAATAAAATATATTTATGCTATCAGTCTTTTGCTAAAGTTTCTTCAATCTTTTTTTTTTTTTTTTTTGGTTACTGGATGAAGCTCATCCTCTGGTAGATTTCTCAAGAAGGGCTAACAAGTACAATATTCTCTAAGTTCTTGACTGTTTAACATAGTTTCTTTATGGTCTTGAAAGACCATTCATGAAAGAGTACTTTTTGGTATATAAAATTCTTGGTTTGGGCTTGGAATCTCTTTATTGTTCCACTGGTCTTTATGTTGTTCTCAAGAAGTCTGATGTTAACTTGCTTTCTTTATATTGACTTGATTCTCTCTCATTCTCTTTCTCTCTTCTCTCTCCCTCTTTTTCTCTTCTCTACAGATGTTAAGACTGATTTTCCAGAATATGTTTTAGACTTTATCTTTCAGGGTCAGTTTTCCTAGGTACATTGTAGGCCATTTCAATATACAGATTTGGCATTTATTTTATTTTTGAAATGTTTTCTTGGATTATAGCTTTAAATACAATTTCTACTCCACTGTTTTATTTCTGTACTTCAGAGACTATGGTTACACATATTTTAGATTTCTTTGCCTGTCTTTATTTCATTCTTTTATGCTTTTACTCTTCTTTATTTTGTTTTTGTTCTCTAGGCTATTTTTATTTCTCCTCTGTATGTTCTTTATTGTACTTTCTTCTTTAGGCAACTGGTAGTCGACATTTCTGAGATGATTTTGTTATTTCTATCATTTCTATTTAATTCAGACATATCTCATTACAGTACTTTCTTTCTGTGGTTGTTTTGTTATTCATATATACTTTGAGTTTTTAAAATTATGACTTGAAACATTCTTCACGTTCACAATCTCTTTCCAAACAATATTTAGTTCATAAGCTAGTGTTACACTGCAGCTTTATTCTCCCTCATGATTGATTTCTTGGGTAGTATCTCCATGAGCTAAAAGTTTTAATTTTCACTGTTTCCTTTGTATAGTAATTTTACATATTTGTTGGGTAGTTTTTTTTGTTCATACTTAAATGTGCAGGATTTTGGGACTAAAAAGGACAGGCAACTTTATGAAGGTGAGGTGGGTGCCATACTGTTTTCTTGGTGCAAGAGTGCCCTCTTCTGTCGATACAGTGAAGTGCAGTTTTAAAATGGTGTCAACTGCTATGCTTGTTCACCTGAGTTTTGTAGAGAGATTTGAAAGTAGGTATCCTCCGTTATACTGAAGAATAGTTCCATCAGAGGAATAAATATTGGCAAAAAGAGGCCAAACCATTATGCAGAGATTTTATGATCATCTTTCTACAAAATTTAAGCGAATAAGCTTATAATTTACCATAAAAGAATATTCTTCAAGATGGTTTGTTAGATATCCAAATTTTTTTTCTTATACACCAATAATAACTATTCACCAACACAATGCCTTATTCAGTTCATAGCACTTAATTCTATTTGAGATTATCTTGTTTTTGTTTATTTATTGTTTGTGTCACCCCAAAAGAATGTGAATTTAATGAGAGAATGGACCTTTTAATCTACATCTTACTCATTGCTTTACCTCAGTACCTAAAGCAATATCTGGCAAATAGTAGATGCTCAGGAAATACTTGTTGACTCACTGACTGAATGAATGAATGAATGGAAAACCCAAAGACTGTATTCACAAGAATATCAAAATGATAAAATATCTATAAATAAATTGAACAAATTTATTTTTCTTGTGATGAATAACACAAATATGGAAATATTAAAATGTATACATATAGCTCAATGAATTATTGTAAAGTGAGCAACCATGGAACCACCACCCAGATTAAAAGAATAGAACATTACCATTGCTCCAAAATTCCCCCACATCCCTTTTTAGTTATGACTTTCTTCATCCTCTTCAATATGTAACCAATATGCTAACTTGCAGCACTATAGGTTTGACCCTCAAACAACACAGGTCTGAGCTGCATGGATCCGCTTGTACTCAGAGTTTTCTCAATAAATATACTGGAAAATATTTTGGAGATTTGGAACAATTTGAAAAAACTTGCAGGTTTTTCAAATCACAGATTTTTCAAATTGCTGTAGTCTAGAAATATCAAAAATATTAAGAAAAAGTTAGGTACGTCACGAAGGCATAAAGTATATGTAGGTACTAGCCTATTTTATAATTTACTCCCATAAAATATGTACAAATCCATTATAAAAAATTAAAATGTGTCAAAACTTATGTGCACAAACACTTACAGATGGTCATACATGGTGCTATTTGCAGTTAAGAGAAATGTGAACAGAAGTAAAGATGCAGTGTTAAGTCATAATTGCATAAATTAACTGTAGTACATAGTGTATTACTGTAATAATTTTGTAGCCAATTCCTATTGCTATTACAGTGAGCTCAAGTGTTGCAAGTATCTGTTTGAAGCACAGTGTGAGGACAATGATCTCTGCATGAGCAGCTCATCTGTCCAGTAAGTTGTGTATCACAATAAAAAGTGATCTTTCACAGTTCTTGTGTATTTTTCATCATGTTTAGTGCAATACCATACAGCTTGAATAACATCATGGGACCTGTACGAAGTGCCACCAGTGATGCTGAAAGTGTGCCCAAGAAACAGAGAAAAGCAAAAACATTACAAGAGAAAGTTGAATTCCTTGATATCTACCATAGATTGAGGTCTGCAGTTGCATTTTCCCACCATTTCAAGATAGATGAACCCAGTATCAGGACCATTGTAAAAAAAGAAAAGGAAATGCGTAAAGCTGTCTTTGCAGCTACACCAGGAGATATGAAAATTTTACACTTTTTGAGAACAGGTTTTCATTTTATATTGAAAATGCAGCTTTTATATGGGGGCAGAATTACTATAAGAAAGGCATACCTATAGACTCTAATATGATTAGAGAAAAACCAAAGTCATTGTATGACAACTTAAAGCAAGAGGAAGGTGCAGGATCTAAAGTTGGAGAATTTAATGTCAGTAAAGGATGGTTTGATTATTTTAGAAAAAGATTTGGCTTAAAAATGTCAAGATAACATTTTTTATGACCAAGAGGCAGCAAATTCCCAGATGCCATTAATAAAATAATTGAGGAGGAAGGATATCTACTTGACCATGTTTTTGAAGCATATCAAAGTGCCCTATTCTGGAAAAAAAGACCATAAATAACATGTATTAGTAAGAAAGAGAAGCAGGCATCAGGACCTAAGGCAGGAAGGGATAAGCTAATGCTACTGTTTTGTACAAATACAGTTGGGTTTATAATAAAAATTGTCTTTATTGATAGCACTAACCCCCAACACTTGAAAGGAAAAGACAAATATCAGCTGCCAGTCTTTTGGTTGTACAAAAAGAAGGCCTGGAATATGAGAATTCTTTTTCTGGATTGATTCATCAATGCTTTGCCCCTGAAATCAGGAAGTGCTTTGCCAGAAAGGGACTGACTTTTAAAATTCTTTTGCTATTGAACTATGCCCCTGGTCACCTAGATCCCCATTAGCTCAACATCAAAGACGTTGAAGTTATCTCCTTGCCTTGAAACACAGTGTCTCTAATTCAGCCTCTAAATGATCACGCACAGTACTCTATGGAAAGTATTGCCAACGCTATAGAAGAGAACCCCAGTAGAAAGAACGCTCTGGAAATCTGGAAGGATTATACCACTGAAGATGCCATCATTATTATAGAAAAAGCCATGACAGCTGTCAAGCCTGAAACAATAAATTCCTGCTGGAGAAAACTGCGTCCAGATGTTGTGCATGACTTCAAAGGATTTACGACAGAACCAATCAAGGAAACTATGAAAAAGATTGTGGATATGACACACACACACAAAAAAGGTAGGGGATGAAGGATTTCAAGATATGGATCTTGGGGAAATTCAAGAGTAAATAGATTCCACACCACAGGAATTAACAGAAGACAATTTTATGGAGATGAGTGCTTCTGAACCAGCTCCAGATGGTGAGAAAGAAGACATAAAAGTCAGAAAACAAATTGACATTAGACAATCCGGCAGAAAGGTTCTGATTACTCAAGGCTGCTTTTAAATTCTTTTTTGACATGGACCCTTTGACGACACAGGCACTGAAGCTAAAGCAAATTATGGAAGCAGGATTGGTACCATGTGGAAACGTCTCTAGAGAAGTGAAAAAGAAAGTCAGAAATGATGATGTATTTCTTTGTATTTTTAGTAGAGACGGGGTTTCACTGTGGTCTCGATCTCCTGACCTCGTGATGATGTATTTCTATAAAGTTGCACCAAGTCTATGCATCTGCTGTCTCCCATTCTGCCTTCTCCACTCCTTCTGCCTCTGCCACTCTTGAAACAGCCAGGCCAACTGCTCTTCTTTCTCCTCTGCCTCAGCCTACTCAATGTGAAGATGACGGGAATGGACTTTATTGATGATCCACTTCCACTTAATGAATAGTAAATATATTTTCTCTTTTTTTTATTTTCTTAATAACATTCCCTTTTCTCTAGCTTACTTTGTTGTAAGAATATGGTATGTAATACATAGAAGATACAAAATATGAGTTAATAGACTATGTTATCGGTAAGTTTTCTGTTCAACAGTAGGCTATCGGTAGTTAAGTTTTTGTGGAGTGAAAAATTATACATTGGTAATCTTTGTCTTTGGTTGTAAACTAGGGGTGATTTTTCGCCCTCTTTATGCTTCCTTTGTTTTCTACAAGTTTTGTATATCACCAACGTGATTCTTGTAATCAAGGACAAACATTTAATAGCTTTATTAAAACAGTATTGTGAATATTTAATAGCTTTATTAAAATATTTATTTAATATATAAAATATATATTATTTTAATAATATAAATAAATAAAATAAAAATATATATTATTAAAATATTATTTATTAAAGTATTATTGTGTGTGTGTATGTATATATATATACACACACACAAGCTGGGCACGGTGATGCATGCACATAGTCCCAGCTATTCAGGAGGCTGAGGTGGAAGGATTGCTGGAAGCCAGGTGCCCAAATCCAGAATCCAACCTGGACAACATAGTGAGACCACATCTCTAAAAAGAAAATTATAAAAATAAAAAAATTATACCTGGATTTTCAACTGCAAGGGGGGTTGGCATTGCTAACCCCGTGTTGTTCAGGGGTCAACTGAAGTTTAGTTTTGTCTGCTTTTGTACTTTATATAAAAAGAATCATACAGTATGCATTCTTTTACACTTGGCTCCTTTGTTCAAAATATTGTTTGAGACATTTATCTTGTTTTTTTTTTTTTTGCCTGTACCTTTAGTTCACTCATTGTTGTTGCTGTATAGGATTTCGTTGTGTGAACATATCATTGTTTACGTGTTATGCTGTTAATGTACGTTTGGGTTTCCAGTATTTGGCTATTATGAATGTTGCTATGGGCACATGTCTCTTGGTGCCCATAAGCACATATTTATATTGGATAAATATCTGAGGTGAAATTATTAGGTCACGGGGTGTATCTATATATATATATCCAACTTTGGATATATATATATATATCCAACTTTGACAGTGTTTTTTGATTAATAAAAGCTTTTAAATTTTGTGTTGTCCAGTTTGTTAATTTTTACTATTATTGTAAATGCTTTTTTGTGGTTCAATTAGCTCCGTGATCCATTTAGAATGGAAATCTGTATATGGTGTGACGTAGTAGTTAAGATTCCTTTCTCCCCCATGTAATTATCCAAAGAACTCAACATAATTTATTGAAGAGACCATTCTTTCTCCACTGCTCTGCAACAAACTTGAACAAAATCAAGGTGCACACATGCATCAGTAATTTTCTGGGCTTCTGTTCTGATCTATCCTTTGCCAAAAACCATGCTGACAATTAATAATAAATCTTGCTATCTGACAGAGCAGGTATTACCTCTTCCTCCTTCTCTTTCAGCAGTGTCATGGCTGTTGTTAGCCCTTGGCTATTTCATATAAATTTGGAATCAGCTGGCCAATTTTTTGGAAAATGAAGTTCCTGAGATTTTGATTGAGATTGCAGTGATTAATTTTGAGAAAATTGGCATCCTTACAATATTGAGTCTGTTAAATCACAAATAAAATATACCTCTCTATTTACTCAGTCTTCTTAATTTCTCTAAATTATGTTTAATCTTTTTCTATATGGAGTCTTAAACATCTTTCATATTTACTAGTTATGTGATGCTTTTTTCATTATTTAAAAAAATTGACATACAATTATATGTATTTATCACATACAAGGTGTTTTGAAGTATAGAACATTGCATAATGACCAAATCTAGCTAATTAACATAGTATTACCTCACATAGCTTATTATTAGTATTATTTTTGAGATGGAGTCTGGCTCTGTCGCCCTGGCTGGAGTGCAATGGTGCTATCTCGGCTCACTGCAACCTCCGCCTCTTTGGTTCGTGCAATTCTCCTGCCTCAGCCTCCCGAGTAGCTGGGATTACAGGTGCATGCCATCACATCCAGCTAATTTTTGTATTTTCAGTAGAGACGGAGTTTTGCTATGTTGGCCAGACTGGTCTCTAACTCCTGACCCCAGGTGATCTGCCTGCCTCGGCCTCCCAAAGTGCTGGATTACAGGTATAAGCCACCACGCCCAGCCTCACATAAGTTTTTTATGCTCTTTTAAATTATATATTTAAAATGTTTCTAACTGTGTGTTGCTAGTATATTAAAAACACTTGAGTTTTTATATTGACCTTGTATTCAGCAATCTTGCTAAACTCACTTTTTAATTCTCATAACATTTGCCTCAATTCCTCTGTGAATGATTCTATTTTTGTTTTTAAATTATCTTACCTTCTAAATAATTATCCAATTAATCAGTTAATTAATTGCTTTATTACACTTGCCAGGGTCTCTGGTTCAATTCTGAGTGGAAGCAGTGGCGGTGAGCATACTTGTTTTGTTTCTCATCACAAAGAGAAAACTGGTTGTCTCTCTCTCCTTGGTCACTCTCCCCGTGATTTCTTTCTATTAACTATTGAAGGACATGTAAGATGATCATACTACTTGCTCATTATGTAAAGATGAAAAATTTTCCCACTTAACATATTAATTCTAAAGAGTCCTGATCTAAGCCCAAAAAGTGTTTTTCATAGGTCTTGATAAACTAACTAAAAATTTTATCTAAAGAGAATATATGCAAGGTTGCAAATAAATTTTTGGAAAGCAAAAATAACGAAGGCTTTGGATAGATCTCAAAACACTTTTGTCATAGGTGAAGCACCGCAGGCGCAGAGCCAAAGACAGGGATTTTTCAGGTAATTTTTGTGAAGAGTGTGATGGGGAGCGTGCTTGTTTGAAAGAAGCAGAACAAGGCAAGGGGAAATGTTAATTAATCATGTGGTTTCTGCTAGAGACTGGCTTCAGTCTAATCTCGTGGGGGAGGTCTGGAGGGGAAGTGGCACTATAAATTTAGTGGAGAAGTGGCACTATAAAGTTAGTCTTACCCAGGCGACTTTTTTTTTTTTTTTTTTTGAGGTGGAGTTTCACTCTTGTTGCCCAGGTTGGAGTGCAATGGCGTGATCTCAGCTCACTCCAAACCCCACCTCCTGGGTTCAAGCGATTCTCTTGCCTCACCCTCCTGAGTAACTGGGATTACAGACATGTGCCACCACGCCTGGCTAATTTTTGTATTTTTAGTAGAGATAAGGTTTCACCATGTTGGTCAGGCTGGTCTCGAACTCTTGACCTTAGGTGATCCACCCGCCTTGGCCTCCTTAAGTGCTGGGATTACAGACGTGAGCCACTGCGCCCAGCCAGGGGCTGTCTTTTTATGCCCTTATGCCAGTGAGTCATGCTGGAGGTGTGCCCTGGCGCAGGGGATGGAGTGGTACCTGGCTTCCCACGTAGGCAGCTCTCCTTTAGCTGGGAAAAGGGCATCTGTGAATTATAAGGGAAAACAACAACTGGGTAACAGGCGTGCTGGTAGCTTAAGGAAATCTGGTGGGAACATCGACAGCATCCACTACAAGATTATATGCTTGGAGAAGAAAAATATTACAAGTCAGTATCAGTAACAGATACACAGAGGTTGGAACAAAACTGTGAGCTATGGAACAGGATTGGGAACCTATCAGTACTCTGCTTCAGGGGATAACTATTTCTTCTCCTCACCTGTTAGCATAGAAATCATTTTTTAAATGGTTCTTAATCATCAACGTATATTCCACCTCTGGGGCAGTTTTGATCCTAGAAAGAAGAGACGGATAAAACAGAACAGGGAGGAGTCCTGTGATAAGAGGTTGGGAAGGCATTGAAAATTAGGTTTAGAGAGAATAAGGATGAAAATCTGTCACCAGATGGAGGTGCTTGAGTGTTAAACAAGAGCAGTTCCTGGTGTGAGTGGGCTACTATAAGAGAGGGAAGGTGAAGGTCCGAGAAGTGAGAGGCGCTGCCAACAGGAATGGTGAAGTTGTACAGGGTGGCGGTAGCAGCCGGGGTGGACAGGAAGACCATATGCAGAGTCCCGTAGGGGCCCGTGGTTGGAGACAGAGCAGCACAGCATGATGGTCTAAGTTTCCAAAGGGGAGCATTGAAGGTGACTGAAGGAAGAAAGACTTGGAAGAAGAGGGAGTGCGAGGGAGAATAGGAATGGTGACTTTGCTTTCCCAAGATATGAGTGGCTGTTCCCAGAAAAGACTATTGGATGTAGTAGTCCTCAGGACATGCCAGGTTTCCCGTTGAAAGCAGGTGGTAGAGAAAAAGCTTTAGCAAAAAGCAGAAGGCCTGTGGAAATAGCTGGGTAATAGAATAGGAAGTCTAGGGGCCACAGAGAAAGAAATAAGAAGATATAAACTGATATGGATATTAAAACATAAAGCATTATGGCCGACTCAGAGATTTTATGCCATTTAAAAAAAAAAAATTTCCATTTCACTGGCATCCAGGGTTAACTAAGTGTTAATTCTTTCTAAACCTTTCTCAATTTGCAAGATTCTCCGTGCCTATTAAAAAGCAAATCAATTAAATGTGGCTTTGAGTTTGCTTAAAGAGTAACAATCAAAATATTTTGAAAAAAGTAAATTGTGAGTATGGAGATTGGAACACACATGACCCATATGCCCTTCGAGCCTGTGTATCTAGGGAGGTATTCCTCTAGGCAGAAGGAAGAGCTAAGACGCCCTTCTAGGAGCTGCTGCCCAGCAACGATGGCAAATCTCCACGCCCTTTACTGAAGATTAAAGCTAAGACTAATCCAAGCACTGTTTCTTTTAATGAACTGGTAGGGCCAGTAGAAATGCTCCAGGGTTGGCAGGAAAAACTGGAATCTGGGGGGTGTAATTTCCTATTGAGTTTTTTTGGTGGTGTTGTTCTCCTGAAATCAGGAGGGTATTGAGTGCTTATGAGTTATTGGCATTAGACGCAGTACCTAGTACATAATAGACTTGATAAATGTTTATTGAATGAATTAAAATGAGATATTTTACAATTAATGGATGGAATACTTGAGAATAATAGGTGTGTGCGTGTGTGTGTGTGTGCGTACACGCGCATGCTCGCTTGTGTGTGGCTGCCTACCCAAACTTTTCTTGTTCCTTTTTCTTGTTCTTTTGTAGCAAGATAGTTTTCTTTCATTTTCTTCCTGGCATTTGGCACTCCTAAATAATGCAACTGCAAAAATAACTCTGTTACAGAGAATGACTTGTCAGGACACAGCTCTGTCCATCTGTAGTAAGTAAAGTATGCATTTAATGTATGTCTTCATCAGGCTATATACCTTTGGTTCCCAGCGTTGGCTGCACATTGTAATCACCTGGGGTGATAAAAATTCTGATGCCTGGTTTCCACCTGAGAGATGCTGACTCAGTTCGTCTGGGGTGGGGCTTGGGCATAGATTTTTTTTAAAGTTCCGAGGAGATTTTAAGGTGCACACAAGGTGGAAAACCACTGCTGAAGCAGATGTGGAGAACTATAAATTAAGAATCCCAGCTACATAATTGACTTATGCTTCCTAGTTCCTTGCCCAGCCACCACCATCTCTCCAAAAACCCGAGGTAAGTTCTTATTTTGACTCCAATTTAAGACCTCTGTATTTTGAGAATGATGATGTTTGTTGTTTGAAAGAATTACTTTTATTGTGCATAGACTTTCTGGAGGTAGTTTTATTTAATTTAGTTCCTAATGGCCATGACAGTGTAACTTCTTTGACAGTAAATTAATCCATGTTATTTCTGAGTTAACCTGTAAAGGATCTCTACAAGGGAACCTGAGGTTGAAATGGAAGCTTTGATATCAGATGTGGGATGCGTTAGCAGGGATGAGCCCTTGAAGGCAAAAGGCCCCAAAAGTATTGGGCTTTAAAAAACTTTATTTTTCATTAGTCTTATTCTTGTTTTAGGATTCCTCCTAAAGCCTTTACTTACTAGTTATAAAGTAGTTGATAATGAAGCAAACATAAAAACAGTTCTACCTATTTATTTTTGGCAAATATTAATTGTTGTTTAAAAATTATTTTTGTGAAAGGACAAAAGTAATGCAAGCTCATGTACAAGCCTAAAACAATACAGAAAAGCATAAAAAAAGAAAATCCTTTTATCTCCACCTAATAATTCATGACCAGAGATATGTGGTTTCTGCTTCAAAAAAATTCAACCCAGAGTCAAGTTTTTATGCAGTTAGGGAAAGGGGTTTAAGAGATGTAATCAATCCTGTCACTCTCTGGGCTGAATTCTGAATCAATTGAGAAATAGTATCAGATAAGGATTCAAGTCTTGGCTTTATTATTGCTAAGGTTGGATCTGAGAGCACTGCTTGAACTTGAGGCCCATGGAGATTCTTGTGCCTACCCACCTGCCTTAGCTTGGGCCCCACATCTGGACAAACTGGTGTTGCCTGGACAAGGGCTGGGTGTACGTGGGGAAGCTTCCATGAAGAGGAGGCTGTGCGGAGGCAGAGGCAGGCAGGTTCAGACAGAGAACAAGAGAATAAAGCTATTAAAACATTAACTCTGCTCCCCTGGGAAATAAGAACTGAGCACCACCGGATGCTGGAAGACTCCAGTGGACTGATTGATGTCTCCCGGCAAGAGAAGGCCAAGAGAGGATGTGAGAAGCAGGCAGCAGCGACCTTTCA
The DNA here is from genome assembly GCF_028878055.3 of Symphalangus syndactylus. NCBI lineage: Eukaryota > Metazoa > Chordata > Mammalia > Primates > Hylobatidae > Symphalangus > Symphalangus syndactylus. The sequence goes on along the minus strand of NC_072423.2, from coordinate 22,974,188 downwards.
CCAAGAGGGTGGAAATCACTATATTCCGGATCGATGCAAAAAGAGGAATAGAAGCAGGAAGGGTTCCCCTGACACAGAGTAATTCAAATGTTCAGCTTTGATTGTTGTTCTTGCTGTTCTAGATCTTGCTAAAATCATCATGGATTCACTCGGCGCCATCAGCACTCGACTTGGGTTTGATCTTTTCAAAGAGCTGAAGAAAACAAATGATGGCAACATCTTCTTTTCCCCTGTGGGCATCTTGACTGCCATTGGCATGCTCCTCCTGGGGACCCGAGGAGCCACCGCTTCCCAGTTGGAGGAGGTTGGGTGTAGTCGGGGGCTTCCTTGTTTTCTATGCACAAATTCATTTGGGGGGTTGGTCAGCCCTCTTGCATTGTCTTAAAAATATGCTCATCTTGACCTGTGGACCAGGAAACAAAGACTTTCAAGACAGGGAGCAATTTCAGATCTATCAGGAAAGCCCTCTTCCCTTTCCAAATACCATCTCCCCAACTGCTCCCAGATGCTTGAAATTTTTTTGAGAAGGGACTGGTTGAGTAACCTTGTCCAAAGCCATTGCACTCATAATTAAGACAGAGCATGAAAAGTACTTATGGAAAAAGTGACATAATCCCCACAAGGGTAAAAATGACACATCCAAGATGAACAGAGGAACACATAAGCCAATACGAGCTCCTTAGAAAAAAATCAGAAGTATTTTTAGTAGAGATGGGCATTCACCATGTTGGCCAGGCTAGTCTGGAACTCCTGACCTCAGGTGATCCACATGCCTTGGCCTCCCAAAGTGCTGGGATTACAGGCATGAGCTTAGCCGGGCGTGGTGGCAGGTGCTTATAATCCCAGCTACTCGGGAGGCTGAAGCAGAAGAATCACTTGAACCCAGGAGCAGAGGTTTCAGTGAGCCAAGTTCATGCCACTTCACTCTAGCCTGGGCAAAAGAGCGAAACTCCATCACAAAAAAAAAAAAGAAAAATCAGAGGTAAACACAGACCTTTTCATGATTTTGCAAGGAGAGAATGTCACCTCGTATACCACCGAGGTTTCTTTCACAAGCGTCCACTCTCCTCTGACTCTGTGTGAGGTTTTCTCTTCTCTGAGCACCACGGTAATATTTTCTATCTCTTCCAGGTGTTTCACTCTGAAAAAGACATGAAGAGTTCAAGAATAAAGGCTGAAGAAAAAGAGGTGGTAAGAATAAAGGCTGAAGGAAAAGAGGTGGGGAGATGTGTTTTACAAACTTCAATAGAGTTGCATTTTAGGTGTGGGTTCTCTGGGGAAAAGGACTGAGAAAGGCATGAAAGCAATATTGTTGCTTTATTATTAAGCAATAGCAATCACTGTGGACAAATAATGTAGTAAGGATTATATAATAATAATAACCCCTTAGTATCGAGAAGAGACCTTAGGTGTAATGGACAATACCGCTATGATAGAACTGGTAAAGGCTAATAGATGGAAAAGTTCCCATAGCAGAGGGGACGGGTTTAGGAGTTAAATAGACTTAGGTTCAAGTCCTGGCTCAGTCGCTTAAGAGTGATGCTACTTTGGGCAAGTTATTTATCTTCTTTCAGCCTCTGTAAAGTGCCCAACAGAGGCATCTGGTAACTGAGCCAGTGGTGGCGGCAGTAGTAGCAGTAGGTGATATTATTGCTAAACTCCACTCATATTTTTAACCCCCTGCTGATGTTGTATTTAAAAAATTAGTACAGGCACAATGACTTCCTGAGGTCTTTTCCAGCTCCAGTGTTCCTGTATTCGCCACCCAAAGGAGAGTCTACTCAAACACGGGAAAGGAATAAGCCCATTAGGTCGGGGCTAGGATCAGATGTTAGCACTCTCGGGAAGGGCACAGCTGCTCTGACAATAGTCATAGTGCAATTCCAGACCCTCATAAAACCATGGCTCAGATCACCCAGCAATATGAGCTGCTCATTTCACAACCCCAAAAGGCTAGGTCCTGTGGGTGGCTCATTTGCACCTGTGGAGAGTCAGGCTTCCTTTCAGGGTTTGCGCAACCAAGTTGGGTCATATGGCCACTGCAACGTCCCCTCAACTGAGGAGTGCAGTTGTCTTCAGAGCACATTCTTTCTCAGCCATGATAGCCCATGTAGAATCTTTGTGCAAATTAGAAAATGGCTCATTCTTTTGGATAGCTGCCCTATTCCAATGTGAAGGGCTAGATGACTGGGGTGGGAATTGAATTTCAGCTTCGTGTAAGGCACAGCTTACACGTACACATTGTCTAGCAGTTTTGCCCATTCCCCAGAATTTTCCTGGGAGCCACAGAGGTATGAAGAGAATAGAATTACTGACTGAAAGGATATTAGGACTAGAATACATCTTAGAGGTCATCTACTCCAATATCCTCATTTAATAATTTGTCCAGAGACTGGCTTGGCATGTACCCATTTGATTATTATTTAAATTCAGAGTATTCTCAATCTTGCTTTTAAAAAATGCTGATAAAATCTCAAGACATATGTGCAAAAGGTATAGGGAAAAATGCATAAACACACTTTAACCCCTCTTTTCAGTGTACGAAATAAACCATTACCAAATCAGCTGATGCCCCTTAGGCTGATGTATAACACCTTCCTTGAGCACACCCGCATCCTCTCCTGAGAGAGGAAGTCCCACTATTGTGGGTTAGGTGTTCATTATTCCCACGTATTTATTATTTCATTACATACCACATATTTTTGTCATTATTCTTTGGAACTTGATTATTTTTGGCTTAGCATTGTGTTTATAAGATTCATCTGTTTTAAGGGGATACTTATAGCCCTATTTGATTAATTTTTATAGCTATTTCCTCATTTATTCTGTTGATGGGGCAGGCCTTCCTTCTTTCTTTCTTTCCTTCCTTCCTTCCTTCCTTCCTTCCTTCCTTCCTTCCTTCCTTCCTTCCTTCTTTCTTTCCCTCTTTCCTTCCTTCCCTCTTTCCTTTCTTCCTTCCTTCCTTCCTTCCTTCCTTCCTTCCTTCCTTCCTTCCTTCCACAAACAATGCAAAAATGGCCTTTTTAATACAAGCCTCCTAATTTGCCTGGGAGAGAGTTTATCTAGTCCCAAGCTATCCAGTATAGTAGCTACTCAAGTGGCTAGTGAACACTTGAAATATATCTAGTTTGAATTGAGATGTGCTACAGGTATAAAATACATATTATATTTCAAGAACTTAGTATGAGAAAAGAATACAAAATATTTATTTTAATATATTATTTTTGCTGAAATATGTATCTTATATATAATATATAATTAATATTAATTAATATTTATTATATTTATATGTTGAGATAATGACATTCTAGATATGCTGTTCAGGTAACATAGAATATGAAACCTTCAATCAGAAAACTGATGGGCCCTACATAAAATATTCAGAAAAGTTTTTTTTCCCCCTGGAGACAAGGAAAAATCTCACTTCAGCCCAATGTGTAGTGACTCATACCATTAGGAATCACTCTTCTTATTCACTATCTGGAAAAATTTCCAAACTTCAATAGATGAGAATTGTCTGGGGAAATCATTTACTTTCCTTAGATGCTTAGAATCTTGTGGGGAGCTAAAAACAAGCTTATTGAACATTTAGTGAGTACTTTTATTTGAGACCAAAAAACCCCACAACTTGAGTTATAAAAGCAAGATCTGTGGTGTTGGGCTGGCAGAGAAGGCTTCTCTCCGGAGCTGAGATTGGTCATGATTCACATTATCATATGACTTGGGTAAAGGCCACCTGATATCCAGGGGCCACATCAAACACAGGGATCACCCCTGAGGCTGACAAACTGAGGGAGAGACCCAGCAGCCACGTCCTCTTAGGGGAGAATCTAGGATTGCTTCTGCCAAGATAACCTGTTGATATTTTGTTTTAATTTTCAAGATTGAGAACACAGAAGCAGTACATCAACAATTCCAAAAGTTTTTGACTGAAATAAGCAAACTCGCTAATGATTATGAACTGAACATAACCAACAGGCTGTTTGGAGAGAAAACATACCTCTTCCTTCAAGTAAGTTTGCTGTGCCTACCATATCTGTGAGTGGTATTCTGGAATGGCCAAATGGCCCTGGTAGGACTGTGGGTCCTGAAGTCGTGCTGCCTGGCTCTGGCCACATCCCTGCAGTACTTTTCCATCCTGATCTACAGACATTCAGAACTGCAAGGAGCTTCTTTTCAGTCCTGGCAATCTGAACCTGATTTTTGCCTCATCCCCAGAATAGCTGCATAAAAATGTGCATGCAGGAACTCAATGTGAGATGCCCAGGGCCTTAAAATTTCTCTTACTGTATTAGTTATCCTAATGTATACATAAATTTATTTAGAGATGTTGGCAATTGATAAATTGAGTTTTAACCTCTTTTTATTCCTTCCTTGTTTCTCCTAAAGAAATACTTAGATTATGTTGAAAAATATTATCATGCATCTCTGGAACCTGTTGATTTTGTAAACGCAGCAGATGAAAGTCGAAAGAAGATTAATTCCTGGGTTGAAAGCAAAACAAATGGTAGAGTATGGGTGGGTCATTCATTGCAAAAACACAAAAACAAACAAACAAACAAACAAACAAAAAATACTTCTTAACAACCTGCTGTGAGTGAAGCCCTGGACTTGTCACTGCGTGAGGTGCAAAGCTTTGGGAAGGGACTTGAGATAGGTTTTGCAGGGTTGGAAGGGCAAGCCTAGGCCTAGGAGGTAGGGAGGGCACTGCAGATGGTGGAGCAATTTCAGCAAATGTGGAGCGGCCAAGGGGAGCCAGCGGGGGGACTGCATGAAGCCAAATGCATGGAAACACTTGCTGGAGAACTGTTTACACATAGCCTTGGATCACCATATATTGGGGGTCCTGAAAATGGAATGATGCCTGTCTTGGGTTTCATTCTTTCCTTTATATCAGAGCCTTTCTTCCTGAGTTTTTCTCTGTCTGTGTTAAATGAGAAACACGCAGCTCTCCCATCAAGATTTGTCGTTCCCATCCACAGCTGGGGCCACCTAGTCTTCATCTTCACTTGAGCATCGTGCAGGGATAATGACAACCTACAGCCCTCCCCACAGCAGAGGATTTGACAAGTTTCTTATCCCATTCTTCCTTTCTCATCCCCTGGTATGAGAAATCTACAGAGAAATGTTAATGTGGAAATTCACCTTGGGGAGCAATAGCTGATAATTTAGTGATAGAGTTTCAGATTCCATTTTTATACCAATTATTAGAGAGACTTTCGTTATTCAGAATGTGTTTTTTTTTGCCCTCATGCTTGGTCTGAAGAAAGGAAATGAAAGAAGCAGAAAAAATAGGATCTTTCAAAAAGTTGGTTGAACAGTAATTTTTTAGAATTTATTGTGGGATGGACTGAACTCAGAGACAAAAATATCAACTCCTTCTCCAATATAATAAGTAATCCCTCAATCTCAGGTGGTAACTATATTGAATGGTAAGCATAATAGCTAACACAGAGTGCTTATGTGCGAGATGGTGTTCTAAGAACTTTACATGTGTTAAATCATTTGCTCCTTTCAACAACCCTATGAGGCAGATTTTATTCCTATTTTACAGATGTGGAAACTGAGGCACAGAGAGTTTAAATAACTTGCCCAAGATTCCTCAGCTGATAAGAGGCAAACTGGATGCTAACAGAGGCATCTGACCCCAGAGTCCGGACTCTTAACCATGAACCTCAATTTATCCAGTGGGATAAATAGGCAATGGGCAAAATGAGAACCTCCCCGTCAATTCTGCCAGCGAACCCTTTGTCAGCAAGGCCCTCAGGTGCTGACCTGGCTGGGTTTTTAATGATCAGTCAAGTCCATCTGCATCATATCTGTCATACATATTACTTGCCATTTGGAAGATGGGCCAACCTTTTTCTGTTTCTTCATTTGCAGAAAAAATCAAGGACTTGTTCCCAGATGGCTCTATTAGTAGCTCTACCAAGCTGGTGCTGGTGAACACGGTTTATTTTAAAGGGCAATGGGACAGGGAGTTTAAGAAAGAAAATACTAAGGAAGAGAAATTTTGGATGAATAAGGTATGGCCCTTAATTTATTTTCGTGATGTGCTTACACATGGAATGTAAAGTCTAAATTCATGGCTGGGCGTGGTGGCTGACACCTGTAATCCCAGCACTTTGGGAGGCCGAGGTGGGTGGATCACGAGATCAAGGGATCAAGACTATCCTTGCCAACATGGTGAAACACCGTATCTACTAAAAATATAAAAATTAGCTGGGTATGGTGGTGCACGCAGGTAGTCCCAGCTACTTGGGAGGCTGAGGCAGGACAATTGCTTGAACCCAGGAGGCGGAGGTTGCAGTGAGCCAAGATCACGCCACTGCACTCCAGCCTGGCAACAGAGTGAGACTCCATCCCCCACCCCCCCAAAAAAACTAAAGTTATATTTGAGCAAATGCATACTGGTAGATAGTAAATGCTCATTCTGAGACTCTGATATTGGGTTTTATTTTAGATTGAGCTAATTATTTTGATGAACTAACTTGGTTGCCTTAATGCCTTTGGTCTTATGTCCTTTGATATTGTGTGCTCTGTTAATTTGTTGCAGAGCACAAGTAAATCTGTACAGATGATGACACAGAGCCATTCCTTTAGCTTCACTTTCCTGGAGGACTTGCAGGCCAAAATTCTAGGGATTCCATATAAAAACAATGACCTAAGCATGTTTGTGCTTCTGCCCAACGACATCGATGGCCTGGAGAAGGTAAACGCTTACATCTCCTTATTCTTGCTTTCATTTCCTAAGGCTTTTTGTCTCAGGGCTTCTGAGTAGGAGCTGTTGGCCAGCGGTGTCAAATAGAAAGTGTTTCTCACTCTCCAGCAGCTACAGATGGATGTGTACTGGGGAGCATTAAATAGTATGGGTCAGGTTTATTGAGAACAACTAATCCTAGAATGTTTGGGATGAACTAAAATGAACATTTAAGATTATATGGGAGTCTTAAAGATCACCCACCATTCTGAGAAACAGTTGATATTTACGGACCCCTTTCCTGGAAAAAAAAATCACATATGCATATATACAACCAATTCTGCACAGTGTTCAGTAGGCTCTTGGAGCTTTTGAATTTCTTTCTTACACCCTTACACCATTGATTTAGTCTCACCCATTTTGTGGTTAAAAAAATTATGTGAGGTCCAGGTGCGGTGGCTCACGCCTGTAATCCCACCACTTTGGGAGGCCGAGGTGGGCGGATCACGAGGTCAGGAGATCGAGACCATCCTGGCTAACATGGTGAAACCCTGTCTCTACTAAAAATACAAAAAATTAGCTGGGTGAGGTGGCGGCCGCTTGTAGTCCCAGCTACTCAGGAGGCTGAGGTGGGAGAATAGCTTGAACCTGGGAGGCGGAGCTTGCAGTGAGCCAAGATCGCGCCACTGCACTCCAGCCTGGGCAACAGAGCGAGACTCCGTCTCAAAAATAAATAAATAAATAAATAAATAAATAAATAAATTGTGACTAATGTCCTGTATTTTGAAAATCAGGAGAGTTTTGTTTCAAATCCTGTTTCTCTAGTGGCTTTTTGACCCTTGAAGCTTCTTAACTTCCTTGAACTTCAATAGTCTCCCATCTCTGAAGACGGCTCCATGGTGCTTAATGTGCAGCAGTGTTGGAATGATTAGAGAAACATAGCTTAGAAGGGGTCCAGGACATAGAAAGCACTCAACAAATGATAACTGCTATCTTCTTATACTACCAGGTGCTGTGCTACTTCTGTGAAATGTTGCTAGTAGCATTTTAAGTTGGAAAATATTTTGGGACAGCAAAATGGCAATATGTCTGAGAGCTTTAGGAGTATTTCTGATTCAAAAAGCCCAGTTGTGGGAATTACTCCAAAGAAATAATGCAGAAGAAAAAAATTGCCTTTCTGAGTCAAATCAGTTATTTTGGTATTAAATACACTGGAATGCCCAGTTTGAAATTCATCATAATTATTATTTTTGTATCTTTAGTAACTATCAAATCTATCACAATGCCTGATACAGACTAAATGTTTGTAAAGTGAATGAATAGCTAAATATTGGGAAAAATTTATCAACTTCATAAGAATATTATCTAGCTGTTTGAAGATAGGAGAGATATGCAGTAGTGTGAAAAAGTTTACTTTTTATCAAATAAAATGGACATTCACTGTGATTGCAACTATGTAAATATATATGCATTCAAAGACTAGGAGAGGTAGTTAAAATGAAATATATACTAGGTTGATAAAATAAGAAATGACTTATTTTTAATCTTTAAAAATGTATTCAATGCTATTGGATTTCCACATGTACACAGATAATTTAAATGGAGAAATATAAGACAACCGCCTGCAGTATAAAGACAACAGTCTAGTGAAATAAAATTTCCACTTTAATATTACTAAAATTAATAACTTCTGACTGGTGCAAATCAGTGTTACACTGTTTTAGATTTTTATTGATAATCATACCATTCTACTCTTCTTTTTTTGAAAATAGATAATAGATAAAATAAGTCCTGAGAAATTGGTAGAGTGGACTAGTCCAGGGCATATGGAAGAAAGAAGGGTGAATCTGCACTTGCCCCGGTTTGAGGTGGAGGACAGTTATGACCTAGAGGCGGTCCTGGCTGCCATGGGGATGGGCGATGCCTTCAGTGAGCACAAAGCCGACTACTCGGGAATGTCGTCAGGCTCCGGGTTGCACGCCCAGAAGTTCCTGCACAGTTCCTTTGTGGCGGTGACTGAGGAAGGCACCGAGGCTGCAGCTGCCACCGGCATAGGCTTTACTGTCACATCCGCCCCAGGTCATGAAAATGTTCACTGCAATCATCCCTTCCTGTTCTTCATCAGGCACAATGAATCCAACAGCATCCTCTTCTTCGGCAGATTTTCTTCTCCTTAAGTTGATCGTTGCCATGGCATTGCTGCTTTTAGTGAAAAACAACTGCCAGTGTTACTCATATGATTATGAAAATCGTCCATTCTTTTAAATGTTGTCTCACTTGCATTTCCAGTCTTGGCCATCAAATCAATGATTTAATGACTCCAATAATGTGTGTGTTTATAACCATCCTTGAAAGTGAAATGTCCTTTTCTTTGTGCCATGCGTAAGGTGAGTCAAACCAAACCTCACTGATAATCTCCCCTTGGTTTCCTTTGAAAGTAAATCGTATCTTGTAGTTTTGTGCACACGAAAGGAGAGAAAGTCTCTCCAGTAAACAGTATGAACTAGTAATTTTGGGGGGTCTCTCTAATTCTAGTATTTTGACATGTTATAATACACAAGTAAAATAAAACAATAGTTTACTCAGCTCATGTTACTATTCCCCAACAGATATTGTGGCAAATCGCACATAGGAAAGAGAATTTAGGAATACAGTAGCAAAACATTAATTAAACCTCCAATGCCAGGACAAAATAAAACAATATACCAGATGGAGAGGATGCCCGTATTTTCATCTTCCATTCTAACATTATCCATTGTTAGATGCATAAGCATTTTGATATTGTGTAATAAATGTGGTATTTGAGAAGATAAATGATGTAGTTGATCAGTATTCCTCCTCTATCACCTTTTTAGACTTTATAAGGTAAATATTTGGAATAACTTTTAGAAAAGTTTCCCTTTTTTTTCTCCATTTACATTTTTCTGGGTTTTTTTTTGAGTAAGGTAGGAGCATTACCAAATGATATTTTCTGAAGATGCTTTTTTGTAAAGCTCTGAATCTATTCCTAATGCTCTTAATTATTGGCTTGTTTCACTTTTTTCCTCCAGTTTTTAACAAGATCACATAACTGGCTTATTTTTTAACAGCTTTGTCAAACTACAATTTGCATGCCATAAAATGTACACACCGTAAGTTTATAATTCATTAACTTTTAGTAAATTTCTAGAGTTATGCATCACCACAATCCAGTTTTAGAATATTTCCATGACCCTAAGAAGTTTCCTCATGCCTATTAATATTCCCAATCCTAGGCACCACTGAGTTGTTTTCTGTCTTTATAAGTTTTTCTTTCTACATCTTATATAAATGGAATCATACTACATGTAGTATTTTGTGTCTGGCATCTTGCACTTAGCATGATGTTCTTGAGGTTCATCTGTTGTAGTACGTATTGATACTTAATTTTTTATTGCCGAACACTATTCCATTGCATGGAAAAGACCTATTTTATTTATAGGTTCACCAGTTGAGGGACATTTGGATTGTTCCCACTTCTTGGCTGTTAGGAATAATGTTGCTCTGAACATGTAAATAAAGATCTTTGTGTTCACATATGTTTTCATTTCTGTTGGGGAGATTCCTAGGCAAGAAATTGCTGGGCCATATGACAAATCAATAGTTAGCTTTGTAAGAAACTGTCAAACTGTTTTCCAACATGACATTTCATATTCCCACCAGGAATGTTTAAAACTAATGTCTTCAAATCCTCACCAACATCCAGGATTGTGTCTTTATGATTACAGCCATTTTTGTATGTACAAAGTGGCGTCTCATGGTGGTTTTAATTTGCATTTCCATAATATCTAATTAGGTTGAGCATTTTTTTATGTGCTTATTGGCCATTCGTTTGACTTTGTCTGGTGAAATGTATACAAATCATTTGCTCATTTTTAATTTGGGTTGTCTGTCTTGTCTTCTCATTTTATTGAGTTAAAAGAGTTCTTAATAAACTCTGGCTTACAAGTCCTTAATTTATCAAATACATGATGCGTGGACATTTCCTCATAGTCTGTGGTTTCTTTTAATTTTGTTATTAGTCTTTTAGAACACATATAATAATTTTTAAAAGATATAATTTAATACCATAAAATCTGCATATTTAAAGTACAATTCATTGGTTTTAGTGTATTCACAGAGTTGTGTAGACACATCCACTGTCTAAGTTTAGAACATTTATAACACCCCCCAAAAAATCCTATACTCATTAACAATCACTCCCCATTCCTCTCTTCCCCAACTCGTAGAAATTAATATTGTATTGTCAGTCTCTATGAACTTGCCGATTCTGGACATTTCATATAAATGGCATCATATAACATGTGGCCTTTTGAAACATGATTCTTTCACTTTGCCTAACAATTTTAAGTTACATTCAATTTGTAGTATGAATCAATACTTCATTCCATTTTTGGCTAAGTAACATTCCATTGTATGGATACATTAGACTTTGTTTATTCATTAATTAGTTAACAAATATTTGTATTTGACTTTTTGGCTCTTATGAATAATGTTACTATGAACATTTTGTGTGGAACAAGTTTTTGTGTGGATATATATCTTCATTTCTTTTGGGTATATACCGAGGAATGGAATTGCTGGGTCATGTATTACTAGTACCTTTGTGTTTATCATTTTGAGGAAATACTAAATTGTTTTCCAAATCAACTGTACCATATTACAATACCACAGCAATGCATGAGGGTTCCAATTCTCTACATCTCAGCTAATACGTATTCTACTCTTTTTAGATTTTTGCTATCCTAGTGGATGTGAATTAGTATCTCAATAATTTTGTGGGATCTTTCATAGGGTGACTGGAGTTCAGCTTATCATTAATATCTTTTTTTTCTTTTTTTTGAGACAGGTCAATCTCTGTCACCAGGCTGGAGTGCAGTGGCGTGAACTTGGCTCACTGCAACCTCTGAGTCCTTGGTTCAAGTGATTCTCCTGCCTCAGCCTCCTGAGTAGCTGGGATTACAGGCATGTGCCACCAAGCCCAGATAATTTTTGTGTTTTTGTATTTTTTTTTTTTTTAAGTATAAATGGGGTTTCACCATGTTGGCCAGGATGGTCTCAATCTCCTGACCTCATGATCCGCCCACCTCGGCCTCCCAAAGTGCTGGGATAACAGGCGTGAGCCACTGCACCCAGCCCATTAATATCTTCTAAGGTTCAGGCTTTTGGTATCAAATCTGAGAATACTTCCCTAATGATTAGTCATGTTGAACATTTTTTACTGTATCTATTGGCCATTTTGTATGTCTTCTTTTGAGAAATGTCTATACACATTCCTTGCCCATTTTTAAAATTGGGTTTTTTGTTTTCCTATTGTTTGTTGTTTTTATATTTTGGATATTAACCTTTTTTTTCCCTTCAACTTTTATTTTAAGTTCAAGGATACATGTGCAGGATGTGCAGGTTTGTTACATAGGTAAAGCATGTGCCATGGTGGTTTACCCCACAGACCATCCTATAACCTAGATACTGAGCCCAGCATCCATTACCTATTCTTTCTCCCTGTTAGAAGTGAGAACATGTGGTATTTGGTTTTCTGTTCCTGCATTAGTTTGCTGAGGATAACAGCTTCCAGATACATCCACGTCCCTGCAAAGGACATGATCTTGTTCCTTTAAATGGCTGCATGGTATTCTATGGTGTATATGTACCACATTTTCTTTATCCTGTTTATCATTGATGGATATTTAGGTGGATTTCATGTCTTTGCTATTGTAAATAGTGCAGCAATGAACATACATGTTCATGTATCTTTATAATGGAATGATTTATATTCCTTTGGGTATATACCCAGTAATGGGATTGCTGGGTCAAATGGTATTTCTGCCTCTAGGTCTTTGAGGAATTGCCACACTGTCTTCCACAATGGTTGAACTAATTTACACTCCCTCCAACGGTATATAAGTGTTCCTTTTTCTCCACAACTTTGCCAGCATCTGTTGTTTTTTGACTTTTGAATAATAGCCATTCTGACTGGTATGAGGTGGTATCTCATTGTGGTTTTGATTTGCATTTCTCTAATGATCAGTGATGTTGAGCTTTCTTTCATGTTTGTTGGCCACCTGTGTGTCTTCTTTTGAGAAGTGTCTGTTCATGTCCTTTGCCCACTTTTTAATGGGGTTGTTTTTTTTTCTTGTAAATTTGTTTAAGTTCTGTGTAGGCTGTGGATATTGAGCTTTGTCAGATCGATAGATTGCAAAAATTTTCTCCCGTTCTGTAGGCTGTCTGTCTGTAGCCTCTGATGATAGTTTCTTCTAACCTTTAATTAGATATATGACTTACAAGTATTTTCTCCCAATCCAGAGGTTGTCTCTTCACACTCACAGAACCATTTCTCAAAAAGATGATTCTTTCTGCCTTGAATTGTCTTTGTATCTTTATCAAAAATCAGTTGACAATAAATACAAAGATTTTTCTTATTAAGCTTATGCCTAAGTAATTTTTTTGCTATCATGACTTACATTTAATTTTCCAATTTTTTGTTTGTATATATAAAGGTTATTAATTGTTGTAGTTATAGTTTTATAAGCTATTATCTTACAAAATTATTTTATTGCTTGTGTAGTGTTTTCATCAATTATTTTGTGTTTTCCAGATATTTAATTATATCACACTATATCAAATATAGAATACATAATTTTCAAATTGATTTTTATCTCTTCCTTTCTAAGGCTCTACTTTCTTCCTCTTCTCTGATTGCACAGCTAATACCTCTAATAATATGGTAAATAGTAGTAAAGATAGTGGGCATTCTTGTCTATATTCTGAATTAATGGTACTGCCTCTCATATTTCCCCATTAAATTAAAAAAATATGCTGGCTGTCAGGCTGAGTATATAAAATGTTCTCTTAAGTTCTGAAAGTATCCATGAACTCATGATACATGTGTTTTTTAACATTAATGGGAATTGATTTTTTTAAAATGCCTATTGTGCATCTAAATAAATGATCACATATTCTCTTTGGCTCATTAATATGTATATTTGTTTTGTTGAGTCCATTTAAAATTCTATTTAACTTCTGACTATCTTGAATATTCAGTTTGCATTGGCATTAATTTGGAAAATCCCCTTCCACATAATTTCATCTAAAATTGTACCTACATTTTGTAAACTTCCTGTTTGTTTGTTGGTTTTTGCCCAGGCTTTTCTGACATTTTTTATTCTAAAGACTTATAATTAATATTATAGAACTTTCCAATAATGCATTGATTTTAAAGCAAAGATTGTATGCACACATGTGGCCATTGTTCATTTTCATAATGTATTTTTTTGGTAATCAGTTTGTTTGATTTTTTTATATCTCCATCTCTTCTCTGAAAGAGTTTTTAAGATGGCAAAATTTTTAAATTTACCTTTTTAAGAGAACATGTGAACATTATTTTCTAGTTTATATCATTCAATTTTTTATCCTAAAATGCTTGTGAGTTATCACCGTTGATTTTCAGAAAATGAAATTCTTCAGTTTGTTTCCATTCAGGATAGTACAAATTCCAAGCTATGGCTCTAAGAAAATCCCCAAGAAGTTCCCAAACTATTTTGAATAATAAAACTAACTTGAAGCCATCAGTTCTCACTTTTCATGTTCCGACTGAGTACTGTTGTTAAAATCTCAGAGGGCAGTATAGGGATACTGTAAGGTAGGAGGAGATACTTTATTCTTTCTTTCTTTTTTTTTTTTTTTTTTGAGACAGGGTCTTGCTCTGTTGCCCAGGCTGGAGTGCAGTGGCATGATCTTGGCTCACTGCAGCCTCAACCTCCCAGGCTTAAGCGATCCTCCTGCCTCAGCCTCTTAAGAAACTGGGACTACAAGTGTGTTCCACCATGCCTGGCTAATTTTTGTACTTTTTGTAGAGATGAGGTCTCACTGTGTCACCCAGGCTGGTCTCAAACTTCTGGGCTCAAGTGATCTGCCCACCTCGGCCTCCCAAAATGCTAGGATTACAGCCATGAGCCACTGTGCCCAGCTATATTCTATTTGTTTTCTTCCTGCTCCTATCTCTATCTCTAACCTTACTCCAGCAAGGGTTCTTCTCTCCTGGAAGTGTAGGTAGTTCTAATCTCTAGCTTGGTTTTAGTCCTCCTAACCTTATTATGACCTTTTAGATACATCAGCATTAACTATGTAGTGCCCTTTCCTCCAAAATCTGAGTTCCAGATCCATAGAGATCCTCTACCAAATTTCTAGGCTCTGATATTCCCAACATTAGAGTTTGTTCCCTCACCTTTAGAGTGGTCATTCTTGTCTACAGTTACTTTGTTTTGTTGCTTCAGGGTTCCCTAACACCTGTTTATGAATTCCTCATGTTAAATTCATTCTGTTGCAATACCTGGTGTGAGTCCTTTTTTTCCTGCCTAATCCCTAATTAGTGCACATATGTTATTTACAGTATTTTAGCGTAATGAAAATTGCTCTTCTCAGTTCCTTTTAACATTGCACAACATCAGCTCCTTGAATATTATTTTTGGAATATTTTTATATGCTGTTTATTTAAAACATTTTCTTCTGCCTGGTAACAATTTTAAAATTATTTTTAGCTATAAATATTTCAGGAAAACAGAAACAAATAGAAAACAGTATAATCAGCAGATTCAACAGATAATTACATTTTGCATATTTGCTTCAATTTCTCTTTTCAAAGACAGGAAATGTTACATATACAGCTAAATCCAATTCTGTACTTTTTCTATTCCTCAATATTGAAAGTTAATCGCTGTTCTGAAGATGGTGTTTGTAACACCAGTTATGCTTCACACTTCTGAGGTAGGAGGCTGGACATGACTCAGCAGGCAAGACTTAACTCTGGCAGTGGGGCTCAGACATCAGACCAAATTGAGGACTAGCTAAAACAGGGAAGAGTTGGAAGAACCTCTGCATAAGACATGCCCGCCAGTGTGCCATATCAGTTTACCCTTGCCATGGCTACACCCAGAAGTTATCACCCCTTTCCATAGCAACAACCTGACAATCCAGAAGTTACGACCCTTTTTCTAGAAACTTCTGCATAATCCAGCTGTTAATTTGCATATAACTAAAAGTGGGTGTAAAATGACTGCAGAACTGCCTCTGAGGGGCTAACTCTGCGTATACTGCCTATGGGGTAGCCCTGCTCCACAAGCAGCAGTACCTCTGCTGCTACTGTACACTGCCACTTGAAGAAAATTTGCTGACACTACTGGCTCATCCTTGAATTCCTTCCTGGGTGAAGTCAAGAACTCTCCCAGGGTAAGCCCCAATTATGGGGCTCACCTTCCCTGCATTACTTCTAGAATATATCTACATGTACTTATAGAAAAATATATAATTTTGTGTTTTAAAATTTTATATGTATCTTTTCTTCTGCATTTTGCCTAAGTTATTTGAATGTTTATTTCAGATTTCACCACATTGACAAATAGAAATTTAGCTTAATTGTTATATGGCATTTCCTCATAGAATGGACAAATAAACCTACAAGTACCTTAATGTGTTCCTTATAGTGTGATGTAAAATAGGTCCATCCTTTGAATCATGTACAGTTAACTGAAGAATGAATTGTATATTATGGTTAATTCCAGCACTTTGTTGATCATTTTTATTATTAAGTTTTTAGCTGCTTGTGGGCTAAATATTTGTAATTTGCTGAAAGCTGTGTGCAAGGTGAGTACTGAGCACCTTCTCCAGGTCTGTTACTATCACAACCACTCAATACCACAGCAGTATCATTTATGATTTCCAGCACCTAGACTTTAGTCTCACACAGCATTATTCACTAAAAGGAATGAGGATCTTTTGGAAGATAGCTCTTCCATGTATTGGGCAGGAAAAATTTAGAAGGGATTTGTAATCTGTGTTGTTGTAAGAAAAATTGGTGATGCTAAAAGGATGAAGGAGCCAGGTTAGGAGGCTCTCATGGCTAAGTTGTGACAGCCTGGTCATGTTTAATTTTGGCAAAATATCTACAGTTAGTTGAAACTGGTTGCATCTTTAGAGACCCTATATTTATTATTGGTGTGAATGTAGACTGGTGTAGTCATTGTGGAAAATAGTGTGGAGGTTCCTAAAGAAATTAAAAATAATACAACCGTAAGACACAGCAATCACTCTTCTGGGTAAGTACCCAAAGGAAATGAAGTTACTACCTTGTAAATATATCTGCACTTCCATGTTCTTTGTAGCATTATTTACAATAGCCAAGATATGGACACAACTGAAGTGTTCATCTGTGGATGAGTAGATAAAGATATGATGATATCTATCTATCTATCTATGAAGGATCTCCTTCTTTTTTATGGCTGTCATTAATAAAGAAGGAGGTCCTGGCATTTGTCACAACATGATGAAGCTGGAGGACATTACGCTAAGTGAAATGTAATACACAAAAAGAAAAGTACTGTAAGATCTCTCTTGAATGTGTAACTAAAAAAGTCAAATACATAGAGAAAGAGAATAAAATGGTAACTATCAGGGATTGGGGAGATGCAGGGAGAGGGAGAGAAAATAGAGAGATATAGGTCAAAGGATCCAAAGTTGAAGATATGTAGGATGAATGAGTCCAGAGCTCTAACGCACAAGACAAGGATGATGGTTAATAATAATGTATTATATATAAGATTTTTGTGAAAATAGTAGATTTTAGGTGCTCTTGCCACACATACAAAAAGGATAACTATGTGAGATGATGGATATATGTTAATTTACTTCACTAGAGCAACCATTTCACTATGTACATGTATATCAAAATATCAGGTTGTATACAGAGATATACAATAAAAAAGTAAAAAAAGATTGTGTGTTTAAAATGATGTTCAAAAGAGGACATTTAAACAAAAAGGAGTTAAAATAATAAAAAAGCCTCAATACAAAATGTTTTAAGGAAATTTAAAAAGTGGGGAAGTATTAATTTTCATGGGCATTTTGTTGAGTGACATCTCTGATGCTCAAGAACTGGAAAGTGAGGCTCAAAGCTGGAACAAAGAGGCTTTAAGTGCCCTACATTCATAAAACCCCTGAGTATTGCGACAAGACACCTCAGGCTTAGGATGAAAAGGCCAAACCAGCTCTTCTGCTTCTGACCAGTTAGGTGGCCACCCCCTTCTCAGTCTATTAAAAAAGGCAGTAATGAAGCAGTGGGGGTGATTCATCTGAGTTGTGAGTAATAAGCCTTTAGCAGGTGCAGTGAATGAAAATGCAGTAAGGATGGGCCAACAGGTAAACAGATAGAGCAGGAGTGTTACTAACCACAAGTACAGTTCAGGGCCTTCATCAGTGCTTCCCCCACCAGCTACAGATATGGGTCCCCTTCATTCCACACTCTCTTGACCAAATATTCAAGGTCTCTTTCTTTGGGTTTACAAATGCCCACAATGGAGCTGGGCATGTCCATAAGTGGTAAAAGGAGGATATCAGGAAACTGTCAGGTGATATAGTTGAGCAGTATCCTATCTGGCAAACAGCAGAGGAACAGCTGTTTAAACCCTCTCTTGGTGCCACTTGGCACTAATCTGGTAAGGTTGCTAATCAGTTGCAAAGGACCTCGACTGGTCACATGGCTCAGTCCTGGCCAATCACTGTCCCTGTTCAGCCACAGTATTCTGTCTAAGGGATGAGAATGTGGCCTTGGACTTCATATCAACATGATGAGACTGAAGCCCTCTTTCCTTGAGGTTACTAGATGACATAAAGTAATCTAGGTATTTCCTGAAGTCATATACTGTTCTTCTCATGGTGCAGGAAGCTTTCCCTTATACAGTAGAAGATGAGACCAATACTGAGAAACAATGCCAAGGGATGAATCTCATCTTCTCCACCCGCTGACACATACGCACATGCGCACACACACACACACGCACACGAAACCTGATCCACCCTGTTTCACAGTTCTACCAGCCAGCAAATGTCTGTAGTTGGTTAAGCTAGTTAAAGCTAGGCTTCAATTCTGGGTACCTGAAGAAGCCTGAGGAATACACAGCATCTTTAGATGAAAACTTATTAATAGCAGCCAGGTTGGAATCTGTTTCTGGGGCATGGCTGGAGTCCTAGTTATTTTGGGGAACTGACTGAAAAGATTTTCACTTGTTTTATGTATGGGGGGGTGGGTGCCAATGGCAAAGCTAGCATATTTTTAGAGAATATAAATTTTGCCTTATAGTTTGCCTAGATAGAAAACCATTTATTACAGGGAGAATAAGAAAAGTAAATCTCAGAGTTAAACCTTAAAATTTTGTTTCAACTTTGGTAATAGTTTTCTTACCTTTTTTCTTGGAGATGGAGTCTTGCTCTGTCACTAGGCTGGAGTGCAGTGGCACAATCTCAGCTCATTGCAACCTCTGCCTCCTGGGTTCAAGTGATTCTCCTGCCTCAGCCTCCCAAGTAGCTGGGACTACAGGGGCACACCACCAAGCCCAGCTAATTTTTTGTATTTTTAGTAGAGACGGGGTTTCACCATGTTGGCCAGGATGGTCTCGATCTCTTGACCTTGTGATCCACCCAAAGTGCTAGGATTGCAGGCTTGAGCCATCGTGCCTAGCCTTCTTTGGTAATAGTTTTCAAAAGAATCTCTTGCTTCTTGTTTACATTTGAGAGATGGTTTATGAATTGCATAATTCACATCTGCTTCAAGGTAGGTTGGTAATATTTCAGTAGGCACATTATTGTAGTTGATCAAATTCTATGGATAAGAATGTATTTATTAACAAACAGAAACTCACCAGAATGAGCTCTGAGCATTCTTTTTTGCAAGACAGTTTAGGGCAATGTTGTGTTGGCTTCTATGGTGATAATCACATTTACAGAAGTATTTGGGTCAAATATAAACTACTGCCCATGTTACATTCTTGGGAAGTGATCAGCTTCTGAGGAAAGACAGAGTGGCTGGTGTTGTGGAACATGTGGAATATGCATGAGAGATCCAATGGGGAAATGCTTCCAAACGAGGACTCTGGAATCAGATTACCTGAATTTGATTTCTAGCTCCACCACCACTTAATAATGTCGCTTTGAGCAAGCCATATAACTGTCTCTATCATAATTTCTTCATCTGTAAAATAGGTAGATCACCCAATAAAGTAATGCCTTGTAGGGTTGTTTTTGAGGTTAAATAAGATTGTCTATACGAAGTGCTTAAGAAAATGCCTGGCACTTAAAAAATTCTCAGTAAATGTTAGCTGCTGCTTCTTTTTCCTTCTCCTTTTCATCGTCATCCTCCTCCTTCCTCTATAATTGTTTATAGTAACTGAATGCAGTAATTCTATCAGTTTGTGTCCCAGTAGGAAAGAGATGAGGTATTTAACTAGGTTTTTAAAAGAGAATGTTCTTTACATAAATTTTTATTTGGAGTCATTTTAGATTTGCAGAAAAGTTGCAAAGATAGTAGAGTGAGTTTTCATATGCCAGTCACTCATTTTCAGTTTCTGCTAATTATTGTAGTGCATTTATCAAGAATAAACCAACATTGGCACATCACTGTGGCAAGCAGAATTCTAAGACGGCCCTTAAGAGTCGAGGCCCTTGATCTATGCACACCTTCTACTAGTTATTCCATCAAATGATCCTGTGGCTGTTGCTGTGAAGGTATTTTGGAGAAGTAATTAAGGTCCCAATCAGTTGACCTTAAGACAGAGAAATTATTAGAGTGGACCTGACCCAATCCTATGAGCCCTTTAAATTTTGGTCAAGAGGTGAGAGTCAGGGAAGCCAGGGAGATGCAAAGCCTGAGAGGGTTTTGACAAGAGTGACATTCTCATGCTAACTTTGAAGATGAGGGTGCCACTGGCAAGACTCAGAGCAGCCTCTAGCTGCTAAGAGAGGCCGTGCTGAGAGTCAACCAGGAAATGGGGAGCTCATGCCTGCAATAGCAAAAAAATGAATATGGGGAGCAACTCAGATGAGCTTGGCAACGTGTTCTTCTTCAGAGCCTCCAGAAAGGAGCACAGCCTGGTTGATACCCTAATTTCAGCTTCGTAAGACACAGAACAGAGAACTCCATCATGCTGTGCCCAGACGTCTGATGAGCTAATAAATGCACACAGCTATGCAGGTGTGAGCTAACACATTTGTTGTAATTTGTTATGCAGTAATAAAAAACTAGTAAAATCACTATTAGCTAAACTCCAGACTTTATTTAAATTTTACCATTTTAAAAAATCAATATTCTTTTTCTGTTGTAAGATACAGTACAGGGTATAACTATGTATTTAGTTGTCATGTCTTAGTTTCTTCTGATCCCGGGATCAATGACAATTTCTCATGCTTTCCTTGTTTTTCATGACCTTGGCAGTTTTGAGGGGTACTGGGCAGGTATTTTGTATTTTGCGCTAGTCTGATTTATTTTCTCATGATTAGAGAAGTGTCGTGGGCTTTTGGAAAGGATATCACAGAGGTGAAATGTCTTTTCATTTTATCATATGAAGGGTTCCCCGGTATCTACATGACATCACTGGGGTGTTAACCTTGATCACTTGGTTAAGGTAGAGTTTGCCAGGTTTTTCCAATATAAAGTTTCTATTTTTTCCTTTCCATACTATATATTATTTGAAAGCAAGTCATGAAGTCCAGCCCACCTTCTTAGGGGAGGGTTTAAGCTCCACTTCCTGAAAGGGAGAATACCTGCATTATTTGGTATTTTTCTGTAAGGAAAAGTTCAGGAGTATGTAAAAAAATTAATAATCAACTTTGTTAAGATATAATTTATGTAAAATAAAATGTACCCATTAAAGGCTAGGATTTGATGAGTTTTGACAAATGAATACAGGAATGAAAACACCACAGTGACTAAGATACAGAACACCATCCTCCAAGTTCACTTCTTCTGCTTCCCAGGGAACCTCCCATGCAGCCTCGGCCCAGCAACCTCTAGTCTGCTTTTCATCGCTACAGAGCAGATTTGCCATTTCCAGGTTTGTGTGTTTTTTGTTTTTTAATAGAGATAGCAGTTATTCTGTCACCCAGCTTGAAGCTCAGTGGTGTGATCATAGCTCACTGTAACCTCAAACTCTTAGGCTCAAGCAAACCTCCTGCCTCAGCCTCCTGAAGTGCTAGGATTAGAGTCACACGCCATCATACCTAGCCAGTTTTCAGGTTTTATACAAAGGGAATGATATAGTATGTAGCTCTTTGTGTTTGACATCTTTTGCTCAGTGATATGTTTTTGACATTCATCAATGTTTTGTGGATGTCAGTAGATTGTTACTTTCTATTGACAAGCAGTATGCCATTATATGGAAAAGCATATTTTGTTTATTCATCGATGGGCATTTATGTTGTTGCCAGTGTTTGGCTATCATGAATAACTACTATGAAAATTTGTGGGCATAAGTTTTGTGTGGGCACATGTTTTCATTTCTTTTGGGTAGATACAGTGAAATTGCTGGGTCATATGATAAGTGTAAGCTTCGATTTATAAGAAACTGCCAAAGTGTTCTCCAAAGAGGTTCTATCATTCTATATTACTATTAGCAATGCACAAGCAGTCCAGCAGCTCTGTATCCTCTCTAATATTTAGTATGGTCAGCCTTCTTTGTTATAGCCGTTCTACTTGCTATAATTTAAATAGCATCTCATCGTGGTTTTAATTTTTGCATTTCTTTTATGACTAATTATGTGGAGAATCTTTTCTTATGCTTATTGGCCATATGCATGTCTTATTTTGTGAAATATCTGTTCAAATCTTTGCCCATTTTAAAATTACTTTGCTGATTTTCCTATTGACTTGTAACTTTTTTTTAATGTATTCTAAATACAAGGCCTGTGTGAGATACATAGATCGCATCTTTTTTTTTTTTTTTTTTTTTTTTTTGAGATGGAGTCTTTCTCTGTCCCCCAGGCTGGAGTGCAGTGGCGCGATCTCGGCTCACTGCAAGCTCCGCCTCCCGGGTTCACGCCATTCTCCTGCCTCAGCCTCCCGAGTAGCTGGGACTACAGGCGCCCGCCAACACGCCCGGCTAATTTTTTGTATTTTTAGTAGAGACGGGGTTTCACCGTGTTAGCCAGGATGGTCTCAATCTCCTGACCTCGCGATCCGCCCGCCTCGGCCTCCCAAAGTGCTGGCATTACAGGCTTGAGCCACCGCACCCGGCCAGATTGCATCTTGATAATCTTTTTGAAGAGCGGTTTTAAATTTCCATGAAGTTTAATTCTTTAACTTTTTATTTTATGTTTTCTTTTTTTTTTTTTTTTTTTTTTTTTTGAGACGGAGTCTGGCTCTGTCACCCAGGCTGGAGTGCAGTGGCGCAATCTCGGCTCACTGCAAGCTCCACCTCCCGGGTTCACGCCATTCTCCTGCCTCAGCCTCCCGAGTAGCTGGGACTACAGGCGCCCGCCACCACGCCCGGCTAATTTTTTTTTTTGTATTTTTAGTAGAGACGGGGTTTCACCATGTTAGCCAGGATGGTCTCGATCTCCTGACCTCGTGATCCGCCCGCCTCGGCCTCCCAAAGTGCTGGGATTACAGGCTTGAGCCACCGCGCCCGGCCTATTTTATGTTTTCTGCTTTTCTCTGTCTTAAGAAATATTTGCCAATTTTAATTTTGCTAAGACTTTTATCCTTTTTTTCTAGAGGTTTTATAGTTTTAACTTTCATATTCAGGCCTATGAGTTATTTTGAGTTAATTTTTGTGAGTAAGTGTTGGTATTAACTGTTTTCTATACAGATATTCAATTGTTTTACGGTCATTTGTTGAAAAGACTCCTTATTCTAATGAATTAATTACCTTGGACACTTTGCGACATGTAAATATACAGGCTATATCTGAATTATTCGTTTTTCTACTAATCCATGTCTATCATTATCTCGATACCACACTATCCCTGATAATAGTCCTTGTCCTGAAATTTAATTTGTCTGATATGAATGTAACTACTCAAGATTTCATATGTTAGTGTTGGCATGGTGTTTTCTTTTTGCATGTTTAATTTTATCTTAAAGGTGCCATTACATTTAAAGTGAATTTTCACATAGACATTATATATTTGGATGCTATGGTCACATCGTGAAGATACGATAGATGCCCCCCATCCACCTAAAATTGGTTGAGTGTTGTGGCTCTTGACGCTACACATGCACCAGAAGGGTATGAAGAGATTTATTACTCATGTAATGAGGCTTTCTGGGGAGAGCAGAGAAGATTCCCAAGCAGGCTTGAGAGAGTCAGGAGGGTCACCTGGCTTTGGCTTTTATTGTGGTTAGGGGCTGGGGCTGGGCCTGGGGTGAGGGTTTCTGTAATGGTCAGGGCTTGCTTGGTTTGAACTTCCCGCAGGTACCAAGGGAGGAGCCTCAGGGCTTTCTTCCCAAGCACATGCGGATCAGAGGGAGAGAGAGAAGGTGGGGTTTGATGCTGTCAGCAGTCAACCATCAAAAGGGGAGCCTGACTCCATTCCATTGGATCTTGCTTTGTAATGCAGTCTGACAGTTTCTGTCTTTCAAATAGAGTGTCCAACAATATTTACGGTAATTATCATTGAGCTTGGGCTTGAATTTACCATATTGCCATTTATTTTTTGCTTGTCTCATCTGTTCATTGCTCCCCTCTTCTTCTTTTCCTGACTTCTTTCTGACTATTTTAGTATTCTATTTCATCTCCACTCTTGGCCTACTCATGGCTGCTTTACAGGTTACAATATTCATATTTAACTTATTAAGGGTTACCTTCAAACAATATTATTCAACTTAATTTTTAATGTGAAAACCTTACCGCAGTGCACTTCCATTTCACCCTCTCATCCTTTGTGCTATGGTAGTCATTGATTTTATTTCTACATTTTTTATAGCCCCTGTAGTACCTTTCTATTCCTTTTGCTTCAATTAGTCACTTATATTTTAAAATTGAGCAAAATATCTTTTATATTTATCCACATATTACCATTTGGTCATTCTTCATTCTTTTGAAGTTTCTATTTTGTACCATTTTCCTACTGCCTAAAGAAGTCTTGGGGGAGGCCAGGCATGGTGGCTCACACCTGTAATCCCAGCACTTTGGGAGGCTGACCTGGGTGGATCAGAAAGTCAGGAGTTCAAGACCAGTCTGGCCAAGATGGTGAAACCCTGTCTCTACTAAAAATACAAAAAACAAAAACAAAAACAAAACAAAACAAACAAACAAAAAAATTAGCGGGGTGTAGTGGCAAGTGCCTGTAATCCCAGCTACTTGGGAGGCTGAGGTAGGAGAATCGCTTGAACCCAAGCAGCAGAGGTTTCAGTGAGCTGAGATCACGCCACTAAACTCCAGCCTGGGCGACAGAGTGAGACTGTGTCTCAAAAAAACAAAAAAGTCTTGGGGGAATTCCAACAACTTTTTCACTAGAAGTATAGAGGTGACCTGACCCCTCAGCATAGATATGGTGGACCCACTTATATCATTTTACCTTTTTTGAGACTCTGAATTTCTGAATAGAAAGATGTAACAGAAAGCAAGCATGATTTTTAAACCTGTGCTGTTCAATAGGGTAGCCACCAGCCATATGTGGCTACATTCATTTAAATTAATTAAAATTTGAAAATTTAGTTTTTGTATTAGTTATCTATTGGTGCATTTAAAATACCCCAAAATATAGCAGCTAAAAATGATAAACATTTCTGATCTCACATTTCCTGGGGGTCAAGAATCTCCCAGAGCTTAGGTGGGTGCCTACGGCTCCAGGTCTCTCAGGAGTTTGTAGTCAAGCTGTCCCCAGGTCTGCTGTCATCTCTAGGCTCACCTGGAGCTGCAGAATCTGCCTCCAAGCTCACTCATACAGCTGTTGTCTTCCTGTCTCAAATGTACCATCATTTTTTTTTAAGTATTAAAAGTTTAGTTTTTTGTGGTGCTCTCATTTACTTATCCGATGAAGAAATATATACCCTGCTAAAAGGTTTCTTAAAGGAAGGAATTGACAAATAGAATGCTGGAAGGAACGTTAGAACACATCTATTCAATTCCTTCATTTAAACCATGAGAAACAGAAGCCCAAAGTAATTAGCAATACAAAAGGAAAACTTTACAACTATAGCAATACTATCTCGTATGCAAATTTTTAATATTTGATTAGCATAACCACCATAAATTCCATTTTATATATATATATATAATTTTTTTAAAATTATTTTTCACTTGTCATCATAAGCTTCTTTGTAGGAGCTTGTCTCATAAAAGAGATATCATTATGAAAATGTATCCTAGATCAGATGTGTTTTGTGGTAACCTGCTTCTGGTATAGTATTAGAGAGATAGCCTGGGCTCATTCATGAATCCCAAGCCTGACCAACAACTCATCTGTAAACCCTCTCTCTGGAGAAGATTATTTTAGTGAACAAGGTTCACAACATCACATTAATTTTACGGAACTTTGGAGAGTTTTCATTTCAGAGATTGATATTTTCTGACTTTGCCTTGAGGTCAGTAGTCCCCCGGAGATTAATTAGGGACCATAATCTGCTTTAAACCAAATCGGGGAAGCCTGCTTGTCATGACAGTAACAGAGCTGAATAACAATAGGAGAAAGTGGGAAGTTAGAACCAGGGAAAGGGATGAGCTTTGATTTCGTAGGAAGAACTATTCTTTTCCTACCCACAAATATCTGGTCCATACATCAAAAACATGCAAATAGAGAAACTCATGTTGGTATTGTGGGACTTGTGAATAAACAAAATCTATTTTATAAATATGATATTCTAATTTTGAGATGCATTTGCTACTTCAGTGATCATTAAAAGTAAAAAACTAAACACAACAAATTATAATATTAAAATCAGTTTTTAAAAACCGGCTATAAATGGTTTATATTTCCAAAATATCATTTGAGTATTTGTTAAACTGTGTAAGGTGGCAGTGACTCTTCCTAAGACAATGTATTTCATACCAGATGCTTATTTGCTTTCTTGAAGACTCTGCCATTGAGTCTTTTCATGTTCCCAATACTTTTAGGAGCTGGAAGTTTCAGAGCTATTGCCAGAGAGCTGAGCTCTAGCTGCCCCAAAGTTCTGATCTCTCTCTCTCTCCAAATATAATACAATATAATATAATATAATATAATATAATATAATAAATATAAAATAAAATTCAATAAAATAAAATAAATTCATCCTTTGACAGGGCACACAGCTAGGTGATACCAGAACTTGGAAACTGAAGCCTGGTATCATGACTCCCAGTGGGGTTGTCTCCCCACCCCAACCACACAGAGTTTTCCCCTGAGAGTATTACCCACATAGGTCTGAAGAAATCTAATCCTGGGTCAATTCACTGAGTATATCTATGGAGAATATAATATACATTTAGAATGACAAAAGTGCTTTCTTTGTCTACCACCATTGTGGAGAGGGTTTCTGGGTTGGAAGAAGATTTTAGTTTTAATCATATTTTTCCAACACATTCCACAATTATGAAGAGCGTGCTCATATATATCTATATGATGTGTGCACATATATACACACATATCAAGTATATTTTATATATATACACACATATCTAGGGTATATCTATCTATGTATCTATCTACACATATCAAGTTCTGAGATACATATATCTGATATATATATATAATCTCAGAACTTGTGTGTGTGTGTATGTATGTGTGTGTGTATATATATATATGCATATATATGTGTATATATGTATATATGAATCCTAGATATGTAATAAGTCACTCTAAGAATGACAACTTGGAGGGGAAGGTACAAAAAGCTCCAAGTTCCCTGTGAGCCTGTTCAGTCTTGATGAAGTCCCAGTGCACTCCTGCACCTGGATTCCCTCAGAGTACTGAGGTCCAAGCCTCTTAATAAAATTTTATCTAAGGGTCTCTCCATTCCACAATGCATCAAATGCTGGTAAGAAAACAAAGCCTCCTCTCTTCAATGTCACAATTACCAAGCATATTTTCCTTAAGCATCTCATGACAGGGTTCTGCTGGAACAAAACACCCTCTTCATAATTGTGGAATGTGTTGGAAAAATATAATTAAAACTAAAATCTTCTTCCAACCCAGAAACCCTCTCGACAATGGCAGTAGAGAAAGAAAGCGCTTTCCTTATTCAATAAGCATTGAACCAGAATGTTATCACAGGCAATCTGCTAAGAGATGGCCAAGTCAGGAAAAAAATCTCACCCTTTTATGTAGACAAGCAGATCCAATCCATTCCATAGATGTTCTCAAAATAAACAATAACTACTCAAGTAAGAGGACTTGACAGGCCCATTTATCACACATAATTCATCCCAGGTTCACCTGGTAATTGGGGTAACCATCTGTGTTGGTTAATTGGTTTTATACATAGGAAAAACAAACTTCTCCTATCTTGAGAAATGGAGGTAGTTTTGCAGCTTGGAGCCAGGTGCCCTCTGATGTTAAGCTCTACCCTCCTCCAGAAGCTGGGAGAGAGGGCAGCTATCTCTCCTGATGTTTACATTTCAAAGAGATGGTTCCCAGGTCCTTGAGAAAGATATTTCTTGCTCATAAAGTTGACAAAGACATATTTAGTCTTCAAATGAATTAATATACACTTTAAAGGAGGAGGAAATATTTAGAATTATAAACTTTCTAAAGTAAATACTCTGATAAAAATGAGGAGAGGAGAATCTCTTCCCTTATCTTTAATAGGGAGAATTAAGACTCTTAATTTTAATTTGTATTTGTCTTTACAAAGGTTAAGTTAAATTGGGGTTTTCATTTCACATTAGGTCTATTAACCACAATCTGGTTATCACAACTACCATATCTCACTCATAAATGTATGTAAAACAATGTGGTCAGTAATATACTTTCAATTCTCTTTTTCTTTGAACTCATTGCATTGTTTTCTTTATCACGATTTATTATCTTAAACTAGTATTACCAGATGTTTGGAAATAGTAGTTGCCAAAACCACTTACTAGAATTACAGTGTATAGAGAATAGCGAATCTTTGTAGACAGTAGTAATGCACTATAATTAGAGGGTACTCTGCTTTGTTTAGTGTGAGTCAACTTATTCCAATAGCAGTGTTTATGTCAGACTCTGTTCTTTGAGAGTTGACAGCTTATTAATGCAAAGAGCCATGCCTAGATGGATAGGTAAAATAAATCAGACTTAGAGCCAGTGAACTCTTTTAAAATTTAGATTTTATTGATATTTTTAAAGAGGTGATACATTTGCATGATTCAAAATATAAAAGGTGAAAAGGGTTTACGCAGTGCACACTCTCTCTGCCACCAGCGTCACCAAGCCACTCAGTTACTCTGCCCTGGACCACATGGTATTGTTCCTTATATATTCCTTCAGAGATATGTTATATGTGTACACACAAATACATGTGCACAGTTTTTTTTGCCTTTTTAACAAAAATGGTATCACACCATATAAACAAATCTCCTCTTTCTCTTTTTTTTATTTTTTTATTTTTGACCAATTCATTCTTCGGTACTGATAAAAATAATAGTAATACTAATGTTCGGGGTGGAGCCAAGATGGCTGAATAGGAACAGCTGTGATCTACAGCTCCCAGTGTGAGCGACGCAGAAGACGGGTGATTTCTGCATTTCCAACTGAGTTACTGGGTTCATCTCACTAGGGAGTGCCAAACAGTGGGTGCAGGACAGTCGGAACAGAGGCCTCAGAAATAACACCACACTTCTATATCTGATCTCTGACAAACCTGACAAAAACAAGAAATGGGGAAAGGATTCCCTATTTAATAAATGGTGCTAGGAAAACTGGCTAGCCATATGTAGAAAGCTGAAACTGGATCCCTTCCTTACACCTTATACAAAAATTCATTCAAGATGGATTAAAGACTTACATGTTAGACCTAAAACCATAAAAACCCTAGAAGAAAACCTAGGCAATACCATTCAGGACATAGGCATGGGCAAGGACTTCATGTCTAAAACACCAAAAGCAATGGCAACAAAAGCCAAAATTGACAAATGGGATCTAATTAAACTAAAGAGCTTCTGCACAGCAAAAGAAACTACCATCAGAGTGAACAGGCAACCTACAAAATGGGAGAAAATTTTCGCAACCTACTCATCTGACAAAGGGCTAATATCCAGAATCTACAATGAACTCAAACAAATTTACAAGAAAAAAACAAACAACTCCATCAAAAAGTGGGCGAAGGACATGAACAGACACTTCTCAAAAGAAGACATTTATGCAGCCAAAAAACACATGAAAAAATGCTCATCATCACTGGCCATCAGAGAAATGCAAATCAAAACCACAATGAAGATACCATGTCACACCAGTTAGAATGGCCATCATTAAAAAGTCAGGAAACAACAGGTGCTGGAGAGGATGTGGAGAAATAGGAACACTTTTACACTGTTGGTGGGACTGTAAACTAGTTCAACCATTGTGGAAGTCAGAGTGGCGGTTCCTCAGGGATCTAAAACTAGAAATACCATTTGACCCAGCCATCCCATCTGGGAATATACCCAAAGGACTATAAATCATGCTGCTGTAAAGACACATGCACACGTATGTTTATTGCGGCACTATTCACAATAGCAAAGACTTGGAACCAACCCAAATGTCCAACAACAGTAGACTGGATTGAGAAAATGTGGCACATATACACCATGGAATACTATGCAGCCATAAAAAATGATGAGTTCATGTCCTTTGTAGGGACATGGATGAAACTGGAAACCATCATTCTCAGTAAACTATCACAAGGACAAAAAACCAAACACCACATGTTCTCATTCATAAGTGGGAATTGAACAATGAGAACACATGGACACAGGAAGGGGAACATCATACTCCGGGGACTGTTGTGGGGTGGGGGGAGGGGGGAGGGACAGCATTAGGAGATATACCTAATGCTAAATGACGAGTTAATGGGTGCAGCAAACCAACATGGCACATGGATACATATGTATGTAACAAACCTGCACATTGTGCACATGTACCCTAAAACCTAAAGTATAATAATAAAACAAACAAACAAACAAACAAACAAATATATAAGGAAGGACTAATACCAACTCTTCTCATACTTCCAAAGAAACTGAAGTGGAGGAAATACTTTCAAACTCATTTCAGGAGGCCAGGATATGGAAACACTAAAGCCACACAAGACCACTATAAGAAAAAAAAATTATAGATGAATATGCTTGATGAGCATAGATGCAAAAATCCTCAAAAATTACTAGCAGACTGAATTCAATAGCACATGTAGTTGATCAATTGACATAATGAAATAGGATTTATCACAGGGATGCAAGGATGGTTTAATACATGAAAATCCGTAAATATGATGCATTTTATTATCAGAATAAAGGACAATGATATGATTATCTTGAGAGATGCAGAAAAAGCGTTTGAATAAATTCAACCTGCTTTCATGATAAAATTTCTCAATAAATTAGGTACAGAAGGACTGTATCTTAACATAATAAAAGCCATCTATGACCAACCCACAGCTAAAATCATATTCAATTATGAAAATTTAAAACTTTTCCTTTAAGAATAAGACAAAAATGCCCACTTTTTTATTCAGTTTGGTACTAGAATTCTTAGTCAGAGCAATTATGCAACAGAAAAATGTAAAAGCCTTCAAAATCAGAAAGAAACAACTTAAATAGTCTCCGTTTGCAAGTGACATGATCTTTTATATAGAAAACCCTAAGGATTCCACAAAAAATCTGTTAGAACTAATGACTTCAGTATAGTTGCAGAATACAAAATCAACATACAAAATATCAGTAGTGCTTCTATGTACTTACAAGCAACCACCTGAAAAAGAAATCGAGGAAACAATTTCATTTGCAATAGTTCAAAATATGCTTAGGAATGAATTTAACCAAGGATGTGAAAGGCCTGTATGCTGAAAATTATAAGACATTGATAAAAATTGAAGTAGACAGAAAGCATTGGAAGGATGTACCATTTTCATGGATTGGAAGAATTAATATTGTTTAAATATTCATACTTCCCAAATTTATCTATGGTTTCAATTCAATCCCTATCAAGATTTCTTAAAAAAATCCTAAAATACGTATAGAACCACAAAAAACCTAGAATAGTCAAGCAATTTTGAACAAAGAGAACAAAGCAGGAGGCATCACACTACTTAATTTCAAAATATCTTAAGAATCAATATTAATCAAAATGGCATGGTACTGGCATAAAAACAGGCACATAAACAAGTAGAAGAGAGTACAGTCCAGAAACAGACCCAGATATTTATGGCCAAATAGTTTTCAACAAAGGGCCAAGAACATTTAATGGGAAAAGGACGGTCTCTTTAATAAATGGTTTTAAGAAACCACATACACATGCAGAAGAATGAAATTAGAACCATATCTTACACCATATAAAAAATCAATTCCAAATAGATTACAGATAAGACTTAAAACTGTAAAACAACTAGTAGAAAACATAGGGGAAAAGTTTCATGATATTGGTTTGGGCAATAATTTTTTGGTTATGAAATTAAAGGCAACAAAAGCAAAATTAGTCAAATGAGACCATATCGATTTAAAAAGCTTCTTCACAAATGGGAGAAAATATCTGTGAGGCACACATCTCAAAATGGATTAATATCCAAAATATATAAGGAACTGAAACAGCTGCATAACAATAAAACAAATACCCCGATTAAAAATAGGCCAATGATCTGAATAGACACTTGTCAATAGAAAACATGCAATATAAATAATCATTTGAGAAATGACAACAAAACCACAATGAGATATCACCTCACTCCTGTTAGAATGGCTTTTTGTCAGAAACACAAATGATAACAACTGTTGACAAGAACATTGCAGAAAAAGACTTGTTTTACTCTGTTGGCTGGATTATAAATTAGTACAGACATTATGGAAAACATCATAAAGATTCTTTAGAAAATTAAATATAGTACCACCATATGATTTAGTAATTCCAGTTTTGAGTATGTTTCCAAAGGAAATAAAAGCAATTATGTTGGAAAGATATCTTTATTCCCATGTTCATTGCAGCATTATTCACAATAATCAAAATATGGAATCAACCCATCTATGTAATAATGAATGACTGGATGAGGAAAATGTGTTATATACATGCACAGTAGAATACTTACTATTCAGCCTTTAAAAGGAAGGAAACCCTGTCATTTATGAAAACATGGTAAACCTGGAGAACATTATGTTGAGTGAAATAAGCCCTGCAGAGAAAGACAAATATTGCATGATCTCTCTTATATGTGGAATCTAGAAAAGTTGAACTCATATAATTAAAGAGTAAAATTGTGGTTACCATGAGCTGGGGTGTGAGAGGGAATTGAGGAGACGTCAGTCGAAGGATACAAATTTCAGTTAAACAGGAGAAATAAGTTCAGAAGGTCTATTTTACAACATGGTGACTATAGTTAATGCATTTTATTGCTGAAAATTGCTAAGAGAATAGACTTGCAGTGTTCTTACCCAAAAAATTATGTGAGGTAATGTATATATAAATTAGCTCTACTGACTCATTCCACTATGTATACATATTTCAAAACAACATGTTTTACAACATAAATGTATACAGTTTTTATTAATTAAAAATACATTTAAAAACAACATTTAATGAAGAAGATTTTTTCACCTAAAGATATGTGTTTTGGACAATTCTCTTTTTCATTTTTTGAGTCAACTTTATGGAGGCATAATTAATTAAAATAAAATTTAAGTGTGTAGATCAATGATTTAAGACTGTTTTCCAACGTAGGTTGCACCTTTTGTATTTCCATCAGCAGTGTGTGAGAGTTCCAGTTGCTTCAAATGTTTTTCAAAACTTGCAGTGGCTCAGTATTTTAAGTTTTAATTTTGGCCATCATAATTGGTACAAAGTGGTATTCCATGGGGAGGAGTTTTGAAAACACTTAAATTTTGCATTTCTTATGAAACTTTTAGTTTAGTCATTTATTTTATATTAGCAGGGACTCATATTCTGTTTTATTCAATAGATTTTAATTCATTATTTAAAAAATCAAAACAAAAAATTTGGCTTTCCCTTCAGTGTCTCTTGCAGATGGCTACAATGCAGGTGTAACTGGTTTTCTGGTGGGCCTAGAATATACGTAAATATTTCAATTCTTCTAACAAAACATCAACTATGCCCTCTACTCATAAGACTCTAATGCATCTGAGCCTTTGTCTTAACATTTTCATTATTATAAAGTCCCTTCTTTAAACCTGGAAAAAGTAATAATAGTTGAAAGATATGGTCTAAAGTGATTCTAACAATCTGTTCTTCAAAACTATCCACTCTACCATTTTCAGGTTCGTTGAATCATTAGAAATTAATCCTCACCTATTGGACAGAATTGGAGCTTTGTAATTTCTTACAATTTATCATTTTAAAGTACACTTCAAAATCACAGGTCCTGGCCCAAACTTCTGACCTCTTCTTATTTCTCATAAGCTCAATACCATCCTTATTTGACCTCAGTAAGTATTGTAATGCACATCTGTTCTTCAAGACTACCACAGCCTTCTTTGCTTTCTTTCCTCAGCTCCATTCACTGAACAGATTGTTCATGTCATACACTCTCTGGCTAGTCTGTCAATTCCCTCGACAACTTGACCAAGTCTCATAGTTATGTGGTGAAACATTTGTTTCCTCGCCTTAATCTTGGACTGCTGAATCTTGCTGAAGAAAACTTCAACCTTGTTCAAATTCTCTAAAACTTATGTTTTCTGAAAGCAGGAGGGATTCAGTACTGACTGGGAAGAATCTGTGGGAGTAAATATGGAACCCTAAGAAAAGCTACTTTCTGGAAAATAAAAATGATCAATTCCTGATCTTTACACATGTTGATATACTTCAAGGTCAATTCTAGATTCTTCTTTTTTCTAACTGTATCCTTTCTCCCTAGGATCTTATCTTTGCTTTTAGCTACAGTTACTATACTTATCCCAGTAACTCTAAAGTATTTATATTGAATATCACAAATTTAGAGCTTCAGATCGTATTCTGTTTTTGAGATTTAGACTAATATCTTCAAGTGCCTGCCAGGCAAACCCATTTGAATCTTAAAAGTACCTCAAATTCAACAAGTACAAATTTAAATCCATGATCTTTTTTTTTCTGTCAAAAACAACAACATTGGCCAGGTGCGGTGGCTCACGCCTGTAATCCTAGCAGTTTGGGAGGCTGAGAAGGACAGATCACGAGGTCAACAGATTAAGATCATCCTGGCCAACATGGCGAAACCCTGTCTCTACTAAAAATACAGAAATTAGCTGGGCGTGGTGGCATGCACCTGGAGTCCCAGCTACTCAGGAGGCTGAGGCAGGAGAATCGCTTGAACCCGGGAGATGGAGGTTGCAAATTAGCCGAGATCACACCATTGCACTCCAGCCTGGTGACAGAGCGAGACTCTGTCTCAAACAACAACAACAACAACAACAACAACAACAACAAGAACAACAACATTTTCTTCCATGCAAGCAGTTGGCTAGGTCAGAAACTTAGATGTCTTTCTGCAACTATTACTTTCTAAATAATTTCCCCAGGCTGTTTCTTTCTCTCCATTTCCACTCCCAATACTCTAATGGTTTCCTAATTTATATGTGGTAACCACAGTGTTCTTTCCTCTCATCCACTGATGTTAGAGTAGCCAGAGATGTATTTTCAAGATGCAGATATGATAATTTTATGCCCCTCTTTGACAATCAAACAATCAAAGCCTCTAATGAGCTTATTATCCCTATTAGCATAAAATAGAAAATTTCTAATGTGGTTTACAAGGCTCCTTATGTTCTGAGATCTGCCTTCTACTCCAGGTTCATCATGAACTACTCTTGTTTTGAATTTTCCTTTGTATATGATTAATATATTTCTAAATTATCTTTCCTGTGTGTAAGTGGACAATTCTCCTTTCCTGAGAGAAAAAAGGTAAAGCAAAAATGATTTAAGTAAGTCATTATTTTATTGATGATGTATTTTATTGATGATGTATTTTATAGAATCACAAAATTTAGAAACATAAGAAGGATTTCAGGTATCACCTAAATTCAAAGAAATGTGGGTGTCTAGGTTGCTAAGTTTGAAGAGAAAGTATGATTTGGCATGGTCCATTTAAAACAGGTCACAAACAATTATATTTCAAATTTAGATGGTAGAGTATTAAAATATTCATCTTATCTTGGACTTTTCCTCAAGGAGAATTTTTCTGGAAGAAAAAGTAGGTTTATATGTGTTCTTACAAAGAGAAAGAAAGAAATGCATGCTATTTCAATCATCAAATTCTTGATGACGACTATGAGATTGAAAAGAAATATGAGTCAAGTGAGTCTGTTGTTGCCAGCAATCAGTTTACCAGAACACCTCTAGGTGAACATTTTCTAAATGGAGTGACAGACTAATTGCATCTAAGGGGATGAGAATCTGCCAAAGAAGAGGATGCTGTTGGTCTTATTTTGCCTGATGAAGAATAGGAAAGGGTGATTACAATGGAACTCTTCATTAGTTGAAAGTGTTGATGTTAATTCTACTACTACAGCGGTGGCAGCTGCAGCCTCTGCTCCCTCCTCAGTGACCTCCACAAAGGCCTGGTGTAGGACTTTAGATACCACGAGACCGCGGCTCCCAGTCATGCCTGAGAGGTCTGCATCCCCATTGAAGATATCCACCATTCCCATGGTTCTCAACGTGTCCTTGAGGTCATAGCTCTCTTCCACTTTGAACCGAGGTAAGTGTAAATCCACACGTGTCTTTCTCATATTCTGCAAACTTGTCCATTCCATCAGTTTGTCAGCAGTGAGTTTCTCTTCAAGCTATACAAATGGAAAAAAGAAACTGATACGACTATCGATCTCTAATACACCTTAACAATGAATTGACTATGTGGAGTATCTTTATTTTGGCAATAAATGTGAAATACAGAAGGTTCACTATTAGATATTATTTTAATAGGCAAAATATGAATCCTGAATATATCAATACACTGAACTATATGTGTATATGTAAATATATGTGTCTAAAAACAGAATCATGTTTTTATATATATGTAATGTGTACATATGTATGTATACAAATGTATAATACATATGTAAAATATGATAACATTATTTTGTACACAATGAACTATATATCACTATTTCTTGTGCCAAAAGCCTACTACATGTGTCAATTATTAATAGGCTCATCTTATTTTTCTATATACATTATTTAGTACACATTGCAATTATTCTATATACCCTAAATTTCTATTCCCTTTTTTACTTGGTGTATTTGTAAACTTTCCTCACATTGCTATATATTTCTCCCAGTCAAGATTAAATTGCTGCATAATAATATCATCAAATTGATATCCTATGCATGTAACTCTAATAAATTAATCATTAACTGAGCCTTCAATTTGTGTCAGGCCCTATGCTTAAATATTTGTAATATGAAAGTGAGTAATTATTCCTCACTTTGAATTTTTCATTGTTTTGGGGAGACTTGGTCACAAGCTTTTACCTTGCTTAAACTTGGTATCTTTAGAAAAAAGTCAGGCAGTAGAAGAGTTGTAGATGCAAGTTTTTACCTTCTGCAGACCATCGATTTCATTTGGCAGCAGCACAATCATGCTTAGATCTTTGCCTTTGTATGGTATTTCGAGGACCTTGGCCTCTACATCCTCCAGCGAGGCAAAATGAAAGGACGTGTATTGCCTCATCATCTGTATGGGCTTGTATGTATTCTACAATAAATCAATGTGTCCAACAAATACCAAGTGAGACACAAGACAAAAAGATAATATTATTGAGATATCAACAAATCCTTCTTTTAAGAAATAACCCAAGAATTTAATGGGTTAGAGACAATAGCTTCTTCAGGTATTCCTAATTAATAAAGTTATAAGACTAAAACGACAGAATAACAGACATGAACAATTTTATTTTTTACTTGTCGTGGTAGTACATTCCATCAGAAATGTTTAAATTTATTAACATATTACATTATATAAATAAAATATAGACAATACCTTGTTTGGCCAAAATTTTTCCTCTTTGGTATTTTCTTTTTTAAATTTATTCTCCCACTGCCCCTTGAAATAGATTGCGTTCACAAGAACCAGTGTGGTATCATTGCCAATAGCCCCATCAGGAATTAGGTTTTTAATTTTTTCTGCAAGGGAAAGAATAAGAGTCTTTTATGCAAGTTACAAATGGTTTGTCTGGAAGATGCTTTGCAAATTTTCATGACTGATAATTAATTATTCATCTAAATCCTTACTTTAGACTCACTGACTTTGATCTTTGAATTATTACACTCACTGACCAAAATTCACCAAGTGCAGCTTTCTTTAAGGCTCCAGTCGGATAAAGTTACCCTTGATGGAGACATCACTTCTTGTGACAGAGAAGGAATTCATGTTCTCTATGACTGACTTCAGTCATCTGGTATGGAATACTGATAAACTGATTTAATCTACTGTTTCAACATATGTCTTTCCTTTCTCCCTCCCTCCTCTTCCTACTTTTTTTTTTTTTAAACTATGGGGTCCCAAATCAGAGGAAGTAGGCCCTGATTGCTTTTTAGGACAAGTGACATGAACTCTGTAATATGAAACACATGTCCTGTGCTCTCAGCCACTACTTCCTGGGGTGTCTTCCTATTCACTCTCATGTTGAGTTGCTGTAAGTTTGGCCTGTGATGAGAGGTGGGAGGTAGGATAGATGTCTATAGAATGGAGACTTTGTTAAGCTCTTTGCCCTTGATGGGGAAGACAGCTGTGATAATCCCTGCAGAACTTGTGGCTAGAGATGTGGTCCAGGCAGCTCTAGTTCAGATGGCAAGAGGGTGATTTACCGGAGAGCTGCTTGTTTCCCAATTAGTAAAGGGGAAGGGAGATGCTTTCTAATGTTTTCTTTTAAATATTCATCATAAAAAATTGGTTCTGATTTAAAGTAAAGGACATGATCTCAAAATGGGCCTGAGTGGAGACAAGGGATCCACAAAGCTATTGTCATCAAAGAACATGAGCAAAGAATCCTCCGGCTATGTTTTCATCTAATTGGCTTCCTGTGATTTCCTCCCTGGCCCCCCTAGGCTCTCCTCATAATCATTTGGAAAAACTCTTCATCTGGAGTGCCCTCTTCTTTCCTCCCTGCAAAGCCATCTCAATTCCTACCCCTGGTTCCCCATGCAGTGTCAGGCACAGGGCTCAC
Organism: Symphalangus syndactylus; assembly: GCF_028878055.3. Lineage (NCBI taxonomy): Eukaryota > Metazoa > Chordata > Mammalia > Primates > Hylobatidae > Symphalangus > Symphalangus syndactylus. Next base: position 22,935,413 of record NC_072423.2, on the reverse strand, counting down.
TCGCATAGGTTTCTCAAAGGTGTTTCTATAATGGGTGGTTCTCCTACCATTCGTTTGACTTTCCACCCAGGAGTTAATCTTCTTTCGGCTTTCTTCTGGAGCATGTGCAAAATCAACAGATTCCACACTGGTCTTATAAAAGTTCTTGATGGCTTCTAAATATTCCTTTGAGATACGAAGGAAGAAAGTAGGAATTAAGAGTAATTTATGTAACTATATATTACCAAATTTAGTTATTTATAATTATAGTAAGCTGAATACAGACCCTGAACAGATGCAGTATCTCCTGTCTATGCATATTTTTATACAGGTGCCACGTAGGCAATGCAAAAGGGGAGTGTGGGCTGGCACAAAAAACAGGTCACTGAAGGTCAGTGCCAGTTTATTGACGGTATCTTATTACTCACTCTACTACCCAACCTCCTCTTTTATTACAAGATTATCCCTAAATCCACACTTCACTGATGTATTATCAGGGCCTGGGACGGTGGGAGAGTTGTGGAAATGGAGCTAATGCACTCTGAGTAAATGCCCTCCACCTGGGTCAGACAGACTCATGTGCCTTGCCTTCTTCCATCTGGCTGCTCAGAGACACAGACAGCAGGCTGCAGATGAAAGGTGAAATTTACCTGTAAAAATTGATATGTCTTTTCTCCGAAGAGCTTGTTGGCGATCTTCAGCTCATATGCATCAGTGGATTTGTTTAATTCAGTCAGAAGCTTTTGAAACTGGTAATGAACATTTCCTGACCTATTAACCTTCAAATGTCAAAAAAGGAGATCATTCAATTGCTGTATCAATGTAAATACTAAACCCATGCTAAGTCTGTTAGATCAGTTCCTAAAGGCTGGTAGTCTCAATGATGACCTTTGTGCTTATTCCCTGATACTTGGTGTATTTCACCTCAAATACCCTTCAAAATCCACCTTATGTTTGACTTCTTCCAGAAAATTCTTCCTGCACTAATGTACTCCAATCTTTTCTCTTCTGAACTAAAGATGCAGCACTGTCTACCATTGGGTTTTCCCCTTGTTGGTTTAAAGGGTTAAGTTTAGCTTCCCAGTTAAACTCTCAGCTCCTTGAGGGCAAAGACCTTATTACACTTCTAACAGACATCAAGAATATGAGTATATTAAAGTTTGGATATTTTAAAGAGGTTACGCCAGGAAGCCCTGTTGTACCTGTTGGTGGTATCATCTTGTAAGACACATTGACTGATCTATGGCTCTTTCCTCATGATGGTCATTCTCTGCACGTAAGAACAGTGTGTGCCAGGTACATGGCTAAGGACTTTACATGGGTAACTCTAAGTCTTTAGTTCAATTCAGATGAACACAGGAAAGCTCAGAGAACGGGAAAAAAAAAGCCCTGTTTATAGAGACATAAATTAGAAGTGCCAAGTTTTGAACCTAAGCCTGTTTAAATCTAGAACCTTCTACTTTCCAGCAAAGCATTTTGCACTAGTAAGGCTCTAAACCAATATATTCCATAGCAATCATTTTCCAAAATATACTTGGACTTGTGCTTATTCCTCTTAATCTTATTAATGACTCAATTAAAATTAAATTATTTTTGCAACATTATTGTGATTAGTATGATTATAGCTACTTTATAATAATAATAACATTTATTATGACTTTTTGTGGGCAAGGCACTGCTGTAAATGTTTGCATGTATTTGCATGTATTGAGTCAGATTTTTATTACCCTTAGTTTTCTGGGATGAGGTCACTGGGAATCCGAGCAGTTGTGTCCTGCTCGTGTTCATCATTTGTGAAGAGCAAAGCTGGAGTTTGAACCCAGCCTATCCTGATCCAGACCTATGCTCTGAGGTACAGTGCTGACTGTCTTTCACTAAAGCCAAATGTGCAATAATAATTAGGTGCCGTGAAACGCCAACCCACTCTGTATGTCTCAATCTTTTCATCCAGGCTTTCCCCTAAAAATGGCCTTTTCTTAGTTTCTGTGAAGTTCCGGGTTTGAACTACGACCTGCTCAGGCATCTAAAGCTGAACCATAGTGCTCTGTGACTCACGTGATACGTTGCAGCCTTTTCTGTGGTGTTCTCTGTGACGTGATCAAAGTGAAGAACCTGGAAAAGACATGGAGCGGGACAAGAAAACTTTACTCAAAAGATCTGTTGAAGTCAGTGGTCTCACAGTTATGGGAATTCCTGCTCAGCCCCCTGTGCTACCCAGCAGGCCACCACATCTATTACCATCTGCGTGCTAGCTGACGGAACCGCAGAGAAAAACTTCAACAGGACAATGTAATGAAGCTGATACCTACCTTGTTAATTTGTTTTGCGGTGTAGTCTTTGGCCCCTAAGAGGACCATCCCTAATGCTGATGTGATGCTGATAGGGGAATAGAAGACGTTGTTGTCTTTTGATTTTCTAAACTGTTGGAACAGGTCGAACATGAACTTGGTATTGGCTTCACTGAGTGAATTCATGGTGAATGTGATGTGATCTGGACTCCTGGAAAAGCATCAGATTCCTGTCAGAATGACTTTAATAAATGGAGTGTCATTTTGTAGTATAATTTTCTTAAAGAAAATAACATATCTAGGTTGTGGGATTTTGACATTTAAAGTTTCTTTTTTTTTAACGTCTCAAGCTTTTTACAATGTGCATATATGAAGTATATTAATCTCCTAATTAGAAGGCTTACAAAATTACTGCTTTTAAAGACTATTGTAAATAAATAATAGACCATCTTTATCTTTCCTTCATTGCTGGCTACACTAGGGCTAGGTAGGAAGGCTTTATAGTGTATGCTAAGAGGAGACCTCTGTGGATCACATCCAACTAGCTCTTAAGAGGAATCCCTGACGTTTCCTTCAAGGCTCTGTGGCTGCAAGGCATTCACCCTCTGTGTTCCTAAGGGTGCCTTGGTTTACTCGGAACTAAGCAATTTAGATAAAGGACAAATCAGATGAAATAGTTATTTTAACTTTGTCCTGGCGGAATAAGTAAAATATAATCAGACAGAATGCAGGAGATGCATGATATAGAACACAGTATCATTATTATTCTCAAAAATAATTCATGTTTTTAAGCCGGAGTGGCTTGAAGCACTTACCTGTGTTCCTAGAGGAAGCAGAGGTGGGCAGAGAGCCTATGTGTGTCTGTGGAATGAAGGGTGAGATCCTGAATTTATACCTCTCCTCTTGCTACCTCTCCCTCTGTGGAGAGGAGATTTCACAAGCAGGCTAACACTCAACTTGATGAGTATGAAAATTTATGACAAAGAACAGGATTACTATTCTACCATTGTACCTCCTTTTTAATCTATAGGGAAAAAATGCAAATGCAAATCAGCAATCACTGGCTCATTTGAAATACATGTAGGTGACTTTCTTGCTGCCTCTCCCTCAGTGGAGAGGAGATTTCACAAGCAGGCTAACACTCACCTTGATGAGTATGAACATTTATGACAAAGAACAGGATTACTGTTCTACCATTGTACCTCCTTTTTAATCTATAGGGAAAAAATGAAAATGTGAATCAGTAATCACTGGCTTATTTGAAATAATGTAGGTGACTTTCTATTACCAATGAGAATAAGGTTACAATTCCAATTTCCTCCCATTAGTTTCAACTCCTTTCCTTTCTATACTACTCCAGATGTAAAAAAACAAAGCAAGAAAACAAACAAACAAAAACAAAAAAAAGTGCCATTATTTTCTTGGATGTTGCATTGTCTCTAAGGCATACTTTGAACAACAAACAACTAAAAAGCTTACATTTCCTGTTTTTCAGTTCTGAAAGTTTTTGTCATCCTATGAATTTCATTAGCAATTTTTCCGTTAAACAAGGAATATATTTCTAATTTTAAGTCCAAAGATATACTTAAGAAGTGTACCTCAGTATCTCATAGCATACTATGGAGAACAGGATTCTATTGCCTTCTCCTGAACGCTCAGCCTTGGCAGTGATCCTGCCAGTCACCTCCCGTGCCCCTTGCAACCATCCCGTATGTTTTCTGTTGCATAGGGTCAGTGAGAAAGTTATCTTCCTTGCTGAGTGATATGGTTTGGCTGTGTCCCCACCAAAATCTCAACTTGAATTGTATCTACCAGAATTCCCACGCGTTGTTGGAGGTACCCAGGGGGAGGTAATTGAATCACGGGTGCTGGTCTTTCCTGTGCCATTGTCGTGATAGTTAATAAGTCTCAGGAGATCCGATGGGTTTATGAAGGGTTTCTGCTTTTGCTTCTACCTCATTTTCTCTTGCTGCCACCATGTAAGAATAACTTCTGCCTCCCGCAATGATTCTGAGGCCTCCCCAATCACGTGGAACTCTAAGTCCAATAAAACCTCTTTTTCTTGCCAGTCTCGGGTATGTCTTTATCAGCAGCATGAGAACAAACTAATACACTGAGTTAATAGGCTGACACTGAGAAGAACAATTGAAGCAAGCAGGAGACATTTTGAATGGCAGCTTTCTAATTTTTCATTTAAAAATGAAGCTGAAAAATAAGTTGTTCGACCTGTCAGGATCACAAGATTTCTCAGTGGTTCTACCATTTAGCACCTGGCTTCAGACTCATTCCAGTGTTCTCCCTGGAATATCTTGTAATCTGAAGAATGTCTGTGGCCAAAGAGAGGGTTGTTGTCCAAGGCCATTTAATCCAATATCTCCCTGACCACCAGAATAGAGGGTGGGTTTTCTTTTGTGGACCCCCCTTTTAATTAAGATGTACTTTGTATACCATAAGGTTCACCATTTTCAACTGTACAATTCAATGATTTTTAGTACATTCACAAAGTTGTGCTACACCATCATCATCTCATTCCAAGATAACTTCACTACCTCCAAAATAAAACTTGTCTTTCATTCTTCCCACTCTCGAGACCCTGGAAATCATGTATCTACCTCTTGTTTCTATGGATTTGTGTATTCTAAACATTTCATATAAATAGAATCATACAGTATTTGTCCTTCTGTGACTGGCTTCTTTCATCTAGTATTATTTTCAAGGTTTCTCCATGTCATTGCATGGATCAGCACATCATTCCTTTTTGTGGCTGAATAATATTCCATTGTATGAATAGGCCACATTTTCTTTATTCACAACTTGATGGACATTTGTGTTGTTTCCATCCTTTTACTATTATGAATAATGATGCTCTGACCTTTCATGTACATTTTCTTGCATAGCATATGTCTTCATTTCTTTTGAGTATAAACCTATGAATGAAATGGCTGGGTCACATGGTAACTCCAGGTTAACATTTTGAAGAAATGCCAGACTCTTCTCCATAGAATTCTGCACAAGTGTGCATTCCAATCAACGTGAATAGAGTTCTGATTTCTCCACATCCTCCCCAACACTTGGTATTGTCATGGTCCCTTTTAAACACCAGCTGTGAGTTTGTTTTCTCAGCACATCACAAAATCAAGGGAGATTCATCTACAACAAGGTGCCAGAAACACATAGGCTGAAAGTAGGGGCTGGATGGGAGAAAGGAAGCTGTGTTTCCAATCTGAAAGTTTCTCACCTGCCTGTTTCTCGAACCCCCAAGACATGTTGTTCCTAGGTCTCCTGTATCAATATATATATTTTGAGTCTCTGAATGAGATTGGGAGGTATAAATTCCCTGATTTAAGTTGGGGAATAGACTAATGGGGTGTTGATGGACTAAAAAGTCCAAAGATAGAAGAAAAAGAAACAAGAGGAAATATCTGAGATAAAGAATTCCAAAAATGAATAATGGTCTTCTCAGCTGAGTCTGCATCCAGGGCTATAAGACAGAAATGGACCTTCCTCTATTGGAGTAGGATGGATTTACTCGGGTACCAAAGAAAAGGAATCTAACATCTCATAGGACAGAAGCAACAAGCTCATCCTGGGAACGGAGGGAAGAAAAAAACAGGATAACAAGCTGAGACAATCTGAGGTTACAGGGGACCAATCTATGGAAGAGAATTTCAGACTATGGCTAAATGTCCTGAGGCGCTGAGGTTTGCCATGAAGGTTGAACTTAAGGAAAGGTACTAACTGAAAATGACCAGGAGTTCGCTTAAATTTAGAGAAAGCTTGGATGAGTTCAAATGAGAAATCATTTCAGGCATTTTTTTCTGTTCCTAAAAAGTTCTCCTGGCATGTGTTAGACAGGCTAGACTGGACATATCCTGATGTGTGAGACGGGACATATCCTGATGTCATATATTGCCACAGAGAACTCAGGAATTCCAGGAAGTTTTTGCATGTGAACACTTGCCAACTTATGTCTCTTGGTATTTCATAAACATACACCAACTTCATTGGCTCCAGGAATCCAGAAATTAAAAACAAATCCTCAATGGGAAATTACACTTTCAGGAAATATCCCGTCATTACTAATGCCTTTATAGATTGGTTAAGAAATATCTCCTAGATTTTCCTGGACCTCACTTCCTTATGAAGGCTGTAAAGTTTTCTCAGCATTGTTAAGTAACAAATTAAAGAGAACATTTATTTATTGTTTCTTACTATGTGCTTGTGCCTATCTATAGGGAAACTTGTTAGTGGAGGAAATTTTTCAAGCATCAAATAACAGAATATATGTCAATTACTGTATTCCCAAGGATCTGTCTACAGATATAGATATGTACACATTGAACAACCTCAGAACAAGACTAACAAGCTTTCCTTTCTTAGTTTTCATGAGGGAAAACAACTCCAGTAAGGTTTGAAAAGCAGAGACGGAAATTGTCTCATATGTAAGTACAGTTGGAGCACAGAGAAAATGATATTATCTCTTGCCTCCCTTCCTCCTTCCTAGTCAGCCAACACCGCCAGGGACAGACGTCATATTTACTATATGCTTTCAAACCAAACCAAATCTAACCCTGTCCCTTTGCTGATCTCTTATAACTCTCTCCCTGATTTCTCTTGGCCTTCTTTTTCTGTTGCTAAGAAACATCCTATATTGATGTTCTCCCTTTTACTAGAACTGTCCTTCTTCCTCCTTGCTTTATCTGCACTATGGATTTTCCCCGATGGCTGCATGCCCCTTGATCTTTTCTCGTGGGCATCTACTCACTCCCCCCATTCTCATACCTTGAAGCCAGGAAGCATGATCTTCTCTTTTATTCCTACTGCCTTTTCTAGCCATTGTTTTTCTCTGTCTTCAATGGCCTATTTTAATTTTTTTGGCTATGCAAGTATACCATGTACTTCTTGTGGGAAAGAGAGTTTCTGGAGGGCCAGTTGAGTTGGTCTCCCCTTTGTGAGACACCCATGGGTAGCCATGGGCAGCCTCTGAGGAGAAAAGTCTCCTTATTGCCTTCATGTCTTTATGCCCTGAGAGCATAACAGCTCAGCGGTATTCCACAGGTTCCTCAGGGAGATAACACTCCTTGAAGCAGGGGAGTATAATCAAACATCTTGGCTCCTCCTGAAACCCACTCCCACCCGTTTCAGTCCCTATAAGTTAAAGATCTTAAGTAGTTTAGACACATGCCTTTGCTCAAAGAAATTCACAGAAACCACCACTGCTATACATCTTATTGAATGACTCATGAGTTCTCTTTTACTGATTAATCCTTTTCCTCATCCCTTCCTCCTCCTCTCATCTGCCTTAGGAACAAAGAGCTTGTAAACCAATAAATTAGGCGGAGCCTGAGAGCTCCACACTTTCTTTATCTAGTCTGTCATTTATGGGCATTTGTGTTGGTTCCATGTCTTTGTTATTGTAAATGATACTAACTATTCTTAAATACATAGGATTAGTGTGATGTGGACAAATAAAATTGACAAAAATGCTGTTGAAAATCTTTACTGGCAAAACTATTTTGGAAAAATTTGGCAATATCTTGTTATTTTAGCAATTCTATGTTTAAATATGTACCCTAGGCCAGGTGTGGTGGTTCATGCCTGTAATCCCAGCAATTTAGAAGATTGAGGGGGGTAGATCATTTGAGGTCAGGAGTTCCAGACCAGCCTGAGTAACATGGCGAAACCCTGTCTCTACTAAAATTACCAAAAATTAAAAATAGGGCCAGGCATGGTGGCTCATGCCTGTAATCCCAGCACTTTGGGATGCCGAGGCAGGTGGCTCAGAAGGTCAGAAGTTCAAGATAAACCTTGCCAATATGGTGTAACCCCGTGTCTACTAAATATACAAAAATTAGCCAGGTGTGGTGGCAGGCAATTATAATCCCAGCTACTCGGGAGGCTGAGGGGCAGAAGAATCGCTCTAACCAGGGAGGCAGAGGTTGCAGTGAGCTGAGATTGAGCCACTGCACTCCAGCCTAGGGACAGAGAGAGACTCCATTTCAAATAAAATAAAATAAAACAAAATAAATAAATAAATAAAAATTAGCCTGGTGTGGTGGTACATGTAATCCTAGCTACTTGGGAGGCTGAGGTGGGGGATTGCTTGAAGCCGGGAGGTAGAGGATGCAGTGAGCTGAGATTTTACCACTGCACTCCAGCCTGGGTGACTGAGTGAGACTCCGTCAAAAAAAAAACAAAAAACAAAAAAACTCTCTCTCTATTATAGCCTAGATGAACCCATGTACTATGTTTCACAAGACACATACAAAGACATGAATTGCAGCATTCTTGCCAATGGTGAAGAATTAGAAACAAATATATATCAAAAAAACAATAAGGAAAAAATTAAGCTAGGTTCATACAGCTGAGTATTCTACAGCAGTGAATATAAATGAACTGGATCACCATTTGTTAAAAAGAATAAATCTGTAGATATAATAGCAAGGAACAGGAAAACAAATGAAAAAGAATGTGTAAATATCACTTATGTAAAACATTTTAAAAGCACCTATAACATTATATCTGTCATGTATTATATTTTAACATAGGAATGACAATATATTAACTTGTGTCAAATTGAGGTAGTAGGCACATGAAGTTCTTAAATTGTTTTCAGAAACTTTTTTACAGTTAATTTTTTTAAAAAATGGTAAGTAAAAATTATATTTATTAATGGTATGGAGCATAATGTTTTGATATATGTACACGTTGTTGAATGGCTAAATTAAGCTAATTAGCATATCCATTATCTCATGTAATTATTCTTTTTTATAACCAGAATGCTTAAAATCTCCTCTCTCAGCAAGTTTGAAGTATACAATATTGGTACTAAATATAGTCGTGATAAGATGCCTTAAACTTATTCCTCTTGTTTAACTGAAATTTCATATCCTTTACCAACATCTTCCCAACCCCTCCACCCTACCAGCCTCTTGTAGCCACCATTCTACTATCTGTTTCTATGAATTCAACATTTTAGACTCCACATATAATTGAGGTTATGTAGTATTTGTCTTTCTGTGTCTAGCTTACTTCACTTAACATAATATCCTCCAGGTTCATCCATATTGTTGCAAATGACAGAACTGTCTTTTTTTATGGTAGAATAGTATTTCATTGTGTATATATATCATATTTTCTTTATTTATTCATTCGTTGGTGGACACAGGCTGATTTCATGTCTTGGCTATTGTGAATAATGCTGTAATGAACATGAGATACAAATAATTCTTTGACATATGTATTTCATACCCTTTGTATATATTCCAAGAAGTTGGATTGCTGAATCATATGTTAGTTCTGTTCTTAATTTTCTGAGGCATCTCCATAAGGTTTTCTAAATGGCTGTACAAATTTTATTCCCACCAATAGTGTACCAGGGTTCCCTTTTCTCCAGATCCTCACCAACACTTGTTATCTTTTGACTCTTTGATAATAGCCATCCTATCGGGTGTAAGATGATATCTCATTGTGTTTCTGATTTGCATTTCCCTGAGGATTAGTGATGTTAAGTATTTTTCTATGTAACTGCTGGCCATTCGTATGTCTTCTTTTGAAAAATATCTGTTCAGGTTCTTTGCCCATTTTAAAAGTTTTTTTTTTTTTTTTTCTGTTGAGTTTTTTTCAGATCCCTTTACATTTTGAAGAAGAATACTTTATCAGAGATATAGTTTTCAAGAACTTTTTCCCATTTGGTAGGTCATCTTATCTCTCTGTTGATTGTGAATTCTTCACTCCTTTGCTGTGCAGAAACTTCAGTTTTATGTAATCACATTTGTCTATTTTTACTTTTGTGGCCTGTGCTTTTGGAATCATATCTAAAAAATCATTGCCCAGACCTATGTCATGAAGCTTTTCCTCTATATTTTCTTCTGGTAGTTTTACATTTTCAGTCCTTACATTTAAGTCTTCAATCAGTTTTCAGCTGATTTTTGTATATGGTGTGAGATGAGGATCTAATTTCCTTTTTCTCCGTATGGATATCCAATTTTTTCAACACTCCTTATTGAAGAGACTGTCCTTTCCTGATTGTGTGTCCTTGGCATCTTTGTCAAAAATCAACATTTTTAGATTCCACATATAATTGAGGTTGTGTAGTATTAGTCTTTCTGTGTCTAGCTTACTTCACTTAACATAATATCCTCCAGGTTCATCCATGTTGTTGCAAATGACAGAACTGTCTTTTTTTATGGTGGAATACTATTTCATTTTGTATATATATCATATTTTCTTTATTTATTCATTTGTTGGTGGACACAGGCTGATTTCATGTCTTGGCTATTGTAAATAATGCTGTAATGAACATGAGATACATGCCTGGGAGGCGGAGCTTACAGTGAGCAGAGATTGCACCACTGCATTCCAGCTGGGCAACATAGTGAGACTCCAACTCCAACTCCAAAAAAAAAAAAAATCCTAAAATATGTATAGAACCACAAAAATCCTAGAATAGTCAAGCAATTTTGAACAAAGAGAAGAAAACAGGAGGCATCACACTACTTAACTTCAAAATAACTTATGAATCAATATTAATCAAAATGGCATTGTACTGGCATAAAAACAGGCACTTAAACAAGTAGAAGAGAATACAGTCCTGAAACAGATGCAGGTATTTATGGCCAATTAGTTTTTTAAAATGGGCCAAGAACATATAATGGGGAAAGGACAGTCTCTTTAATAAATTGTTTTAAAAAACCATATTCACAAAGAGAAGAAAGAAATTAGAACCGTATCTTACACCATATAAAAAATCATTTCCAAATAGATTACAGGTAAGACTTAAAACTATAAAACAACTAGTAGAAAACATATGAGAAAAGCTTCATGATATTGGTCTGGGCAATAATTTATTGGATATGAAATCAAAGGCAAAAAAAGCAAAATTAGAAAAATGAGACCATGAAAAAGCTTCTGCACAAATGAGAATCAGCAGAGTGAAGAGATAAACGGGAGAAAAAATATCTGTAAAGCATGCATCTCAAAAGGGATTAATATCCAAAATATATAAGGAACTGAAACAACTGAATAACAATAAAACAAATAGCCCAATTGAAAATAGGCCAATGATCTGAATAGACATTTGTCAATAGAAAACATGCAATATCAATAATCATTTGAGAAATGCCAACTAAACCATAATGAAATATCACCTCACTGCTGTTAGGATGGCTTTTTGTCAAAAACACAAATGATAACAAGTGCTGACAAGAACATTGCAGAAACAGACTTGTTTTACTCTGTTGGTTGGATTATAAATTAGCAGAGACATTATGGAAAACATCATAAAGATTCTTCAGAAAATTAAATAAAGAACTACCATATGATTTAATAATTCCACTTTTGGGTATATTTCCAAAGGAAATAAAAGTAGTCATGTTGGAAAGATATCTTTATTCCCATGTTCATTGCAGCATTATTCACAATAATCAAAATATGGAATCAACCCATCTATGTAATAATGAATGACTGGATGAGGAAAATGTGTTATATACATGCACAGTAGAATACTTACTATTCAGCCTTTAAAAGGAAGGAAACCCTGTCATTTACGACAACATGGTAAACCTGGAGAACATTATGTTGAGTGAAATAAGCCCTGCAGAGAAAGACAAATATTGCATGATCTCTCCTATATGTGGAATCTAGAAAAGTTGAACTCATATAATTAAAGAGTAAAATTGTGGTTACCATGAGCTGGGGTGTGAGAGGGAATTGAGGAGATGTCGGTCGAAGGATACAAATTTCAGTTAAACAAGAGAAATAAGTTCAAGAGGTCTATTTTACAACATGGTGACTATAGTTAATGCATTTTATTGCTGAAAATTGCTAAGAGAATAGACTTGCAGTGTTCTTACCCAAAAAATTATGTGAGGTAATGTATATATAAATTAGCTCTACTGACTCATTCTGCTATGTATACATATTTTAAAACAACATGTTTTACAACATAAATATATACAGTTTTTATTAATTAAAAATACATTTAAAAACAACATTTAATGAAGAAGATTTTTTCACCTAAAGATATGTATTTTGGACAATTCTCTTTTTCATTTTTTGAGTCAACTTTATGGAGGCATAATTAATTAAAATAAAATTTAAGTGTGTAGATCAATGATTTAAGACTGTTTTCCAATGTGGGTTGCACATTTTGTATTTCCATCAGCAGTGTGTGAGAGTTCCAGTTGCTTCAAATGTTTTTCAAAACTTGCAGTGGCTCAGTATTTTAAGTTTTAATTTTGGCCATCAGAGTTGGTAAAAAGTGGTATTCCATGGGGAGGAGTTTTGAAAACACTTAAATTTTGCATTTCTTATGAAACTTTTAATTTAGTCATTTATTTTATATCAGCAGGGACTCATATTCTGTTTTATTCAATAGATTTTAATTCATTATTTAAAAAATCAAAACAAAAAATTTGGCTTTCCCTTCAGTGTCTCTTGCAGATGGCTACAATGCAGGTGTAACTGGTTTTCTGGTGGGCCTAGAATATACGTAAATATTTCAATTCTCCTAACAAAACATCAACTATGCCCTCTACTCACAAGACTCTAATGCATCTGAGCCTTTGTCTTAACATTTTCATTATTATAAAGTCCCTTCTTTAAACCTGGAAAAATTAATAATAGTTGAAAGATATGGTCTAAAGTGATTTTAACAATCTGTTCTTCAAAACTATCCACTCTACCATTTTCAGCTTCATTGAATCATTAGAAATTAATCCTCACCTATTGGACAGAATTGGAGCTTTGTAATTCCTTACAATTTATCATTTTAAAGTACACTTCAAAATCACAGGTCCTGGCCCAAACTTCTGACCTCTTCTTATTTCTCATAAACTCAATACCATCCTTATTTGACCTCAGTGAGTATTGTAATGCACATCTGTTCTTCAAGACTACCACAGCCTTCTTTGCTTTCTTTCCTCAGCTCCATTCACTGAACAGATTGTTCATGTTATACACTCTCTGGCTAGTCTGTCAATTCCTTCGACAACTTGACCAAGTCTCATAGTTAAGTGGTGAAACATTTGTTTCCTTGCCTTAATCTTGGACTGCTGAATCTTGCTGAAGAAAACTTCAACCTTGTTCAAATTGTCTAAAACTTATGTCTTATGAAACCAGATGGGATTCAGTACTGACTGGGAAGAATCTATGGGATAAATATTGAGCCCTAAGAAAAGCTACTTTCTGGAAAATAAAAATGATCAATTCCTGATATTTACACATGTTGATATACTTCAAGGTCAATTCTAGATTCTTCTTTTTTCTAACTGTATCCTTTCTCCCTAGGATCTTATCTTTGCTTTTAGCTACGGTTACTATACTTATCCCAGTAACTCTAAAGTATTTATATTGAATATCACAAATTTAGAGCTTCAGATCATATTATGTTTCTGAGATTTAGACCAATATCTTCAAGTGCCCGCCAGGCAAATCCATCTGAATCTTAAAAGTACCTCAAATTCAACAAATACAAATTTAAACCCATGGTCTTTTTTTCTCTCAAAAACAACATTTTCTTCCATCCTTCCAGTCAGCTAGGTCAGAAACTTAGATGTCTTTCTGTAACTATTCCTTCCTAAATAATTCCTGCAGGCTGTTTCTTTGTCTCCATTTCCACTCCCAATACGCTAATGATTTCCTAATTTATATATGGTAACCACACTGTTCTTTCCTCTCATCCATTGATATCAGAGTAGCCAGAGATGTATTTTCAAGTTATGGATATGATAGTTTTATGCCCCTCTTTGATAAACAACCATCAAAGCCTGTAATGAGTTTCTTATCCCTTTAGCATAAAATAGGAAGTTCCTATGTGGTTTACAAGGCTCCTCCTGTTCTGGGATATGCTTTCTACTCCAGGCTCATCATGGACTACTCTGTTTTTAATTTTCCTTTGTATATAATTAATGTATCTCTAAATTGTCTTTCCTATGTGTAACTGGACACTTCCCCTTTCCAGAGAGAAAAAAGGTAAAGCAAAAATGATTTTATGTCATTATTTTATTGATGATGTGTTTTACAGAATCACAAAATTTAGAAACATAAGAAGGATTTAGGTATCACCTAAATTCAAAGAAATGTGTGTTTCTAGGTTGCTAAATTCGAAGAGAAAGTATGATTTGGTTTGGTTCATTTAAAACAGGTCACAAACAGAATTATATTTCAAATTTAGAAGATACAGTATTAAATGATTCGTCTTATCTTGGACATTTTTCCTCAAGGAGAATTTTTCTGGAAGAAAAAGTACATTTCTATGTGGGCTTATTAAGAAAAAGAGAGAAAGGCATGCTATTTTAATCATTAAATTCTTGATGATGACTATCATCATCAAGATAAGATAGAAAAGAAATATGAGCCAAGAGAATCTGTTGTTGCCAGCAATCAGTTTACTAGAACACCTCTAGGTGAACATTTTCTAAATGGAGTGACAGACTAATTGCATCTAAGGGGATGAGAATCTGCCAAAGAAGAGGATGCTGTTGGTCTTATTTTGCCTGATGAAGAATAGGAAAGGGTGATTACAATGGAACTCTTCATTAGTTGAAGGAGGTGATGTTACGACTTCTACTACAGCTGTGGCAGTTGTAGCTTCCACTCCCTCCTCAGTAACCTCCACAAAGGCCTTGTGTAGGACTTTAGATACCACGAGACCGCGGCTCCCAGTCATGCCTGAGAGGTCTGCATCCCTGTTGAAGATATCCACCATTCCCATGGTTCTCAACTTGTCCTTGAGGTCATAGCTCTCTTCCACTTTGAACCGAGGTAAGTGTAAATCCACACGTGCCTCTCTCATATTCTGCGAACTTGTCCATTCCATCAATTTCTCAGCAGTGAGTTTCTCTTCAAGCTATACAAATGGAAAAAAGAAACTGATATGACTAACTATCGATCTCTAATACACCTTAACAATGAATTGACTATGTGGAGAATCCTCATTTTGGCAATAAATGTGGAATACAGAAGGTTCACTTTATTAGATATTATTATTCTAATAGGTAAAATATGAGTCCTGACTATATCAATACATTGGGTTATATGTGTATATGTATATACATGTATGTAGAAACAGAATCACGTTTTTATGTATATGTAATGTGTACATATGTATGTATACAACTGTATAATACACATGTGAAAACATGATTACATTATTTCATACACAGTGAACTATATATATCTCTATTTCTTGTGCCAACAGCCTACTACATGTGTCAGTTTTTAATAGGCTCATCTTATTTTTCTGTATACATTATTTAGTACACATTGCAATTATTAAATTGTAATTCCCTAATTTCCTAAATTTCTATTCCCTTTTTTACTCGGTGTATTTGTAAACTTTCCTCACATTGCTATATATTTCTCCCAGTCAAGTTTAAATTGCTGCATAATAATATCATCAAATTGATATCCAATGCATGTAACTCTAATAAATTAATCATTAACTAAGCCTTCAGTTTGTGTCAGGCCCTATGCTTAAATATTTGTAATATGAAGGTGAGACATCATTCCTCATTTTGAATTTTTCATTATTTTGAGGCAACTCGGTCACAAGCTTTTACCTTGTTTAAACTTGGTATCTTTGGAAAAATATCAGGCAGTAGAAGGAAGAGTTGTAGATGGAAGTTCTTACCTTCTGCAGACCATTGATTTCATTTGGCAGCAGCACAATCATGCTTAGATCTTTGCCTTTGTATGGTATTTCCAGGACCTTGGCCTGTACATCCTCCAGCAAGGCAAAATTAAAGGAACTGTATTGCCCCATCATCTGTACGGATTTGTACGTATTCTGCAATAAATCAATGTATCCAACAAATAACGCATGAGACACAATACAAAAAAGATAATAGTATTGAGACAGCAACACATCCTTCTTCTTCTAAGAAATAACTCAGGAATTCCATGAGTTAGAAACAATAGTTTCTTCAGGTATTCCTAACTAAATAAAGTTATAAGACTAAAATAACAAAATAACAGACATGAAAAATTGTAATTTTTTACTTGTCATGGTACATTCCATCAGAAATGTTTAACATTCCATGTATTAACATATTACACTATATAAATAAAATATAGACAATACCTTGTTTGGCCAAAATTTTTCCTCTTTAGTATTTTCTTTCTTAAATTCATTCTTCCACTGCCCTTTGAAATAGATTGCGTTCACAAGAACCAATGTGGTAATGTTGTCAATAATCCCATCAGGAATTAGGTTTTTAATTTTTTCTGCAAGGGAAAGAATAAAAGAGTCTTTTACACAAGGTACAAATGGCTTGTCTGGAAGATGCTTTGCAAATGTTCGTGACTGATCATTAATTATTCACCCAAATCCCTACTTGAGACTCACTGACTTTGATCGTTGAATTATTAGACTCACTGACCAATGGTTCACCAGATGCAGCTTTCTTCAAGGCTCCAGTCGGATAAAGTTACCCTTGGTGGAGATATCACTTCTTGTGATAGAGAAGTTCAGGTTCTCTGTGTTTGAATGACTCTAATCATCTGATTTGGAATACTGATAAACTGATTTAATCTACTCTTTCAACATGTGTCTTTCCTTTCTCACTCCCTCCTCTTCCTACTTTTTTTTTTTCAACTACGGGGTCCTGATTCAGAAGAAGTAGGCTCTGATTGCTCTTTAGGACAAGTGACTTGAGCTCTGTAATATGAAATGCATGTCCTGTGCTGTCAGACACTACTTCCAGGGGTATCTTCCTATTCACTCTCATGTTGAGTTGCTGTAAGTTTGGCCTGTAATGAGAAGTGGGAGGTAGGATAGATGTCTATAGAATGGAGACTTTGTCAAGCTCTTTGCCCTTGATGGGGAAGAGAGCTGTGATAATCCCTGCAGAACGTGTGGCTACAGATGTGGTCCAGGCAGCTCCAGCTCAGAGGCAAAAGGGTGATTTACCGGAGAGCTGCTTGTTTCCCAATTAGTAAAGGAGATGAGAGACGCTTTCTAATGTTTTCTTTTAAATATTCATCATAAAAAATTGGCTCCGATTTAAAGTAAAGGATATGATCTCAAAATAGGCCTGAGCGGAGACAGGGCATCCACAAAGCTATTGTCATGCAGGGCCACAAGCAAATAATTCTCCAGATGTGTTTCCATCTAATTGGCTTCCTGTGATTTCCTTCTTGGCTCCCCTAGGCTCTCATCATACTCATTTGGACAAATCCTTCATCTGGAGTGCCCTCTTCAGCCCTCCCTGCAAACCCATCTCAATCCCCATCCCTGGTCCCCATGCAGTGTCAGGTACAGGGCTCACTCGCATAGGTTTCTCAAAGGTGTTTCTATAATGGGTGGCTCTCCTACCATCCGTTTGACTTTCCACCCAGGAGTTAATCTTCTTTCGGCTTTCTTCTGGAGCATGTGCAAAATCAACAGATTCCACACTGGTCTGGTAAAATTTCTTGATGGCATCTAAATATTCCTTTGAGATATGAAGGAAGAAAGTAGGAAGTAAGAGTAATTTATGTAACTATATATTACCAAACTTATTTGTAACAATAGTCAGCTGAATCCAGACCCTGAACAGATGCAGTATCTCCTGTCCATGCATATTTTTATATAGGTGCCATGTAGGCAATGCAAAAGGGGAGTGTGGGCTGGCCCAAGAAAGAGGTCACTGAAGGTCAATATCATCTGGCAAAAGGCAGAAGCAGAAGACGCTGTGGTTTGCAAACTGCAGAGCAGGCTTCCCTGAAGGAGATTCATTGCTTCTCAGACTTCTTTCCAGTAATTTCAACCATGATGTTTCTGACCTTTGTTTTTGTCTTTCATCCTGTGCGTTCAGTATTTCCTGGTACTTCCTCAACTATTCTCAGGAACTCACCCAAGCCTGCCCATTCCGATAATATCCCATTAGTCATACATTTCCCACCAAGATGTATGCTATGTGACTGAGTCAGTGCCAGTTTATCGATAGTGTCTTATTACTTATTACTCTTACTCACTCTATTACCCAACTTCCTCTTTTATTACAAGATTATCCCTAAATCCACACTTCACTGATGTATTGTTGGGGTCTGGGACACTCCAGTGGGGAAGAGTTGTGGAAACGGAGCTAATGCACTCCGAGTAAATGCTCTCCATCTGGGTCGGCCAGGCTCATCTGCCTTATTTTCTTCCATTTGGCCACTCAGAGACACAGACATCAGGCTGCAGATGAAAGGTGGGTAGGCCAGGTGAAATTTACCTGTAAAAATTGATATGTCTTTTCTCCGAAGAGCTTGTTGGCGATCTTCAGCTCATATGCATCAGTGGATTTGTTTAATTCAGTCAGAAGCTTTTGAAATTGGTGATGAACATTTCCTGACCTATTAACCTTCAAATGTCAAAAAAGGAGATCATTCAATTGCTGTATCAATGTAAATACAAAACCCATGCTAAGTCTGTTAGATCAGTCCCTAAAGGCTTGTAGTCTCAATGTGGACCTTTGTGCTTACTCCCTGATACTTGGTGTATTTCACCTCAAATACACTTCAAAATCCACCTTATGTTTGACTTCTTCCAGAAAATTCTTCTTGCTTTAACGTACTGCAATCTTTTCTCTTCTGAACTATAGATGCAGCACTGTCTACCACTGGATTTTTTCCTTGTTTGTTTAAAGGGTTAGGTTTAGCTTCCCAGTTAAACTCTCAGCTCCTGAAGGGCAAGGACCATATTTCACTTCTAACAGCCATCAAGGATATGAGTATGTTGAAGGTTGGATATTTTAAATAGATTATGCCAGGAAGCCCTGTTATACCTGTTGGTGGTATCATCTTGTAAGACACATTGACTGATCTATGGCTCTTTCCTCATGATGGTCATTCTCTGTACGTAAGAATAGCGTGTGTCAGGTACATGGCTAAGGACTTTACATGGGTAACTCTAAGTCTTTAGTTCAATTCAGGTGAAAACAAGAAAGCTAAGAGAATGGAAAGTAAACCTCTTTATAGAGACATAAATTAGAAGTGCCAAGTTTTGAACCTAAGCCTGTTTAAATCTAGAACCTTCTACTTTCCAGCAAAGCATTTTGCACTAGTAAGGCTCTAAACCAATATATTCCGGAGCAATCATTTTCCAAAATATACTTAAACTTGTGCTTATTCCTCTTAATTGCATTAATGACTCAATTAAAATTAAATTTTTTGCAACATTATTGTGATTAGTATAATTATAGCTATTTTATAATAACAATAACATTTATTATGACTTTTTGTGGGCAAGGCAATGTTGTAAATGTTTGCATGTATTTGCATGTATTGAGTCAGATTTTTTATTACCCTTAGTTTTCTGGGATGAGGTCACTGGGAATCCGAGCAGTTGTGTCCTGCCGTGTTCATCATTTGTGAAGAGCAAAGCTGGAGTTTGAACCCAGCCTATCCTGATCCAGACCTATGCTCTGAGGTACAGTGCTGACTATCTTTCAGTAACACAGAAAGGAGGAATAATAATTACGTGCCATGAAATGCCAACCCACTCTGTATGTCTCAATCTTTTTGCCCAAGATTTTCCCTAAAAATGGCCTTTTCTTAGTTTCTGTGAAGTTCCGGGTTTGAACTACGACCTGCTCGGGCATCTAAAGCTGAACCATAGTGCTCTGTGACTCACGTGATACGTTGCAGCCTTTTCTGTGGTGTTCTCTGTGACGTGATCAAAGTGAAGAACCTGGAAGAGACATGGAACAGGACAAGAAAACTTTACTTAAAAGATCTGTTGAAGTCAGTGGTCTCACAGTTATGGGAATTCCTGCTCAGCCCCCTGTGCTACCCATCAGGCCACCACATCTGTTACCATCTGCGTGCTAGCTGACGGAACCGCAGAGAAAAACTGCAACATGACAACGTAATGATGCTGATAGCTACCTTCTCAATTTGTTTTGCGGTGTTGTCTTTGGCCCCTAAGAGGACCATCCCTAATGCTGATGTGATGCTGATGGGGGAATAGAAGATGTTGTTCTCTGGTGATTTTCTGAACTGTTGGAACAGATCGAACATGAACTTGGTGTTGGCTTCACGGAGTGAATTCATGGTGAACTCGATGTGATCTGGAACTCCTGGAAATGCGTCAGATTCCTGTCAGAATGACTTTAGTAAATGGAATTGTAGTACAATTTTCTTAAAGAAATGACATATGTGTTGTGAGATTTTGACATTTAAAGTTTTTCTCCTTATTTTTAACGTTTCAATCTTTCTACAATGTGTATATATTAAATATATTAATGTCCTAATTAGAAGGATCACAAAGTTACTGTTTTTAAAGACTATTTTAAATAAGTGATATACCCTCTTTCTTTCATTGCTGGCTACACTAGGGCTAGGTAGGAAGGCTTTACAATGAATGCTAACAGAAGACCTCTGTGGATCACATCCAACCAGCTCTTAAGATGCGTCACTGACGTCTCCTTCAAGACTCTCTGGCTGCAAGGCACTTTCCCTCTGTGTTCCTAAAAGTGCCTTGGTTTACTTGGAACTAAGCAATTTAGATAAAGGACAAATCAGATGAAATAGGTATTTTAATTTTGCTCTGGCAGAACAAGTAAAATATAATCAGACAGAATGCAGGAGATGCATGATATAGAATACAGTATCATTATTATTCTCAAAAATAATTCATGTTATTAAGCTGGAGAGGCTTGAAGCACTTACCTGTGTTCCTAGGGGAAGCAGAGGTGGGCAGAGAGGCTGTGTGTCTCTGTGGAATGAAAGGTGAGATCCTGAATTTATGCCTCTCCTCTTGCTGCCTCTCCCTCTGTGGTTAGTATCTGAAGTTACTCAACTTTAGATTTCACAGGCAGGCTAACACTCACCTTTATGAATATGAAAATTTATGACAAAGGACAAGATTACTGTTCTACCATTGTACCTCCTTTTTAATCTATAGGGAAAAAATAAGAATGCAAATCAGCAATCACCGGCTCATGTGAAATACATGTAGGTGCCTTTCTAATGCAAATGAGAATTAGTTTAGAATTCCAATTTCCTCTCATTTGTTTCAACTCCATCCCTTTGTATTCTACTCCAGCTGTAAAACAAAAACAAAAACAAACAAACAAACAAAAGCCCCACCTTTATTTTCTTGGATTTTGCATTGTCTTTTAGGCATACTTTGAATACTAAACAACTAAAAAGCTTACATTTCCTGGTTTTCAGTTCTGAAAGTTTTTGTCATCCTACGAATTTCATTAGTAATTTTTCTGTATAACAAGGAATATAGTGCTAATTCTAAGTCCAAAGAGATACTGAAGAAGTGTACCTCAGTTATCTCATAGCATACTATGGAGAACAGGATTCTATTGCCTTCTCCTGAATGCTCAGCCTTGGCAGTGATCCTACCGGTCACCTCCTGTGCCCCTTGCAACCATCCCAGATGTTTTCTGTTGCATAGGGTCGGAGAGAAAGTTATCTATCTTGCTGAATGATATGGTTTGGCTGTGTTCCCACCCAAATGTCAACTTGAATTGTATCTACCAGAATTTCCACATGTTGTTGGAGGGAGAGGTTGTTACCAGGTAGAGGTAATTGAATCATAGGGGCTGGTCTTTCTTGTGCTATTCTCATGATAGTTAATAAGTCTCAGGAGATCTGATGGGTTTATCATGGGTTTCTTCTTTTGCTTCTTCCTCATTTTCTCTTGCAGCCACCATGTAAGAATAACTTTTGCCTCCCACCATGATTCTGAGGCCTCCCCAATCACGTGGAACTCTAAGTCTAATAAAACCTCTTTTTCTTGCCAGTCTTGGGTATGTCTTTATCAGCAGCATGAAAACAGACTAACACTCTGAGTTAACAGGTTGACACTGAGAAGAACAATTGAAACAGACAAGGGCCATTTTGAATGGCAGCTTTCTAATTTTTCATTTAAAAATGAAGCAGAAAAATAAGTTGCTTGACCTGTCAGGATCACAACGTTTCTCGGTGGTCCTTCCATTTAGCACCTGGCTTCAGACTCATTCCAGTGTTTCCCCTGGAATATCTTGTAATCTGAAGAATGTCTGTGGCCAGGGAGAGGGTTGTTTTCCAAAGCCATTTAATCCAATATCTCCCTGACAACCAGAGTGGGGTCTGTTTGTTTTGTGGACCCCCGTTTTATTAACATATAATTTATATACCATAAATTCAACTATACAATTCAATAATTTTATTATATTCACAAAGTTGGGCTATCACCATCATGATCTCATTCCACAACAATTTCACTACCTCCAAAGGAAACCTCATACTTCATTCTTCCCTTACTCGAGACCCTGGAAACCAGGAATCTACCTCCTGTTTCTATGAATTTACCTATTCTAAACATTTCTTGTAAATGGAATCATACAGTAAGTCCTTTTGTGACTGGCTTCTTTCATCTAGTATTATTTTAGTCCTAACATATTTTTGGTAGCTGCTTTAGGGTTTTCTATACATAAGATCATGTCATCTCCAAACAGAGATTGTTTAACTCTTCCTTTCTGATTTATTTTTATATAAAACTCCTGTCCTTGACCTTGTCCCAGAGGTGTCATCTCTAACATCATGTACATTAATTATAGTTTATGTTGAAAAATTGTTCCTGAAAACCACTGCATTAAGTTGAATATTTGGTCAATATTTGTTTTGATTTGTAATATTATTCCAGGGATGCTTAGCTTTGCTTCTTTAAAAGTTACTGTTTTTTTAAAATTACGAAAATACTAGAAGCTTGCCATAGTAAACTAAAACTGCAGAAAAGTATGTAGGAAAATGTGAGAGGGGACTCCTCGCCTACAGGGCAGTGGTGGGAGCAATGACAATTTTCCATTCATACCTCAGCCTCTTCTAATCCTTGACTTTTGTCAAATTGCATTCCTCTGCAAACCAAAGCAAAAGAACATCTACAAGAGCTAATGAATACTCTACATGGTGTTTTTTCTTGTTTTTGCCAATGAATTTAAATGTGATGAATTCCTTTCTACTCTTCTTAATACTTAATCCTAGTATAAGAAAAATACCCAATCAGGTAAAGCAGTATATGTTATGTGACTGATTATTTTAAATTTATCTGGGATGTTTTACTGAGTATATATTTTTAAGCTACGTTGAATAAAACCCATTACATTTTGTAATTTCTTTCAAGTGTGCTGTGTATTATTTAATAAATATATAAGAACCATTTTATCAAATAAGATAGTTTTTATTCATTTATTTTTACTATTTTTATCTTACTTTAAGTTCTGGGCTACATGTACAGAACGTGCAGATTTGTTACACAGGTATACATGTGCCATGGTGGTTTGCTGCACCTATCAACCCATCATCTGGGTTTTAAGACCCGCATGCATTAAGTATTTGTCCTAATGCTCAAGTAAGATAGTTTTTACCATGAAATGTTTACTCATAGCACAGGCCATCTTCATTATATTTTATCTTATAAAACGATTAATGTTTTAATCTCCTATTATTAAGATCTAAGATTCTATCTAAGGTGCAGAGTCAATAATTTTAAAAAGTATTTTGCCTACCAAATTGTTGTCCTGAATGAAAGACCACAGAAAAATCTTTCTTCTCATTCACTTCATTAAGAGATGCAACTATGGTAAAAATTAGCTTTTATGCTTAATAATTATTTATCAAAATTTAAATATATGTATTTTCAATTGTATACTAACAACAAGTATAGTGATAACTAAATCCAGATGAAACTTTTTAAACATTTAAAACAATGACCATGGGCCATAAGAACATTTTGTATTTAAGTGCATGTACCTACTTTCATTTCAGAGAAATATGGCAGGGTTATCAATAAAATACTCTCAAATGTAAAAGTATATTAAATTAGAAGAAAATTCTTTGGAGGAAATGAGGTGGAAATACAACACTAGGGTAAAAGGAATGATGCAAAATATCTGAATGTTCAAGAGGTTTTTCATGTGTATTTCTTAGGTTTTTCATGTGCATTTATTAATGATGGTGGATCTCACAAGGTTAGATTTCACTGCATGCATGTAAAGAATGATGGAACTGTTTTATTTTAAAACAACAGCACTCACAATTTGCCTGAATTAAATCATCTGCAATTATTTAGATCATGGGCAACATTTTAGCTATCAGCTTGGAAATGTGCAAGGAATATATGCTTTTCATAAAATAGACAAAAGTTATAGTGTGTTCTTGCGCAAAGGTTTCAGAGATCACCGGTACCTTATTGGTGTGGTGCAGCACATTGCTGGCCACACCGCCTGTGACACTGTGTGGCAGTGACTGCAATAGCACTTCAACAGCACAAGACTTCCTGGGGACAAGAAAGGGCTCTGGCTTTTTCACTTTAAGGCAACAGCAAGGCTGAAGATTCCTCTCCTCATCCCTAAAGTTATTAAGGGGGAGAATAACATCATTCCTCAATAGCATGGGGAAGGAAGTAATTTCATTTGATTATGAAAAAGAATGTGGACTTATTTAATGATATAGTTTTTGCTTAAGTTCACCCTGGTCTTTCCGATCAGAGATTCTCTATGTGTGATCTGTGGATCCCTGAGAGTTTCTGAGACCACAAGATCACAACTAATTTTATAATAATACTAAAAAACTTTTGCCTTTTCTACTGTGTTGCGATTTGTGCTTATGGTGCAAAAGTGATGGATAGGACTACTGTAATTTAGCATGAAGCAGGGCATTTTGGCTCCAAACTGGGCTGGTAGTCATGGATTCCTCACTGCCACACATATGTGAAAATGTCATTTTTCACTTCTGAATGTTCTTGATGAAGCAATAAGTATTGAATACTCTTGAATACACATCTTCTAATATTTGGTGTGATAAAATTGGAAGTATCTATAAACATCTTTAAAAAAACTTGGAAATACTTATAAGTTAGCAGGAAATTGCCAAAAAATGTATAAGGAAATTTTCTACCAGTTTCCCCCAATAACAATATTTTGCACAACTATAATACAAATAGAAAAACCAGGAACTGACATTCGTGCAATCCAAAAGACTCTTCAGAGGAAGAGAAGACCTTCTCAGGGTTAAAGGATGAATAGGAGCTTAACAAGTGGTTAAGTCTGAGATGGCATGCATTACAGCAAAGGGAGGAGAGACGCAAATTGTGTTAGGGGAAAAGGAAATAATTCTGTTTTGCTAAAGCAAGAAATGCAGGAAGAGACACTCGCAAGGGTGATGAGACTGGGAAGGAAAAATTGCCTAATGAAGGCCTCTTGTGTCATGACGAAAGACCTGAATTTTTTTTCTGAAGGCCCTGGGGGCCTATTGAAGGGTTTTAAGCATTTGGGTGGTATGACTAGATTTGTATTTCAGGATAGTAACTCTGGACTTTTTTTTTTTTTGAGAAACGAAGGACCAGTAACAGTAATAGGAAGCCCATTAGGAAGGTTTGCAATAATGTATCTATAGGTCATGAGACTTTGAGCTAACGCAATCCACAGAGGGAGGAATATTTAAGAACATCTAGACTTCACCTGTAACAATGGGGGATTACAGTTCGACATGAGATTTGGGTGGGGACATAGAGCCAAACCATATCAGGTCCATTTCTGGGATTTTTTTTTTCTATTCTATTGATCCACTTGTCCATTCCTTCACCAATAACACACGTCTTGATTAATATAGCTATATAGTATGTTTTGAAGTCAGGTAGTATCTGCCCTCTACCAAAAACTACTTTCCTTTTTTCTATAATATTATGTTGGTTAGTCTGAGTTTTTTGCATTTGTATGTAAGTTTTAGAATTAGCTCTCAGATATCCACAAAGCAATTTGCTGGGACCTTGATTGGGAATATGTTGAATCTATAAACAAGTTGGAAAGAAATGACATCGTAACATGATTGAATGTTCTTATCCATGAACATAAAATATCATTCCATTTATTTAGATCTTCTTTGATTTCTTTGATCAGAATTTTGCAGTTTTCTTCATCTAGGTCTTTTACATATTTTGTTAGATTTGTATCTAAGTAGTTCTTTTTGGGGATGCTGATATAAACAGTACTATGTTTTCAATTTCAAATTCCAATTGTACATTGCTAGTATACAGGAAAGCAATTGACTTTTGTATATTGACAAAACATTATTTTTGACACATTCTAATGTTTAAAACAGGTAAGAACACTGCACAAGGTATAAATATTCAGAGGTTCATTGGGATCAACAAATGGAGGAGACCACCAAATTGGAGAGGTAATTTATACACACAAAACTATTAAAGAACCACAAGAACCTCCTTCCATTCATTGTTTAACTGTATGGTGCTGACTTCAGTCCTACAAGAAATATTTAAAGTAAATTTTAGTGTGAGCAGAGGGAGTCTTTCTGGATGAAATCTAAAAAGACTAGTGCCAACCCCCAAATCCTCCCCATGCTCAGACAGCTAAGACTTGCAAGCTTTTCCCCAGGAGCTTCTTGACTGTGTATCTTGACTTTGTTAATGTCAATATCCTGGTTGTGACTATGTACTACAGCTTTGCAATATGTTACCATTGTGAGAAACTGACTAAACAGTACACAGCATCTCTGTATTAATTTTCACAATGGCACCTGAGTGCATCTTCAATTTTACCTCAAAATGAAAAGCTTAATTTAAAATAAAACACCTTTCTCCATAAGATCCTCTGGAAAAAAAAGGAAAAAATAAACCCGCCATATTGACATATAATTGATTGAAATGCTCAAATCTATCACTTCAGTCAATTTTGACACTAATATATGCATGCATGTAACCCATTCCCCTACCAGCAAATGAAACATTTCTATTGCCACAGAAAGCTGATTCTAACCATTTCCAGTCAACCCTCCCCGAAGAGCAACGACCACCAATCTGGTTTTCATATTCATGCATTATTTTTGCTAAAAAGTGTCTACTTCTTTGTGTCCTGGCCTCTTTCACTCAGCATGATACTTTTTATATTTGTCTATGTTGTTGTGTGCATCAGTAGTTTGGGGCTTTTTAATGCTGTGTATGTTCCATTGTATGGATGCAACGGAGTTTATTCATGCTTTTTCCTCTTGATGGATATCCAGTGTGTGGCCCTTATGTCTATCATAATTCTTGTAGAAGGCTTATTGTGGACATGTGCCATTTCTCTCAGCCTGTGGCTTGCTTAGTTTCTTAACTGCATCTGTTGATGAGTTTTATAGTTTTTTTTTTTTTTTTTAATAAATAGCCCTTTTTCTTTTAGTTTGTTTCAACTAGCAGATTCCTCTTGACTTACCTGAGGAAAATTCTCCAACTGTGTAGACGAAAGTAACGAGGCCTATGCAAGTCTTGAAGCATCCGCCCTTCCCGTACTTAGAATTGTTCATTGTAGTTGAAAGCCTCTTTGAAGGAATTGCTAGGTCATAGGGTAGATGCATATTTCACTTTTTAAGAATCTGGGAGTTTTCTAAAGTGGTTGAACAATGTAGTAGTGTTCTGGTTGGTCCATATCTTTGTCTACATTTGGTGTAGTCAATCTTTCTTCTTTCCTCATTCTAATGGTTGTGAAGTGGAATGTCTGTGTTTTTTTTTTAATTCGCACTTCTCTGCTGACTAATGATGTTGGACACATTGTTATGTGCTTATTGGCCATTCATATGCATTCTTTAGTGAAGTGCCTGTATAAATATTTTGCCTATTTATATTTAACTTTTTGAGTTGTACTTTTTTGTGCATTCTGTATACAAATACTTTTTTTAGGCCTGCATTGTGAATGTTTTCTCCCAGCCTGTGCCTTGCTTAGTTTCTTAACTGCATCTCTTGAAGAGTTTTATAGTTTTTTTTTAAATAAATAGCTCGTTTTCTTTCAGTTTGTTTCAAGTAGCAGATTCCTCTTGACTTACCTGAGGAAAATTTTCCAAGTGAATAAAGGTCTATGCAAGGCTTGAAGCATCCACGCTTCCAGTACTTAGAATTGTTCATTGTAGTTGAAAGCCTCTCTCTCTACCTCCTGAAAAATAAAAGAGAAGCATTGTTGATGGTTTTTCTTGGGTCTGTGCTTCATATTTTCCATTTCATTGCATATCTGAGTCTCTATCAAGAGCTAGTCTGACTAATGGAAAGTGCTCTTGGTGTTGTTTTAAAAAGTCTTGGTTTTCATAGGACATGACTGCTTTTGGAAGAATTGCTTTATGTCTGGGAAAGTAAGAATTACGGCATCTTATTGAAAAATACTGTCTTTGAAAATGTCCTGTCAGAAAATTGTGAAACATTTGCAAAAAATGGAAGTTGGTTGTAGTGATCACATTCCAAGGATCTGAGAATCCTGGTAGGTGGGAATGTTGCAAATCACAGCAAAATGCAGTTGCTAGCACATCCTTCTCACTTTACATTACTGATAATGTGTGGCTGCAGCCTTTGCAGGTAGTCAGTGAAGAAACCTTTTGTCTGTTCTTTATCACTTCCTTTCGAATTTTCCACATTGCCATTCTCAATCTTCATCTCTTGCCTCATCCCAGTGTAAAACACAACCCTTAACCTCATAAAAAGATGCTCAGTTCAGTGAAGCAAATGGTAATTGAGTGCTTACTAAATGCCAGAAACTTAGCAAAAAAGCACAATACTTGTCTATGAGAAATTGACAATCCAGGCAAAACTTTGAAATCTCCTGTATAAAAATATATTTAAATATGTATCCAAACTTCTCTACTCAGTCAAATAAATCAGGCAGATAGAGAATAAAAATATGTATTGCATAATGATAGGTTTTCTAATTCTTTGATGTACAACCTAGTCACAGGGATTACTGGAGTTTCAAAATTGGGCTTGGCCCTAGGAAAACTTAGGGCAGAAGGAATAGATGAGAATCCATACTTCCTTTGGACGCTTGGCTCCCTATGAAAACAAAACAACAAAACAAAACAAAACTTGAGAGCATTTCCTCTCCAAACCCACCAACATAGGTTAGATGTGTTAGATGCCTTTTGTTAGTCACTTCATATTCTGCCACCCTACCTCTTAATCTAGCTGCTGCTGAGGCCACCAGTTCTGCATAGGCCTTAAATAACTTTGTGCATTGCAACCTGGCAGCACTTCCTCTCACACCTTGCTTCCACCTCCAGGGCTTTGTGATGATGCTTTGGTGTGGATGTGCATACTTGACACTCAAGTGCGATCTGAGTTAACACCCATGCGACCATCCTTGACCAATGGGGATACAAGCCTGTAGGTATATGCTTCCCCTCTTCTTCCTCTGGGTGGACAGCTCTGAGGCACATTTTGTAAGATTCCTCCAAAAGTCCACGGATTCAGGTACCAGTGGCCAATTTTGTAAGAATTGTATTAACTTTCTTTCCATCTCTGTTCCACCCCTCTTTCTCTTCTGCTTTTATTCCCTGACACCACTTCCTAAATAAACTACATGCATGTGAGCCTTTATCTAGGACTCTGCTTTCAGGGAATCCAGGCTAAGACATTGGGGAGCAGGAGTAAATTCGAGGATAAAGAGAGGCAAAGAGTGTTATGCTAATAGATGTCCTTCCAACTGGAAGGAAAAATCAGAAATAAGTACTTCCTCTCCGACAGGGAAAATAACAGGAATACAATCTAGATCAAAGGCATAAAAAGACCTTCTTTGATGACCCCAATGCTTAGACAGAAAAAAAAGAAAAGTTAAGAAATTCAACCCCCTTTTCGCGGAATCTAAAGAGAGATGAAAAGAAAGTCGAAAGGTAGAAGATCAGCCCTAATAGTAGAGATGAGGTTTTTAAGCCCTGAAAGCCCCCAGCTGGAATTAACTCATGTCAGAAAACATGTGCTCTGAGCAGAAAAAGACTGGACAGATTTGGGATCCCTTTTAGTTCTGTGTAATTGGTTGTGTACAGTTATTTTACCTTGTGAGCAAAATGGGTATTAGGACTATAATTTTAGAACCATGTTTTCTGGTTCTCTTGTCTTATAGAACGGTTTAGTTTGAACTAAGGGAAGAAATATTGTGCACTGAAAATGAAGAGAAAATCACTGGCGATAAAGGAATTTCTTCTATCTTAAGTGGGGTGCAGTCTGCCATCGTTGGTTGGCAGGGGTATCAACCTGGGGAGGCTGGGCTGTGGATTGCATGGTCAGGACTGGTCTTTGGGAAGCTGGGCTTTTCTCATAATATTGATTCTGCCTACTACACACCCCAGACATGATCTGTCTCTAACTCTCATTCCTACCTCTAATCTGTAATTTTTCTTCCCCACTCCTGAATCATGACTCAGCCTCTGAATTCACTTTAGGTAGGGCTAGCTTGTTGCTCCCACCAAGCTTTCAAACTGAAACCACAGAATAACTCTTGCTTGAGTTATTACTAACTCCATAACTCTTGTATTTTTTTATGGGACAGGATTTACCTGCTAGTAGATTGCTGAAGCTCCACATAAAAACATATGCTCCGTGCAAGAGAGCCCAGAAGATCTTGGGATGAGTGTTCCTCAGGCCAGGAAGCATCTGCCACAGCTGGGATCTTTCCTATTGAGTAGCTTTGCACCATGTGCACCGACACTGGAGATCCCTGGAATTTTGTGTATGGCACTGCCAACTTGTTGGGTTGATGGCAATCTCCTTGACAGGCAGCTTGTTTTTCTTGAATAGAGGCCAGGCTTGTCAATGTTTTCCCTTAGTAAAACAGAAGGAGGTTAAGAACTGGGAGCAGGGCCTGGCATGGTGGTTCACGCCTGTAATCCCAGCACTTTGGGAGGCTGAGGTGGGTGGACCACGAGGTCAGGAGTTTGAGACCAGCCTGACCAACATGATGAAACCCTGTCTCCATTAAAAATACAAAAATTAGCCGGGTGTGGTGGTGCGTGCCTATAATCCCAGCTACTCAGGAGGCTGAGGCAGGAGAATTGCTTAAACCCAGGAGGCAGAGGTTGCAGTGAGCCAAGATTGCGCCACTGCACTCCAGCCTGTGAGACTCCATCTCAAAATAAATAAATAAATAAATAGAAAAAGAACTGGGCACTTCTCTGAAAAGCACTGGCCATCTTGGCAGTCTCTGGGGATATCATGAAAAATTTTATTTTTATTTTTTAATTTTTTAAATAGAGATCAGGGTCTCACTATGTTGCCCAGGCTGGCCTCAAACTCCTAGCCTCAAGTAACCCTCCCACCTCGGCCTTCCAAAGTGCTGGGATTACAGGAATGAGCCACCATGCTGGGCTCTGCGGATTTAAAGAAGCTCTTGATGGACTTCATTTTCAGGGCTGTACTTTCTAACCAGCAGGTGAAGAGCTGAATCACTAAGGACACAAATGAAAAGGGAGGGGCAAAATCTGAAGGCTTTATATTTCCTTTTGAGGGATGCAGCTCCGGTCTAACTTGCCACACCTTGAACTTCACCACTGGAAAGCAACAAAGGTAAGAGAAATGTTTCTGTACTTTATTATCTCAGCTGTGCTTGTTGTCAAATAGGACAATAAATAAGAATAAACCGTGGCATTCGGACAGGTTGCATAATGAACCAAATGAAGGAGCAACTTACTATTTAATTGAATATGACTTTTGCTGACCCCTTGATGAATACATTAGCATATTTGGATGCCATTGATAGTGTGCATTTAAAAATCTTTGAGAGATGCTGACTTGATTTCAGATCTTTGTTTAGTAAAATGGAACTCTATTGATATTTTCTACTTACTAGTGTTCATTCAAAACACAAGCTAGTTATGCATGCTGTGGCCTCGGTGTATTGAAACACTTCTTAGCTCCTTAGAAGATCTTAACTTGCTATGATAGCCTTATTAATCACTATGTGTTGGAGACAATTTCTTTCTTTTCCTGCCTCTCAGTTTCCTCTTATAGCTTTAAAATTAGTCTCCTAGGTAATATGTGTATTCTGTACATGCAGGTAAAATATAATGGTTTATGTTTATGTGAACATTCTGAAATTCCTACTATTTTTAGGAATGAGCATATGTGAAATTCACAAAGTTGTAGGGCAGAGAGTGAGAGTAAAAGGATAGCTCTGATTTAGGGAAAGAGAGATAGGTGCTAGATAAGTGGTCACAAGAGAAGAGTCTTGTGAAAGGGGAAGAATGTACACAGGGTATGGTACAGATTGTAAGATGCTGGTGTCTTAGCCACCCTTGGAGATGTATTTCCCCCAAAAGGACAGAACCAAGCCCTCCATCTGTTGCAGTCCTTTAGTGTCAGTATCCCTTCAGATAAGATAAGATGTGTTCCCTTCCACACATATCCCAAATAGAGTTGTCTCTTCTGGAAATCCCTCTTCTCAACCTCGAACGGCTACAGTGACAGATTTCCTTCTTTTCTTCATTTCTGTCATAACAACTTCCAGATGACACACCTCATTTGCTTGAAGAAAATTTTTTTTTTCCAAGACACAGCCAACTTTCCCTTACCACGCGAATGGGCTGTTTTGGGGGTCCATATACATCTTTGATAAAATTCTGGGTGACTTGGGACTTCTGCCTTCATGAGTTCTGCTTCCCTGAAATGGACTAGGCAACATTAATTAGACTAGTTGTAAAATATCCAGAATATTGGTTTCCCTAACAAGTATTGATTCCTGGGTGAATGTGGAAGACACTGACAATTTCACAGATGAATTTTCTCTGCCCTTAAAGAATGTTCAATGTAGTGAGGAAGACCAACATATTAAATGAACCAAAATCTATAAATCCATCCATACACACCTCTGCACATGCAAAGACAATCACCCAGATGTAGAGAGAATTGTCAATAAAACTAGTTAAATGTATGGTTAACATAGATACTCCATTGTGAAAGATCTCTGCAAACAGAAAGGTAGAATTTTGGAAAATGAATGAGGAAAGCCCATGCACTTTGGCACTACATTAATAATATAGTTAAAACTCTGTCTTGCCAATAAACAAAGTTCATTTGATATTTAGCATGTCTATTGGCAAGACAGAGTTTTAACATTATTGATTAGAATTTGAATTATTCTAATTCAAACTATCATTAATACAAAGTTCATTTGAATTAATTATAATTATGTATTGCCAATGATTTTTGAGAAAAACCTGAACCTGAAGTATTCTTTCTTGGTACTATGAGCTCAATGCTTGAAGAGCTGTAAGATCCAACTGTGAAGTGAGGCGAACATCATTACTCACTCTGCAAGACTCAAGATTCTGAATAACACACATATAGTACTGGCACATACATGAACCCTGTAAGTTAGCCATTTTCTTTACAAAGAAATTCTCACACAGCTGTGTAAGGGAGTAGGTGTGCTGATGTTCATCATGGCACTGTTTGTGGTGGCATGAAGAAGGAAACCATTTGAGCATCTGTCATTGGCAAATGAATGGGCAAATTAATATGGTGGAAGCAGAAGAATGCAGCAGTTAGAAGGTACGGACTATATTCCCAGAATAACATGGATGAATCTTAAAAATATAGTACTGGGTGAAAAGTATGTGAAAACTTCTATTTTTTTGTTTTGCTTTGTTTTGTTTTGAGACAGGGTCTTACTCTGTCTCCCAGCCTGGAGTACAGTGGTACAGTCACTGCTCACAACAGCCTTGACCTCCTGGGCTGAAGCAATCCTCCCACCTTAGCCTCCTGAGTAGCTGGGACTGCAAGTGTGTCCCACCATGACTGGCTATGTTTTAAATTTTTTTGTAGAGATGGGGTTTTCGCTACGTTGCCCAGGCTGGCTTCAAACTCCTGGGCTCAAGGGATCCACCTGCCTCGGCCTCCCAAAGCTTATGTTAAGTATTATCTAACATAACTTCATTTATGAAAATTTAAAAATGCGTAAGATAAAGAAATCAATGTTTTACAGGAGCACATATAAATAAAAGAATATGCCTTAAACAAATTATAAGTGGTGTCTATGGTGGTGGAGAAGAAAGGAAATGAACTGGGTCAAAGGCCATAAGTAAAGAAGAGAATCGCCTTGTAATCCAGTGATGGCTTATGCCAAGAACCAGAGCATGTGATGACCTCAACCTTGTACGCTTGTGGTTATAAAAGAAGAAACAAACAAATAAACAGACCAATAAAAGTGTCTGGCAAACAATAAGTGGCCTATCAGTGTATTCCAAACTCTTTTCTTAGGTGCTCTAGTAACTGCAGGGCTACAATAGTTATGATATGTGAATAGGCGATTTTATAACAACAACATGACATAAATTTAAGATAAATAAATTTACATTACATTCCAGAATACAACTCCACTAGCTTACTTAATTCACTAAAATGCAGAACATAGTGTGAAGAGCAACCGACTTGGATATACTTCACGATTGGAAGTGCTTTCATTATTAAAGTACCTAAACAAAGGGCTGTCAAAGACACTATTATTACCACACATAATACAGAGAGCTGTATTAAAATCACCTTGAAGGAAAACATAGTGTCAAAGGTACATAATTGTATTTTAGCAAAACAAGATGAGTAAAACCCTTCTGTTATATTTTTTAAAAACTGTCAAGAGCAAAGAAAAGTGTGGTCCAGGCTTGGTATTGTATTTTAGCAATTGTACTTTAGCAAAATAAGATGAGTAAAACCCTTCTGTTATATTTTTTAAAAACTGTCAAGAGCAAAGGAAAGTGTGGTCCAGGCTTGGTGCTGTATAACTGCTGGGTCCTGTTACACTGTGCTGGGCTTTCTGAGAACTGGAACGCACAGCATCTACAACTTAGTGATTATTTTAGGGCAACTGGTTTTGATTACAGGATTTGTGAATTTTCCTATATAAATGTCATGGGCCATTATTTTGAAAGTCCACAAGTGACATATATTCCCTTTTGGTCTCCCTCTGCCTGATAAAGGATGAAAAGCATGACATAAATGCCTAAATCGATGACAAACAAGGACATATCCCAGAGAACACATCTCCAGAAAGCTTAGCTCAGATATGTGCTGACTGGAAATAAGAGACATTAGTAACTAGGATAAATATGCATTGGCCTTTGTTACTGTGTCCTATACCATATATGCTTAGACTTGGATTCTAAAAGAGGGCAAAGCTGTAATCTAGAAGATGGGAGGTAAAAGAATCAAACATTTCTGTATCCCAGGTGGACTAAACAAGAGAATAATGTAACTATGCTACAGAAAGGTGAATGTGGAGTAAGTGGGCTAATTGGCCCTAGTGAACAAGGGTGTATAGAAAAACCCTTGAAGTGAGTTAGAATCCTTTTAGCTGCAAGTAACAGAAGACTCAACTAAAATGGCTTAAACAATAAGAAAAAATTATTATTTCACATGAAAAGAAATCTCAAGCTAGGGCAGATCCAGGATTGGGTAATCAATACACTCAATGGTGTGTTACTCGAGGATGCAAGTTCTGTCTGTCCTTCCTCTCTGAAATCCTGGCTTATCCTCTTAGACTAGCTACCTTACGGACACAAAATAGCAGCTGCAGTAGTAGACACATGCAGATAACCCAACTGTGAGAGGAAGAAGAGGGCTTGTTTCCTCTTGTGGATCTCTTCTTATCGGAAGCCTTTTCTAGAAGCCCTCCAGTGACCTCTCCTGTCTTTCTTGTAAGAATTATGGCACTTTCTGACTCCTACACTAGAAACTTGGGACATAGAATTTCCTCAATTGGCTTAGACTAATCCAGGCTTGCTCTTGGGGCCTGAGAAGGGTGAAGCCTCCTCTGAAGCACATGGCTGCATGAAATCTGCATCAAAGCAAGTTCTCTTAGCAAAAAACAAGGCAGTGAAAGAGAAGGGCTGAATGGTGGGCAACCAACTTTTTTTAATATGCTGTCTGAGAGAAGAAGAGAAGGAGAGAGATTTAGAAATTGATTATCAGAAAGATGATATGAACTTCCGACTAGGTGACATGAAGACCCAACTCCATCATGAGCTATGTGGGGTGTGATCTCTGATTTCTCATCAAGAGGCATGCAAGGCTTCTAAGGCCACAGTCCTGCCTATCTTCGACCCCACTGCCCACCACTTTTGGACTCTTATTTCATGCATTTATAATATAAAATTTATCTTTCAGGTGTTTGAATCTCTGCTCATGCTATTCCTTCTGACAGGAGTGCTCTTCTTACATGTATATACCTAGGTGACGCTTACTTCATTCTTCTAGAAGCAGCAGGGATATTATCTCCTCCAGGAAGGCTAACTATAATTCTCAGTTTGGGCTTGTGTCTCTCCTCTCTACTTGATTATGTGCAGACCAGCAAATCACATAGTACTTATCGGATTGAAATTCTCTTCTTCATTTCTTCCTTCCGCAAACATGTACTGAGTCACTACTCTATGGATTGTCTAGATGCTGGAATAAAACATAAAAACAAAACAAAGTCCTTGGTGTAATGTACTATAGAGGGAAGGGAATCAGATAATAAATACATATTTAGTAAGCCAGGTGGTGATATGTGCTATGGTAATGGAATGGAGGGATGTGGGCTGAGATTTCAAACAGAATTAATGGTCAGGGAGAGCCTTAGTAACGAGATGCTATTAGAACAGAGATGATTAAACTGCTGGAATGAGCCATTCAAATATCTTCAGGAAGAACTTCATGGAAGAGGAATAGAAAGTACAAATGCCCTGAGGTTGAACGTACTTGTTATATTGAAGGTGTGCAAGGAGTTTACATGGCTAAATTGGAGTGAGCTTGTGGGAGAGTTGTAGGAGATGAGGTCTGACAGGTGACCAGGGCCAGATCACAGAGGGCCTTGTTGGTCACAGTAAGGACTTTGGCTTCTTCTCTGAGTAAAAGGGAAGACAGTGGAGTTTTTGAGCAGAGGAGTACCTAACTAACTGATATTTTAAAAATACTAGTCTATCAAAGATATTATAGAGGAGGATAAAGACTGCAGTAGAAAGAAGATAGGAGATTATTTCAGTAATTCAGGAACACCGTTCATGCTGTTAAAACGGGGAAGCATGAGAAATGTGCAGATGGGGAATATTTCCAAAGATGGGGTAAACAGGATTTTTTCATTGATTGAATAAGAATGAGAATAAGAATAAGAATGAGAAAGTACTTAGGGATGATCCCAAGGTTTTTAGCTTGAGAAAGAATGGAAGAATGGAATTGCCATTTACAGAGGTAAAGAAGGCTGTGAGGGACACAGGCTGGAGAGAGGAGTTAGAAAACCAAGCATTTGCTTTTGGACATGTAAGTTTGAGATATATATTAGACATCCAAGTGGGGATGTTGAGTAAGCAGTTGGATATGTGAGTTTGGAATTCAAGGGCAGCATAAATGCAGGAGCTAATAGCATCTTAGTGACGTTGGAGGAATGAGGTTGGATGAGATCACCCAGGGTATGACTGTTCATAGAGAAGAGGCTCAAGATCTGAATTCTGTTTTATTGTGGTGTCTAGAGGTTGAGAATTAAGAACAATTCTGCAAAAGAGACTGAGAAGGAGCAGTCAAGGAGGCAGGCTGTGAACCAAGAGCTAATGATGACACAGAAGTTAAAGGAAGGAAGTGTTTGATGGCAATGAGGCTCCTGAAGAATGAAGTCTTCCTGAGAGCAGAAACTATTCTTGATTGTTTTTATAGCCATAGCCCTCTACAGTTAGCGGTGCTCAAACAATGTTTGTGGAACTGAATAGAATGAACTCTTCTTTCTTGACATATTCTTGTCCTAAGATAACATATATTCCAGCATCATCTTTTCTTCTCTTGGATTTTCCTTTTCCATTTCTATTTTCATAAACATGATGGCTGTGGCCTCCAGGCTGAGATCTCTGACCACTTTCTTATGGCAGGTCCTACTTGTTAGTATTGTCCTCCTTTCATGGAGGGATACAGGGAATGAGGTCCCACTGAGGCAATAAAAATGTGCTGGAAGGCCGGGGGCGGTGGCTCACGCCTGTAATCCCAGCACTTTGGGAGGCCAAGGCGGCTGGATCACAAGGTCAGGAGATCGAGACCATCCTGGCTAACACGGTGAAACCTCGTCTCTACTAAAAAATACAAAAATTAGCCTGGCATGGTGGCGGGTGCCTGTAGTCCCAGCTACTCGGGAAGCTGAGGCAGGAGAATGGCGTGAACCAGGAGGCGGAGCTTGCAGTGAGCTGAGATCGTACCGCTGCATTCCAGCCTGGGCAACAGAGCGAGACTCTGTCTCAAAATAAAATAAAATAAAATAAAATAAAATAATATAAATAAAATAAAATAAAATAAAAATAAAAAATGTGCTGGAAATTTTGCGAGTGCTGTCAACTTGTTTGTGCAAAAATGACTGAGGTGGAGATGTTCTCCTCCTGTGACACTGCAAAAGTGGGTAGTCTAGTGGGAAAATATCTCCACTGGCTGATAGTGTGTAGCTCAAGATTTTTTTCTGCACAAATTCCAGGATGAGGAATGTCTTAAAGCATGGAAATTCAGAATACAAAGATTCAATTTCTTTTAATCTTTTGCTCCAGAACAATTATAGATTATTTAAAAATATACACAAATGATAGTAAGATAGATTTTAACCATTGGCTGAAGGAATAGTAAATCTTCTGTTCATTGGAATGTAAAACTAATGTGAATTCCCCTCTCTAGCATTTACTAATTTCTCAGAAATTGTGATAAGGGTATGTAATTTTTCATGAAGCAGTGTGCCCTGATACTTAAACTCATGAAATACAATAATTGAACTCCAGATACCATCTGTAACTTGAAGTGATGTTCTGAGAATTTTTTCCCTTCTGTCCTCAGGCAGTCAGCATAAAAATGGGTTCTCTCAGCACAGCTAATGTTGAATTTTGCCTTGATGTGTTCAAAGAGCTGAACAGCAACAACATAGGAGATAACATCTTCTTTTCTCCACTGAGTCTGCTTTATGCTCTAAGCATGGTCTTCCTTGGTGCCAGGGGAGAGACTGCAGAGCAACTGGAGAAGGTATGGAATTCCCCAGAGATTTGTTCAGGACCCAGAAGTCTTTCATGCGCCCGCTGTGGGTCAGCAAAATTAATTCTATCTTTATACCAATAAAATTGCCATCTTGAGAGAGAAAAAGCACAATGAATAAATCATATTTCTTAAAAATTGATAATGGTTTGATTAATGAAGTATGCTGTAATGCAAACAATGTAATACAAGCAACGTGTGGCCTCTTTTTTACTATCAGTGGTGTCACAAATAAATTTCTGCAGTTTACTTTTAGAGTCCCTTCATTCAGTGATTGAAATTCGACAAAGGTACTATTATTGTCCTCTAGAAGGTTAAATTTATAATAAACAATGCTATTTTAGACATCACCAAGTTAAAAAGATTTTCATGAGTATGTTTGAACTTCATAACAGTTAGGAATTGTTATCCACACTTTACAGATTGAAAACTGAGACTCAGAAAGGAAAGGTGACTTTTCAGTTTATATAGGCTAACATTAGAGATTTTCCCATTACATATATTTTCATTGCAGTGGAAAGTCTAGGAGAATATCACTTAACAACTCTTAGGATACTTGCAAATCTTATTATTGTTTGTGCTGGGAAACCATGTAAGGTCTTACACAGCCCCAGATGGGTACTATCTTAGTTAACAGCCTAAGCACAGTAGGGACAGAAGGGTCTAGGGGATAAGAGATTAGTCCCTGGAGCCTGACAATGGTCTGAGGCAAGCTGTTTGATTTCTCTTAAACTTATAGTTTCCCTAACATAAAATGAGGGCAATAGTATCTACTCATAAAGTTGTTGGGAAGGTTAAATAAGATATGTAAAGACTTAGTTCAGGACTTGGAACACAACATTATTTTTTTTTATTTTTTATTTTTATTATACTTTAGGGTTTTAGGGTACATGTGCACAATGTGCAGGTTTGTTACATATGTATCCATGTGCCATGTTGATTTCCTGCACCCATTAACTCGTCATTTAGCATTAGGTGTATCTCCTAATGCTGTCCCTCCCCCCTCCCCCCACCCCACAACAGTCCCAGGAGCGTGATGTTCCCCTTCCTGTGTCCATGAGTTCTCATTGGGAACACAACATTATTAAATGTTAGCTATCACTATTGGTCTTGATCTAAAATAGAAAAATAGATACTTACAACTGTCAACCTTTATAGACTATACATTGCTTCTGATGCCAAAAGATCCTTTTTTTCTTTTCTAGGTGCTTCATTTTAGTCATACTGTAGACTCATTAAAACCAGGGTTCAAGGACTCACCTAAGGTATGATAATATTACTGAGTTGTCAAATGCTCTTTAACCTAAGAGAAGGATGAAATAATAGTCTGGATGTTGAGTAGAAGAGCTCCTTCTTTTGCCCATGAGGGAATCAGCTATGTGTCCCCCTTTAACCTTCCTGATGATAACTACAGCCTGTGGAGTTTAATATAATAATGATAATAGTAACAATAGTAAAGTTTCTTAGATTTTATTACCTGATTTATTGCCATCCTTACTCAAACTTTTTTTGTTCCTTTATGGACGGTGCCCTATGTTGAGTCTGCCAGTCTTGTCTATGTGGTGTTAGACTTTTCTGTCTAGAGTGGGACTGAGAAAGGACCCTGATGCCTGGCCATATAATTATGTACTGGGAAAACATAGCCTGATATTGCCCAATCCACATGCTCTGGGACTATGGTCTCTAGTTTTTTCCAGTAGAAGGATTCATTTTGACATCAAAATTATATAGAACTCTTACATGAAAATAGTTCTGTTTGATTATGATTGGTTGAGACAATACATAAATGCATATAGATTCACAGAACACCAGCTTCACGGAACCCAACTTACTACTAAAAGTTCAAAGTCCATAGTTTAGGGACTGCTTTAGGGAATGCTTTAGGGAATATAGGAATATTGCCTATAATGTCCATAAATTCTTAGCCATCTTTCAAATGCAACAAAGCTGCAGCTTAGCAGAATTGCTACCACTGAGAAGCAAATTAGTGTGTGAAATCAGTTCAGTGAAGGGCTGAGGTATTTGATTAAATGACCACATGAAAAATGGAGACGTAGAAAAAAGTGTGAAAGAGAAGAGAAATGATTCTGTAAGTACAAAGGCAGCAATAACACTGGAATTATTGCCCTGAATACCTCACTAGGATCTCTTTATTTATGAAAACTGCCTTTGAATTAAATCATTAGGACCAACAAGTACACATGTATTATGCAGTAACTTGCAATTCTGCACAGAGACTGCAACTAAAGTTACAGAGTGGTGAAGTTAATGTGCTAGTGAAAATCCAAGGAAGATAATGCTTTAAACTAATTTCCTTGTATTCATAGCCCTTTTATTCAGAGGCAAACACCTTGCTCTCTAGATAGCTATCATTCTCCAATGGCAAAAATCAAGCAATTTAATACACCATTCTTTGTTTACTGATGCTTCAGTGCAGCCAAGCTGGAAGAATTCATTCTGAGTTTGGTGACTTATTCTCTCAAATCAACCAGCCAGACTCTAACTATACCCTCAGCATTGCCAATAGGCTCTACGGGACAAAGACAATGGCATTCCATCAGGTAAGTCCATTTGGAAGAGTGGCCAACAACTTTCTTGGCATCCTCTGAATTTCATACCATAAATTGATGAAGAGTGGGAAGAGTCACATGACATTTATCATTAAGAGATTGACTTTGTGCTGACTTACAGTTTCAGTGAAATGGATTTATTGAAACTCTCATGTAAAGTTCCAAAATACCACATAAAAATGACTTCTTCAAGATCCCTAATGCTGTCTAAGAACCAAGGTCAGGGATGAAGCACAAAACAAAGTAGGTAAGAATCATCCCTGTGGACCAGAAGAAAAACAAAATCAATTTTTCATATCTTTTTCAGAGGTTCTTAATAGTGGAGTATCAAGAAGTAGTTGAAATTACATTGGACTGTGAGCTGAGAGACAGGAGTTCTGTTTCCATTTAGAATATATAACTTTGGGCAAGCCACTTCTATCTTTAAAATGAGAGGATTAGGCTTAGTTCTTTGTAGCTCCAATATTCTAACACCATTTATGCCCTTTCCCAACACTATAGTCGTATGTAGTTTTACTGATTATTTACTCTGTGCCAGTCATTCTGCTTAGCTCATTACAGGCATTGTCTCCTATAATCCTCACATTGTGCTAAGATATGGCTATAAAATTTCCATTAATTCTACAGACTGTGAAGCAGATTCTGAAAAGTCAGGCTGATAAGGGTCACAGAGATATTTAAATGGCAAAACCTAGATTTGACCCCTATCCAAATCCATCTTCCTGTTTTTAATTGCTACATCATTTTGTTATGACTGAGGTAAAATGCAAGCTTTTGTTTGACCAGGGTTATTTAAATGCCATCTGGGTGAAGCTGGATGAAACCATGAGTTTCTAATGTTCTTCCCTGGCCTGGTAGATCAGGTTATGTCTTAGATGTGACAAGCTTCTGATAGTCAGAATATTTGCAACTTGGGGTAGGTATTATAGACATTCAGAGAGTATTTTCTTTTACTGCCCTGGAAGCATATAGGGAATGATGTATGGAGAGTGTCTAGAGTGGCAGGGATTAACAATCATGGTCCTTTGAGCTGGGATGCCCGCTCTCATGACTTTGCCTTCTCAAAACAGTGACCCAGACATACCAGTAGATAAATGTGGATTTGGGATGATCATGATGACATCTGTTCCAGAAGTGAGAAGGTCCTCATTAGCATCATGAAGATTGTCTTGAACTATGTCATCAGAGGGACCTTGTTATTTCAGGATTCTGGCTGGGAAAACGTCCATCTCCTGGGCTATGGAGAGTTACTTAAGGTTGTTTCAACCACAATTGGATCCAGCTCAGGACAAAATTCATTCTGAGGCCCAGACTGTGCTCTTAGTTTATCAGGGGAACCCACCCCTGATAATTCAACATAGGTTCTTTTCTGTTTTCCCTATGTGTCGGCCAGTCTGAGAAATAAAGGGAAATAATACAAAAGAGAGAAATTTTAAAGCTGGGTGTCCGGGAGAGACATCACATATCGGCAGGTTCCATGATGCCCAAGCTGCAAAACCAGCGATTTTTTATTAGTGATTTTCAAAGGGGAGGGAGTGTACGAATAGGGTGTGGGTCACAGAGATCACATGCTTCACAAGGCAATAAAATACCACAAGGCAAATGGGGGCACAGTACCAGGGTGAAATTAAAATTGCTAATGAAGTTTCGGGGATGCATTGTCATTGATAACATCTTATCAGGAGACAGGGTTTGAGAACAGACAATCGGTCTGACTAAAATTTACTAGGCAGGGATTTCTTTGTCCTGATAGGCCTGGGAGCGCTATGGGAGACTGGGGCTTATTTCATCCCTTATCTACAACTGTATAAGACAGACATTCCCAGAGCGGCCATTTCAGAGACCTCCAACTAGCAACGCATTCTCTTTCTCAGGGCTGTTCCTTGCTGAGAAAAAGAATTCAGCAATATTTCTCCTATTTGCTTTTGAAAGAAGAGAAATATGGCTCTGTTCCACCCGGCTCTCAGGCAGCCAGACCTAATAGTTATCTCCCCTGTTCCCTGAACATCGCTGTTATCCTGTTCTTTTTTCAAGTTGCCCAGATTTCATATTGTTTAAACACACAGGCTTTACGAACAGTTTGTGCAGTTAACGCAGTCATCACAGGGTCCTGAGGTGACATACATCCTCAGCTTACGAAGACGATGGGATTAAGAGATTAAAGAAGACAGGCCTAGGAAATCACAAGAGTATTGATTAGGGAAGTGATAAATGTCCATGAAATCTTCACAATTTGTGTTCAGAGATTGCAGTAAAGACAGGCATAAGAAATTATAAAAGTATTAATTTGGGGAACTAATGTCCATAAATTCTTCACAATTTATGTTCTTCTGTCATGGCTTCAGCAGGTAGGTCCCTCCGTTTGGGGTCCCTGACTTCCCACAACATTAGTTAAGCTTTGTTTTTTTTCTACGCTAGGCACATCTTCCATATTACAAAGTCTTGTATCATTCTATTCAGTTCATGTTGGGGCATTGGGTCCCACTGGGATGTGGAGGTATGCTCCTAAGGTCTCAGAAATTGCATCATGGTAAACTCATTTGGGTCCATGTAGATATCACTGTTGTCTTTGCAGAAAGACAAAGGAAAGTTTCCAGTTCTGTAGAAATCTAGAGCCATGGGTGGTATTCAATAGTTGCTCCAGAATGCTACATGGAAGGGGCTTGGGAGTAAGAATTTTTGGTTAAAAGAAAGGGTAAGTTCTTTATACTGAGTTTGCACACCACTTTCACTTAGATAATATGTTATAAGTGAGCAAAATAATAAATTCCTT
This sequence comes from Symphalangus syndactylus, assembly GCF_028878055.3. Lineage (NCBI taxonomy): Eukaryota > Metazoa > Chordata > Mammalia > Primates > Hylobatidae > Symphalangus > Symphalangus syndactylus. The sequence continues at coordinate 22,891,073 of NC_072423.2, read as the reverse complement.
AAGATATTTTTGTTCACACTTTACATAAATTTGACAGAAATGCCAACTATCTACATCAGAGAATGTTTTTATTATTAATTATCTTTATGGCAGCTTGTGAGGAGACTGATATATATCATGGGAGCAACTTTCTGTTAGACCTCAGAACAGCAAGTCACTTAACCACTCTGCTTCTCAGTTTTCCTGTCTATAATCTGTGAGCAGTAACTTCCATGTCTACTTTGAAGAGGAAAGAGTAGGAATAGAGTCAGAAGGTGCTCATGTATTGCAATTTGTTATTTTGCTTTGAACACTTTAAAACTAAGAAAGCCAATCATATGACAGAAGTAACAACAAAACATTTCTGAACATTCCTTTTGGAAGGGTTTCAGATTTTGTTAAATTTATTTGTTTTATTAAAAATAAGTACATATGGATTCTGCTTCCTCTAAGACTTGTTTGTAGGAACTGCTTTTTTCTCTGCATTAGAATTTTAGAATACATTGAGTTGTAGATTTTTGTTTTCCTTACACTGCTTTTGAATTGTTGTTCAATTATCATGTCTTTTATAGCAATATTTAAGCTGTTCTGAGAAATGGTATCAAGCCAGGTTGCAAACTGTGGATTTTGAACAGTCTACAGAAGAAACGAGGAAAACAATTAATGCTTGGGTTGAAAACAAAACTAATGGTAAGGATAAGTCAATATGTGTCTCTAAACTCTGTGTTGTGTTGATAAGCAACCTGAATCCGCTTGCTAATGAGGAAGCTGGCTGAAGTCTGCACCTGACATAGGCAGATCAGCAAGAAAGGAATGGGGCCGTATTTTGGAATACCCCTTACAATTAGTTGTTCTAGAAGCTATACAAAGTGACTTTGCAAATGAACACCATTTCTATTTCACAAATGTGTGGTGCATTCTGCAATTAAAATTAATTAAATTTAAATTTACTTTTCACGATTAAAAACCCATATATATAGCTAAATATTTCTTAAATGTTTCTTAGAAATATTTGGTTAAGGAAAAATTTAAGGATATACGAAAGTAGACAGAATATATAATGAACCTATTTACCCATCACTCAATTGCAACATTTCTCACTAATGGCTGGCCTTATTCATGTAATCTCTCACCCTTTCTCCAACACTTCTTTAAGATTATATTGCAGCAAATTCTAGATATTATATCATTTTCCTACACGTATTTCACTTTGTTTTTCTAAAAAATATGGACAATTTTAATACAACAACTACAATATTATTACATCTGAAAAATTAAAAATAATCCTTTAATGTTAACTATTCAGTGTGTTTTCATTTTTCCCCAGTTGGCTCTTTTTTTTTGTTTGAATCAGGAACCAAATAACATTGACATATCACAATTAGTTAATACATCCCTTAAATCTTGATTTTAAAAATAAACTTTATGATCTAAATATACATACATATAGAAAAGTAAATTATTGTATGTGTGCTGTTTGATAAATTATCACAAAGTGAATATACTCATGACTCAGGTCAGCAAAATAAGACATTAGTTATTAGAAAGAGGCACTGCAAGGTCCCCCTTAAATCCTCTTCTAGAAAGAAGCCCCTTTTTTCCCAAATGTTAAGGCTTCTCTGACTTCTGTTACCACTTATTAGTTCCGCCTGTTTTTAAATCTCATGTAATCGGAATCATAAATTATGTGGGTTTTTTTTAGGCCAATACTTTGTGAGAGTCATCCATGTAATTACACTTTGCATGGTTTGTTCATTTTTATTAATATGCATTTCATTCTCAGAATATTCCAAATATACTTATCCATTTTACTGTTAATAAATACTTAGGACGCTTTTAGTTTGGATTTCTTATAAATAGTGCTGCTGTGAATATTTTCGATACATATCTCTGGTACACATACGTATGCACTTTTATTGGGTGTATACCTTGGAATGGAATTGCTAGTCATAGGCATATATATATTCAACTGTAGTAGATGCCAAGCAATTTTCTTAAGTGGTTGTGTCAATTTATTTGCCCAAACAAGAAATGAGAATTTCATTTGTCCCTCCTCCTTGCCAACACTTGGTAGTGTAAGTCTTGTTAACTTTAGCCACTGTAGTTATTTTAATTTTAATTTGCATTTCCTTCATGAATTATATGGTTGAACAATTTTTCATATGCTGCATATCCTCCTTTGTGAAGTTTCTGTTTAAATCTTTTGCCTACCTGTAAGAATGGTTTGTCTGTTTTTCTTTTTTCTGATAAATTTTTAGGAGTTCTTTGCACATACTGGATACCTATGTTGCAAGTAACTTCTATTATTTTGCATCTTATCTTTCTCATCTCTCAGTGGTGTCTTAGATGAATGGAAGTTTCTAATTTCAAAAGAATAAAATTTATGATCTTTTCCTTTATAGTTAGTGTCTTTGCACACATTTTTTGGATGATTTTAAAGAAATCTTGTCATGAAAATATTTTCTAGTTCGTGAAAATATTTTCATATGTTATTTTCTAGAAGTTTAATTGTTTTATTAAAGTCAGGATTCATTTTAAAATTAGTTTCATTCCATGTGGATGTCTAATTGCTATGGCATATACTTATTGAATAAAGAATTCTTTCATTATTACACTGCAATGTAAATGTTATCATAAATTAGATGACCATATATGTGTGAATCTGCTTCTGGGTTTTCCGTTCTCTTTCATTCGTCAGTTTGTTTATTCTCATGATGATGCCACAATTATAGTAGCTTTATAATAAGTCTTGGAAGCTGGAAGTGTAATCCCTCCAACGTTGATCCTCTTCTAGGGTTGCCTTGCCAAAGCTTGGTCCTTCGTATTTCCATATACATTTTAAAATTAGCTTGTTAAATTCCATGGAATATATCAGTTGAAATTTTAATAGGATTTACATAGAATCTATAGATTTGGAGAGAAAATACATCTTTTTTCAAATTCTAATCCATGACCATGAAATTTACCTCTATACAGATCTTCTTTAATTTTTTCTTTCAGTAACATTTTGTATTTTCCTATGTTGAAGTTTTGTATATTTTTTGATAAACTGATCCTAGGTGGTATTTGAGGTGTCTGGTGAATTTTGGGTGGTATCTATTATTTTGGTTTATTTGTTGTTGATGTATAAGTATATACTTTACTTTTGTATATTAACATTGCTGAATTCACTTAATAATTCTAGTTTAGCTTTATATTATTTTAGATTTCTTTTAGCATAAAGACAATGTTTTCTAATATATTTGTCTCCCATTATATCATTTAACAGTGACAAGCTCTCAATAGTATCTTTTTGATTGAGGAACTGACAGATGTCAAGTTTAGTAATAGGTGACCAGATTAAAATATGTATTATTCTATTATTTGTATTGTCAGAAAATGCTTTGAAAGGTGTATATATTTTTTCATATCTGTTAATTTACTTAGCACAGTGGTGTAAAAATATGCCTCATCTCTTGTGCTAACTCTAATCCACTGGTAGTGGCTGTTTGGGAAATCTGTATTGAGAGTCTGAGGCTTAAACTTAGGTTATTTGAAAAAGCCCATAATTGAGCCAGTAGACACTACCTCTGTGACAGTAGAGATTTTTGTCCATTTAGTTTTGTGTTATAGTCTGAGTTTAGTGCTACAGTGCCTAGAACAGAGCCCAGCATTTAGAAAATGCCTAAAACTTTTTTGGCACGAATGAAAAGATGATTAGTGTTGTCTGTCATGGGTGTGCATTAGGGATCCACATGTTATATATTTATGTAGAATATTAATGTTATTTCATCATTTATTTATATCTTTAGTTACTCTTTCATCCAAAAATATACATTGTACGCTTAAGTTTAGGTATTGCTATCACATGCTAGGATTGTGTTAGGCCTAGAATTTCAATGAAAATTAAAACCTTCATGAAGCTTAAAGCTGTTGTTCAGATATTCCTATGTTTCATATTGTATAACAGATTACATTCCAAACAGGTTTTATAAATTGCAATGTATCAAAATGCACCAAGAGGGCTGGATGTTTAATTTTGATCAGTTTTATTTACAAAGCAATTCCTGGCATAATTTTATGAATCTTGATTTTCAGATATGTGTTTACTTCAAGTGCTTTTGTATATATATTTGTAATACACTAATTCTAGTGCATTGAAAAAATAAGTATTTTAAAATACTTAATATATTTGCATGTAGTGAAGTGCTGGTAAGTATAAAGTCTTGTAAATATTAAAAGTAAGCCACAAGAAATGATTAAATAATATCGAAATAAGCAGTAATGTATAAGAAATCACTCGATATAACTAGGCGTAAGACAAATTGATCCATCACGAATACACTGGCTACTTCCTGGATGCCGTCTTCTGACTAAATAACAAAGCATTAAATATTCCCTGAAATAAACTTCATTTGACAAAGAAGCCTCCATGGCCAGGAAATGAAAGGAGTTCTTCTGGTATCTCAAATTTACAATTAGTCTTAAAAAGAAATGGCTCTAAATTTCTCATGACTCTTCACCTCTCTATTATCAGGAGTTCAAATCCAAATACAATTATCTTATTTTTTATACAAGGAAAAGTCACAAATCTCTTTGGAAAGGGCACAATTGACCCTTCATCTGTAATGGTCCTGGTGAATGCCATATATTTCAAAGGACAATGGCAAAATAAATTTCAAGAAAGAGACACAGTTAAAAGTCTTTTTCAGCTAAATGAGGTAAGTATTTTATTTTCAGACTGATGACAAATGTTGGAGAATACAATAATCATTTAAGGACAATTTGGAAAGATTTAATGATTTAGTGAAAATATTGGTCTAGGTTTCTGTTGTTTTTTTTTTATTGTATTTTCTATACATTTTCATTTTTCCTTTATTAAGTGACAATAACTTTTATCACAGAGCACCCAACTGGAGACCTGGGATACTAAGATTCTTTGGCAGAGAAGAAAAGCCATTCTTTTCTTAATGTTCTATTGGTTTATTCTTTCCATATATACTGTGGTTATGTTCTCCAGCAGCACACTAAGGCTCTCTGTGTTATTTTTTTTTATAGAGAGTTTCTTGAGGAAAGATTAAAAAGAAAATGATTTAATGATATATCCTTTTTTTTCCACAAAAATCATGTTAGCTAGAAATCCTGACTTGTTTTTGGTAGACCAAGCTATCTCTATATATTATTAGAACAATTCAGTCTCTAACCATGACTTATTTTAAATTAAAAAAATGGATAACCCTTGCAAAGGGAAGTAATAAGGAATCTACCTTGTAGTTTTATTTTACCCGTGCCTTTAGAGTGTTCATGCAGATATCCATGTTATGCAAGGTAATCAGTATACACACGTGTACTCACATATGTAAGTATACTACCTAATTATAATCTTTTTCTTCTTAACAGGGTAAAAATGTAACTGTGGAAATGATGTATCAAATTGGAACATTTAAACTGGCCTTCGTAAAGGAGCCACAGATGCAAGTTCTTGAGCTGCCCTATGTTAACAACAAATTAAGCATGATTATTCTGCTTCCAGTAGGCACAGCTAATGTGAAACAGGTAAAATTATAAGAATGCTATAATGCAGTTAAAGCATGTGTGCATGTTAACACACACACACACACACACACAGACACACTGTGTATCTCATGACATTAGTGTAGTCATTGATTCACAATCTAAGCCTTAGGAGGATTGTCCCAGGGGGTGTGAAAGTAGCAGGGAGACATATGTCCTCTGTCTTTCAGGACAGTGTGTTTATGGAGAAGAAGCTATTCTTACACGAGAAAGGCACATGGAAGCAGAAGTGATATTTTGTACAAATACACACAAGTACTGGTTGGTTGATAGTTGGGGGACATCTTTCTATAGTAATGAAGTTATAATGCTATTTGGGCTCCTAGTGTGCAGAAATCTGATTAAGCCATTTTACTCTCAAGGGCAGTATTTCTGAGCCAATTGTAACGTACTTTCACGGGCTAACCATTTTTAACATCTCAGTTTTGTGGAGAAATGGGCACCAAACCCATTAAGAAATGGTCATGGCAGTGAAAGGAGTTTGGATCCAACCCCCTTTCCCCAGCTGCAGCCAAAGCTGCCCAGCATAGAGCAGGCTGTGCTTCTAACAGCTGAACTTCTGGGAGCCTGCAGAAGCTGACACACATATGGGTGATATGGCCCAACAGTTATGGGCTTCTAAGCCAGGGAGTGCTGGCTTGAGATGAAAACACTGTGGCACAGGTGAGCAAGGTGTGTGTGTGTGTGTTGGGTAGTAGGGAAGGAACACTGTGGCACAGGTGAGCAAAGTGTGTGTGTGTCGGGTGGTAGGGAAGGCTTCTTGAAAGAGCAGAGTCAGGACGTACGCATTTGGATTAAGAAGTGAGACAGGTGCCAATTGAGAGGGAGCTGTAGTAACAGAAGTGCAGCTGTGGCCATGAGAACAGGTATGCTTATGGTTGTGGCCAAGTCAGAGGCAATCAGGTCCCTAAGGGCCTGTGGTTGACTGGAGTGAAAGACATTTGGAGGCATAATGCAGTTTGGGAGCAGTTTAGACTCTGCAGAAAGTTTTCTGGAAGTAGACTATGGGATTAGAATGAAGGGGTCAGAAAGGATTTCCTAGTACAGCAATTTCAGTCTGAGCCTTGCTGGATAAATAGGAGAATCACAGGGGCCCTGCTAAACCGAGCAGAGCAAAGAGCAGTGCAAATGCCTTAGAAGCAGGGCAGCATGAGCTGTGGCATGAAGTCATGGTCTCTTGGATGCGGGCAGAAAAGGGCAAAAGGAAAAGATACTTTGGAAGAAAAGCCACCTTTATTTTATGGTGGATTTTATATTGTCATGGTAGGCAGTAGTTGTCAAAACTGTTTTAAATTCTCAGATTAAAAAGATGGGATGTGACACAACATGGTGGTTTGGAGCTGTGGATAGGGCTGGCTGGAGAGTTCAATGCCCGAGGGGGGCGATGGAAAGGTTTACAAACAAATGATGAAACTGGACGGAGAATGAGAAGTCAGCATGCTGAGGCTGCTTTGGGAAAGCTGAGCATTGATGTGGGAGCTGACATGCTGGGCAGAGGCAGGGGTGGCCCGGAGTTCAGCTTCAGGAGCAGCTACCAGAACAGTGACAGAGAAGGGCACAAGAGGATGAAAGCTGTCAGAGTGCACGGGGATCCTGGCATCAGGGATGCCAAACAAGAATCACGCTCATAAAGGAGGGTGTCGTGAAATGTTTCAGATATGAGAACCCAGAAGAAATGGTTGAGTCCATCCATGAAACAGGACCATGACAACTTCACGGGCGATAGTGGGAGAAGTGGAGTGAAGCATGTATGCTGAGGGAATTGAGGGAAAAGACCGTAGGATACCTACTTGAGAAGCTTAATTATGAAATTTAGATGAGAAACAGACGACAGAAAAGGGAAAATGTGGCTAATGGTATGATTTCATTCCCAGGTAAGTAGACTGTATTAAAGGTAGAAAAAGTGATGAAGTTGAACCACTCACACTGAGAGTTATAAAAACATACGACATTTAATGTAGAGGTCATGTGTTTGACTCATGTGGGCTTGTCTGTGTTTTATCTCTTAGATAGAAAAGCAGTTGAATTCGGGGACGTTTCATGAGTGGACCAGCTCTTCTAACATGATGGAAAGAGAAGTTGAAGTACATCTCCCCCGATTCAAACTTGAAATTAAGTATGAGCTAAATTCCCTGTTAAAATCTCTAGGGGTGACAGATATCTTCAACCAGGTCAAAGCTGATCTTTCTGGAATGTCACCAACCAAAGGCCTATATTTATCAAAAGTCATCCACAAGTCATACCTGGATGTCAGCGAAGAGGGCACGGAGGCAGCAGCAGCCACTGGGGACAGCATCGCTGTAAAAAGCCTACCCATGCGAGCTCAGTTCAAGGCGAACCACCCCTTCCTGTTCTTTATAAGGCACACTCATACCAACACGATCCTATTCTGTGGCAAGCTTGCCTCTCCCTAATCAGATGGCGTTGAGCAAGGCTCAGAGTTGCAGATGAGGTGCAGAGACAATCCTGTGACTTTCCCATGGCCAAAAAGCTGTTCACACCTCACACACCTCTGTGCCTCAGTTTCCTCATCTGCAAAATATGTCTAGGATCTCTTCCAACCATTTCATGAGTTGTGAAGCTAAGGCTTTGTTAATCATGGAAGAAGGTAGATTTACGCAGAAAGCCTTTCTGGCTTTCTTATCTGTGGTGTCTCATTTGAGTGTTGTCCAGTGACATGATCAAGTCAATGAGCAAAATTTTAAGGGATTAGATTTTCTTGACTTGTATGTATCTGTGAGATCTTGAATAAGTGACCTGACATCTCTGCTTAAAGAAAACCAGCTGAAGGGCTTCAACTTTGCTTGGATTTTAAAATATTTTCCTTGCATATATGTAAATAGAATGTGGTGAGTTTTAGTTCAAAATTCTGTGTTGAGAATAATAAATGCATGAAATACCTCAAAGCTCTGTGAAGACTTGTAACATATGGCAGCGATCAAATGGCTTATAAAAGGATACTTTGAATGTGGAGAAATCTAATTCAGTCAATATTTCAGTGGAATTTTTGGCCAATTGCTTGAATTGAATTGAATTACACTACTGAATTGAATAATAGATTTTCTCCTCCTCCTTCTCCCCTTCCTTCTTCCTTCTCCTCCTCCTGCTCCTCTTCCTCCTCCTCCTCTTCTTCTTCTTCCTCTTCTCCTCCTCTTCCTCCTTCTCTTCTTCTTCTTCTTCTCCTCCTCCTCTTCCTCTTCCTCCTTTTTCTTCTTCTCCTCCTCCTCCTCTTCCTCCTCCTTCTCTCCCTCCTCCTCCTCCTTCTTCTTCTGCTTCTGCTTCTTCTTCCTCTTCTTCCCAATCCTCCTTGTCCTTCTGCTCTTCCTTCTCTCCCTCCTTCTCCTACCCATCTTCTTCTTCAGCAAGTAAAGGTTCAAAACAGAAAAAGGCATAAGTCAATCAGAAGATTTTTGTTTTAAAGGAAGCCTCCTTTTATACTCAGGATAACATGGAGCAGTAATCAGATAAGAGTGGCTATTAAACATTTACTGCTTTCTCAGTGCCTTCTTGGTGAATATTTTCTCCTGGAGCTTCCTCGGAAGTCTGAGTAGAGTGGAAGTCTCCCACTTCTAACTTCCCTAGCCCCATCTTAGAAGAGGTGGCTGGAGGTCAGCCACTTCTTCCCTCCTAGGTGGCAGGCAACATTCTTTTAGGATAGACAGTGGTGGCAGCTAATGAAATATTTTCCTTTCTCCTTGGGGCATTGAAGAATATGGCTTACTTTAATCTTCAATAAAAATATTATAAAATTGCAAGCAAGCAACAATCTCAGCAAAGTGTAAGACTGAAGAGTACCTACTTATAATAGCATGCAACTTCCTTGCTGCACTGAATGGCTGTCTTGTTGCACGTGGTTGTCCCAGTGATTGTCCACCAGGCCCATTTGTCACATGGCATAAAGACAAGAAGCTGTCCTGGCCAACATCACAGGATAATCCAAGAGTCCACAGGCACAGTGGGTTTAACTGTGGTAACATGGAGAGACATGAAGCAACAATGATGGGTGTAGGAAAAATAAGAATGGTTTTTGGTATCTACTTTTCACCCTAAACATTGTGAGGATGTCACCTGGAAGTGTGGGGGGTCCTCCGTTTCTGTCTTTTTTGAGAGAAAGGATTTGGCCAAGAGACAATTTAGCTAAGACACTAGAGAGTTTATTAAATGAGAGTACTCGCTAAGAGAGATGTGGGTTGTCCTGACTGGAAAACAGCCCATAGAGTCCTGTGTTGTGGTTTTTATTATGTCAGACTTTTTCTTGAAGTTCCCACTATATGTGTTCACCACTGTCAATTATAAAACATATATATATATCTTTATATAATCTATGTCTATATATCTTTATCTATCTATCTATCTATCTATCTATCTATCTATCTATCTATCATCTATCTATCTATCTATCTATCATCTGTCTATCTATCTATATCTCTCCATATATTAGGGGTGGGGAGAGACAGAGAGAGAGAGAGAGAGAGAGAGTTTAATTAAAGGAAATGGCTCATGCAATTGTGGAGGTTGGCAAGCGCAAAATCTGCAGAGCAGGCTTGATACCCAGGGAAGAATTGATCCTGCAGCTTGAGTCTGAAGGCAGTCTGGAGGCGGAGTGCCCTCTTCCTCATGAGACCTTAATCTATCTTCTCTTAAGGCCTTCAACTGATTAAATGAGGTCTACCCACACTATGGAGGGTAATCTGCTTTACTCAAAGTGTACTGATTTAAATGTTAATTTTATCTAAAATTGCCTTCGCAGCAACATCCAGACTGGTGTTTGACCAAATACCTGTGGATCTAGCCAAGTTGACACATGGAATTAACCATCACAGGCACCAAGGGGGTAGGGAGGTGAATTTTCACCCTTCAAAGAGCTAACAGAAACTCTGCCTCTGCCAGTATAAACAATGTAACAAACCAGCAAGGCCCATGGAAATAAGCCACAAAAGCAACCCTGCATTCCTCTCCTATTGTCCCTATAAAGCTGCTTAGAGGGAGACCCATCCCTAGCCCCAGCATGAAAACTCTGGCAGTCCTCATGGCTTTCTGGTTACACCTAAAATCTAGAAAATCTGTGATTGTTCCACATCACAAACATAACGAGAGATTCAGGAATTAAAAGATTTGGGCCCAGATAGTAATCTAAACCTTTACCATTCCCCGGGTGGTCTGGGGACCATAATGCTGGTCTCATGGGAGCTTGTTAGAAATGGAAGGGCAAAATCTCTGGCTCCAACCCAAACTCACAGAAGGAATCAGAGCCTGCAGTTTAACAAGCTCCCCAGTTGATTTGTGTGCACATGACAGTTTGAGAAGCACTGATCCTAACTGCAAGCCTAATTTAATGGTGCATCATTTTTCCCCCCACCAGCTGCAACAGGTGCAGGGAGAAGCCTGGGATCTAGAAGAGAGGGGTGGTTGTTCCCTCACCCACCTGCTATTTCTGACTCCTAAGGAGAAGCAGTAAGGGAGAAATTGACAAGGGAATGAGACAGCCCTGCAGATTTACAAGCTGGTGTCATGCTCTGGACCTGACATTTTGCCTGTAGGAGCTGTTGTGGGTTCCCTGGACAGAGGGCCTCTCTGCTCTCTTCCTGCTGGTGAGCTGCTGGCCCCAGTAACATTCCCCACAACCGTAATGATTAAGTTCCCTTCCCTTTTTGGCAGGATCTCTTCCTCTTGCTTGAGGTTTTTTGAATTTCTTGGCATTATTGGTTAATATTTTTCATCAGATTTATAGAGTGTTCAGTCATTATTTCTTTAAATATATTCATGTGTGTGTATGTACATATATTTTTGCTAAAGTCAAAAACTGAGATTACTTTTGCACCAACTTAAATACATTTTTCTTTTTAAAAATATTTTACTGGCGACAGAGCCTGATCCCATGGAAGCATGGTTCTGGGGCTTTGCTAGGATGGATCTAGATTAGCGTTATTTGAGGGCCGTGGCCAGCACACTGCAGCCTGAGGGCCAAGTCCTGCCTTCCACCTAGTTTTGAATAGTTTTGAAGCTACCACTGGTTTTGTGTGGCCAGTGGTCAGCTCTTGGAAGGAATAGCACTGTGAGCCGCTAAGACACACTCTGGTGTTCCCTCCACTCTCAGTTCTCCTCTCTGCTCCCCATCCCCAGTGCCTGCTTCCTCAGGAACCACATTATGTGGCAGAATCTCAGTCTATGAACTGGTGACTTACCAGAGACAGCCACACCCTCCAGAAGGAGAAAAGATCTGAATGTTGTTGGGGCTGAGAGAGAAACTGACCCAGGTGGTCGCACCCCTTCCCACCTGCCTACCTGGCCCACCTGGTCCCTACTCCTTGGGCAGGTCATTCTTCATTCCAAAAATGTTTCCAACTGGTGGCAGCTGGGCACAAAGTGGGTCACCTCCCAAGATAGCCTATGGGCAAACGGGGAGGGACAAGGTAAGAGTTTATTGAAGTATGTTTTGCCTTATGACCTGCACAAGTTTTAAAGAGTCTCATACCAAGTTTTGTTGGATTACCTACATATAGTCTAATGTCTCATTTGGAAGCCAGCACCTAATTTATTTTGGTGCCTCACTTAAACTTAATTTGTCATCATATTAGACTTGGCATTAGGTTGCATAATGCCGTTTACTTTCGTGGCAGACATATCAAAATCGTCAGTAACAATGATATCTCATGCTGATTGGAATCTCTGACCAGAAGTTATAGATATCTTTGATAAAGCAAATCTGTGAAACAAAGGCAGTTTTGTGGATAAAATCTTTTAAAATATGGAAGAAAAATGATAGAAATGGGGAAAAAATTAAGAAATCACTCATGTGTACAGATGCCACTGGCCTGAGTTTATGACAAGAGAAGTGGAGGGCTGAGAAAAGAGACTCCTAAGTATCCTCACTTGTGTTATTGAGTTAAAAGGAAGCTGGGAAAGATTCAGAATAGCCCGCACAATATTGAAGAAGAAGAATAAAGTCAGAGGATGGCTACCACCTGATTTCAAGACTTACATAAAACCACAGTAATCAAGACAGTGTCATATTGTTGAAAGAATAACAGATAGGTCAGTGGAACAGAATAAAGGACCCAGAAAGAGACCCACACAAATAAAATCAATTGGTCTTTGGTAAAGGTGCAAAGCCAATTCAATGGAGAAAGAATAATCTTTTCAACAAATGGTGGTAGAACAACTGGATATCCACATGCCATGAATAATCTAGAATCTGATTTTACATGCATCAGAAAAATTATCTCAAAATTGATCATACACCTAAGTATAACATGCAAAACTACAAAACTTCTAGAAGATGACATGGGAGAAAATCTAGGTGACCTTTGGTTTAGCAATGGCTTTTTAGATACAATGCCAAAGGTATGATTCATAAAAAAATGGGTAATTTGGACTTAATTAAAATTAAAAACTTCTGCTCTCAAAAGACACTGTTAGAATAAAAACACGAGCAACAGAGTGGAAAAAATATTTACAAAACACGTGTCTAATAAAAACAAAGCTGGTATTTAAAATATACAAACAATTCTTAAAATTCAACAATAAGAGGCCAGGCATGGTGGCTTATGCCTATAATCTCAGCACTTTGGGAGGTTAAGACAGGCAAATTGCTTGAGCTCAGGAGTTTGAGACCAGCCTGGGCAAGCAGAAAAACGCTGTCTCCCATCCCCCGCCCCCCACCAAAAAAAATTAGCCAGGCATTGTGACACCTGACTTAGTCCTAGCTGCTTGGGGGACTGAGGTGGGAGGATGAGTTGAGCCCAGGAGGTAGGGGCTGCAGTGAACTAAGATCACAGCACTGCACTTCAGCCCAGGAGATGGAGAAAGACCCTGTCCCCTCAACCACACACCCACACACACACACACAAAATTAACAATAAGAAAACAGCTAGTTAAAAATGGGCAAAATATATGGACACTGTACTAGAGAAGGTATATGGATGGCAAATAAACAAATGAAAATATGATGTACATTATTGGTCATTAAAGAATTGCAAATTAAAACCTATTAGGATGGCTAAAATCCAAAGCACTGACAACATCAAATGCTGGTGAGCATGTGGAGCAACCGAAACTATGTCACTCATTGCTTATGGGTATAAAAGGTGGAATTTTGGGTCAGTATCTTATAAAACTAAACATGCTATTGCCATACAATCCAGCAGTTGCACTCCTTGGTATTTACCCAAATGACCTGAAAATTTATGTCCACACAAAAACCTGCATACAAATGTTTATAGCAGCTTTATTCATTATTGCCAAAAACTTGGAAGCAACCAAATGTCCTTCAATACTTGAATGATTAAAAAACTGTGGTACATTTATGTAATGGAATATTATTCAGCAGTAAAAAGAAATGAACTACCTAGCCATGAAAAGACATGGAGGAACTTAAATGCATATTACTAAGTAAAAGAAGCCAGTCTGAAAAGCTGCATACTGTATGATCCCAACTTAGAACATTCGGGAAGGACAAAACTATGGAGACAATATAAAGATTAGTGATTGTCAGGGGACTGGGGAGAGGAAGGGAGGGATGAATAGGTGAAGCACAGAGGATTTATAGGGCAGTGAAACTATTTTCTATGACACTGTAATGGAAAATGCATAACATTGTACAGTTGTTAAAACCCATAGGATATACAACACAAAGATTGAACTCTAATGTAAACCATAGAATTTAGTCAACAATACTGTATTTAGTTAATAGCTATCTAAATTACTAGTAATATTAGTTCATCAATTATAACAAATGTACAACACTAATGCAAAATGTTAATAGTAGGAAAAAGTGGGAGGGAGGGACTAAGGGAGTATATGGGAACCCTATATTCTCTGCTCTATTTTTCTTTAAACCTAAAACTTCTTCAAAAAAATTAAGAATATTAATTTTTTTGGCCGAGCGTGGTGGCTCACGCCTGTAATCCCAGCACTTTGGGAGGCCGAGGCGGGCAGATCACGAGGTCAGGAGATCTAGACCATCCTGGCTAACACGGTGAAACCCCAGCTCTACTAAAAATACAAAAAATTAGCCAGGTGAGGTGGCAGGCGCCTATAGTCCCAGCTACATGGGAGGCTGAGGCAGGAGAATGGCGTGAACCCCGGGGTGGAGCCTGCAGTGAGCCGAGATGTGCCACTGCACTCCAGCCTGGGTGAAAGAGCAAGACTCCTTCTCAAAAAAAAAAAAAAAGAATATTAATTTTTTCTTTTCTTTTCATTTCTTTTCTTTTCTTTTCTTTTCTTTTTTTTTTTTTTTTTTGAGATGGAGTCTCATTCTGTCACCCAGACTGGAGTGCAGTGGTGTGATTCTTGGCTCACTGCAACCTCCACCTCCCAGGTTCAAGTGATTCTCCTGCCTCAGCCTCCAAGTAGCTGGGATTTCAGGAGTGTGCCACCATGCTTGGCTAATTTTTCTGTATTTTTAGTAGAGATGGGCTTTCACCATGTTGGTCAGGCTGATCTCAAACTCCTGACCTCAAATGATCCACTCTTCTCGGCCTCCCAAAGTGCTGGGATTACAGGCATGAGCCACCGTGCCTGGCCAAGAATATTGATTTTTAAAGAAGGAAATTGGGAATTTTGTGTGGGCAGAGCGAGATGGCAGAATAGAAGCCTATACCACTTGTTTCCCCTGCTGGAACACCAAATTTTAATAACTATCTGCACATAGAAAAGCACTGTCATGCCTGGGCACGGTGGCTCACAACTGTAATCCCAGTACTTTGGGAGGCTGACGCTGGTGGATCACCAGAGGTCAGGAGTTTGAGACCAGCCTGGCCAATACGGTGAAACCCCCATCTCTACTAAAAATACACAAAATTAGCCGGGTATAGTAGTGGGCACCTGTAATCCCAGCTACTCGGGAGGCTGAGGCAGTAGAATCGCTTGAATCTGGGAGGTGGAGGTTGCAGTTAGCCAAGATTGTGCCATTACACTCCAGCCTGGGTGACATGAGTGAAACTTAGTCTAAAAAAAAAAAGCACTGTCACAAGAACCAAAAATCAGGTGAGCAATCACGGTAACTGGTTTTAACTTTGTATCCTGGAAAGAGGAATTGAGGGGGGCAGGAGAGACAATCTTGAATCGCTGATGCCACCCTTTCCCCATGCAACATGGAGAAAGAGTCTATGCCCTTGAGGGAGGGAGAAGGCAGCAACTTGGGATTTTACATTGAATTCAGTACTGCTCTATCACAATAGAGAATAAAGCTTAGCAGAGAATAAGGCCTTGCTGGGCTCAGCCAGCTCACCCTTGCACGAAGTGAGCATTTGGACCAGCCCTAGCCAGAGGGGATTCGCCCATCCCAGTGGTTGGAACTTGAGTTTCTTGGCAAAGCCTTGCCACCACAGGCTGAAGTGCTTTGGGGTTTTAGGTAAGCTTGAAAGACAATGTAGGACACAAGGACTGCAATCCCTAGGAAATTCCTCGTGCTAGGCTGGGCTCACAGCCAGAGGTCTAGGATGGCACGTGACCTAGGGAGACACTAGCTTCTAAAGGAGTGCCGGTGTCACCCCTCCCCTGACCCCAGGCAGTGCAGCTCACAGCAACAAAAGTGATTCTTTCCTTCTATTTAACAAGAGGAGAACAGAGAGCAAAGAGGACTTTGTCTTGCATCTTGGATACCAGCTCAGCCACAGTAAGATAGGGCACCAGGCAGAGCTGTGAGGCCCCCATTCCAGGACCTGGCTCCTGGACATTTCTAGAGACAACCTGAGCCGAAAGGAAACCTGCTACCTTGAAGGGAAGGACCCACTCCTGTCAGAATTCATAATCTGCTGACTAAGGAGCCCTTGGTTCCTGAATAACCAGCAGCAATACTCAGGTAGTACGCTGTGGGCCTTGGGCTCTGAAATGTGCTGACTTTAGGTGAGCCCAAGCGCATCCAGCTGTGATGGCTATAGTGAAAGTCTCCATCTTTTTGAGAAGCAGAGGGAAAAGTAAAGGGGGACTTTGTCTTGCACCTTAGGTACCAGCTTGGCCACAGTGGAGCAGAACAACAAGTAGGCTCTTGGGGTCCCTGAATCCAGAACTAAGCTCTTGGACACCATTTCTGGATCTACCCTAGGACAGACAGGAGTTGACTGCCCTGAAAGGT